>NC_074665.1:39288175-39975675 GCF_029448725.1 Salvelinus fontinalis | reverse complement strand
GTTCATCTCTAGGAGACATAACGCGTGTCCTTCCTCAGCGGTATGATGGCTGCGTGGTTCATTGGTGTTTATACTTGCATACTATTGTTTGTACAGATGAACGTGGTACCTTCAAGCGTTTGGAAATTGCTCCCAAGGATGAACCTGACTTGTGGAGGTCTACAATTCTTTTTCTGAGGTCTTGGCTGATTTCTTTTGATTTTCCCATGATGTCAAGCAAAGAGGCACTGAGTTTGAAGGTAGGCCTTGAAATACATCCACAGGTACACCTCCAATTGACTCAAATTATGTCAATTAGCCTAGCAGAAGTTTCTAAAGCCATGACATAATTTTCTGGAATTTTCCAAGTTATTTAAAGGCACAGTTAACTTAGTGTATGTTAACTTCTGACCCACTGGAATTGTGATATATATGAGTTAAGGTCGGAAGTTTACATACACTTAGGTTGGAGTCATTAAAACTCGTTTTTCAACCACTCCACAAATTTCTTGTTGACAAACTATAGCTTTGGCAAGTCGGTTCGGACATCTACTTTGTGCATGACACAAGTAATTCTTCCAACAATTATTTCACTCATTCTCTGCCCCACCTGTTTTGAGCCCCACATTTTTATATATTTTTAGATATAAATGTGGGGCTCAAAACAGGTAGGGCAGAGAATGACGAGTCACCACTCCTACAGAGTGGTATGAGAAGAGTGCCATCTTCCTGCATCACACATTTGCCTGTAGTTGTTGATTACTGGCCTCTACCTTAGCCAATGGGCTACGGCAAACTCTGTCATATCCAGAATGAAGTGTCATGCACTCCACCGCTCCTGCCTCCTGACTGCACAGGTCTATAACCTCTAATACTTTACATAGATTATATGGAAGGGATTTCACCCACTGGAGATTTGAAGACTTAACCTCACCCGAGAGCTGTGCATGTCAGTGTGTGGTTAGACAGCCAAATCCAGAAGATTTGGAAAAATTGACAAATACCTTATTTTTATTTGCTTGGTAAGTGTTTACATAATATCTTTATAAGCACATTGATATGATATTTACAGCATAACATTTTTGTCTTTGTTACACAATTATACTCATAGATGTTTTTTGTTTATAACACTCAAGCAGGATGATGTTTGTGCAATGTCCACATGTAGCCTACACCATATTAGTAGTTCTGGAATTTGTCCCCCGTGAACGATCTAACAGAAGACATAAGAAGAGATGAGACGAGACAAAACTTGCCAGTTATAGAATATTGTGTTGTAGGACAGCTGAGCTGACTCAAGAACAGGCATTCAACTCACCGTTGATACTGTTTCTCTGCTCAAACTTCTCTGGGATATGTGGGACGCTAACGTCCCACTTGGCCAAAAGCCAGTAAAAATGCAGCGTGACAAATTCAAATAAATTACTATAAAAATCTATCTTTCATGAAATCACACATGAAAGATTGATTTTTGACATGATAAAGCTACACATGTTGTGAATCCAGCCAACATGTCTGATTTCAAAAAGGATTTACGGCGAAAGCACACCAAACGATTATGTTAGCTCAGTACATAGTCACAGAAAAACACAGCCTTTTCCCAGCCAAAGATAGGAGTCACAAAAAGCATAAATAAAGATAAAATGAATCACTAACCTTTGATGATCTTCATCAGATGACACTCATAGGACATCATGTTACAAAATACATGTATGTTTTGTTCGATAATGTGCATATTTATATCCACAAATCTCTGTTTACATTGGCGCCATGTTCAAAAGTGCCTCCAAAATATCCGGAGAAATTGCAGAGAGCCACATCAAATAACAGAAATACTCATCATAAACTTTGATGAAAGATACATGTTTTACAAATATTAAAGATACACTTGTTCTTAATGCAACCGCTGTGTCAGATTTCAAAAAAACTTTACGGAGAAAGCAAACCATGCAATAATCTGAGACGGCGCTCAGATATAAACAACATTTCTCTGCCATGTTGGAGTCAACAGAAATACGAAATTACACCATAAATATTCCCTTACCTTTGATGATCTTCATCAGAATGCACTCCCAGGAATCCTAGTTCCACATTAAATTGTTGTTTTGTTCGATAATGTCGATTAATTATGTCCAAATAGCTACTTTTGCTAGCACGTTTAGTACACATGTCCAAACGCTCGCGCAGGTCCAGGCAAACGTCGGACGAAAACTTCAAAAAGTTATATTACAGGTCGAATAAACTTGTCAAACTAAGTAGAGAATCAATCTTCAGGATGTTTTCATCATAAATATTCAATAACGTTCCAACCGGAGAATTCCTTTGTGTCTACAGAAGTAATGGAACGCAAGGCGATATCATGTGGAATGCGCGTGACCAGGAACTGGCACTCTGCCAGACCACTGACTCAAACACCTCCGATCCGGCCCCACATCACAGTAGAGGCTTCATTCAACGTTCTACAGACTGTTGACATCTAGTGGAAGGCGTAGGAAGTGCAAACAGATCCATGTCTTACTGGGATTTGAATAGGTGATGAGTTGAAAATCGACCATCCTCAGAATTCTCACTTCCTGTTTGGATTTTTTCTCAGGTTTTTGCCTGCCATATGAGTTCTGTTATACTCACAGACATCATTCAAACAGTTTTCGAAACTTCAGAGTGTTTTATATCCAATAGTAATAATAATATGCATATATTAGCATCTGGGACAGAGTAGGAGGCAGTTCACTATGGGCACGCTGTTCATCCAAAGTAAAATGCTGCCCCCTATCCTAGAGAAGTTACATGATGTGATGAAACATTGAAACTAAGTTGCAAGCTACTTTCGTAGCAAGGTGTTGTAGAACAATTGTCTTGTAAAACTCATTCCAGGTGGACCAGCGGCCATCTTTGTGGTAATACTTGGAAGTAAAAATTTCTGTTCAATTTAAATTTCAATGATGTACCAACTAAATTGCAGCGGTATGAAGGGTTATGTCTATTCTATACATTATATTTCTATGATTGAAATGACACCCACCCTGTATACAAGAGTATGCTGTGTCTCAAACGATGGTGGGCACAACACAAACACCTCAGATGGTGTAAATAGGATCTAAGGTACCACATACAGTATGTGAAAAATCTGAGTTTAAGCATTTTTTTATTATTTACATTAAAGGTAAAAAAAATGTGTATAATTTTTAAATGATGAAACAGTTTGACAACCCTGTTTGTAAGCTTCCAGTGATGAAGACATGGATGTCTCATGGCAGGGCGGGTATGCAAAATGGGTCAACTTTGAGCACCTCGATCTCGTAAATGTTTTGGCATTCAGGTCCAACAAATCACTCCCTGACCACTTCTACCATGGGCAATATGTATGGAAAGTTTTGTTCTAATCAAAATGGGTTCAGTCAAAAAGTGATTGAAATCAAATAGAACGACCCAATTCAAAATAATCTAAATATATTGTGATTGTCTTTAAACTATTATACTTCTCCATATTTTTTACATTGGATTTAGACATTAAATATACAAAGTGAGGAACAATACTGCAATTGTTTTTGTGTGTGTACAGACTGTATTTATGTTCAGGGCCAATGCAAATTCCTCTGTGGTTTCTATGACTGTTAGTGAATATATTGTCATATTTCTAGTAAAAGGGCTCAGACCTCAGCGCTATGTGTTAATGCTCAAAATATGAGGTTAAATACATGTAAAAGAATATATGTTTCCTGATCTTTCTTATATCTCTCCGATATAGGAGAGACACTTCAAAACAAACTTAGTTTTGATATGTAGTAAATCTGATATTCAATGTGCTTGTAAGGCCCAATTTTTTTTCTCCATCAAATATATATTTTGGGGTGAATACTTCAAGAGGTCTTAACGTTCTAAATTAAATAGCTAAAGGATCCATGGTATGACCTTCAATTCCATATAGCTTAGTAGAACCCCCCAACCCCCCAGCCTTAGACTGTTTAATGCAAAAAATAATGGGTTAAATACATGTAAGAAAAAGAGAAAAAAGTTTCCTAATCTGTTTTATGTCTCTCAGATATAGGAGAGACACTTCAGAATAAACTTCCTTTTGATATTTTTTGGGGGAGTATCTGTTGTTCTATGTAGTGAATCTGTTATTCAATGCGTTTGTATGGGTTAATAGCAGTAAGACCAAAGAAAATATTTTTCTTAACATTCTAAATCAAATAGCTAAATGATCCTTGGTATGATCTTCTAAAAACCATTTCATATAGCTTTGTAGACCCCCCCCCCCCCTCCCCCAGCTTAGACATAGTTTAGACTCTGATGGGTTAATAAAAGGAACCATGAATTCTGCTCTGTGATCAATGATCAAAGCACACGATAAAGTCTACATGAAAATGTTTAAAGCAACACATTTTGAAGTTTTGGAATGACCTAGTCAAAGTCCTGACCTAATTCCAATTGAGATGGTGTGGCAGGAGTTGAAACAAACAGTTTATGCTTGAAACCCCACAAATTTCGTTGAGTTACAGCAATTCTGCATGTAAGAGTGGGCCAAAATTCATCCACAGCGATGTGAGTGACTGATCAACAACTAGAGGAAGCGTTAGGTTGGAGTCATTGCAGCTAAAGGTGTCACAACCAGTTCTTGAGTGTAAGGGGGCAAATACTTTTTCACACAGGGGCATTAGGTGTTGCTTAACTTTGTTTATGAAATAAATGAAATAAGTATGTAATTGTTGTGTTATTTGTTCACTCAGGTTTTGGTTGAAGATCTGATAACATTCAGTATCCAAAATACGGCAAATTAGAGAAAATTAGAAAGGGGGCAAATATTTTTTCACGGCACTGTATCTCTATGGTGTCAATTGTTTGTTTGTTATTGTTTCGGTTTGGACAATTTTGACTTATTTTCGACTTTAAAGAATCCCTATAGCTAGCATATGTCTGGCTATCTTTCATTTTGACAGATGTACATCTCAGCAAACATATATTTTAGTCCCAAAACCATACTTTTTCTTGATATAGTGACGCTTCTTAAAAGATTTACCAACTTGCTCACTCATTTTCTCTAAAATGTTTGCAGACAGACTACTCACTATGTGGTCATGCTGGAGAAGGGCGCAATCCCATAATATGGTGATATTTGCAGCTATACTTTTATTTTGTGTGTTTCAGTAGTGATATCAATAGTGTCTCCGGATTACATCTTCAAACTAAGGGCAATCGTGGTATGGCATTCCTGACAGGGAGACGCATCCATCATGCATGATGATGTATACAGGTAAGATAGTCTAGCTTCTAGTTTCCTAGAGCCATTTGCTTTTCTAGTTAGAGCCTAATGTTAGGCATTGCTGGCACTTTGTTCATTGTTGTTTAACTAGCTACGTTAGCTGGCTGGCTCGTTAGCTAACGTTACGTGATGTGTGTCCTCTTAAACATTGTTTACCTAGCTAGGTTCATTGTTTACCTAGCTAGCTAGCTATATGTCTTAAGCTAAAGTATACTGTTAACTAGCTAGCTAATATTAGCTGGCTGGCTCCCTAGCAGAAGTTATTATTCGTTTCCCACAGCTGTTCGCTTTTCTAGTTAGAGCCTAATGTTAGGCATTGTTGTTTAACTAACATTAGCTGGCTGCCTCCCCAGAGGAAAGAAAAATCCAAGATAAGACCTCTTCTTAATCCCATTTATTTCTCCTAGACATGATTAAGCACAATTCAACACCAATATGAGATTTTGACTATTTTCTCATACTTCTCAAATACTGCCCCTGAGAAATAGCCAATGGCTTGTCTCACTATGATCAAGCTATAAGATCTCAAAATGTCTCACAATGTTCTGGGGTAATTCTCATTCCAATGTTCTTAATGTGTCTCAAAACCTTCAAAGAGTGAGATAAACAGCAATATCTAAAGATATAAACTCTGTTGTCTCATTGGTGACTGTATCCAACGTCTCAAATATGTTTCAGTTATCACATCCAAGTCTCAACAATCAGATCTCTTACTCAGATCCAAATAGAAGATCTTTTCTTAAAAGCTTCCTCACTCATTTATGACGGTGCAATTTCTCAAATATGTTTAACACTACTTAATCGTCATCTTATTTGAATGATTTGTTTAATAAATCAAGATCTCAAAATGTTATAAGTCTTATTTTGCATCAATGTCAAGTTTTGATTTACTATATAAGGCAAAGTGGTGGTAATTTGCTCAGCTAGAATATAATTTAACCAATTCTTCAAAATCATTTTTTTATTCTTTAAATAACAGCACAATTAACTACACATCCAATGTACAGTATAAAGATTTTGTGACAGTGGAGGGTATGGGTTGCTGCATCCCCAGAACCTCCCTGTGGAGTATCAGTCAATACAGTATGTTAATGAAACTACTGAAATAGATAACAAAATATCCTAGACATGAACAAATCAAGCCATATGTTTACAAACCATTAATAACAAACAATAAAGAGAACAATGATGAATGACAAAGTAGTGTGCCGCCTTAGGCAGAATTGGCAATGCTCTTTTAATGACTTTAAAGCTATCTTTTCTGTGTTCTTAAAGTAGCTTGTGCTAATATTTCTCCAGAGTATTGGGGAAATGCTCCACAAAAACAAGGCGAGGCATTGAGGATAGATCCATACACACAACTTTGTCCAGAACCTGCTGCAGAGTGACAACCATGCGTACAGGGGTTTCCAGAAGGGGCACGATATGAAAACATATGCCACTTGTTGCATAACAGGCAGATATCTGCACTCTCAAATACACAAACAAGTGCTAACATGGAAGAGTTGCCAGATTCTTCATGTGTGAAAAAGAACTCCACTTGGGCATACTTGATCTGTGTCCCATTGTGATATACAACAGTGAAGTTGTTTCATCTTTTGTCTTTCTTGTAATGTCTGGATGTGAGCTGCATTCTACAAACCTGAGCCGGTTTAAAGGCTCTCAGAGTTCTGTTTTGAATGGGGTGACCTACACACTCCTCCAAGGCAGTCAGATTGTCTTCCTCAAGTTGAAACACACTTGCTCTGATCACACTCGTCCTTAAATAACTACTTTCTTGGCAAAAGCTGTAGTCATTGGACATTCTGGCATAGAATTCCGCAACAACGTTGTCAGGTTTTACACTTGTGCAATTATTGGAAGAGACTGTACAAGACCAACAGCATTTACTATCTAAATAGGTATAGTTTGAGTGCCATGTATGAGCCGTAGCAAATAGCCATTTTTGTCCTCAAAATGGAAACCTGAATGAGTCCACAGTGGCCCAAGGTCTCTAACACTGTCAGCTAAGTGAACAATTAGCTTCTTTGATATCTTTCACCATAAAGAGCAGCTATCTGGGAGCAAAAGTTCAAGAGTAGTTTTTCAGCATGGTCAATCTGTTTAACTGATATGGAGTTCATCAAGAGTATGAAAACTGCTTCACTGAGAAGTAGAACATGGTTGTAATAGAAAGCACCAAGAAGACCCCTGAAAACGACCAGGTCAAAAAAATAGCAAAAGGGACGGATATTCGGGTGCTTTGAAGAACATTCTGTGTGATGTAACTGAGCAAGGACAACGCGTCAGATTAGATGGTGGCAGTATATATTTTTACCGCTTGTCAATCTCACATGTCCCTTTGATCATGCTGAAAGGCTGACGAGAGAATTCAGTAGGAAACCACAAAATCATTAGTAAGCGCATGACTCCAAGCAGTACAGAGTGTATGTAGTCAACGGAATTCCCACAAATAAGGTCAAAACGTTCACGTTTACTGAGCCAAGTAGGATCCTTAACACCATGCACATTGCTTTGAGTCTCAAAGGAAGATTTTGCATCATCAATTAACTTGGCATGTGTACACTGTGAGCCTTTTGGGTTGTCCTGCTGAAATGGGAAAGCATGCATATGTCCTCTCACTACAGTTTTCACAGTCACTCCAGGCTGTTCACATTTGAGGCATCCAAATTGACCATTGAATTGCACAGCACTGGAGACCAATACCCTTGCAGGCAAGTCACACGTTCCAGCGATGGTCAAAACGTTGCATAGAAAAGACTTTGAGGTCTTCCTGTATCTAACAAAAACACAATGCTCTTCAAGCTTATGTAAAGTGTTGCTTAAAGGCTTCAGGAATGTCAACATGGAAGGTTTGGAGTCCCCAAACCAAAGTCCAGCAAAAATCATATTTTCCCTTTTAGTGGATTCACTGTAGCTCAACTCATTAATGATACAATAAAATGGCCAGACTGAGAATTTTGACGATTTAAAAATAGGCACTCCATCAGTGTTCCAGGTGAATTATATATTTCTAGGATCTCTTAATGGCCCACCAACAGCTGCATATTTTCTGTACACCTCTCCATCATATATATCCTAATTTTTCTGCCTCTTGAATCTGAAATTCTGACATTTTTCTTTGAATCTCTCTTTTGCAACCAGCACCTGCAGTTGCTCCTCAATAGAAACGTCAATAAAAGAAGATGTTGCTTCCTCTTTCAGCACATTGGCACCACAAGATTGACATACGCTATCATCCTTCTCAACTAATACCAAATAAGGAGTACAATACTTGTGCAAGATATAGGATACTGCAGCAGAGTAGGGGGAACATTCTCTGAATTTATGTATGCTGCTCTAACAATCTGTGTTAAATTCCTCTGGACAAAGCAACGTAATCAGTTTCAGTAAGTCAATGAGGGCCTTTCCAGTGACTTTGTGACAATTTATATATATCATTATGATAAGAAGGCACTCAGCAACAGTTGTAAGGGCATTGTCACAGAGTGGTTGTTCCACATTAATCACTGAATCCTCCTTGCATGTTGAGGGAGATCCATCTCTGCCAGCACCCTTTCAAATTCCTCATCCCAGTTTACACAATCATCAAAGGCAGACTCCTCCATGGTATCATGAAACTCCTCATCCCAGTTTAGTCCATCATCATAGGCTGACTCCTTCATGGCAAGAGACTCCTCTTCAAAGACATCCCAATCTTCCTCAATATTTTGCTCTGTATATGAGGCTTCTGGTCTTGGGTTGGAATGCTCAATCTGTTGTGATGAACCTGTGAACAAGTAAAAACTATGTATATGAAAACAACAAACTAAATACAATAACTAATCTTTACGTCTACAAAATTGATAGATTAGGTCCTAAATATTGAGTTTTTTCTTTTTGTGACAATTAATATTTCTAATCATCTTGTAAATGTTGTTGCCATACAATAAAGCTACGCTGTATTTGTGAAAACCTGTGTGTGTAGCACATGTGCAACCATATGCCTGTAGATGTGATACACCTGAGGTGCAAATGTGTTTTCATCATAATTAACTTGGGATCAGTGGCTGTAGGCTAGTCCTAATAATGTATCCAACCTGAACTTTGATTGGTGCTTTTCCCCAGGCTTCCTGAGTTATGCTCCATACCCAGCTGCATATACAGAAAAATAGAAGCAGGGATTATGAAAAAGTGGTTTGTTATGGTAAATATTCAGTCATGCATTACCGAGAAACATATCATCATGGCAGTGTGCAAGGGCTCTATTACTCCTCACCTGTACATGTTCAGTACTATGCCGTCTATGTTGTTTCTCCAATGACACGATGAGTCATGCCTTTCATCATTCTGGACACTGTGTAATTAAAATTTGCAACAGCTTAACCAACAACAACCATGGGGAAAATTGTAGTATTAATAAGAAAATTATATTGGCATGCTTCAGGTAGCCTATACTTGATTCCTTGCTTCAGACTAAGAACAAATGAAAAGACAAACGCCTAGGAACATTACATTGTTCCTAGATGAAAAATAGAAAGTAAACATTTTCACTCCTGTTTTTGGTATTTAGGGATTTGCTCCTTAAATGCAGCGCCATATTTTAGACTCCCCTATTGGTTAAGTAAAAGCATGTCATCTATTCAACTTCATTGATTGGTGGTTGGCGATCAGCTTGGCACATGAGAGATATGCAGACTAACGCTTGAGAAATGAGAAGCAAGCTACACTCGTGACTCGCTCACTCCAAGTACTCAAACAACGTTAAACAAGGTGTGTATAAATGAATTGCGGTTTCCTCCCATCAAGTAATCACCATAATGTAGTTTTAGCCGGACTAGCTAACGTTAGCTTATTTTAGCTAGCTGACTAGCTGTCTAACGCTAGCTAGTAGCTAATGTATTTGGCTAATGTTACTAACGTTAGTGTTATTCGTTTGGGTAACTTTGGCTATGTGAGACATGTTTTTACAAAGCCATCCAACGGTACCTAACTAGAGCTTGTGTTGAAAGCAGAAGTAAAAAGATAACGTTACAAATGTAGGTGAACATTACAATTAGCTATCCTCTGGCTAACTTCAATAGAGGCCTTTCTCAAACGTTTGAAGTGTGTGGTGGTTAACTAACGTTAACTAACTAACGTTTCAACTAACGTTAACCACACAACAACCTAGTATGTGTTGGAGCTAGTTAATGCATCTGAAATGGGATTATATATGTTTATGGACCTACTAGCCAATGTCCTTCAGTTGTCTATATTAAGTTCGTTTTTGCAACAATATGTTCAATGTATATTTGGTATATAAAATGTTGAGGACTGAATTACACCAGATAGGCTGGTAAAGGGGGTGGAAAGTGTAAGTTAATTTTATCCTATATTCCTGTGTTCCTGGGGTAAAAAAGGTTTGAATATGCAGAGAATCTATATGTTATGAGGTTCTGTCTACAATCAACTAGTGTATTTGAAGTGGAGGGGTTGGTACCAGTCTCCCAATTAGTAGCTAATAGCGTTATCCCATCCAGTCAGTCTGTGTAATTCAGGCAGTTGGGAGAAAATGAACTTCCACTTCCCACCCCCTTTCAAATGCTTGGTCTTCAAACATAATAGTGAGTCTCTGTCATCATTGGTAACCACACATCAAACATTCTGTGGCATGTGTAGCTATTCTTGTGGGAAACACTCTATACCATTGTCTTACTTATAGGCTCAATTCGCAGTACATTTTGCATCAGTGTTTTTGATTGCATCACCCACCAGCCTGAAATGATCAAGAATGAAGAAGTCTCTGCCAGCTAGATAATTGCCAAAGAGACAGCGCAAGCCAGCTCCTAAAGTGAGGGAGATGAAGACCCTTCTCATGATGCTGATGACACAAGAGGTAGGTGCTGGCCACAAAAGCTAATAGTATCTGCCATAATTTATTTTTACTTGCGCAATTGTCTTTGTATTGGTTCTGAGCAGTGCGTGGGATTGTTTTTTAAATCCCACAATGGTAATTTTGACTGCTTAGTTCTTCTAGTGTTAATGTATTGGTCTTTTCAGATCTGTTTGCCTTTGTGAGGTTTGAGGATGGACACTCAGCAAAGATTCTGCTGCCAGATTTTATGGCAAGAATTTAGTACATCCTCTTCACTCTCATTCTTCCCGGCCCCACCACTGTCTATACCCCCCACCACACCAGGATGCACATGGTGCACACATCCAAGCTCCCGACTCTGACTCTCCTGGAGCTGGCCCAAGCTATTTCAACCTGGACCAGCAGGTTAACACCCCTTTGTTGAGAGGTTTGACTCCCAGGGAGTCATTCACGGGCATGCTGCTGTCATCTGAAGAACCAGGTCCACTGAATGCAGAATCCAGAGCTCCAACACCATCTGCTTTTGCTGACACAGTTGTTATTGACCGCAGTCCACAGAGCGAATATGGGGAGCCCATGGAAGATGAACACCGACCATGGCAGCCATGCCAGATCTGCAAACAGCAAGTTTACAAACTAGTGTAGGAAAAGAGGAAAATGGAAGAAGTGCATTTGAGCTTGAGTAAGATGTAGTTTCATTATTTCACTTTGCTTGTCTGAGAAGCAGTAGATTATAGTTTTCATTGTCTCATAACACTCTCATGTAATGTTTTCTTACAGGCCTTGACCAAGTCAAAGCTGTGAGGGGCTTATGTGACAGTTTTGAGAAATTCCAAGAGGCTGCATTCAACACACCTACTAGGATGAGCAAGCAGGAGCTGTATCCGAGCTGTGGTGTGTACATATAATCTAATCTTGCCGCAATTCATCAAACATTACAGCGTGACTGGCTCTGCCTGTTCCATCTCCTGTTTGACCATTTTTTTCACTGACAAGGAGTGTGTCAACGCTGTTGCCTTTGGATGGCATGGAAAGTGTCCTGAAGGCAAATCGATGCTGGACCAGGCCCGAGTGAACGCAATCCTGAGTAAGTTTAACCTTTGATAAACTAGAGAAACATGCAAAATCCACTCATAGAACCTCACATCCATTTGGGGGAATGAGAGATGGGGGTACTGTTCAAACAACTTGGTTGAAATGTGATTCGGACATTTAAGACTTTTGGTTTATACTCTAAACCAAACACTTTCTTAAACAACTTTATTTTCTCTCTTTATCAACTGCATGTCATGCGTTATGCATCCTTGGAGTCTGGTAAACTAAAGGCCTTCATTAACAAGTTCCGGACCTTTGCTGAATAATCCAAATGTTAAAACAAGATAGGCAAGTTGGGGGATTGGGCTCTTAAAGTAGGTATTGTCTTATTGTTTGTTATTTTAGATAATAACTACATTTGAGTAAACTACATTTGGTCAGTGTTTTTTATTTTATTTGTCATGATCTTAGAATTATAAGATTATATCTGGGTTCTGAGTGATTCTGAGATATTGAGCATCTGAGATATTGAGCATCAGAGTTTTCACATCTCAGCAAAACTGTTATTTAGTATATTAAACTTTTATTGCTCAACAAGGTCATCACCCTGAAGGTACCAAGTATCCACATTCTAGAACATTTAGATATGCAAGTGATTTCAAAAATCTTAACTTCAGATTTTAGATCAACATTATGTCAATACCCCCCCCAAAAAAATGACAGAATTCTAAGTTCTAAGTTCATGTTGGTTATGCTAAACTTTGTTATAAAAAAGGATACCTTAACCTGTTTTGGAACGAACCCCTCGCCAACAGCCAATGAAATTACAGGGCGCCAAATTCAATCAACAGAAATCTCATAATTCAAATTTCTCAAACATACAAGTATTAGACACCATTTTAAAGATAAACTTCTCGTTAATCCAACCACAGTGTCCGATTTCAATAACGCTTTTCAGCGAAAGCACAACATCATTGTGTTAGGTCAGCAACTAGTCACAGAAAGCATGCAGCCATTTTCCAACCAAAGAGAGGAGTCACAAAAAGCAGAAATAGAGATCAAATTAATCACTAACCTTTGATATTCTTCATCAGATGACACTCCCGGGACAACATGTTACACAATACATGCATGTTTTGTTCGATCAAGTTCATATTTATATCCAAAAACCTCAGTTTAGATTGGTGCGTTACCTTCAGTAATGTTTTGCTTCCAAAACATCCGGTGATTTTGCAGAGAGCCACATCAATTTACAGAAATAATCATCATAAACTTTAATATAAGATACAAGTGTTATGCACAGAATTAGAGATATACTTCTCCTTAATGTAACCACTGTGTCCGATTTTCAAAAAAACTTTACTGAAAAAGCAAACCATGCAATAA
This sequence comes from Salvelinus fontinalis, assembly GCF_029448725.1. Taxonomy (NCBI): domain Eukaryota; kingdom Metazoa; phylum Chordata; class Actinopteri; order Salmoniformes; family Salmonidae; genus Salvelinus; species Salvelinus fontinalis. Next base: position 39,962,176 of record NC_074665.1, on the reverse strand, counting down.
TCTGAGTACGGCGCTCAGACAACAAATCAAGCCATACAGATATCTGCCATGTTGGAGTCAACAGAAGTCAGAAATAGAATTATAAATATTCAATTACCTTTGATCTTCATCAGAATGCACTCCCAGGAATCCCAGTTCCACAATAAATGTTTGATTTGTTCGATAACGTCCAACATTTATGTCCAAATACCTCCTTTTTGTTTGCGCATTTAGCCCAGTAATCCGAATGCTCAATGCGCGATCGCTTAGTTCAGACACAGTCAAAAAAGTCATATTACAGTTCGTAGAAACATGTCCAACGAAGTATAGAATCAATCTTCAATGATGTTCCAACCGGATAATTGGAATGGAACGCTAGGCGATATCATGTGGAATGCACGTGACCAGGAACTGGCACTCTGCCAGACCACTGACTCAAACACCTCCCATCCGGCCCCACATCACAGTAGAGGCTTCATTCAACATTCTACAGACTGTTGACATCTAGTGGAAGGCGTAGGAAGTGCAAACAGATCCATGTCTTACTGGGATTTGAATAGGTGATGAGTTGAAAATCGACCAGCCTCAGAAATCTCACTTCCTGTTTGGATTTTTTCTCAGGTTTTTGCCTGCCATATGAGTTCTGTTATACTCACAGACATAATTCAAGCAGTTTTAGAAGCTTCGGAGTGTTTTATATCCAATAGTAATAATAATATGCATATATTAGCATCTGGGACAGAGTAGGAGGCAGTTCAATTTGGTCACGCTATTCATCCAAAGTGAAAATGCTGCCCCCTATCCCTAAAAAGTTAATTGGTTACAATCTTAATTGTCGATTAGGCAGTTTTGTGTTGGGTACTTGGTTTCCGCCTTACTGTATTCATCTTATTTTCCTTAGAGACGAGCACACTCATGTTCATTGTGTCTCTATAGATCATGGGCTCAACTTACAAGCGCTCAACATTAAGAACAATGTGCTACTGGGAATTCAGTGCTGTTACTGTTAGACTGTTACATTCAGCTTTGAAATTAAATTTCATTGTTTCAAAAGGTGTGAATAAAATAATATTGTGCCTTACATCTCTCGTATATTCTCCATGTGTTGGCATGTAATTCTTAGGCTATTTCTTCCAAACAATCTTATGAGACATATACAAGATGAGTGAAATCCTGGGGAGATTATATTGAGATTTTATACTTATCAGATAGTGCTTAAATGTTCATCTCAAGCAAAGATAATTTGTCTCACATAAGTATCAAAATGGCTATTTCTTTCTCATGTCTTTTAATTGCTTAAAATGACTGTTAAGGAGAACTCAGCAGTGAATGAGCACAGCTCTTCATAAATGAGATACCTTGGTTTTCTTATTTTTCTCTTGTATTATAGTCCATTCTCTTTAGCATCTCATTGTTGCTCCTAAGGGGGGTCTTAGGATAAATACTTTGGACTCAAATGATTCCAAAATAATACTAGTTTGAGAAACGCTTTTATTTCTCTTGAGATTGAGAAAAGTCCACTAAGCGACTGGTTTTTCCTCTGGGTCGTTAGCTAACGTTACGTGACGTGTGTAAAACATCCGTTGATTATGAAAGGTGTCAGTAAACGTCTGCAAAAAAGCATCATGAAATTGTTGGTTAGGCTGTTTTCATGTTATCCAGAGGTAAACAAATGCAATAAAATGCAAATTAATTACTTAAATCATACAATGTGATTTTCTGGATTTCTTTTTTAGATTCCGTCTCTCACAGTTGAAGTGTACCTATGATAAAAATTACAGACCTCTACATGCTTTGTAAGCAGGAAAACCTGCAAAATCGGCAGTGTATCAAATACTTGTTCTCCCCACTGTATGTATATATACACTGCTCAAAAAAATAAAGGGAACACTAAAATAACACGCCCTAGATCTGAATGAATGAAATATTCTTATTAAATACTTTTTTCTTTACATAGTTGAATGTGCTGACATTAAAATCACACAAAAAATATCAATGGAAATCAAATTAATCAACACATGGAGGTCTGGATTTGGAGTCACACTCAAAATTAAAGTGGAAAACCACACTACAGGCTGATCCAACTTTGATGTAATGTCCTTAAAACAAGTCAAAATGAGACTCAGTAGTGTGTGTGGCCTCCACGTGCCTGTATGACCTCCCTACAACGCCTGGGCATGCTCCTGATGAGGTGGCGGATGGTCTCCTGAGGGATCTCCCAGACCTGGACTAAAGCATCTGCCAACTCCTGGACAGTCTGTGGTGCAATGTGGCGTTGGTGGATGGAGCGAGACATGATGTCCCAGATGTACTCAATTGGATTCAGGTCTGGGGAACAGACGGGCCTGTCCATAGCATCAATGTCCTCCTCTTGCAGGAACTGCTGACACACTCCAGCCACATGAGGTCTAGCATTGTCTTGTATTAGGAGGAACCCAGGGCCAACCGCACCAGCATATGGTCTCAAGGGGTCTGAGGATCTCATCTCGGTACCTAATGGCAGTCAGGCTACCTCTGGCGAGCACATGGAGGGCTGTGCGGCCCCCCAAATAAATGCCACACACCATGACTGACCCACCGCCAAACCGGTCATGCTGGAGGATGTTGCAGGCAGCAGAACGTTCTCCACAGCGTCTCCAGACTGTCACGTCTGTCGTCACATGTGCTCAGTGTGAACCTGCTTTCATCTGTGAAGAGCACAGTGGCGAATTTGCCAATCTTGGTGTTCTCTGGCAAATGCCAAACGTCCTGCACGGTGTTGGGCTGTAAGCACAACCCCCACCTGTGTACGTCGGGCCCTCATACCACCCTCATGGAGTCTGTTTCTGACCGTTTGAGCAGACACATGCACATTTGTGGCCTGCTGGAGGTAATTTTGCAGGGCTCTGGCAGTGCTCCTCCTGCTCCTCCTTGCACAAAGGCGGAGGTAGTGGTCCTGCTGCTGGGTTGTTGCCCTCCTACGGCCTCCTCCGCGTCTCCTGGTAGCGCCTCCATGCTCTGGACACTACGCTGACAGACACAGCAAACCTTCTTGCCACAGCTCGCATTGATGTGCCATCCTGGATGAGCTGCACTACCTGAGTCACTTGTGTGGGTTGTAGACTCCGTCTCATGCTACCACTAGAGTGAAAGCACCGCCAGCATTCAAGTGACCAAAACATCAGCCAGGAAGCATAGGAACTGAGAAGTGGTCTGTGGTCACCACCTGCAGAACCACTCCTTTATTGGGGGTGTCTTGCTAATTGCCTATAATTTCCACCTTTTGTCTATTCCATTTGCACATCAGCATGTGAAATTTATTGTCAATCAGTGTTGCTTCCTAAGTGGACAGTTTGATTTCACAGAATTGTGATTGACTTGGAGTTACATTGTGTTGTTTAAGTGTTCCCTTTATTTTTTTGAGCAGTGTATATATATCATACTCACAAATTTGTAATAATGATAATTGCAACAATACTGAATTAACAATGAACACTTATTTTAACATAATATAATACATAAATAAAATCCATTTAGTCTCAAATGACATGAGAACATATTTTAAAACGAACCAACAGTTTTCATGGGTCCACAATATTCCCAGTTAACAAGTTTTAGGTTGTAGTGAATAAAGCAGAGCTTGTCTGCATAGTCCCCTGTCAGTCTGCTCCTCTGAAACACAGACCTTATTTGAAGTAGATCAAGACATTCTCTATGGAAGACATGAACGGTATAATAACGAAGGAACCCCTTTCAAGTTCAGCCGCAAGTTATTACAGGAATTATAACGCGTCGACTATTTCTCTCTAAACCATATATCTTTGACTAATCCGGAAACTATCACCTCGAAAACAAAACGTTTATTTCGTTCCGTATTTTATCTAAAGGGTGGCATCTGTGAGTCTAAATATTCCTGTTACATTGCACAACCTTCAATGTTATGTCATAATTACGTAAAAATCTGGCAAATTAGTTCGCAAAGAGCCAGGCGGCCCAAACTGTATATACCCTGACTCTGCGTGCAATGAACGCAAGAGAAGTGACACAATTTCACCTGGTTAATATTGCCTGCTAACCTGGATTTCCTTTAGCTAAATATGCAGGTTTAAAAATATATACTTCTGTGTATTGATTTTAAGAAAGGCATTGATATTTATGGTTAAGTACACATTGGAGCAATGACAGTCATTGATTGTTTTTTATAAGATAAGTTTAATGCTAGCTAGCAACTTTCCTTAGCTTACTGCATTTGCTTAACAGGCAGGCTCCTCGTGGAGTGCAATGTAATCAGGTGTTAGAGCATTGGACTAGTTAACTGTAAGGTTGCAAGATTGGATCCCCCGAGCTGACAAGGTTAAACATCTGTCGTTCTGCCCCTGAACGAGGCAGAACGTTCGTAGGCCGTCATTGAAAATAAGAATGTGTTCTTAACTGACTTTCCTAGTTAAATAAAGATTAAATAAAGGTATAAAAAAATAAACGGAAAATCGACGCCTAAAAATACCGATTTCTGATTAGTTATGAAAACTTGAAATCGGCCCAAATTAATCGGCCATTCCAATTAATCGGTCAACCTCTAATTTACACATGCAGTATCAAGGCTTTTTGTACAGAGCATCATTGCCCTTATTTAAGAAACCAGGTAGTGGATGTATCACTGCAAACGGAATGTGAGTGGGAGACCATGGGACATTGTACATGAACAGTGGCGATTTTAGCATGTATATCCTGGTGGGGCAAACATTTTTTTTGATGCATGCCAGCAAAGCCACCACATAACATAATACATTAATTGCACTATAATGGTGACAAGCAGTGCCCACAAACTGTTTGGGCCTACATAAAGCTGTCCCAACTGCAGAGCTTTCTTTTGGCTCAACTTACACTGTTCTAATACTCGAATTACCCCATACCCTGGGGTAAGTTGTGCCGAGACAACTTTTTTGGACAGGCTGTTTTCAAAAGCTATGTTTATATGAATTCTGATTATTTTCAGGGATACACAACACCCTGAAATACTGTATATGTAGATATATTTGTTTGAGGGACTTCTATATTTCCGTTGACGTAGTGATGCGAAATGTTAAACATTTCTCAACTTTCCCCACTCTCCCCTACATTGTGAAGTTAAAAGCCAGCATTCTTTCCAAGTAGGAGATGACAAGTATCACACATAAAGGGAACGACAGATGGTGGGGACAACAGAAACTAATAAACACAGACAATGAGTTCAGACCACGGCACGCACACAGGAGGTTTCTGACACGCTGCTTTCATGTTCCCGGCTATGCATGTATCCCTGAGTAGGGGCAGTGGACCGTGTGGGGAGGTTTAAAAACAGATACAAAGCCAGTTTGTTCTCTCCAGGGATGTCAGGCTTAGTTATGAGCTGGCTAGGCGCTGTGCGTATTCTCAGAACTACATACAGTACCGGTCAAGTTCGGACACACCTACTCATTCAAGGGTTTTTATTTGTATTACTTTCTACGTTGTAGAATAATAGTGAACACATCAACACTATGAAATAACACAAAAAAAAACAAAAAAGTGTTAAACAAATCTAAATATATTTTATATTTGAGATTCTTCAAAGTAGCCACCCTTTGCCTTGATGACAGCTTTGCACACTTGGCATTCTCTCAACCAGCTTCACCTGGAATGCCTTTCTAACAGTCTTGAAGGAGTTCCCACAAATGCTGAGCACTTGTTGGCTGCTTTTCCTTCACTCTGTGGTCCAACTCATTCCAAACCATTTCAATTGGGTTGAGGTCGGGTGATTGTGGAGGGCAGGTCATCTGATGCAGCACTCCATCACTCTTCTTCTTGGTCAAATAGCCCTTATACGGCCTGGAGGTGTGTTGGGTCACTGGCCTGTTGGAAAAACAAATGATTGTCCCACTAAGCGCAAACCAGATGGGATGGTGTATCGCTGTGGTATCCATGCTAGTTAAATGCTGAGCAGTTCAAATACCGGGCGGTGATGCTACCGGTTAGGATGCTCTCGATGGTGCAGCTGTAGAACTTTTTGAGGATCTGGGGACCCATGCCAAATATTTTCAGTCTCCTGAGGGGGAAAAGGCATTGTCGTGCCCTCGTCAAGAATGTCTTGGTGTGTTTGGACCATGATAGTTTACTAAAAGCATTGTATTTGGGACAAATCATTCACTAAACCCTAAACCTCCACTAAATCTTGTAATACATCTTGTGGAAATTGAGCAAGTTGAGGTGACTAAACTGCTTGGAGTTACCCTGTAAACTGTCATTGTTGAAACACATACAACAGTAGCTAAGATGGGGAGAAGTATGTCTATGATAAGGCGCTGCTTTACCTTCTTGACAGCACTGTCAACAAGGCAGGTCCTACACACCCTAGTTTTGTCGCACCTGGACTACTGTTCTGTTTTGTGGTCAGGTGCCACAAAAAAAGGACTTAGGAAAATTGCAATTGGTTCAGAACAGGATAGCATGGATGGCCCTTGGATGTACACAGAGAGCTAATATTAATAATATGCTTGTCATTCTCTCCTGGCTCAAAGTGGAGGAGAGATTGACTTCATCACTGCTTGTATTTATTGACATGTTCAATGCACCAAGCTGTCTATTTGAACTACTGCCGCACAGCTTGGACAGCCATGCATACCCCACAAGTCATGACACGAGGCCTCCTCACAGTCCCCAAGTCCAGAACAGACTATGGAAGGCACACAGTACTAAATAGAGCCATGTCAACTTGATGTGGAACACTATTCCACATCAAGTAACTCATGAAAGTAGTAAAATTAGATAAAAAAAAAAAAAAAAACAGATTAAAAATAAACATCTTATGGAACAGCGGGAACCCTGAAGCAACACAAACATAGGTGCACACGCACACACACACACACACACACACACACACACGATAAAATATGCACTATACACACACGTAGACATGGATTTTGTACTGTATATACAGTACATAAACATTCATACATGTACACATATATACATACATACACATACACTTTTTTTAGAATATACCTTTATTATTCGCCGCAAACCCCTACCACCCCTCCCCCAATTGGAGTACAATTGGAATAAACAATAACACTTAGGCTTCTGCCTTCAGTTTATACATATTATACACATTTTACAGACATAATCTATTTTACAATAGTTATATTGTAACTGGGTGGCAGATAGCCTAGTGGTTAGAGCATTGGGCCAGCAACGAAAGGTTACTAGATCGAATTCCCGAGCTGCCAAGGTGAAAATCTGTCGTTCTGCCAAGGCAGTTAACTGTTCCTAGACCGTCAATGTAAATATGAATTTGTTCTGACTTGCCTAGTTAACTTCTTTCAGCTAGGGGGCAGAATTTTTATGTTTGGAAAAATAACGTTCCCAAGGTAAACAGACTATTTCTCAGGCTCAGATATTAGAATATGCAGATAGTTGACAGATTAGGATAGAAAACACTCTAAAGTTTCCAAAACTGTCAAAATATTGTCTGTGAGTATAACAGAACTAATTTTTATCCCTGTTCCATTGCTTGCCCCTCCATTTAAAGGGGTATCAACCAGATTCATTTTCCAATGGCTTCCTCAGGCTTTAGACATAGTTTCAAGCTTTTATTTTGAAAAATGAGCAAGATTTATCAAAACGCGTCAGGTGTCCATTGATTAGTTCCTGCGCAGGAGAGATGTGGCTCGGCATTTTCTTTCTCTGTAGTATTGAACAGTTTACCGTCCGGTTGAAATATGATCGATTATGTATGTTAAAAACAACCTGAGGATTGATTATAAAAAAAACTTTAACATGTTTCTACGAACATTACGGATACTTTTTGGAATTTTCATCTGCCCTTCAGTACCGGAACGAGCTTGTGGTTTTCTTAACGCGCAAACCAAATGGCGGTTTTTGGTTATAAAACTAATCTTCATCGAACAAAAATAACATTTATTGTGTAACTGGGAGTCTCGTGAGTTCAAACATCTGAAGATTATCAAAGGTAAGTGATTAATTTTATTGCTTTTCTGACTTTCGTGACCAAGCTAATTTAAGGCTAGCTGTTCTAGCAGTGATTGATACTCACAAACGCTTGGATTGCTTTCGCTGTAAAGCATATTTTCAAAATCTGACACGATAGGTGGATTAAAAACAAGCTATATTGTGTTTTGGTATATTTCACTTGTGATTCCATGATTATAAATATTTTTTGTATTATTTTTGAATTTGGCGCTCTGTAATTCAGCGGTTGTTTACGAAAATGATCCCGTAAGGATCCGTGCGGCAAGAAGTTAAATAAAGGTTAAATACAATATTTTTTGTTTTTAGTCCTTCCTCTATTTCTGATGTCCATCCAGTTTGATTTCTATTTGTAACTGTGCTATTTCACAAAATTTCTGAACCTATATACATTTTACAGACTCCATATGTTTTACATTGGTTATCTTGTTGTTATTAATCCCACCCTTCAGCTCCATTCAACCCCTCCCATATGTTGCAGAACACCATCCATTTTGGATTTCTATTTGACATATATTTTTCAACTGTGTTGTGATGCTTCACAAAAGTACTCAACCTTTCTTTTCTCATAGCTTCTACAGATTGTAAATTTAAGAAACACTTTTGCTTAAATAATTATTATATTATTGATTGACTATGACTTTTTCAATCACCCAGTATTGCTATCTGCAGTATTAGTTCTAGGTAAATGTTGCAATTCTTCAGCCATTCCTGGAACTGTGACCAAAAAGGAGCTACATGTGGACAGTACCAAAATAAATGATCTAATGACTCTGCCTTCTCACAGCAAAATATGCAGAGCTGGGAAGATTGTATCCCGGTGATCCAGGTGAGATGATTACTGAACAAGGTATTTTTTGTAATTGGACGTGCAGTTCACTTACAAATCACATACAGTCATACAATTCACATCCATTATGCAAATATAGTGACTATCTCACCCACCTACCCACTGCCTCATCATCCTCTCCCTTCCCTCATCCTCCCCACAGGTAAAGTAATTACCTACCAAAAGTACAGAGAAAACCTAATGAGAGCTGCTGGAGGAGCACCACACCCCTCGGCACCCATCCACTGGGGGCCGTCCTGCTGCAGACAATCCCCTATGCCTCACTGCACAGAATTGTCACTGCAAAGTCTGCCTGTCTGGCACCAAGAGAAGGAAGCAGAGGAGGTTGACAAATACATGTGTTTAACTTGTGACACACCTCTATGTGTTTCATCATGCTTTGGGGAGTATCATATGCTCAAGTACTATTGAGTACATCTGCAGCAATTACTGACTGACTGACTGACCTGACAGGTGGTTTGACAGGTGGCCTGCCATGATCTTATGCCTTTAGAGGTGGGGGGTGGAAATGCACTGCATGAATATGAAATATGGGTTATGCATATTCAGTTTTTTTCCCCTCTAGTTAAACAAGTTGTTCAACCATCACCAATACCTCAATAAAATAGACGACTATTACCTATTGGCCTATGTGTTTTCTTGCTGGTTTTATCCAGTAAAACTGTTCAGTGTACGCTAGCATACAAAAGCTGTCCTCAATCTTCAGTTCTAAAGATGTCCAGCTCCAGTTATGATATTGGCAAATACTGTTTGTGTGTAGTTTCTGAAAGTACAGAATAAAGAGGAATTATTAGTAATTAGAATACAATCAGGATATAGCAATAAAACAATATTACAAAGATGTAACATAATAACACTGCTAAAAAAAATATATTGTGTTGACAAAAATAACAAATATGAGTTATAACAGTAAGAAACAGTATCTGTAGAGCTCCGCAAGGGCAGGGCAGAACAGTGCTATGCTAAATAGGCCAAATGAAAACAAACCATGGTCATAAGGCCAGGGTGCCTTCAAAATACAACACCAGCTAATACTTCTCTGACACAATTAGCATTGTTTTACAGAGCTAATAGAAGTGTAGCTAGCTACATAAGCACGATTGATTATAACACCATAAAGGTTATATGAAATGAGTAACGTAAACTCACACATCGCCTTGGTCCGTACAATTGCCCTTATTTTAGCACTCCCAAAACATAATACTTCAATGTCAATACAATTATAAAGCACAATTTCTCCCCTTTCCAACATGATCAATTTCATGACCTAAACGCTGCCCGTTTCTGCATAATTCAAGCAGGCAATGAGCCCCGTCGGGTCTTTTTAAAAATGGCGGGTGGGGAAGCGAAACTAATGCGTGATAGTGGAAGGAGAGATGTGGGAAAATTCAACACAGTCGCTACAGTCCCATTAGTTTTCTCATTAGTTTTCTTTGTAGCCTCGTTTGAATGTTGCGGTTGCGCACATTTGTACGGGATGGGGTGAGTTTACGTTAACATTACCTAACGTGTCCGCGGTTATAAGGAATACACACAAATATATTATACTCCATATATACAGTAAGCTACAGTAGAAATGACATAACACATCATACAGAAACTATTATAACACAATAAGGTACTTACTTTGATATAAACACACACATTTCCAAAGTTATTATCATGAAGTAATGAAAACAACAATGAAGGCGATGCGGGCACCAGACGGAAAATGTGAACACGTGTGTGTGTGTGTGCAGGTCCTGTCTTGACTGGAGATGCGCACATTTCTGCAGACTTGATTTGCAGAAACAATTGGTGCTTGGGGAAGTTTGTCTGGGTCAAGAATGTCTAAAAAAGGTTAAGAGAGTGTTGTGAAAACACTTTTTGGGGTTTCAGTGCATGTAAAAGGCAGCATCAAAACACAAAAACGGTGTTTCTCATACAATCAATGGTTTAGAAATGCAAATGGTTTAGAGTCTAAATATTGATTGATGATGAGGGCCTATGGAGAATATGTTTTGTGGAATTCCACCTTTATTTAGAAAGATTAGAAACAGGATGGGCAGTAAGATGATACATTTCGTTGGAATGTATACAGTTCTAACTAGAACCCTCGATGAAGGGTTCTACCAATAAATGTAAAATAATTTATTCAAAGATTCTTCCTATAACTGTCTGTAAAGGGTTCTGCCCTTTTATCTTTGGTGGGTTCTTCCTAGAACCCTCTGAACAGTTCCATAGAGCCTTTAACATTTAGTTATTTATTGCAGTACATCATAAAGCTTTTATTTGAGGTTCTAATTATAACCTAACACAGTGGTGTTAGGCCTCTCCTGGTTTACAGGCCACATCAGACTTGCAAAGTGATATATAATTCCTATTGGAATCCAGCCAATTGGGATATCCAACAAGTGGCATTGTTAGTCACCAGCAACCATCATTCAGAATGTCTGCCAGGGTCAAAACCTTTTATTATTTAGACTACCTCAATTATGTAAACTGACACAACCGTCTCAGTAATGGGTGCAATAAATCTAATTACTAACAGATTGGATTAGTTTAGAAAACTGTGTTATTTATATTTGTGTAACATAAAATGAATCAACCAAGCAATGTACATGCAAAAACACAGATATTCCAGTAAAACAAAATATTCAGAAAATCTCCCTGCAATAGAGCATGCTGGGAAATATTATATATAGTTTTATGTAGAACCCTTCTTGCCAACCAAAGAATCATCAAAGAACCCTTTCTTCCAAAAATGGGTCTTAGGATGTTAATGGTTCTAGGTAGAACCCTTTGCCTTACAAATAACCCTTGTCTTCCAAAAACAGTTTTTGTAAAATTGCAGGACTCAAAACACCATCATCATGTTTTCAACCTTTTCCGGTAGTTCTCCCAGCCTCTGGCAAGGTGTTGCACATCTCTCGATTAACATATTACGATGATGTGTTTCAATACTGAAGCAAAGTTAAGTTTTCATCTCCTTCAAGTTGGTGACAGCTCAGTTGACACTAGTTTTGGTGTTACAAAGCACTTCATTTTAACAGTGCTATAAGCTACCCAGGAAAGCGATAAAAATTGCCCATATTAATATATGTACCCTCAATAACAAGGTTCATTAAACCAATAACTTGCTAACTTCAGATAACATTCATATATTGGCCATCCCTAATATTCACTTAGATAATTCATTTGACAATACAGTATTAGCAATACAGGGATATAACCAGATATAACATCCATAGAAGAGACAGGAATAAATATGGTGAAGGTGTCGCTGTACATGTTCAACGCCAAATTCCTGTGAAGCTCAGAGAGGATCTCATGCCAAAGGTTGTTGAAGTGTTGTCATTGCAGGTTCACCTGCCACATCTAAAGCCTATTATTTTGGGGTGCTGCTATTCAGCACCAAGTGCTAACAGTCAGTATCTTGATAATATGTGTGATGTTCACAGAGAGGTCTATTTTCTGGGTGAGTTGTCATCGAGTTGTCTGCTCAAGAAGAAGCTGCTCACTGTAACTGTATTGAGGATCAGGTCAACCTACCAGGGTGTTTACAAATAGTACAGGAACTATATCATCCATGTGTATTGATCCTATGTTTACTTACACTGCAGAACTATGTTCTAAAGCTGTATCCACACACATTGGATGTAGTGACCACAATATTGTGGCTGTATCCAGAAAAGCAAAAGTTCTAAAGTCTGGGCCTAACATAATGTTTAAGAAATCATACAAACGTTTTGTAGTGATTTCTAAACTGAAGATGTAAGGACGATTGGCTGTGTGTATATTGTGGAGCATCCAGATGCTGCACTTCATGCATTTATGAAATTGCTTATTTCAGTTATTGATAAGGATGCACCTATTAAGAAACTGACTCTGAGAACTACTAAGGCGCCATGGATTGATGAGGAACTGAAAAACTGTGTGGTTGAGCGCGATGAAGCAAAAGGAGTGGCTAATAAGTCTGGCTGTACATCTGATTGGCAATCTTACTGTACATGTAGAAGCTTATGTAACTAAACTGTACAAAAAGAAGAAGAATCGGTATTATAAAACGTAGACATATTATATACAGTAGAATATGATGGAAAAAGCTTTTGAGAACATTAAATGAAATGATGGGCAGAAAGACCGCCCTTTAATTAATGAATCAGATATAGCTCATTCATCATTAAACCCTTTGATGTGTCCAATTACTTCAACAACTACTTCATTGACAAAGTGGACAAACTCAGGAATTAAATGCCAACAACAAACTCTGAGCCAACATATTCATGCATAAAATACCTAACTATGAAAGAAAAATATTTTGTAAAGTTAGTGTGGAAGAGATGGAAAAATTATTGCTGGTAATCAATCATGAGCTCCCAAGTGGCACAGCTGTCTAAGGCACTGCATCTCAGTGTAAGAGGTGTTGCTACAGTCCCTGGTTTGAATCCAGGCTGTATCACATCTGGCTTTGATTGGGAGTCCCATAGGGCAGTGCACAATTGGCTCAGCGTCGTCCAGGTTTGGCCGGGGTAGGCCATCATTGTAAATAAGAATGTGTTCTTAACTGACTTGTCTAGCTAAATGTAAAACATAAAAACACCTGGTTTTGACAACTTAGATGGAAAGCTACTGAGGATGGTAGCGGAATATGTTAAAGCTCCTATTACTTGTATCTTTAATCTGAGCCTGAAAAAATATATATTCTCAGACCTGGAGGGAAACTAAAGTCATTCAACTACACAACAATGGCAAAGTGCCCTTTACTGGTTCTAACAGCTGACCAATCAGTCTACTGTAGGCTTTTAGCAAATTTTGGGAAAAATGATTGACCAGATAAAATGTTATTTCTCTATGAACAAATTAACAACAGACTTCCACCATGCCTATCAAGAAGGCCACTCAACATGTACTGCACTGACACAAATGACTGATGAGTACCTGAAATAAATTGATAATAAGAACATTATGGGAGCTGTACTGTTAAACTTCAATGCAGCCTTTGATATTATTGACCATAATCTGTTAGTGAAAAAACGTTTGTGTTATGGCTTTACACCCTCTGCCATATTGTGGATCGAAAGTTATCTATCTAATAGAACACAGTGTTTTCTTTCATGGAAGCCTCGAACGTTAAACATGTTGAGTGGGGTAGTAAACAAAACACGTGTGTGTATATGTATACTGATGATTCAGCCCTATACACGTCAGCAGCCACAGCTAGTGAAATCCCTGCAACTCTAAACAGAGAGTTGCAGTTAGTTTCAGAATGGGTTGTCAGCATTAAACTAGTCCTGAATATACACTATATATACAAAAGTATATGGACACCCCTTAAAATTTGTGGATTTGGCTATTTCAGCCACACCCACTGCTGACAGGTGTATAAAATTGAGCACACAGCCATGCAATCTCCATAGACAAACATTGGCAGTAGAATGGCCTTACTGAACAGCGCAGTGACTTTCAACGTGGCACCCACATAGGATGCCACCTTTCCAACAAGTCAGTTCGTCAAATTTCTGCCCTGCTAGAGCTGCCCAGGTCAACTATAACTGCTGTAATTGTGAAGCGGAAACATCTAGGAGCAACAATGGCTCAGCTGTGAAGTGGTAGGCCACACAAGCTCATAGAACGGGATCACAGAGTGCTGAAGCGTGTAAAAAACGTCTGTCCTTGTTTGCAACACTCATTACCGAGTTCCAAACTGCCTCTGGAAGCAACATCAGCACAATAATTGTACGTTGGGAGCTTCATGAAATGGGTTTCCATGGCGAGTAGCCGCACACAAGCCTAAGATCATCATGAACAATGTCAAGTATAGCTGGGGTGATGTAAAGCTCGCCACCATTGGACACTGGAGCAGTAGAAACGCGTTCTCTGGAGTGATGAGTCACACTTCACCATCTGGCAGTCCGACGGACAAATCTGGGTTTGGCGGATGCCAGGAGAACGCTACCACAGTGCCAACTGTGAAGTTTGGTGGAGGAGGAATAATGGTCTGGGCCTTTTTTATCATGGTTCAGGCTCCTTAGTTCCAGTGATGGGAAATGTTAACACTACAGCATGCAATGACATTCTAGACGACTGTGCTTCCAACTTTGTCGCAATAGTTTGGGGAAGGCCTTTTCCTGTTTCAGCATGACAATGCACCCATACAGAAATGGTTTGTCGAGATCAATGTGGAAGAACTTGACTGGCCTGCACAGAGCCCTGACCTCAACCCCATCGAACACCTTTGGGATGATTTGGAACGCAGACTGCGAGCCAGGCCTAATCGCCCAACATCAGTGCCCGACCTCACTAATGCTCTTGTGGCTGAATGGAAGCAGGTCACCGCAACAATGTTCCGACATCTAGTGGAAAGCCTTCCCCGAAGAGTGGAGGCTGTTATAGCAGCAAAGGGGGGACGGACTCCATATTAATGCCCATGATTTTGGAATGAGATGTTCGACAAGCAGGTGTCCACATACTTTTGGTCATGTAGTTTATCTAAGACTATGAGCATAGTATTGGGTACAAATCATTCCCTAAGGAGGTTTAGACCTCAGCTGGATCTGATAATGAAAACTGTGGCTATTGAGCAAGTTGAGGAGACTAAATTACTTGGTGTTACCTTAGATTGTAAACTGTCATGGTCAAAGCATATAGATTCAAAGACCGTAAAGATGGCAAAAGGTCTGTCTGTGATAAAGAGACGCTCAGTCTTTTTCAAACCACATTCAACCAAACTCATACAGGCTCTAGTTGTATCTTATCTGGACTACTGCCTGGTAATATTGTCAGGTTCTGCAAAGAAAGACATAATAAAGCTACACCTGGCCCAAAACAGAGCAGCACGTCTTGCCCTGCAATGTTCAAATAGAGCTAATGTCAACAAAATGCATGTTGATCTTTCCTGGCTCAAAGTAGAGGAGAGATTTTCTGCATCACTTCTCATTTATGTAAGAAATATTAATGTGTCAAAATCTCCAAACTGTCTATTTAATCAACTAAGATAAAGCACTGACAGACATTCATATTCCAAAAGACATGCAACCAGAAGTCTTGTCACAGTCTCTATAGCCAAAACAAATTCAAGGCAACGCACAGGAATACAGTGGCTTGCAAAAGTATTCACAACCCTTGGAATTTTTCCTATTTTGTTGACTTATAACCTGGAATTAAAATGAATTTTTGGGAGGTTTGTATCATTTTATTTACACAATATGCCTACCACTTTGAAGAGGCTAAATATGTTCTATTGTGAAACAAACAAGAAATAAGACAAAAAAACAGAAAACTTGAGCGTGTATAACTTTTCACCCCCTAAAAGTCAATACTTTGTAGAGCCACCGCTTGCAGCAATTACAGCTCCAAGTCTATTGGGTATGTCTCTATAAGCTTGGCACATCTAGCCACTGGGATTTTTGCCCATTCTTCAAGGCAAAACTGCTCCAGCTCCTTCAAGTTGGATGGGTTCCGCTGGTGTACAGCAATCTTTAAGTTATACCACAGATTCTCAATTGGATTGAGGTCTGGGCTTTAACAAGGCCATTCCAAGACATTTAAATGTTTCCCCTCAAAACACTCAAGTGTTGCTTTAGCAGTATGCTTAGGGTCATTGTCCTGCTGGAAGGTGAACCTCCGTCCCAGTCTCAAATCTCTGGAAGACAAACAGGTTTCCCTCAAGAATTTCCCTGTATTTAGCATCATCCATCATTCCTTCAATTCTGACCAGTTTCCCAGTCCCTGCCGATGAAAAACATCCCCACAGCATGATGCTGCCACCACCATGCGTCACTGTGGGGATGTTGTTCTCGGGGTGATGAGAGGTGTTGGGTATGCGCCAGACATAGCGTTTTCCTTGATGGCCAAAAATATATATTTTAGTCTCATCTGACCAGAGTACCTTCTTTCATATTTTTGGGGAGTCTCCCACATGCCTTTTGGTGAACACTAAACATGTTTACCTATTTTTTTCTGGCCACTCTTCCGTAAAGCCCAGCTCTGTGGAGTGTACGCCTTGAAGTGGTCCTATGGACAGATACTCCCAACTCCGCTTTGGAGTTTAGCAGCTCCTTCAGGTTTATCTTTGGTCTCTTTCTTGCCTCTGATTAATGCCCTCCTTGCCTGGTGCATGAGTTTTGGTGGGCAGCCCTCTCTTGGCAGGTTTGTTGTGGTGCCATATTCTTTCCATTTTTAATAATGGATTTAATGGTGCTCCGTGAGATGTTCAAAGTTTCAGATATTTTTTTATAACCCAACCCTGATCTGTACTTCTCCACAACTTTGTCCCTGCCCTGTTTGGAGAGCTCCTTGGTCTTCATAGTGCCGCTTGCTTGGTGGTTCCCCTTCCTTAGTGGTGTTGCAGACTCTGGGGCATTTCAGAACAGGTGTATCATGTGACTGAGATCATGTGACAGATGATGTGACACACAGGTGGACTTTATTTAAGTAATTATGTGACTTCCGAAGGTAATTGGTTGCACCAGATGTTATTTAGGGGCTTCATAGCAAAGGGGGTGAATACATACGCATGCACCACTTTTCCGTTTTTAATTTTTTTTTTCTTTTTTTCCACTTCACCAATTTGGACTATTTTGTGTATGTCCATTACACGAAATCCAAATAAATTCCAATTACAGGTTGTAATGCAACAAAATAGGAAAAATGACATGGGGTGAATACTTTTGCAAGGCACTGTATATAAAGCCATGATAGCATGGAACTCCCTGCCATCTAAACCTCCCCCCGAAATAAACAGCACATCACAGCACAACGCCTCTGACCTAAATAGCTTGTCGTATTTCCCTCCCAAGCACATCGGGTGTTTGGGTTAAAGTTAAAGATCAGCTGTGCCCTTAGCATTAGAATATCAGGGCCTGCTAAGAGAAAGCATTTGTATGATATGATACTCTTCTCAGCTCACTGACTAACTGATTTTGTGAGAATCTCTAAGGTTGTTTAAACCCTCTTAAGGATAAGACCCTTTTTTTTCAATTTTTGCCTAAAATGACATACCCAAATCTAACTGCCTGTAGCTGAGGACCTGAAGCAAGGATATGGATATTCTTGATGCCATTTGAAAGGAAAGACTTTGACGTTTGTGGAAATGTGAAATTTATATTGGAGAATATAGCACATTAGATCTAATAAAATATTTTTTTCATCTTTGAAATGCAAGAGAATGGTCACAATGTACTATTCCAGGTTAGGCACACTTTCGATGTTGGCCACTAGATGGCAGCAGTGTATGCAAAGGTTTCGACTGATTCAATGAACCATTGCCTTTCTGTTCAAAATGTTGTATCAAAACTGCCCAAATGTGCCTAATTGTTTAATTAATACATTTTCAAGTTCATAACAGTGCACTCTCCTCAAACAATAGCATGTTATTCTTTCACTGTAAATCGGACAGCTCAGTTAGATTAACAATAATTTAAGATTTCTGCCCATATCAGATATGTCTATGTCCTGGGAAATGTTCTTGTTACTTACAACCTCATGCTCATCACATTAGCCTACATTATCTCAACCGTCTTGTGGGTGGGGGACCGATCCTGTAGAGGTTAAAGAAAATTGCTAAAGTGGCATTAGGATATCAGGGTTTACATCAGTAGAGCAAAGCATTATTGATGTATGGAATGTCAAGCCTAATTGTATAAAGTGTGTGTTCTTATTTTAAATGTATATAGTGTGAGGGGTCCCAAACAGTTGGAATCAGGAGGTGGGATTATTAAGGGAATATCATGTTACCATTGGTATATTCAAATGAGAGTTTAGTCACCTTATCCCCTTAATTAACCCGCCTCCTGAATCCAAGTGAGGGAGGGGGCCAGTAACTTTATGATCAAACTTTATCAATGTAGAAGGAACAGTCATTTGTCATTCTTTGGTCATCATACTTTGATCTGGTTTCATCCAAATATCATCACATTTTATGAAAAACATGATTTTGTCTGTTCATGATCTTTAAGGTTGAGAGCTGCCACTTTATGAGGCTTACAAAGAGTAGGAGTTCCTCAAGTGACTATACATATCCCAATGTTCGGAGAGTTACCACTTTGCTATTGTATTTAAAAAATAACGTTATTAATTGTATATAAAAAACTTAATGCACAAAAAATATTTTGAAATAGTTGTGGTGTATAAGCTTAACACAATGAAGAAGAATGACATTTCCTCTAATGGATGGCCAAAAAGAACTATCTGAAAGCCACATCCCCATAGACCACGCCCATGAACCCAAACGTGGGTTAATTTATATATCACTTGGGTTTTTATTCACTTTCAAGCTGGGTCTTTTTTAATATAATCCAAATGTTATTTTCTGTTGTATATCAATACACTCTAAAAACTGCTTGATTAAAACAACCCAATTTTGATTATTTGGTAACCCAGCACTGGGTAAATATTGGACAGCACACATTTTTTTTATTGTTTTTATTTGTTTATGTATATCCATTTATTTTTCTTAAATATTTATCTTTTTTTTTTTTTTTACCCCGTCAGTTGGGTTGCGTGGGTTAAATCAACCATCAGTTGAGTTTTTAACCATCAGTTGGGTTAACCCAGCAGCTGGGTCTTTTTGAAAAGTCCTGCCTTGTAACCAACATCGGAGAAGGTGTGTTTGCATTGGGGGATGGTTTATATACAGTGATGTGAAGTACTTAAGTAAAAATACTTTAAAGTACTACTTAAGCATTTTTTTGGGGTATCTGTACTTTAATTAACTTTTTATATTTTTGACAACTTTTACTTTTACTTCACTACATTCCTAAAGACATTATTGTACATTTTACTCCACACATTTTCCCTGACAAAAAAAAAGTACTTATTTCATTTTGAATTCTTAGCAGGACAGGAAAATGGTGAAATTCACGCACTTATCAAGAGAACACGAGGTCATCCCTACTGCCTCTGGTCTGGCGGACTCACTAAACACAAATGCATCTTTTGTAAATATTGTCTGATTGTTGGCGTGTGCCCCTGGCTCTCCGTAAATTTAAAAAACAAGTAAATGGTGCCGTCTGCTTTGCTTAATATAAGGAATTTGAAATTATTTATATTTTCACTTTTGATACTTAAGTATATTTTAGCATCTCCGGTCAACAAGGAGCTTGAGGACAGCAGCGGTGTTGCGGTGGACTTCAGGTAGGATGGAAACCTATTCAACATCAGGAGGCTCCAAGCAACCACCAAGGTTTTGACGGAGGGGGTTCCAATTCAAAATTGGATCAAATTAGATCAAGCAGGCATCATTGTGGTCCTCAGGAGACATAGAACCGTGTTGTATTATTTCACTGCCATACTGCGTTCGATCTTGTCTAGCCATCTTGTCTCAAGAGGACCACAATGGAAATTATTCCCAGACTTTATTGTGTGTTATCCTAATGTGCATGTACGGCTTTTTCAACCGTGTGCCCCATACAGAAACACTTGCTAAGACCAACTGCAAGAGTATGGAGGCCATGGTCACCCAACACCAACTGTGCTGGCTTGGGCACCAACTGCGCTGGCTTGGGCATGTCATTAGAATATCTCAGGAGCGCTTGCCGCGAAAGATTCTGTATGGCCAGCTGTATTGGCCGGCGGTCTGTAGGTGGGCAGATGAAGCGCTACAAGGACCAGCTAAAAACATTGAGGAAGAAGTTTAACATCAAACCCACAGACCTAGAGGATGCTGCTGCCAACCGTTCCACCTGGCGGCAGCTCTGCCAGAGCGGTGTACATAGGTGGGAGGAGGAGAGGAGCACAAAGAGACAGCAAAAACAGCTCAGGAGATATACAACCATGCCTGCCCCAGCCAACACAGACTGCATATGCCCCACCTGCACTAAAGTTTGTGGATCTTGGATTGGGCTCTACAGTCACCAAATAATTCACTGTTAACTCAGAAGTGCAAGTCATCATTGAATACGATGGACTACCATAAGCAAGCAAGCACATTTACTTTGATACTTAAGTGTATCTGTTTATATAGTAGCTAGATAGCTACTCTACTGGTGCCAAAATTTGACTGTCGGGTGTCAGAAAATATAATTAAAAGTTTACGCTGGTCAACTATGGCAAAGACACTTATATGTTTCCCCTCTGCAGGGAGACTAGTGGTTAGTCCATTAAGCCAGTAACCAAAAGGTTGCAGGATAAAATCCCTGAGCTGACAAGGTAAAAGTCTGTTGTTCTGCCTCTGAGCAAGGCAGTTAACCCACTGTTCCCTGGGTGCTGTAGATATGAATTAAGGCAGCTTCCTGCACCTCTCCGATTAAAAGGGGTTGGGTTAAATGTGGAAGACACATTTCAGTTGAAGGCTTCCAGTTGTACAACTGACTAGGTATCTCCCTTTCATCTGTGTCTGGTTACTGGCAAGTTAGGTCTTCATCCAGAATGCAACAAAAAGGGGGAGGCTGGGTTGTTCAAAACTCTGATGCAGTTGTCATGTCATCACATCTGTCATTACAAGAGGCATGCCAAAATGAGAGATGTTGGTGCAATTTCAATGTTGTTTAAATTGCTTTTTGAGTCACCAAATTTGCTTGAGATGTATTTTAGACACTCATTTTAGACATTCAAAAGGCTATTTTACATTTGAATAGGAATGACCGTTCTGGACATTTAACTAGTGATGTTACGTTTGAAACTGGAGCTCCAAGGCATGCATAA
Source organism: Salvelinus fontinalis (assembly GCF_029448725.1). Taxonomy (NCBI): domain Eukaryota; kingdom Metazoa; phylum Chordata; class Actinopteri; order Salmoniformes; family Salmonidae; genus Salvelinus; species Salvelinus fontinalis. Next base: position 39,940,740 of record NC_074665.1, on the reverse strand, counting down.
GATTTGCTTAAGCAGTGCACTTGGAAGCAGTGTGCCGTTGCGTTTATCACTTTATCAGAAGTATGTCATCAATGGCATCCGAAGCTTCATCTGATCGTGTGCTTTTTCAAACCGTGTGTTGCAAAATGTGAAATCCCAATGATTTCGCTGTGGTTCCGATGCTTTCTTCGATTCCAAGCTGTTTTCAAACACCGAACTTACAAATATAGTTTGAACTTTGTACAAAAAGATTCACCCGACCGGTAGCTTAGCAGGTAGAGTAGGGAACTATGGATCATTCAGGGAGATGAGGGTATGAGGTTGAATTCGTTGAAAGTACACTATTTTGAAAATGTATTTTTGTGAAACCACACTTTCTGCACTGTTGTTTAAATAATTTGTTTCATTTAGTATGGTATAAGCTTGTCTTAAGCATCTTAAATAATGGCAAAAAGGAAGCATGATGTAAGATGTGAACCTGGTTTTCAATCCGAATATAAACTACTAAAGTTCCAGAGTTTTGCTGAAAACAGTGGTGAAAAAACTCATATCTGATAATCACATGCTGCTATTTATTGTTGACCAGCAGATGTCACTAATGTGCATTATGAACAGATAATGAAGCGCTGAGTAAATAACCTTTTTTCAGCACAATTTGGTGAAAGCACCAAAGCCTTCAGAAAGCCTACCTTTAACATGTGTTAAAAATACAACAGAACAGATTAACTGTAATGACATTTACACTCACAGTGGCCAAAAATAACTCTGTATGCTGCGCCCCTTCCTAAGCCACACCTCCAGTCTTCTAATCTGACCCGTTGGATCATAGCTCAATAATAACCCAACTAAGTGACCCAACATGTGTTCTGTCCACTATTTACCCAGTGCTGGGTTGGTTTTAATCCAGCATTTTTTAGAGTGTAACATGAATGACTTTCATTTTATAGGAGGGCCGCCTGCCTGCAGGAGTGGTCGTTGTCAACTGGGTAGCCCCTTTCCTCCTCCCTCACAAATATTGTAACACATTTGCCAGAATAGGTTACATCTACAAAAGCCAGAATATAGCATGAGTTTATGGTATGGCAACTTGGTATGAACTTTGAACTCTTATTCACTAAAGAAGTGATACATCCTAGACGTCGAGTTATCAGCAGCAGCTGTAAATGTGCGTGGCCTAGGAAAGGATGGACAATCTCTTCAGATTGACAGGGTACTACAACGTATCCGTTCTACCATACGGCGAAAGACTACAACGTATCCGCCCAGAAATATTCTTCTAAGGACAAGGGAGATCTCTGCTGGGCAACCCAGCCTTCCATATTCGACCAATCTATCGAAGCGCAGCTCAGATAAAGACACGACACCATGCTAGTTGGAGAGGACATCTGGGTGACACATGTCGACAACAATATCAGGTATGTGTTTGATGTGACCAGGTCGCCTCATTCAACTGCAGTGGGGAGACTGGATTTATATGCAGGTATTGGCTACTTCCCTAACCTGTACTTGGTGGATGCGGGGGCCAGCCACGTTCATGCTTGTGAGTGGGACCCTGATGCCGAGGAAGCCCCGCAGAGAAACTTGGAGTTAAATGGAGTGTACCATCGCTGCACCGTCCACCATGGAGACAACCGCTCTCATTGTGTAACCTGGCTGGCCGGGAAAATTTGGGCCTCATGCCGAGCTCTGCAGATGGCTGGCCTCTTGACTACTGAGGAAAGGCATGTTGCATATTCACCAGACTGTTACCTCACCACCACATCATATTACAGACTGTGACACTTCCTCTGTTCCTGTCATGGAGAGAGTGGACATTTCTGGAGGAGACCAAGATGAGGTGTCTTCTAAGAGGAGTGACAGAGAAGTTTGGGGTGCCTGGACAAAGCACACAGCCATCCACATTGCCTCTCTGCTGCAGGACATCACTGGGGCCCATGGAGGACTGGCGTCCAGCACATTGAGCATGTCAAGTCATACACACCTCACATTCACCATATAGTACTAGTCTTAGAATGCAGGCCACTCTGAGGAGACAATAGTCAGGACAGGACTGAATGACTTTTGTAGTCATACCAGTGGCTGACTGGGACCAAAATGTGTCCCTTTCTAACACACCGGACCATTTTTTCCCCTAGAGGACCCCATTATTAGCAAGATAATGAGAATTTTGCACTAAAAACCTAAGTCAAACAGGCCACGAGGCCAAAAATGGACCAGTCCATCTGGCGTACTCTGCCATTTGTGGCTATTAATAAATTGTTGCACACTAATTTAAATTATTCATAACTGAGTTTTTTTTAAAGAAAAGCATGGTTTATAGATTTATACAATGTGAAAATTAAACCGTTGTTGACGGGTTGTTGTACAACTGATTTGACAAATGTTTATACATGCAATGACTGTGGCTGCTTTGTGTGATGTATTGTTGTCTACCTTCTTGCACTTTGCTATTTTCTGTGCCCAATAATGTTTGTACCATGTTTTGTGCTGCTACCATGTTGTGATGCTGCGATGTTGTGTTGCTACCATGCTGTTGTCATGTCATGTTGCTACGATGCTGTGTTGTCATGTGATGCTGCCATGCTATGTTGCCTTCATTGTTAATAAGAATTTGTTCTTAACTGACTTGCCTAGTTAAATAAAGGTTAAATAAAAATAAATACATCAATACAAATCTTCATCCCATAATATTGAAGGCGGTGCAATGTTACTCCATCTTCAGACATATAGCCAGTATCCACCCAAACTAGGACTATCTGAAATATGACAATGATCAATGAAATCACCAGGTAAACTACAAAAAAATCATGGGCTAAAAACAACCCAGTTTGGGTTATTTGGAAACCCAGTGCTGGTTAAATAGCGGACAGATCACATGTTGAGTTGTTTTTAGCCAGCCTGTTGGGTTGTGTGAATAACCCAACTGCACATGGGGACAAATATTGTACTTTTTGGAGAAATGTCCTCTGGTCTGATAAAACAAAAATAGAACTGTTTGGCCATAATGACCATCGTTATCATTGGAGGAAAAAGGGGGAGGCTTGCAAGCTGGAGAACACCATCCCAACCGTGAAGCACGGGGGTGGCAGCATCATGTTGTGGGGGTGCTTTGCTTCAGGAGGGACTGGTGCACTTCACAAAATAGATGGCATCATGAGGTAGGAAAATTATGTGGATATATTGAAGCAACATCTCAAGACATCAGTTAAAGCTTGGTTGCAAATGTCTACCAAATGGACAATGACCCCAAGCATACTTCCAAAGTTGTGTCAAAATGGCTTAAGGACAAAAAAAGTCAAGGTATTGGAGTGGCCATCACAAAGCCCTGACCTCAATCCTATAGAACATTTGTGGGCAGAACCGAAAAAGCATGTGTGAGCAAGGAGGCCTACAAACCTGACTCAGTTACACCAGCTCTGTCAGGAGGAATAGGCCAAAAATAACCCAACTATTTGTGCGAAGCTTGTGGAATGAGATGAAAGAAATAAAAGCTGAAATAAATCTCTCTCTACTATTATTCTGACATTTCACATTCTTAAAATAAAGTGGTGATCCTAACTGACAGGGAATTTTTACTAGGATTAAATGTCAGGAATTGTGAAAAACTGATGTTAAATGTATTTGGATAAGGTGTATGTCATCTTCAGACTTCAACTGTATATATATATATATATATATATATATATTTTAAAGCCTGCTCATCTTAACTTCCATAAATAACAATTCATATTTGTAGTAATGTAGGTAGTGTATGCAAAGGATTGTTACCTCTTACCAGTATTGCCATAACAAAAATGAATTAATCAAATCAATCAAATGTATTTATAAAGCCTTTCTTACATCAGCTGATGTCAGAAAGTGCTGTATAGAAACCCAGCCTAAAACCCCAAACAGCAAGCAATGCAGGTGTAGAAGCATGGTGCTAGGAAAAACTCCCTAGAAAGGCCAGAACCTAGGAAGAAACCTAGAGAGGAACCAGGCTATGAGGGGTGGCCAGTCCTCTTCTGGCTGTGCCGGATGGAGATTATAACAGAACATGGCCAAGATGTTCAAATGTTCATTGATGACCAGCAGGGTCAAATAATAATAATCATAGTGGTTGTAGAGGATGCAACAGGTCAGCACCTCAGGAATAAATGTCAGTTGGCTTTTCAAATCGATCATTCAGAGTATCTCTACCGCTCCTGCTGTCTCTAGAGAGTTGAAAACAGCAGGTCTGGGACAAGGTAGCACGTTCGGTGAACAGGTCATGGTTCCATAGCCGCAGGCAGAACAGTTGAAACTGGAGCAGCAGCATGACCATGTGGACTGGGGACACCAAGGAGTCATCAGGCTTGGTAGTCCTGAGGCATGCTCCTAGGGCTAAGGTCCTCTGAGAGAGAAAGAGAGAGTGAAAGAGAATTAGAGAGAGCATACTTAAATTCACACAGGACACCGGATAAGACAGGAGAAATACTCCAGGCACAGTGCCTTGCAAAAGTATTCATCCCCTTGGTGTTTTTCCTATTTTGTTGCATTACAACCTTTAAATAGATTTTATCTGGATTTTATGTAATGGACATACACAAAATAGTCCAAATTGGTGAAGTGAAATGAAATGAAATAATTTCAAATAAAGATTTTAAAAAATAAAACAGAAAGGTGGTGCATGCATATGTATTCACCCCTTTGCTATGAAAGCCCTAAATAAGATATGGTGCAACCAATTACCTTCAGAAGTGACCTAATTAGTTAAAGCCCAGACCTCAATCCAATTGAGAATCTGTGGTATGACTTAAAGATTGCTGTACACCAGCGGAATCCATCCAACTTGAAGGAGCTGGAGCAGTTTTGCCTTGAAGGATGGGCAAAAATCTTGGTGGTTAGATGTGCCAAGCTTATAGAGACATACCCAATAGACTTGGAGCTGTAATTGCTGCAAGAGGTGGCTCTCCAAAGCATTGACTTTGGGGGGGGGGGGGGGTGAATAGTTATGCACGCTCAGATGTTCTGTTTTTTTGTCTTATTTCTTGTTTGTTTCTCAATCAAAAATATTTAGCATCTTCAAAGTGGTAGGCATGATGTGTAAATAAAATGATACAAACCCCCCAAAAATCCCCCCACAAAATAGGGAAAATGCCAATACCTTCGCAAGCCGCTGTATAACAGACTGACCCTAGCCCCCTGATACAAACTATTGCTGCATAAATACTGACACTGTGGCCCCGTCCGATGATACCACCAGACAGCCAAACAGGCAGGGCAACCCGGACAGGAACATCACGTCAGTGACTCAACCCACTCAAGTGACACACACCTCCTAGGGACGGCAGGGAAGAGCACCAGTAAGCCAGTGACTCAGCCCCTGTAATAAGGTTTGAGGCAGAGAATCCCAGTAGAGAGAGGGGAACTGGCCAAGCAAAGACAGTGTGGGTGGTTCGTTGCTCCAGTGCCTTTCCGTTCACCGTCCCACTCTTGGGCCAGACTACACTCATTCATATGACCTACTGAAGAGATGAGTCTTCATTAAAGACTTAAAGGTCGAGACCGAGTCTGTGTCTCACACATGGATAGGCAGACCATTCCATAAAAATGGACCTCTATAGGAGAAAGACCTGTCTCCAGCTGTTTGCTTATTAATTCTAGGTACAGTAAGGAGGCTTGCTTCTTGTGACCGTAGCGTACGTGTAAGTATGTACGGCAGGACCAAATCGGAAAGATAGGTAGAAGCAAGCCCATGTAATGCTTTGTAGGTTAGCAGTAAAACCATAGCCTTAACAGGAAGCCAGTGTAGAGAGGCTAGCACTGGAGTAATATGATCAATTCTTTTGGTTTTAGTCAAGATTCTAGCAGCCATGTTTATCACTAACTGAAGTTTATTTAGTGCTTTATCCGGGTGGCCGGAAAGTAGTCTAACCTATAAGTGACAAAAGCATGGATACATTTTTCTGCATAATATTTGGACAGAAAGTTTCAGATTTTTGCAATGTTACTGTCACTTTCTGACCTTTATTTCCTTTGTTTTGTCTTTATTTAGTATGGTCAGGGCGTGAGTTGGGGTGGGCAGTCTATGTTTATATTTCTATGTTTTCCTATTTCTGTGTTTGGCCTGATATGGTTCTCAATCAGAGGCAGGTGATTTGTGTTGTCTCTGATTGGGAACCATATTTAGGTAGCCTGTTTTGTGTTGGGTTTTGTGGGTGGTTGTCTTCAGTCTTCGTGTGTCTGCACCAGACAGAACTGTTTCGGTTTTTCACATTTGTCGTTTTTTTGTATTTTGAGTGTTCACTTTTATTAAACAAAGATGAACAATTACCACGCTGCACATTGGTCCTCCGATCCTCAGACGAGGAGGAAGACGAAAGCCGTTACAGTTACGTAGATGGAAAAAAGTTGTCCTTGAAACAGTCTTCATATGTTCGTCAAAAGAGAGATCAGGTTCCAGAGTAACACGAGGTCCTTCATAGTTTTATTTGAGACGACTGTACAACCATCAAGGTTAATTGTCAGATTCAACAGAAGATCTCTTTGTTTCTTGGGACCTAGAACTAGCATCTTTGTTTTGTCCGAGTTTAAAAGTAAAACATTTGCCACCATCCACTTCCTTATGTCTGAAACACAGGCTTCCAGGGAGGGCAATTTTGTGGCTTCACCGTGTTTCATTGAAATGTACAGCTGTGTTGTCTGCATAGCAGTGAAAGTTAACATTATGTTTCCGAATGACATCACCAAGAGGTAAAATATATAGTGAAAACAATAGTGATCCTAAAATGGAGCCTTGAGGAACACCAAAATTTACAGTTGATTTGTCAGAGGGCAAACCATCCACAGAGACAAACTGACATCTTTCCGACAGATAAGATCTAAACAAGGCTGGAACTTGTCCATGTAGACCAATTTGGGTTTCCAATCTCTCCAAAATAATGTGGTGATCGATGGTATCAAAAGCAGCACAAAGGTCTAAGAGCACGAGGACAGATGCAGAGCCTTGGTCTGACGCAATTAAAAGGTAATTTACCACCTTCACGGGTGCAGTCTCAGTGCTATGATGGAGTCTAAAACTAGACTGAAGCGTTTCGTATACATTGTTTTGTCTTTTTGAGAGGAATGGGAGATTCGATATTGGCTGACAGTTTTTTATATTTTCTGGGTCAAGGTTTGGCTTTTTCAAGAGAGGCTTTATTACTGCCACTTTCAGTGAGTTTTGGCAAGGAATTATTATTTTAGCAAACACTTATTGCGATTCATACTATATTGTCCCTAACATCTTTACTCCCTAGCAACAGTTGTGGGATACACACACACACACACACACACACACACACACACACACACACACACACACACACACACACACACACACACACACACACACACACACACACACACACACACACACACACACACACACACACACACACACACACACACACACACACACACACACACACGCAATGCAATGCAATGCAAAATTGAGCAAAAATGGGGAGATTTGATTAACCATTGTCATGTCCTAGGTGATGGAGATCAGATATACCCCTTTCCCCTGAAACACCCACACGCGGTCCCCCGTTGTGACCATATTCCCAAGCATCTCTGTGCAGTCAGACCTTTTATGATTTTGTGCCACCAGGGCCACAATAATATGCCCCTTCTCTGAATATCCGAGTGTGACCCCCTCCCCATGGGTTACTGCAGCTAGTGTTGTCAGCACTGCCACTGCCTGGGTGGGGGCACCCCACCGGAATCCCGACCGGCTAGGTACAAGGTCGTCAAGTTTCTCATTAGCAGCTTTGAGAATTTCCTTGTATATTATGCTCTCCCATCAGGGGGATTTGGCTTTGTAGGACCAACCCTGCCAGGCAGTCTCAGAATCTTTAGGGGGCAATGCTGCTTTAGTAGGTCTCTGACCACATTCATCTTTCTGATTTGGCTGCGTATAGGCTACTTACAGTAGGCCCATAAAACAGATAAGGACTTAGTGTATTGGTCTCTCAGGTGGGTGTCTAGGGCATAGGGTTGGGGACCATTCCATCATGATAGGACAATAAATAAATAAATATTAATAATTTATTTTTAAATGTATATCCTATATCTACACAAAATTGAAAGCTCTCTCTTATAACCCCTGCTCACAAACACACATGGGCTCTGGGATTTGCACCCGTATCCTTTTTCACTCACTTAACTTCACACTTTTCTAAACACAAAAACACACACCCCACCTTCCATCACAATACATGTGCACGCACCCACATACTGAGCCTTTTATTTCCTCTGTGTTTTATCTCTACTGTGTTGATTGAGTACTTTTGTGTTCCAGTTCCTTATGTTTGAAGATGTATTATTTCGCAAAATTATCCTTTCTTCTAATTCTTTCTTATCAATTGATGAAATACTGTAAATGAAAGTATAAAAAATAATTTTCTAACATTCCCTATCTAGAATGGTATAGTGTAGTTGTATTTAATTCCTTTATCAATCTTTGTATTTTATTGCTTCTCTATATATATTTTTTTATAACAATCCCTACCATGTCGAGTATTGTATGTTCCATTATTCGACTCCTCTATGAGAATTTTGTAATATTTAGAATAGCCATGGAGTAGTCTTTGTGTCACTAAACATGTGGTTATCGATATACAGTTAATCAACTACGAGAGCTACACGTTTCCCTTTCAATCTATTTTCCTTGAAGATTGGATACAGAACTTTGCGCCGTTCTGCAGTTTCCTTCGGGAAGTGATCATTCATGCCTATTTTTGCCCCAGCAAGTCTTGTACCCAGGCTTTTAATCATTATTCTATCTTTAAAGAAAGCACATTTTGCAACGATTGAGCATTCATACGTCTCCCCTCTCTGTCCGAAACGGTGTACACGTTCGAGTTGGATTTTGTCGACAGCTTGGTGTGGGATCTGAAGCACTGTAAGGAGGAACTCCCTAACTACACCCTCAGGAGCATCTCCTTCTTTCTCTTGGATACCAGTAAGTACCAGATTTTCTCTCATGGATCTAGTCTGTATGTCAAGTAAGGCTTCTGTCAGAAAGATGTTCTCCTTTTTAAGTTCATTAACATCGGTTTCAATCTTATTGTTTCAATATTATTTCAATCTTATTGCACACTATTTCCGCTGATGCCTTGCTGTAGTCTACTTCGCCGATACACATTAAACGCTGCGTGTATACCTAGAAATGTTTCACATCTGTATTGTGGACTAATGTACTGCAGTATTATGTCTATGTCACTTTCCAGCTTGTACACTGAACGTACAAAACATTAGGAACACCTGCTCTTTCCTTGACATAGACTGACCAGGTGAATCCAGGTGAAAGCCTAATTGATGTCACTTACTAAATCCACTTCAATCAGTGTGGATAAAGGAGAGGAGACAGGTGAAAGAAAGATTTGTAAGCCTTGAGACAATGGAAACATGGATTCCGTATGTGTGCCATGCAGAGGGTGAATGGGCATGGCAAAATATTGAATTCCCTTTGAACAGGGTATGGTGGTAGGTGATATTTTATATATTTTTCAGTACATGTGGGCCCATTATACATCTTAGAGTAGTCAGTAGAATAAGTGCACTCTACATGTGTGTCTATGTCATTAGGCACCATTAGACATGCTGTCACGTTCCTGACCTATTTCTGTTAATTTGTTATATGTGTTAGTTGGTCAGGATGTGAGTTTGGGTGGGCATTCTATGTTTTCTGTTTCTGTGTTGGTTTTGGGTTGCCTGGTATGGCTCTTAATTAGAGGCAGGTGTTTGGCGTTCCTCTAATTAAGAGTCATATTTAGGTAGGCGTTGTCACAGTGTTCGTTGTGGGTGATTGTCTTCCGTGTCTGTGTATATGTTTGCACCATACGGGACTGTTTACGGTTTGTTCGGTTTATGTAGTCTGTTCCCTATTCGTGCGTTCTTCTTGTTTTATGTAAGTTCGTCGTCTAGGTCTGTCTACACCGTTTGTTGTTTTGTTAGTTTAGTTAAGTTCGTGTTTTCTTTAATAAATTATGTGTTCAAACTCCACTGCGCCTTGGTTCGATCAATACTCCTCCTTTTCTGGCGAAGAGGAGGAGGACCGCCATTACAGAATCACCCACCAAATCTCCAGAACCAAGCAGTGGAGTAAACGGAGTAAGGGACAGGAAAAGAAGGAGGAATGGACTTGGGACGATATATTGGACGGGAAAGGTTGCTACACATGGGAGGAGATCCTGGCTGGTAGGGATCGCCTTCCATGGGAACAGCTGGAGGCACTGAGGAGAGCAGAGGCTACCGGAGAGAGGAACCGGAGTTATGAGGGAACACGTCTTGCACGGAAGCCCAAAAAGCCCGTGAGTAACACCCAAAAATTTCTTGGGGGGGGATAAGAGGTAGTGGGCCAAGGGCAGGTAGGAGACCTGCGCCCACTTCCCAGGCTTACCGTGGAGAGCGGGAGTACGGGCAGGCGCCGTGTTACGCAGTAGAGCGCACGGTGTCTCCTGTACGAGTGCATAGCCCAGTGCGGGTTATTCCACCTCCCCGCATTGGTAGGGCTAGATTGGGTATTGAGCCAGGTGTCATGAGGCCGGCTCAACCCGTGTGGTCTCCAGTGCGTCTCCTCGGGCCGGCATACATGGCACCTGCCTTACGCATGGTTTCCCCGGTTCGCCTACATAGGCCGGTGCGGGTTATTCCACCTCCCCGCACTGGTCGGGCTACCGGGAGCATTCAACCAGGTAAGGTTGGGCAGGCTCAATGCTCAAGAGTGCCAGTACGCCTCCACGGTCCGGTATTTCCGGCGCCACCTCCCCGCCCCAGCCTAGTACCTACAGTGCCTACACCACGCACTAAGCCTCCTGTGCGTCTCCAGAGCCCTGTACACACTGTTTCTTCTCCTCCTACTAATCCTGATGTGCTTGTCCTCAGCCCGGTGTCACCAGTGCCGGTACCACGCACCAGGTATAGAGTGGGCTTTGAGAGTACAGTGTGCCCTGTCCCTGCTCCCCGCACTAGTATGAAGGTGCGTGTCCTTAGCCCGGTGCCTCCAGTTCCGGCACCACGCACCAGGTCTACAGTGCGCCTTATCCGGCCAGAGCCATCCGTCTCACCAGTGCCATCTGAGCCATCCGTCTCACCAGCGCCATCTGAGCCATCCGTCTCCCCAGCGCCATCTGAGCCATCCGTCTCCCCAGCGCCATCTGAGCCATCCGTATCCCCAGCGCCGTCTGAGCCATCCGTCTGCAATGAGCCTGCAAAGCCGCCCGTCTGCCATGAGCCTACAGAGCCGTCCGCCAGACAGGAGCCGCTAGAGCCGCCCGCCAGACAGGAGCCGCTAGAGCCGCCCGCCAGACAGGATCTGCCAGAGCCGCCCGCCAGACAGGATCTGCCAGAGCCGCCAACCAGACAGGATCTGCCAGAGCCGCCAACCAGACAGGATCTGCCAGAGCCGCCAACTAGACAGGATCTGCCAGAGCCGCCAACTAGACAGGATCTGCCAGAGCCGCCAACCAGACAGGATCTGCCAGAGCCGCCAGCCAGCCATGAGCGCCGAGAGCCGTCAGCCAGCCATGAGCGCCGAGAGCCGTCAGCCAGCCATGAGCGCCGAGAGCCGTCAGCCAGCCATGAGCGCCGAGAGCCGTCAGCCAGCCATGAGCGTCGAGAGCCGTCAGCCAGCCATGAGCGTCGAGAGCCGTCAGCCAGCCATGAGCGTCGAGAGCCGTCAGCCTGCCATGAGCGTCCAGATTCGTCAGTCAGCCATGAGCTGCCCTTCAGCCTGAAACGGCTATATACCCAGAACTGCCCCTCAGTCCAGAGCTGTCTCTCTGTCCGGAGCTGCCTTTCAGTCCGGAGTTGCCCCTCTATCGTGATCTCCCTCTCTATCTTGATCTACCTCTATTTTCTGATCTATCGCTCTGTCTGGTGCTATCCCTCTGTGTTGATTTATCTCTCTGTCCCGGTGCTGTCCATGTCATTGATGTTACTAAAAGGATTTTGTGGGGGTAAATTGAGGGTGTACATTTTTAGGGGGAGAGGGAGGTTAGGATTGATTATGGTGGGGTGGGAACCTCGCCCGGAGCCTGAGCCACCACCGTGGTCAGATGCCCACCCAGACCCTCCCCTAGACTTTGTGCTGGTGCGCCCAGAGTTCGCACCTTATGGGGGGGGTTATGTCACGTTCCTGACCTATTTCTGTTAATTTGTTATATGTGTTAGTTGGTCAGGATGTGAGTTTGGGTGGGCATTCTATGTTTTCTGTTTCTGTGTTGGTTTTGGGTTGCCTGGTATGGCTCTTAATTAGAGGCAGGTGTTTGGCGTTCCTCTAATTAAGAGTCATATTTAGGTAGGCGTTGTCACAGTGTTCGTTGTGGGTGATTGTCTTCCGTGTCTGTGTATATGTTTGCACCATACGGGACTGTTTACGGTTTGTTCGGTTTATGTAGTCTGTTCCCTATTCGTGCGTTCTTCTTGTTTTATGTAAGTTCGTCGTCTAGGTCTGTCTACACCGTTTGTTGTTTTGTTAGTTTAGTTAAGTTTGTGTTTTCTTTAATAAATTATGTGTTCAAACTCCACTGCGCCTTGGTTCGATCAATACTCCTCCTTTTCTGGCGAAGAGGAGGAGGACCGCCGTTACACATGCACCTGTCTTGGGAGTGGGCATGTCTGTTTATTTTTGTACCATTGCTATGGCCTAATGTTTAATGTTGCTATGGTTACGCCACCAATGGAATCTATGCCCTAATGTGAAACCAAGCTAAAATTAGTGCAAGGCAAAAAGATAATGGTGGCTAAAATGCCAGAGGGGATGAATCATTAACATAAAGAGGAGTTACGATGTGTGTGATGTAAGGATGAAAACTGTATAAAAAGTGTGTGCCAAGCCTGGAAAGAAAGTTGATTCATGAACCAGCGCGACTTATATTACTTTGTAATGAAGTCTATTTGAACTCACAAGCGTCGGTATTTGAGAAATATTATTGACTGAATATTTCCATGACAGTGACAGGCGTACCGGTTTGTGTCTAGAACTGGAGCGCTACTGGGTTTTCCACACTCAACAGTTTACTGTATGTATCAAGAACGATTCACCACCAAAAGGACATCCAGCTAACTTGACACAATTGTGGGAAGCATTGGAGTCAACATGGGCCAGCATCCCCGTGGAAGGCTTTCGACACCTTGTAGAGTCCATGCCCCGATGAATTGAGGATGTTCTGAGGGCAAAGGGGGAGGGGAGGGGGGGGTACAACTCAATATTAGGAATGTGTTCTTAATTTTTTGTGAACTCAGTGTATATGCACTGCATATCTCTCATATCATGTATCCATTTAGCCCCTGTACGGAGATTATGAGGTAGCCATTTGTTTGTGGAGTCCATTTGTGAGTAGATGATAGTCATCTTGGTTAAAGCTGCTGTTGTAGCCATCAACAGAGTAACCCACAACACAACGCTCTGATGAACCGAAAGCAGCTGCTGCCATTAATACAGTGCTCTCAAATTGAGGATCTAAAGCAGAGGTAAGAAAAACCGTGCATGGTAAATAAAACCTTATCCGTGGAGATAATGTCAACTCACTCCCAAAGATAACAAGACAAAAGCCCCCTTCTGCCTAGGGCTCACCCTCTGCCTAGTGCTCACTCCAGAGTGAGCTCCAGGTTCCCCCCTAATCTGCCATTTTACATGGGTCTCTCCCATAGATTCATTGCCCAGGCACAACCGATTACTGCAAATGCATTGGTAACACTCCCTTTCTTTCCAGTGACTTCTAGCAGACAATAGCTAGTTAGGTTAACAGTGACTACTAGCAATTTGAGCTTAAATGGGGTCCCGTGTAGCTCAGTTGGTAGAGCATGGCGCTTGCAACGCCAGGATTGTGGGTTCGATTCCCACGGGGGGCCAGTACAAAAAAAAAAAGTATGAATGTATGTACTTGTAAGTCGCTCTGGATAAGAGCGTCTGCTAAATGACTTAAATGTAAATGGGAATATGAACAATTTGAACTTAGTAATGTACCCGTTACTAGAACCGTTCAACGCTGGCCAGACCAATCGGAATTCATGCTTCAAAATTGTTTAGATCACAAGTACTGGGAAGTGTTCCGGGCAGCCTCAAAGAATAACATCGATTTTTACGCTGCCTCGGTGAGTGAGTTTATAAGGAAGTGCATTGGTGATGTTGTACCCACTGTGACTATTAAAACCTACCCTAACCGGAAACCGTGGATAGATGGCGGCATTCGCGCAAAACTGAAAACGCGAAACACCGCATTTAACCATGGAAAGTTGACTGGGAATATGGCTGAATATAGACAGTGTAGTTATTCCCTCCGCAAGGCAATCAAACAAGCGAAATGTAGGTATAGGGACAAATTGGAGTCGCAATTCAACTGTTCAGACATGAGACGTTTGTGGCAGGGTCGACAGGCAATTACGGACGACAAATAGAAAACCAGTCACGCCACAGACACCCAACGTCTTGCTTTCAGACAAACTAAACACCTTCTTTGCCCGCTTTGAGGATAATACAGTGCCACCAACGTGGCCAGCTACCAAGTGCTGTGGGCCCCCCCTCTCCTTCGCTGTGGCCGAAGTGAGTAAGACATTTAAACGTAGGCTGCAGGCCCAGACGGCATCCCTAGCCGCGTCTTCAGAGCATGCACAGACCAACTGGCTGGTGTGTTTACAGACATATTAAATCTCTCCCTATTCCAGTCTGCTGTTCCAACATGCTTCAAGATGGTCACCATTGTTCCTGTACCGAAGAAGGCAGAGATATCTGAACTAAATAACTATCGCCCCGTAGCACTCACTTCTGTCATCATGAAGTGCTTTGAGAGACTAGTCAAGGATCATATCAACTCCACCTTAGCTGCCACTCTAGACCCACTTCAGTTTGCATACCGCCCTAACAGGCCCACAGACGATGCAATCGCCATCACACTGCACACTGCCCTATCCCATCTAGACAAGAGGAATACCTATGTAAGATTGCTGTTCATTGACTACAGCTCAGCATTAAACACTCATCATTAAGCTTGAGGCCCTGGGTCTCAACCTTGCCCTGTGCAATTGGTTCCTGGACTTTCTGACGGGCCGCCCTTAGGTGGCGAAGGTAGGAAACAACATCTCCACTTTGTTGTGGGTGCGTGCTCAGCCTCCTTCTGTACTCCCTGTTCACCCATGACTGTGTGGCCATGCACGCCTCCAACTCAATCATCAAGTTTACAGATGACACAACAGTAGTGGGCTTGATTACCAACAACCATGAGACAGCCTACATGGAGGAGGTGAGGGCACTCGGAGTGTGGTGTCAGGAAAACAACCTCTCACTCAATGTCAACAAAACAAAGGAGATGATCGTGGACTTCAGGAAACAGCAGAGGGATCACCCCCCCCCCCCCCCATCCACATCGACGGGACAGTAATGGAGAAGGTGGAACGTTTTAAGTTCCTCGGCATTCACATCACAGACAAACTGAAATGTTCCACCCACACAGACAGTGTGGTGAAGAAGGCACAACAGTGCCTCGTCAACCTCAGGAGACTGAAGAAATTTGGCTTGTCACCTAAAACCCTGACAAACTTTTACAGACGCACAATTGAGCACATCCCGTCGGGCTGTATCACCGCCTGGTACGGCAACTGCACTGCCCTCAACCGCAAAGCTCTCCAGAGGGTAGTGCGGTCTGCCCAACGCATCACCGGGGGCAAACTACCTCCAGGACACCTTACAGCACCCGCTGTCACAGGAAGGCCAAAAAGATCATCAAGGACAACAACCACCTGAGCCAATGCCTGATCACCCCGCTACCATCCAGAAGGCAAGTACAGTACAGGTGCATCAAAGCTGGGACCAAGAGACTGAAAAACAGCTTCTATCTCAACGTCATCACACTGTTAAACAGCAATCACTAACTCAGAGAGGCTGCTGCCTACATACAGACTCAAATCATTGGCCACTAAATGGCAATTTATTTATGCATTAAAAATGTATGTTAAAGTCCTTTTTAGTATTTGAATGACCCAATTAGCATACAAGGAACAATTATGAAGTATTTACCTGATTGTTTCCTACTAAAAGGCACTGTTACAGGTGATTAGTCACCAATGCGAATGTGTTGCAACACATTGTCATGAGACTCTGAGCACACCTATATCCAAACCAAGAGCATGCCATGTGTAGCTCAGTTGGCAGAGTATGGTGCTTGCAACGCCAGGACTGTGGATTCGTATGCCCACGGGGGACCAGTATTAGAAAATGTATGCACTCACCACTAAGTTTCTCTGGATAAGAGTGCCTGCTAAATTACAAAAATGTGAAAATGTATAACACTGTGAATTCTATATAAAATGTTCCTGCGGAACATCATAGGTGAAACATCGTTCTCTCATCGTTCTCTTTGATGTACTTTCACTGAATCGTTGATAGGACATCCTGAACAATCGCGCTCTCATTCTTATAATACACCTGTCACTGGTAGACACAAAATTGAGTGGATGAGCAGTTTTGATCTGCCTAAGAGGCAGCAAAATGCATCAAAATAGGACCCCATAAACTGCCAACAGAGAGCTGTCTGCTGTAATACCTGACATGCCACTCCCACGCTAGAACAAATCATTATGCCGTTTCAACACAGTTTCTCCCTCACTCACTATCGACTCAAGCATAATGGTCCTCATTCACTATCAGTACAAACACAATGGTCCCTAATTCACTATCAGCACAAATAAAATGGTACTCATTCACAATCAGCAGAAACACCATGGTTCAATTTGCCTTAAACTTGGAATTAAGGTCTCCCCAGATTATTATATGTAATACACGTTTTTTGGGGTTCTAGGATCATTTGAAATCACATTTTTGTGTAAGTATACAACTAAAATAATGTGCCGGTTAGGTACCTGTAGAATGCAGATTCATTTTAGATGAGATATGAGTGGGAATCCAAAATAAATTGAAGATGACCTCTCAAAATGTTATTTTGATGATGTTCAATCCAATTGATCCCACATTTATATTTATACACATTTATATTTCTATCTCCAATTTTAATTATTTCTATATTTTTTTACACAGAGTTTTAGATCAATTCAGGAGGCGGGTTCAGGAGGTGGGATTATTAAGGGTATAGGGTGACATCACCCTAGTAACCAAGTACCGCCTTGTAACCAACATCAGAAAGGGCGTGGTTTATTTTGCTAGTTAGCTACTCTACTGGTGCCAAAATTTGACTGTGGGGTGTCAGCAACTATACTGAACAAAAATATAAACACAACATGCAATAACCTCAATGATTTTACTGATTACAGTTCATATAAGGACATCATACATTTGAAATATATTCATTAGGCCCTAATCTATGGATTTCACATGACTAGGGGCACAGCCATAGGTGGCAGCCAATCAGAATTTGTTTTCCCTCACAAAAGGGCTTTATTACAGAAGAAATACTCCTCAGTTTCATCAGCTGTCTGGGTGGTTGGTCTCAGATGATCCCACAGGCAAAGAAGCCGGATGTGGAGATCCTGGGCTGGCTTGGTTACACGTGGTCTGCGTTTGTGAGGCCGATTGGATGTACTGCCAAATTCTCTAAAACGATGATGGAGGTGGTTTATGGTAGAAAAATTTACATTTAATTATCTAGCAACAGTTCTGGTGGACATTCCTGCAGTTAGTATGCCAATTGCGCTGTCCCTCAAAACATGAGACATCTGTGGCATTGTGTTGTGTGACAAAATTGCATATTGTAGAGTGATCTTTTATTGTCCCCAGTACAAGGTGCACCTGTGTAATGACCATGCTGTTTAATCAGCTTCTTGATATGCCACACCTGACAGG
Organism: Salvelinus fontinalis; assembly: GCF_029448725.1. Lineage (NCBI taxonomy): Eukaryota > Metazoa > Chordata > Actinopteri > Salmoniformes > Salmonidae > Salvelinus > Salvelinus fontinalis. Next base: position 39,922,961 of record NC_074665.1, on the reverse strand, counting down.
TGAATGGATTTTCTTGGCAAATAAGAACTACTCCCTAACAGGGATGTAAACAAATTTGTCCACAAAATTTGAAAGAAATAAGCTTTTTGTGTGTATGGAACATTTCTGGGATCTTTTATTTCAGCTCATGAAACATGGGACCAACACTTTACATATTTTTGTTCTGTAGTATAATTAAAAGTTTACACTATTCATCTGGCAAAGATACTTATATGTCTTCCCTTTCATCTGTGTCTGGTGTTAGCTAGTTATTGGCTAGCTAGGGCTTCAGTCAGCATGGTACAAAAGGTGGGAAAGGGTCATTCAAAACTCTGACGCTGCTGTGAACCGCATCACAAAGACATGGCAAATGGGAGATCTATATAATTTTTTACAACGTCACAGTTTCTATTGAAAAAATTTCTTTGAGTTGTTTTGTGTAACACCAAATTAGCTTGAGGTGACGCTGCTCAACGCTGCTCACTGCATCCAAGTTTCTTGACATACAGTGGCAAGAAAAAGTATATGAACCCTTAGACATTACCTGGATTTCTGCATAAATTAGTCATAACATTTGATCTGATCTTCATCTTAGTCACAACAATAGATGAACACAGTGTGCTTAAACTAATAACACACAAAATATTGTATTTTTCCTTGTCTTTAATTGAATACATCATTTAAACATTCAGAGTGTAAGTTGTAAAAAGTATGTGAACCCCTAGGCTAATGACTTTTCCAAAAATGAATTGGAGTCAGGAGTCAGCTAACCTAGAGATTGGAGATGTTGGTTAGAGCTGCCCTATAAAAAAACACAAACATTTGAGTTTGCTATTCGCAAGACGCATTGCCTGATGTGAACTATGCCTTGAACAAAAGAGATCTCAGAAGACCTAAGATTAAGAATTGTTGACTTGCATAAAGCTGGAAAGGGTTTCAAAAGTATCTCTAAAAGCCTTGATGTTCATCAGTCCATGGAAAGACAAATTGTCTATAAATGGAGAAAGTTCAGCACTGCTGCTGCTCTCCCTAGGAGTGGTCATCCTGCAAAGATGTCTGCAAGAGCACAGAGCAGAATGCTCAATGAGGTTAAGAAGAATCCTAGAGTGTCAACTAAAGACTTAAATAAATATCGGGAACATGCTAACATCTCTGTTGACGAGTCTACGATACATAAAACACTAAACAAGAATGGTGTTCATGGGAGGACACCACGGAAGAAGCCACTGCTGTCCAAAAAAAACATTCCTGCATGTCTGAAGTTCGCTGTTCCACAGCGCTCCTGGCAAAATATTTTGTGGACAGATTAAACTAAAGTTGAGTTGTTCGGAAGGTACACACAACACTATGTGTGGAGAGAAAAAGGCACAGCACACCAACATCAAAACCTCATCCCAACTAAGTTTGGTGGCGGGAGCATCATGGTTTTGGACTGCTTTGCTGCTCCAGGGCCTGGAAAGCTTGTTATCATTGATGGAAAAATGAATTCCCAAGTTTAGCAAGACATTTTGCAGGAGAATGTAAGGCTATCTGTCAGCCAATGAAGCTTGGTTAAGTGTGTTGCTGCCAAAGGAGGGTCAACCAATTATTAAATCCAAGGGTTCACATACGTTTTCCATCCTATACTGTGAATGTTAACACCGTGTGTTCAATAAAGAGATAAAAACGTATAATTGTTTGTGTTATTAGTTTAAGCAGACTGTGTTAGTCTATTGTTGTGACTTAGATGAAGATCAGATGAAAGTTTATGACCAATTTATGCAGAAATCCAGATAATTCTAAAAAGGGCACATACTTTTTCTTGCCACTGTAGGTGTTTCAAAGAGCTGTCAGTCAAGCCGAGCTAATGAAGCTCCCTGCCCAATCAGCCTGTCTTTTCAAACTTCCTGGTAGTTATCCATGAGATGAAAACCCATAATTCTTTTTCATTTTGATCCCCCAAACAATATTAGGTGTGATAGTTGAACCACTCAAAAAGCTATTTAACATGGGAATCAAAATGACTGTTCGGGACCTTTAACACAATATCATACATACAGTTGAAGTCAGATGTTTACATACACCTTAGCCAAATACATTTCAACTCAGTTTTTCACAATTCCTGACATTTAATCCTAGTAAAAATTAGTTAGGATCACCACTTCATTTTAACTTCTTTGGGGTAGGAGGCAGTATTTTTACGTCCGGATGAAAAGCATGCCCAGAGTAAATGGCCTGCTACAAAGCCATAAAAGCTAGAATATGCATATTATTAGTAGATTTGGATAGAAAACACTCTGAAGTTTCTAAAACTGTTTGAATGATGTCTGTGAGTATAACAGAAATCATAGGCAAAAACCTGGCAAAAACCTGAGAAAAAAATCTAACCAGCAAGTGGGAAATCTGAGGTTTGTAGTTTTTCAACTCTGTGCTTATCCAAGATACAGTGGAAATGGGGTCATATTGCACATCCTAAGGCTTCCACTAGATGTCAACAGTCTTTAGAACCTTATTTGAGGCATTTACTGTGAAGTGGGGGTGAATGAGAGGGGATTGAGTAAGCTCTCTCCCAGAGTGCCATGAGCTGACCATGCGCGTTCACGTGATAGTTAGCTTGAGTTCCATTGTATTTCTGAAGACAAAGGAATTCTCCGCTTGGAACATTATTGAAGATTTATGTTAAAAACATCCTAAAGATTGATTCTATACATCGTTTGACACGTTTCTACGGACTGTAACGGAACTTTTTGACGTTGTCTGGACCTAGTGATCGCGCCTCATGAATTTGGATTACTGGGCTAAACGCGCGAACAAAAAGGAGGTATTTGGACATAAATGATGGACTTCATCGAACAAAACAAACATTTATGATGAAGATGAAGATCATCAAAGGTACGTGAATATTTATAATGCTATTTCTGACTTCTGTTGACTACACAACATGGTGGATATCTGTATGACTTGGTTTTGTGTCTGAGCACTGTACTCAGATTATTGGATGGTGTGCTTTTTCCGTAATTTTTTTAAAAAATCTGACAGCGGTTGCATTAAGGAGAAGTGGATCCAAAACTATGCATAACAGTTGTATATTTTAGCAATGTTTATTATGAGTGTTTATGTAAATTGATGTGGCTCTCTGCAAAATCACCGGATGTTTTGGAACTACTGAACATAACGCGCCAATGTAAACTGAGATTTTTGGATATAAATATGAACTTTACCGAACAAAACATACATGTATTGTGTAACATGAAGTCCTATGAGTGTCATCTGATGAAGATCATCAAAGGTTAGTGATTAATGATTTCTGCTTATAAGGTTAGTGATCTCTATTTCTGCTTATTGTGACTCCTCTCTTTGGCTGGAAAAATGGCTGTGTTGTTCTGTAACTTGGCTCTGACCTAACATAATTGTTTGTTGTGCTTTCTTCGTAAAGCCTTTTTGAAATTGGACAATGTGGCTGGATTTACAACAAGTGTATCTTTAAAATGGTGTATAATACATGTATGTTTGGGGAATTTTAATTATAAGATTTCTGTTGTTTGAATTTGGCGCCCTGCACTTTCACTGGATGTTGGTCAGGTGGGACGTTAGCGTCCCACGTACCCTAGAGAGGATATCGGACTAGTTTTACTGTGCATGTAGATACTTTTGTACTTGTTTCCTCCAGCATCATAACAAGGTCCTTTGCTGTTGTTCTGGGATTGATTTGCACATTTCGTACCAAAGTACCTTAATCTCTAGGAGACAGAACGCGTCTCTTTCCTGAGCGGTATGATGGCTGCGTGGTCCCATGGTGCTTATAGTTGCGTACCTTCAGGTTGTACAGATGAACGTGGTACCTTCAGGCGTTTGGAAATTGCTCCCATGGATGAACCGGACTTGTGGGAGTCTACAATTTTCTTTTTAGGTTTTGGCAGATTTCTTTTGTTTTTCCCATGATGTCAAGCAAAGAGGCACTGAGTTTGAAGGTAGGCCTTGAAATGCATCCACAGGTGCACCTCCAATTGACTCAAATTATGTCACTTAGCCTATAAGAAGCTTCTTAATCCATGACATCATTTTCTGGATTTTCCAAGCCGTTTAAATGCACAGTCAACTTAGTGTATGTAAACTTCTGACCCACTGGAATTGTGATACAGTGAATTATAAGTGAAATAGTCTGTCTGTAAACAATTGTTGGAAAATGTATTTGTGTCATGCACAAAGTAGATGTCCTAACTGACTTGCCAAAACTATAGTTTGTTAACAAGAAATTTGTGGAGTGGTTGATAAAAAACAGTTTTAATGACTCCAACCTAAGTGTATGTAAACTTCCGACTTCAGCTGTACTTATAAATACATGGATGAGTGATGGCCGTGCGGCATTGACAAGATGCAGTAGATGGTATAGACTACTGTATATACATATGAGATGAGTAATGTAGGGTGTGTAAACATTATATGAAGTGCCATTATTCAGAGTGACTGGTGATACATTTATTTATTTTATTTTTAAAATCTTTATTTAACCAGGTAAGCTAGTTGAGAACAAGTTCTCATTTACATCTGTGACCTGGCCAAGATAAAGAAAAGCAGTGCGACACAAACAACAACACAGCGTTACACATGGAACAAACAAGCGTACAGTCAATAACACAATAGAAAAAAAGAAAGTCTATATTCAGCTTGTGAAAATGGCGTGAGTAGGTAAGGCAATAAATAGGCCAAAGTAGCGAAGTAATTACAATTTAGCAAATGAACACTGGAGTGATATATGAGCAGATGGTGATGTGCAAGTAGAAATACTGGTGTGCAAAAGAGCAGAAAAGTAAATAAAAACAATATGGGGATGAGGTAGGTAGTTGGATGGGCTATTTACAGATGGGCTATGCACAGCTGCAGCAATCGGTTAGCTGCTCAGATAGCTGATGTTTAAAGTTAGTGAGGGAAAAATAAGTCTCCAGCTCCAGCGATTTTTGCAATTCGTTCCAGTCATTTATTAGAGTGGCTAGAGATTTGAGGCAGTATGTTGGCAGCTACCACTCAATGTTAGTATTTTACTGGGTGACTTTTACTTTTAGTCATTTTCTATTAAGGTATCTTTACTTTTACTCAAGTATGACAATTTAGTACTTTTTCCACCACTGGATGTGTCTGGGGGTTATAGCATTTCTTTCATATGACGCAAGTGTGTCTGGGTAAGCGTCATCTAATATTTATAAAATATTTTTATCTGGATACTTTCTGTTTACCTGGAATTTTCCCTTATTGTAGGCTACTACTTTTACCACTTTTAGTCTTAATCTTTACTACACTACTCACTGTTTAGCACATGACCTCACATTGAATCCTTAAAGAGATGGGTGGGGCTGGCTTAAGAGGGTGTGAACAATGCTGAATGGGTGTAGACAAAGGAGAGCTCTCCAGTAAATAAGAATTTGTTCTTAATAACTGACTTGCCTAGTTAAATAAAGGTTTACATTTTTTATAAGGTACCAAAACATTCAAAGGCCATTTTCTCAAAAATGAGTTTTTACAAGTTTATCAACTTCCAAAGCATAATTACTTTCCCATTGTTCCTCAAAAATGCAGTGTATGATATACCAACTTGTAGCTCTGAGTCCCTACTTCTATCCAATGTTAAAAACACAATTCCAGATTTTGCTACATAATACCGATTTGAGCCGGTTGGTCACAAATTACTATACATTTCTCAGTGTACAGACCTCGACAATCAGCCTGATAGTCCAAATAAACAATTTTGGATAAGCCTAAATCAATTCTGGGCACGATTGACCACCCCCCTCCCTCCCGGCACTCATCCTTCTGGCGTTTCTTCATGTTCTTCTTCAGATACTGTTTCAGTTCGTGCTCCCAATGGCACATGTTCAATGTGGATGGCCCTTAATAATGTCTCTCACCTGAGCCGCCACTGTCCTTTACAGTCCATTATGTCTCGTCCATTTTCCTAACAGTACACCAGCAAATTTGGATGGGATCTCTCTCCATGCACACTCCACATGGACTGATTCAGAGGGGTTGGGTTAAATACGGAAGACACATTTCAGTTGAAGGCATTCAGCTGTACAACTGACTAGGTATCCCCCTTTCTGTTTCCGTTGTCGCACTCCTGAGAGAAAACGGCATGAGAGAAAAGGCTGTCGATAGCTTTAGCTGGATGCTGTGTACAGGTTGCTGGCTCGGACTCAGGTCTCACGGTAGAAGTGGTGAAGGACAATATTGAACGCAATTGTCGCCATTGTTTCAGCCGGTTTGGGGGGTTGAGGTTCACACTGTTCATGGTCAAATTATCCCTTCCATGCATGTAGATACTTATTTAAATAAAAAGACCCCAGAAAATAAATCAAACAGAGTATTAACCACTAACAAATATTCATTAACAGGTGGGTTGTGTGTAGGTGCAGGTGTGTATATAGTAAACGTCATATGGTAAAAAAAAAAAAATGTCCAGGCCATACTTAATTTAGGATTTAATTCCGTTAACAGCTGGATGCGGGTACCTTAAACTGCTCTCCCAAGTCACTTGCCGTAGGAAGTTTTTTAAAGGGAGAGATACAGAATCATTGATCAACACATAAAGACATGCTATCACCTGGTAGCGGACATTCCATCAGTCGTATGAAGAATTATACTTCAGACACATCAGATGATACAGTGTCCCGACAAGCTGAATAGGCATCTTCCAAAGTAAACAATCCCAGATCCTCTCTCTTGTAATCATTATCATTTTGACCTGTTGCATTGACATACAATTCTGTACAAACTGTCCCTGGGACATAAACTAGTCAAAATATTAAAGCTGTTGTGAAACAAATCTGCAAGGACCTCTAAAACATTTAATTGGATCGACTTCATTCTGGACACAGTTCCATATAATAGAATTTACTTAAATCCCTGGTGCTACCCAAACTATAGAATTGAGTAATAAATTGTCAAAAACGTGTCTTTTACAATTATTCATGCCTCTGTTCCCAAATTTCCCCACTATGTCTCTTACAGCCTGTTTGAGTTCAGTGTGTACTGGCAGCTATCTATTGTTCCACAGGAAGCTTATCTCTGACCCAAACAACAGATTACTTAAACATGAGAGCGGTGGACCAGGCCTTGAAGAGTGCATGGTCTCATTTAATATCAGTCCCAATGCTCAATCCCTCTGTCTGACTTCTTCAAATTACTATCTGAAAGTCAATTACCGTTCACTTTGTTACTTTCACTAGTCTCCATATCTGTTTCCGTCAACCGGGACTCCCTTCTTCTCAATCTTCTACTACTAATACACACGGATCACTCTCAAACAACATTCTGCTTTGCCCTCTATTGCAAGGTTTAAACAAAACAAAACAAACATGATACCTTTGTCCGTGTTGGAAGGCATTGTTTTCATTTTAATCTACCCTACTCTTAATATTTTATGTCACATTTCTGTTGGTTATTCACTTTCTGCTTCAGACTTATTAAATGTCTGTTATTTTAAGATTAAAATGTAATGTGCCAAATTTATAAAATACATCGGCCAATTCAGAAGGGGAGAGATAAACAGTTATTATAACTGGGCTAGCACTGCCTATCAGTCCACTGCCATTGGAATGTTCTATCCATAAGGTTTCAAGCACCGGAGACAAAATATACTGGGAGGCAGTGAGACCCCCACTCATCCTGGGGGAGTGGTTCAATTTGCCTGCTTACTCATTGGTTTAATATCTCATCGTTTGGGATATCAACGAAAACTCCATCAGGAGTACAATAAATTGTAGCCTTAAGTTTAGTTAACAGAAAATCATGTTCAACATTCATTGGTTCTATTTATAGTTTTATTGGTTAGGGGTAAGTCAAGTCCTGTACAATGCTTTAACCTTATCATACCTCCAATGATCCATAAAGGGACCACTCTGAACATTTCTCAGAATACTTTTTCAGTTGTATATTATTATATTATTTTCTATTGTTAATTGATAAAATCTCAACTAGCCCATTATACCCAATATTATTTTACTTTATCTCCAGTAACCCATTATGCATTTATGTTACATTACAAATTCCTTCTTTCATATCTCCATATAGAATCCCTATATAACGTTATACATTTTAAGTTAATCACGTATCTCCGCAACGACCACAGCGCAGCAGCCCGAGGGGGCATCAATGAACTTCATTGTTCAGCGCTTTCCCATCTCAGCTTACTCAGCTGTTACCCTCTCAAACTTTTGAATGGCTTCTCCTGTCAGTGCTCGGTGTTGGACAGAATCCCGAGATAACGTTAAAGATCTAAAAACTTAGCTCACAGAACTGTCTGCGGTACCCATTCTTTCACGCACTCAGTAATCCTCTTTCACACCATAACCAGTCCCCTGACAGCTCTCATTCACGCAGTAATTTTGTGTTAATTTTCAATCAGATTTGTATCCAAATGTCAATCTAAGACTCCCTTCTTAATAGTTCTAATTTCAATCCAAATTTCTTAACATGTCCTCTCTCACAATTTCACAACTTTCACATCCACAATTCACTTAGTACTATTCCCAAACACACTCAGTAGTCTCCCTCATTACCCCATGTGCATCTTCAACGATTCCTGTCGTTACTTGCTATGCACCATGTGTATCTTGCAATACATATAAATAACACCCTGTATTCAAAAACACATTGTGCTATTTGTAGTGACTGCAGACCACGTTGACGTTTCTTATACAGACAGCTGTCAGTGAGGCTTTCCATGGTACCGTTACGCCCTCGCTCTAGTCTTCTCATAAGACTAGTGAATAGCCTTCTCTCTATAAGACGATCAAATCACATTTTATTTGTCACATGTGCCGAATACAACAGATGTAGACCTTACAGTGACATGCTTACTTACAAGCTCTTAACCAACAATGCAGTTGAGAGAATAGCCCCTCCGCCAAAAAGTAATAGATAAGAATAGCAAATAATTAAAGAGCAGCAGCAAATAACAATAGCGGGGCTATATACAGGGGGTACCGGTACAGAGTCAATGTGCGGGGGCACCGGTGTCGAGGTAATATGTAAATGTACGTAAAGTTTTAAAGTAACTATGCATAGATATTAACAGAGAGTAGCAGCAGCATAGAACAGGGTGGGGGGTGCAAATAGTCTGGGCCATTTGATTAGCTGTTCAGGACTCTTATGGCTTGGGGGTAGAAGCTGTTTAGAAGCCTCTTCGACCTAGACTTGGCACTCTGGGAACCAATTCCTGTGCGGTAGCAGAAAGAACAGTCTATGACTAGGGTGGCTGGAGTCTGACAATTTTTAAGGCCTTCCTCTAACACTGTCTGGTATAGTGGTCCTGGATGGCAGGAAGTTTGGGCCCAGTTATGTACTGGGCAGTGCGCACTACCCCCTGTAGTGCCTTGCGGTCGGAGGCTGAACAGTTGCCATATTAGGCAGTGACGCAACCCGTCAGGATGCTCTCGATGGTGCCACTGTAAAATCTTTTGAGGATCTGAGGACCCATGCCAAATCTTTTCAGTCTCCTGAGGGGAATAGGTTTTGTTGTGCCCTCTTCCCGACTGTCGTGGTGTGCTTGGACCATGTTAGTTTGTTTGTGATGTGGAGGCCAAGGAACTTGAAGCTCTCAGCCTGCTCCACTACAGCCCCAACGATAAAAATGGGTGTGTGCTCAGTCCTCCTTTTCCTGTAGTCCAAAATCATCTCCTTTGTCTTGATCATGTTGAGGGAGAGGTTGTTGTCCTTGCACCACACGGTCAGGTCTCTGACCTCCTCCCATAGGCTGTCTCATCGTTGTCGGTGATCAGGCCTACCACTGTTGTATCATCAGCAAACTTAATGATGGTGTTGGAGTCGTGCCTGGCCGTGGATGCATGAGTGAACAGGGAGTACATAAGAGGACTGAGCACGCACCCCTGTGGGGCCCCCGTGTTGAGGATCAGCGTGGCGGATGTGTTGTTACCTACCCTTACCACCTGGGGATGGCCCGTCAGGAAGTCCAGGATCCAGTTGCAGAGGGAGGTGTTTAGCATAGGGTCCTTAGCATAGTGATGAGCTTTGTGGGCACTATGGTGTTGAACGCTGAGCTGTAGTTAATGAATAGCATTCTCATATAAGTGTTCCTTTTGTCCAGGTGTGAAAGGTCGGTGTGGAGTGGAATTGAGATTGTGTCCCAGTTGTCAGGACCCGATTACGAACTCGGGTCTCCGGTGTGAGAAACAGTCACTTAGCAAACTGAGCCACTAATAATCAGCAGAACCCAGAAGATGAGGCAGACACAGCAGTACTTGAGACGGTGTTTTAATAAAGTAAAAAGGAAAGTTCTTCAGGCAAAAATATAAATCCACAACGTCAAAAGTAATAACAAGAGAAAAAGGTAATCCTCCAAGACAAAAGGATAAATCCACAAGGTGGTAGGTACAGCAGGAAAAAGCCTCAAAATAAAATCAAAAATAAATAAACGAGAACAAAAACAGAGTACCACAAGAGAGTCCAACTGGAACAACAAATGTTCACAGCATCGCTAGGGCTGGGTGCTAACATCAAACACAGAGAAAAGAACTGAGGGAAACTACGGGTTTAAATAAATTCAAGGGAAACGAGGCACAGGTGCAAATAATAACTGGAAACAAGGGAAAACAAAAGGGTCAAAAAAGCACAATGGGGGCATCTAGTGGCCAAAACCGGAACAATCCTGGCCAAATCCTGACACAAGCCCTGCTGCTGAAAAGCATACCCACAGCATGATCCTGCCAACACCATTCTTCACCGTAGGGATGGTGCCAGGTTTCCTCCAGACATAATGCTTGGCATTCAGGTCAAAGCGTTCGATCTTGGTTTCGTCAGACCAGAGAATCTTGTTTCTCATGGTCTGAGAGTATTTAGGTGCCTTTTGGCAAACTCTGAGAGGGCTGTCATATGTTTTTTACTGAGTAGTGGCTTCCATCTGCCCACTCTACCATAAAGGTCTGATTGGTGGAGTGCTGCAGAGATGGTTGTCCTTCTGGAAGGTTATCCCATCTCCACAGAGGAACTCTGGAGCTCTGTCAGAGTGACCATCGGGTTTATGGTCACCTCCCTGACCAAGGCCCTTCTCCCCCAATTGCTCAGTATGGCCGGGCAGCCAGCTCTAGGAAGAGTCTTGGTGGTTCTAAACTACTTTAATTTAAGAAAGATGGGGGCCACTGTGTTCTTGGGGACCTTCAATGCTGCAGAAATGTTTTGGTACCCTTCCCCAGATCTGTGCCTCGACACAATCTTGTCTCGGAGCTCTACGAACAATTCCTTTGACCTCATGGCTTGGTTTCTGCTCTGACATGCATTGTCAACTGTGGGACCTGATATAGGCAGGTCTGTTCCACATCCACTAAATGGGCGCAAACATACTGTACTTCAAAGTCTGTTCAAGAATGTATAGGAACGTTTTGGGGAAATGTCATTCAGTACAAATCATTCTGCAACGTAACAAAGGTTCAAGAGAAGTGAACGGACCTATGTGCTCTTTCTTCAATTCAAACCCAAAGCCTGGGTATTCATCAGAAAATAGCTTACACTTGGGCCTGGGTAGTCCACATCAGCTGGTGTGTGTGTGTATGTATGTCCACAGGTCTGTATGTACGTGTGGGTGAAGAAATACACGTTTGTGTGTGTGTGTGTGTGTGTGTGTGTGTGTGTGTGTGTGTGTGTGTGTGTGTGTGTGTGTGTGTGTGTGTGTGTGTGTGTGTGTGTGTGTGTGCAGGCATGGGTGGTTGAGTGTGTGTGTACACTTGTGTGTACAAATAATGTATATGCACACATTTGTGTCTCTGTGTGTGTGTGTGTAGTGGGGTGGGATATCCGGGCCAGATGGGGCCAGCTGTGGATCTGGGGGCTTAGATAAGAGGATGGGTGACACTGGCCACCTTCATGTGGTGCCAGCAAGTTAGAGCCAGGGTTATAGCTTGGTGCTCATTGGGACAATATGCTCAGATACTCAAATAGCTCTCACAGTCTCACGTCAGAATTAGACGTTCATCCATGTTTCTCAAACGTAACATTTCGAAGTTGTTGTTAACGTCAAATTTAGAAGTGTTTAAGGTTAAGTTTAGACATTAACTCTACATTTTTAAGGTTAGGGTTAAGTTGAAGCATTCATTCCAAAATCTTAAGGTTGGGCATTAACTCCGAATAGTTAAAACCCATATTGCCGGTTTCACAGACAGGGCTTAGATTAAGCCAGGAGTAGGCCTTAATGTGTATTAGTTAAACCAGGACATTTAAGTAGCTTTCATGAACGTGTCTTAAATTTAGCTTAGTTAGTCAGAGACTATGGAGTCCTGGAGTAAGGTAAGTAAGCCTAAATGAGAACATCTGGGTTAAGCCTGATTAGGTTAAGAATGAGCACATGCTGTTGGTCTAATGGTGCTCATAAAAAAACTGAATGGAATAGAAAGCACCATTACTGGTGTGAATCTTGAGACAAAACAATGGCAGAGACAAAAATAATTTGTTCAAAAAACTTTGTTTTAAGTCACTTTGAGTTAAGACAGCTCAAACAGGCATTTTAGTCTGGGACTCGGCCTTAACCTTGTCTGTGAAACCAGCCCATAAGAGTCTAAGCCCTGTCTAAGCCGGCGGGGTTCTACTAAGCTATATGGAATTGTTTTAAGAAGGTCATAATTTTAAGACCCCTTGAAGTATAAATGTAAAAAAAAAAAAAAAAATGAACATTTTTATTTGGTCTTACCGCTATAAACCCATACAAACACATTGAATAACAGATTCACTACATGGAACAACAGATCGTCCCAAAAAATAAGTTTGTTCTGAAGTGTCTGTCCTATATCTGAGAGACATAAGAAAGATCAGGAAACATTTGTAAACATTTGCAATTTTTTTATTACATGTATTTAACCCCTTATTTTTAGCACAATATATCCCATATACTTCCATAAATGTTTTCAACTGGTGACCTTCAGACAAGTTTTGTGAAGCCTGTGGGAATCCTTGAGCTAAACAACCAACATGTACGTGTTCGTGAGAGTCTCACCTTTGGACTGAGGGGGTCTTCATATTTAGTGTGTAGCCCAAACTGTTCGGACTCTACAGACAGAAGTTGGCAGATTGGCTGTACCGACTTCAGACGAGTCCCAAGACGCTTGTGGGGATCGTAGAGCCTAACTAAAAACACAATCGTATTCGTGAGAGTCTCATCTTTCCATATAGGGGTCATAATAGTAGGCTTAACAGTTCGGATACTGCTGATGATTTTGTGAGAAGACCGGTTTTCGGGATGTGTCAAGGTCTGACAAACATCGCTCTAGCTCTGTCACCTTTCAACGCTGATGCGGAAGTGCGACGTAGGCAGATGAGGTGCATTGAGAATAATCCACTGCAACAACAAGAAAAGATATCTCTAGCTTAATCTGAAGAATTGTGGTGGGGATTTTTGTATTATGCTACATAGCTAATTTAAGCTAATTTCTGGGAGGGGGGGGGGGGGGTCGACCTTAGTGGGTTTTAAGATAAGGGTTAAGGTTTGGAATAGGCTTAAAACAAACATCTCAAAACCACATTTATATTGCTGGATTCAAACTTGCAACTTTTGAAATCAGAGGCACTACCTTATGCCCATCCCCATCCTCATCCTCAATGCCCCGGCAACACTGAAACAGCACTCACTGTTGCCCCTAGTGGCTGGATTCCACATCTCCCAACGTCCTCAGACATGGATGGATGTAGAATACTGAATTGTGTCACGGGTGACCTGGCTGCAGATACTACAGACCAGACACCATCAAGCAGCAGCTGAATGCTCCAAATAAGGGCTGTGTAAAAGACAACTGCCATAAGATGGTCCTGGTCCTCAGTTGCTAGGGCACAGTGCTTGCAAAGCCAGCAGTCATGGGTTTGATTCCTGCTATGGCAAGAAAAAATAAATAATGTGAACCATTTGGAATTACCTAGATTTCTGCATAAATTGGTCATAAAATTTGATCTGATCTTCATCTAAGTCACATCAATGGACAAACACAGTCTGCTTAAACTAATAACAAACAATTATACTTTTTCATCACTTCATTGAACCCATCATGTAAACATTCACAGTTTAGGGTGGAAAATGTATGTGAACCCTTGGATTTAATAACAGGTTAACCCTCATTTGGCAACAATAAACTCAACAAAACATTTTCTGTAGTTGTGGATCAGACCTGCACTAAATTCAGATCAGACCTGCACAATAGTCAGTAGGAATGTTGGACCATTTCTCTTTAAAAAACTGTTTTAGTTCAGCAATATTCTTAAGATGTCTGGTGTGAACCGCTCTCGAGGTCATGCCGCAGCATTTTAAATCGGGTCGAGGACCGGACTCTGACTGGGCCACTCCAGAAGGCGTATTTTCTTCTGTTGAAGCCATTCTGTTGTTGATTTACTTCTGTGTTTTGGATCGTTGTCCTGTTGCATCACCCAACTTCTGTTGAGCTTCATTTGGCGGACAGATAGCCTTACATTCTCCTGCAAAATGTCTTGATAAACTTCGGAATTCATTTTTCTGTAGATGATAGCAAGCTGTCCATGCCCTGAGGCTGCAAAGCAGCCCCAAACCATGATGCTCCCTCCACCATACTTTACAGTTGAGGTGAGGTATTGATGTTGAGTTATTGGTGTTTTTAGGCTGTGCCTTTTTTTCTCAACACATAGTGTTCCTTCCAAACATCTCAACTTTAATTTAATCTGTCCACAGAATATTTGGCCAGAAGCGCTGTGGAACATCCAGGTGCTCTTGTGCAGCTTCTTCTGTGGTGTCCTCCCATGAACACCATTCTTGTTTAGTGTTTTATGTATCGTAGACTCGTCAACAGAGATGTTAGCATGTTCCAGAGATTTCTGAAAGTCTTTAGCTGACACTCTAGGATTCTTTTTCACCTCATTGAGCATTCTGCACTGTGCTCTTGCAGTTTTCTTTGCAGGACGGCCACTCCTCGTGAGAGTAGCAACAGTGCTGAACTTTCTCCATGTATAGACAATTTTTTTCCAGCTTTATGCAAGTCAACATTTCTTAATCTTAGATCTTCTGAGATCTCTATGGTTCACATCAGGCAATGCTTCTTGTGAATAGCAAACTCAAATTTTGTGAGTGTTTTTTATAGGGCAGGGCAGCTCTAACCAATATCTCCAATCTCGTCTCATTGATTGGACTCCATGTTAGCTAACTCCTGACTCCAATTGCTTTTGGAGTAGTCTAGGGGTTCACATACTTTTTTCAACCTACATTGTGAATGTTTAAATGATGTATTCAATATAGACAAGAAAAATACTATAATTTGTGTGTTATTAGTTTAAGCACAATGTGGTTGTGACTAAGATGAAGATCAGATCAAATGTTATGACTAATTTATGCAGAAATCCAGGTAATTCCAAAGGGTTCACATACTTTTTCTTGCCACTGTATATGAAATTGTATACATTTAGTGGCTGCTAAATGGCATAAACAGTTCCTTCAGAAAGTATTCAAACACCTTTTTTTTTCCCAAGTGTTTTTGTGTTATAGCCTGAAGCTAAAATGTATTAAAATTAGATTTTGTTTCACTGGTCTACACATAATGCCCAATAATGTCAATGTGGATTTATGTTTTTAGGAATATGAGTCAATAAGTATTCATCCCTTTGTTATGGCAAGCCTAAATAAGTTCAGGAGTAAAAATTTGCTAAACAAATCACATAATAAGTAACACTCTGTGTGTTTAATATGAATTTTGAATGACTACCTCATCTCTGTAACCCACACATACAATTATCTGTAAGGTCCCTCAGTCAAGCAGTGAATTTCAAACACAGATTCAACAACGAAGAACAGGGAGGTTTTCCAATGTCTCGCAAAGAAGGGTAACTATTGGTCGATGGGTAAAAAATGAATAAGCAGACATTGAATATCCATTTGAACATGGTGAAGTTATTGACCACACTTTGGGTGGTGTATCAATACATCCAGTCACTACAGAGATACAGGCTTCCTTCCTAACTCAGTTGCCGAAGAGGAAGGAAACCGCTCAGTGATTTCACCATGAGGCCAATGGTGACTTTAAAACAGTTGCAGAGTTTAATGGCTGTGATAGAGTGAAAAGAAGGATGCCTGTACAGAATACAAATATTCAAAAACATGCTTCCTGTTTTCAAACACGCACTAAAGTTAAACTGCAAAAAATGTGTCAAAGAAATTAACTGTATGTTCTGAATACAAATAATTATGTTCGGGGCAAATCCAACACAACACATCACTGAGTACCAGTCTTCATATTTTCAAGCATGCTGGTGGTTGCATCATGTTATGCGTATGCTTATCATCGGCAAGGACTATGGGGGATAAAACTTTTTGGGGGATAAAAAAAAAAACTGAATAGAGCTAAGCATAGGAAAAATCCTAGAGGAAAACCTGTTTCAGTCTGCTTTCCAACAGACACCGGGAGACAAATTCACCGTTGAGCAGGACAATAACCTAAAACACAGAGCCAAATATGCATTGGAGGTTACGAAGATGACATTAAATGTTCCTGAGTGGCCTAGTTACAGTTTTGACTTATATCAACTTGAAAATCTATGGCAAGACTTCAAAATGGCTGTATAGCGGTGATCAACAACAACTTGATAGAGCTTGAAGAATGTTAAAAAAAATGTATCCCCCTTTTCACCCAATTTTGTGATTACGATCTTGTCTCATCGCTGCAATTCCCCAACGGGCTCGGGAGAGGCGAAGGTCAAGTCACACGTCCTCCAAAATACCCACCATACCGTGCTTCTTAACACCTGTTCGCTTAACCCAGAAGCCAGCTGCACCAATGTGTCTGAGGAAAACACAGTTCAACTGATGACCGAAGTCAGCCTACAGGAGCCCAGCCCGCCACAAGGAATCGCTAGAGCACGATGAGCCAAGTAAAGCCCCACCGGCCAAACCCTCCCCTAACCCGGACGACGCTGGGCCAGTTGTGCGCTGCCGTAAGGGACTCCCGGTCACGGCCGGTAATGACACAGCCTTGGATCAAACCCCAGGCTGTAGTGACGGCGCAACACTGCGATGCAGTGCCTTAAGACTGCTGCACCACTCGGGAGGCCGCTTGAATAATTGTTTAAAGAGTAATGTGCAAATATTGTGCAATCCAGGTGTGCAAAGCTCTTAAAGACTCTTAGAGACCCAGAAAGATTCACAGCTGCAACCACTGCCAAAGGTGATTCTAAACTCAGGTGTGTGAAAACTTATGTTAATGAGATATTTCTGTATTTCTTTTTCAATACATTTGCTAAAATGTTTTCACTTTGTCATTATGGGGTATTGTGTGTAGATTGATGAGATATATATCTATTGAATCAATTTTTTTATTTAGTTTGTAACACAACAAAATGTGAAATCAATGGGTATGAATAGTTTGTAAAGGCACTGTATGTTGGTGGGGCATATTGCTGTTTTCATGTTACTCCTGAAATCACCATGATAAATAAAATACTTTTTCTTGACTGTATTTTTAACAGAGCTGATATTTACTTTGAAATGCCAAGTGTAGCAATACAGGTGAGGCATTGACACAGACTTGGTGGCGTAGCAGGTAGATCGGAATGCTGTGAACCAGGAGGTTGTGTCAAATATGTAAGTTAAAAACACTATGTTAAAAGCACTGTGTGTGTGGGTGTCCCTGTGCCAACAGATAAAGAGTGGGGAATGGATCATTGGTCCTAACAAAATCCTGACCTGGTCCTCAATGATATCCCAGGAACATAGAGGGAAGTAGATCAAAGTCTCCTAGTCACATAACGTTGCAATGACAGGGAAACACAAGTCACAATCCGGACAGAGTGGACGGATACAAGAGACACATTTTAATATCATGCAGGGCTCCTGACTAACATTTTCCCCTGGTGCCACTAGGTTTTTCAGTTTGTGGCACCAGCCCATGATTTGGTCGCACCAATTTTTCCTCAGCGTCACACATTTTTTGTTGTTGTAATCATCTTATAAAGTCATTCATAGTACTTTATTAAGAAATGTAATAGCCTACTGAGATGGTATTCAATATAAGTTTCATCTACAATGTTGTGATTCAAAATATTTTGATGTGCAACCTAATCCAATGATTGTCATGGATTTTGGTTGCCAATTAGGCTTGTTGTTATATTTTACTGTAAAAATAGGGCTCCAGAATGTTATTTTTTTGTATTATTATCATTTTGATGAATTCGCCTACATCTTTATGTGCACTAATATGACAGGCTATTTATTTGGGGTTAATTTACCACCTGCACTGAGTAAGTGAAAACTCAAAACACATGAGCTTGATTGCTAACTCTAAATATAACACCCACTGCTAGTAGCCTCTAACAGTAAATGTAATGTCCTAAAAAAAAAAGTTGCAATGGCCGATATCTCAAAGCAACATAAATTATCTTGGTTGTAAAATAGTTGTTATTGAGTTAAATATTTAGAGTTGATAAATAAATACCTACAGAAATCTGAGAACCTCCTCTCTTCAACGGTGACAATAGTATTGCACAGGGTAGCTGGGTTTTCCCTGCAAATGGATTTTGAAATGTTATACAATCAGAATTATATTTTATTTTTCATTTGCATTTTTTTTTAGCTCCCAGGAAAGGCAGTGAGAGTGGCTTGCTCGTCACAGCAGCATGCAGATAATGCTCTTTATAGTTTGACCAAATCATGGTTTTAGCCGCCAAAAAAAGAGGACTTTTTGAGTGAGGTCACCATTTAGACTGTGAAACTCGCACCGATGTGACCAATTAAATGTTTTATTTGCACAGCCAAGCCAAAGGGTCGCAAAATGCAACTAAATAGTCACATTCTGGAGCCGTGCCATGTGTAGACGCATGTCTGAAAATGTGGGCACAATCAGAATGTGGAGAAGATCAAGAGAAAATATGCATGTTAGAACCAGTTATAACTGGGGTTAGACAGTGGCCACCCCTGACCTTTCCTCTTTTTCTCTTTTAAATGGTCATCCTCGGAGGGTAGGTAGAGAGAGTGTTCCCCCTGAAGGGGGAAGGTGAGATTTGAGCTTTCCATCCTCTGCCAAGGAACGACGAAACACTGAGAGCCTCCACAGCCCAAGTGAAAGACAGATTGACGCGGAGGGCTTTCATATTTTAGATGAAAACGTATTGCGGCTCGCCCTATCTATCCCGCTATCCTTCTCTCCCTTTCTCTCTCTCTCTTGGTATTGTGAGTCTCTCTAACTGAAGGGTAGATGCCCTCGTCCAGAGCTTGCCATTCTACACATTGTGACAGCTTCGCTCAAAGAGCGGAGAACACAACGTTTGAGATGAATGGGGCCTCAGTGTGTCTTGGTGCAAGAGTGTGTTGTGTGTATTTGCATACATGAATGTGTACGTGTGTGTGTGTGTGCATATGAGTGTATGTGTGTTTTGTGTCTTCAGTAGCAAGGGATAGAGCTGGGCCAGATGGGGCGTGCATGTGTCTTGCCGGGTGTCTTCCTATCTACTTCTCTATCCATCAGTCTGTGTGTCTCTGTGTTTGATAGCACTGCTTGAGAATGATCTACGAGCCTAGGTTAATTTCACTCTGTCCTGGAACCCATCTTTCCTTCTCGTCCTCGCCTAACTGTCGGCCACGGACATGTCAGATTATTTCTTTTTTCTTTTTTCTATTGCCATATTTGACCTGTGCCATATTTATCGTGTGTCACCTATCATAGTGGCCTAAAGCCCTCCATGCAGTCTTTTTCATTTTATTTTTAAATCTTCACTGTATGTCTAATAGATCACTATGTGTGTTTATTTCATGAAAATAACTCCAAATATATTTCTTATTATTTATTTCCCTGAACCTCTTTTCATTGAAATGCTCAATCTGATCATGTGGGCTTTTTGAAATTTTAAAATATATATTTACATACAGAGCCCTGACTGGCGGATAAGATTGACTCTAGATCCTACCCTGCTTACTCCTGCAAAGTAGGAGGATACATATGCAAATAAAAGATGACTGGTCAATGGTAAGAATAATCAGATCAGATTGTGATGCCATGTTGTGGGCCAAAAACTCCATCCAACCTGAACAGGCTGAAATTCCACCCCCAAAAATATGAATAAAAGCTCTTACACTAAAAGTGCATTATGTCATTATTTAGACATCATAGTGTGGAAATATCATTACAAAAAACAGGAAAATCTATTTTGACTGCACTGCCCCTTTAAGACAATGGATTCACTACTGGAAATTGATGTGGGCTGTGATATATGATACATTTCCAACGGGCCTGGCAATTCGTAAATCCTGACTAAGAGGATTAGGTTTGACAAGTGCCCTCTCCATATTTGTGTGGTCTGGCCAGCATCTCTGGTGCCAGCAAACTCCATGATACATGACAAGTAGTGATGGGGAAACTAAGCTTCCTGAAGCATTGAGGCTTTACAGCCAATTGTGTCAAAAATAGGTTTATTACTCAAGGCTTTGACCAACACAGTGTACACTTGTGGCACCTGCTGGTCAAAAGAATTTAGAGCAGCCAAATTATTATAGATGACACCCCACATGCTGTAGCACGTGCGTATAGTAGCCTTTTTGTTCTCTACCAAAACCAATGCCAAACGAAAGAAAGCTTCGGATGTCATTGAACACGTGCTTCTGATAAAGTGATACAGGCATCGACACATTGCTTTGAACTGAACTGCTTAGCGATTTCAACACATGCCTCACAGCTCCGGTATCAAACGTAACATCACTAATGACAAGCCTATAAAGAGACCACAGTGGGGCTCCCCTAAAGGCTTGGAGGACCATTTGCACGGGTAGTGGTCCGTTGTGGCTCAGTTGGTAGAGCATGGTTGTGGGATTGATTTCTGCTGGGGCAACTATACGTGCATGACTACATCTGCTAAATGACATATTTAATTATCATTACTATTATTAGGAACATCCTCAGCAGTACATCAGTGACAGACTGGCTATCATACTATCAAAATGAGTGAGAGTTCTGGCAAGAGTAAAGCCAAAACAACTTAATTAGCCATTTTGTTTCCAGTGCAGGTGAAAGACCTGCTGTTTCACAAGGCTGTTTTGACCATCTATATCAAATTATTGTTTAGCAATGTCCTAGTATTTCACTTTGCGGTTTGGAAGCGTACCTTACAGACAGCACCTTTCTAAAAGCTCTAAATTCTACAAACTGAGAGACTGTTTTGTTCCATCTTAAGATCGGGGGAGGTCAAAAAGGTTGCAGGCAGGTTCTGTTCACCACTAGTGTTTTTCTCATCGTTCCTCCAAATCATAATGCGTACTATTTAAAATGTCATTCTCCATTTACATCTGAACCTGAGGCCTGGGGGCATTCTAGGTATTTTTGTTCACCTGACCTATAATCAAATCAAATCGAATTGTATTTGTCACATGCGCTGAATAAAACAGGTGTTTATTCACCTAACAGTGAAATGCTACTTACAAGCCCTTAACCAACAATGCAGTATAAAGAAAAATTCAAAAAAAGAAAGAAATATAAGTATCAAATAATTAAAGAACAGCAGTAAAATAACAATAGCGAGGCTATATATACTGGTACAGAGTACTAACAGAGAGGTAACAGAGAGGTGCAGCAGTGGGGAGGTTGGCAATGAAAATAGTCTAGGTAGCCATTTGATTAGATGTTCAGGAGTCTTAAGGCTTGGGGGAAGGAGCTGTTTAGAAGCCTCTTGGACCTAGACTTGGCCCCGGTGAATTACTGAGCCATACGCACTACCTTCATCATTGTCTGTGTTGTGTCATCGGCAAACTTAATAATGGTGTTGGAGTCGTGCCTGGCCATGCAGTCATGTGTGAACAGGGAGTACAGGAGGGGACTGAGCACAACACCCTGCGGGACCCCCGTGTTGAGGCTCAGCGTGGCGGATGTGTTGTTACCTACCCTTACCAGCTGAGGGCGGCCCGCTAAGCTGTCAAATAATAGAAAAACGAGGCAATGTATAGCCTATAAATATTTGTACCTAGCAAACATGACAAACCATGACCTAAACCCAACAAATTATCCCAAATTACTCTAATCTCCATTTTGGTGGTTAGTTAGCTGGTTGTCTGGATGGCTAGCTGTGTTTTACACTTCGAAGCCCAAATTTAGCGCCGCACACAACTTTTCTTGCCTGACAGACTAGTTAGCTATATCAAACAGCTTGGGACATTTCCATATTAATTTATGGAAATGAATATGGAATTAATTAATTTAGCTTACTATACTTTATACAGCTAAACACTGCAAATATTTCCATGAGACAGAGAGCAATTAATCAAGCTCCTGGTCCACCACTGATGTGCTCGCCTGTACCAACCAAGTGACCAGGATTTGCTAATCTGAGAGCTATTCCCCAAGTTTTGCAGCATCAAACATCGACAAACCTAAACATATGTCTGCTGTTTATTTATTTCACTCCCCTCGACATCAGCGCTTTCAAAGTGCAAGGATGTGTCCGAATCCGTATCCCCAAGCAACAATACAGCCTCTTCCACAATGAAAAGTCGTGGTCGCTTTTTAAGTAATGAAGTGTTTATTTATTTTTTAGATGACAACAGCTATGCGAATATGACAATCAAAAGGTTGTTAGCAAGTAAATTTTGTGATATTGACAAAGAGGCCGTATGCGGCCGCTATAGTAATTTAAAGAAAGGCTGTTGACGGCCACTATAGATTTTTTATTATTGAAGCTACAAAAGTGTCTTTGCTCAACCTTCACATGTGATGACAATACAACATAACAGATGAACCGGAATGACATTTACTCTCACAATTGACCAGAAAAAGGATTTCCTTCTTATGGGCAGGTGGGACGACATCGTCCCACCTGGCCAACATCCGGTGAAATTGCAGAGCGCGAAATTCAAACTACAGAATTATAAATATTTAACTTTCACAAAAATATAAGTGTAATACATCAAAGTAAAGCTAAACTTCTTGTTAATCCAGCCGCGGTGTCAGATTTCAAAAAGGCTTTACAGCGAACGCACACCATGCGATTATCTGAGGACAGTGCCCCGCATACAAAACCATGAAAACATATTTCAACCAGGCGCGACACGAAAGTCAGAAATAGCGATATAATAATTTTCTTACCTTTGATGATCTTCTTCTGTTGGCACTCCAAAAGGTCCCAGTTATATCACAAATGGTCCTTTTGTTTGATAATGTCCTTCTTTATATCAATAAAAACTCAGTTTAGCTGGCGCGCTTCAGTCAATAATCCACCCAGTTTCCCTCCATCAAAATGCATACAAAATGAATCCCAAACGTTACTAATAAACTTTTCCAAACAAGTCAATCAACGTTTATAATCAAACCGTAGGTACCCTAATACGTAAATAAACGATAACATTTAAGACGGAGAATCGTTACTGTCTTTACCGGAGAAAAATACCAAAGAACGCGCTCTCTTTCACGCGCTTGGAAACACTACAGCCAAAATGGGAGCCACCTAAAAAAACTATAATTTTTCCAAAAACCAGCCTGAAACTATTTCTAAAGACTGTTAACATCTAGTGGAAGCCATTGGAACTGCAATCTGAGAGGACTTCGCCTTATAATAAAAGTGACAGCCATTGAAAATAGTGGTAGGCTGAATTTTGTTTTTTTGGGATGGTTTGTCCTCGGGGTTTTGCCTGCAATATCAGTTCTGTTATACTCACAGACAATATTTTAACAGTTTTAGAAACTTTAAAGTGTTTTCTATCAATTATATGCATATCCTAGCTTCTGGGACTGAGTAACAGGCAGTTTACTTTGGGCATGCTTTTCATCCGGACGTGTAAATATCGCCCCCTACCCAAGAGAGGTTAAAGGCACTGCCCTACTAAGCCATGCCTCTAGTCTTAAACAACCCAACTAAGTGACCCAACTGGCTGTGTCAAAATAACTCAGCATGTGTTCTGTACACTATTTACCCATCGCTGAGTTGTTTTTTTACCCAGCATTTTTTTGAGTGTACAATGCTAATGCTACTGTTATCACACCTACCACCTCTGTTACCACTTAATTTGCTGCGCTCTTTAACCTCTTCACCACCAAGGTCATCCTTCACTTCCATTATTGTGACAAAGGTTGCCACTTAAATGGCTCCCTATTCCTTACAATGTGCACAAATTTTGGCCAGAGCCCTATGGGCCTCGGTCAAAAGTAGTGCACTAAATATGGAATAGAATTAATTTTGGGACGCAGTTAAAGCCCGCCTCTGTTTACGCCATGTTGGTGGTGCATATTTGGACCTTTTGCTCCATCTGATTGCTATGCAATGCTGTCGCAGGCGTTGTCATTTTGCTGCAGTGGGCTTGGATGAGGCATCCTTAAGAAATGTTTGTAAAGACTACATGCTTCTTAGAGTTGTGTAAACGCAGACTGGAATCACTGGACAGACGTTAGCAATCTTTTACATACATTTGTGCATCTCTAGGGCATCCGAGTGGCGCAGCGGTCTAAGGCACTGCATCACACTTCGTTCCCAGGCTATGTCACAGCTGGCCGTGACCAGGAAACCCATGGGGCGGCGCACAATTTGCACATCGTCGTCTGGGTTAGAGGACGGTTTGGCCGGCCAGGATTTCCTTGTCTCATCGTGCTCTAGGAACTCCTTGTGGCAGGCCCGGGCACCTGCAAGCTTACTAGGTCATCAGTTGGACAGTGTTACCTCCAACACATTGGTGTGCCTGGCTATTGGTTTAAGCGAGCAGTGTGTCAAGAAGCAGTGAGGTTTGGCATGGTCATGTTTCGGAAGACGCATGGCTCTCTACCTTCGCCTCTCCCGAGTCCATAGGGGAGTTGCAGCTATGAGACAAGATTGTAACTACCAATTGGGGAGAAAAAGGGGGTAAAGTAAAATAATATACATTTAAAAAAATGTGTGTACCTCATGATGTGTTACATTATGTTACAAATGCAATAAGACAGAAATGAAAGTAGTGAGGTTGGGTGGGTGTATGCATGACCGTCTACCAATCCTTTTTTTATACTGTTTTATTTGACTTTTATTACAATACAAAAACATACATAGACAAAAACAATAGACATACATACATTTCAACAAACATTAATGACGTCACATTTGCTCAGACCCACATTCCCACCGTATCCACACCCATCCTACCCTTCTCACAATAACATTTTCTCTTATTTCTCCTAACCACGCACGTAAATTCTCCTCTTAATTCTCCTTTGTTGTTACCACGCAACAATCAACTGGGTCTCAGAGAAAGACATATAATACTATATGTCTTCCAAGATGTATGATAAGTTGCTTGATCCAATATGATAATGTATGACTGGGTAAGAAGTATGATACTATACGTCCTCTAATTTGTATGATATTGTACGACTGCTATTCCATTCATAACATATCCTAATTTAATGTAAAATATTATACTAAATTGAGGGGTAAAAAATACATATCAAATCCTACGATTTGCCCTGAGGCCAGGTTGGTGAAAGATGCCACTCAAGCCAATTCACAATGAAGGCCGCAACTCTAGAAAACATTTTTAAAGCACCTGACCTGAAAAGAGAATGAATTCCTTTGCAACCTTTGCTATTCCAAATCCTCTGTAAAATTGCCTCATCCTGCAGAAAACATAATTATAGTAATAAATGTTTTGTTTTGATAACCGCTGTGCGATATTAGTTCATAAATCCAGCATAGTGGCGCCGTAACCCAAAGAATTGCCCTTTTGAGAAAATAAGAGAGGCATTAGCAAAGAAAATTAGCACCTGCAGCTAAGTATTGATGCCTTACCCCACAGCCTCTGCTCACCCTTTTTGGGGGGGGGCAGATCATGCCTCTGTTTCCCCATCTATTTTCTATTTACTGCTTCAATCAACAAGTAATACGAACTCAAATCACCAATCACCCCCCCCATGCCAACGTGATCTATCCATACACCATTATTGCTTGTGTGTTAATGATGATAGGCCTGCTATTACAGTAGGCACTTATGGAGGTTATGAGCCCAGTCAAGTGTCATCATTACAGTGTCGTTAAATATTGGGAGGGCATTCAGTTAGATCTAAAAGCAAATGTTTTTCTCAGAATGTTTGGCTAAACAGCACCTCCCTGCCCTGACAAGAGAGAAGGGTTGCGTCCCAAATGGCACCCTTTTACCTATGTAGTGCACTACTTTTGACCAGAGGCCTAGAGGGACATATGCATATAAAGCATTATTTTTCAAATGTCAGTAAACATCAACATGCTACATTAAGCATTTGATAGGGTCTTAGAGGGTGCAGAATATATCACTTGATCTAGTCTACACTGCGTTTATAGGAGGAAATCAATCAAGATAGAAGAAACACTGGTAGGTTATTGCATCGTGTGTCTAGCAAATCAGTGGGCAAATCTAACAGGCAGTCTAGCATTAGCATTCAAGGCACAATGCAGTACCTGGTATAGGCCATGTTGCTGTGGTAAGGGTATGTTTTTCTGTTTACCAGATATTGAGAGTGATCAGGAAATACTGGCTCTCCATGATGTCAT
Organism: Salvelinus fontinalis; assembly: GCF_029448725.1. NCBI lineage: Eukaryota > Metazoa > Chordata > Actinopteri > Salmoniformes > Salmonidae > Salvelinus > Salvelinus fontinalis. The sequence goes on along the minus strand of NC_074665.1, from coordinate 39,896,540 downwards.
GAACTTAGCTACCATGGAGTGTCTCCATTTCTATCTAGTCTTGAGGGGGAAGGGGTTGCCATAGTATCCCTCTTCCATCTCCATCAGCCTGGAAGAACTCAGAACGAGAACAAAGTCTTGTTGGCACAACCAAGACTTTGCACAGACTCCGCACATAGCAGAGCAAGAAAAAGAAAAAGGGATCAACACATTTTTTTATATATTTTTTATTTCACCTTTATTTAACCAGGAAGGCTAGTTGAGAACAAGTTCTCATTTGCGACTGCAACCTGGCCAAGATAAAGCATAGCAATTCAACACATACAACAACACAGAGTTACACATGGAATAAACAAACATACAGTCAATAATACAGTAGAAAAAAGAAAACAAAAAGTGTATATACAGTGAGTGCAAATGAGGTAAGATAAGGGAGTTAAGGCAATAAATAGGCCATGGTGGCGAAGTAATTACAATATAGCAATTAAACACTGGAATGGTAGATGTGCAGAAGATGAATGTGCAAGTAGAGATACTGGGGTGCAAAGGAGCAAGATAAATAAATACTTACAGTATGAGGATGAGATAGATAGATGGGCTGTTTACAGATGGGCTATGTAAATGTGCAGTGATCTGTGAGCTGCTCTGACAGCTGGTGCTTAAAGCTAGTGAGGGAGATATGAGTCTCCAGCTTCAGTGATTTTTGCAGTTCCAGTCATTGGCAGCAGAGAACTGGAAGGAAAGGCGACCAAAGTAGGAATTGGCTTTGGGGGTGACCAGTGAGATATACCTGCTGGAGCACGTGCTACGAGTGGGTGCTGCTATGGTGGCCAGTGAGCTGAGATAAGGCGGGGCTTTACCTAGCAGAGACTTGTAGATAACCTGTAGCCAGTGGGTTTGGCGACGATTATGAAGCGAGGGCCAACCAACGAGAGTGTACAGGTTGCAGTGGATGGTAGTGTATGGGGCTTTGGTGACAAAACGGATGGCACTGTGATAGAATGCAACAAATTTGTTGAGTAGAGTGTTGGAGGCTATTTTATAGACGGGCGGGCAGGCGCGGGCAGTGATCGGTTGAAGGGCATGCATTTAGTTTTACTTGCATTTAAGAGCAGTTGGAGGCCACAGAAGGAGAGTTGTATGGCATTGAAGCTCGTCTGGAGGTTAGTTAACACAGTGTCCAAAGAGGGGCCAGAAGTATACAGAATGATGTCGTCTGCGTAGAGGTGGATCAGAGAATCACTAGCAGAAAGAGCGACATCAATGATGTATACAGAGAAGAGAGTCGGCCCGAGAATTGAACCCTGAGGCAAACCCATAGAGACTGCCAGAGATCCGGACAACAGGCCATCCGATTTGACACACAACTCTATCAGAGAAGTAGTTGGTAAACCAGGCGAGGCAATCATTTGAGAAAACAAGGCTGTCGTGTCTGCCAAAAAGAATGTGGTGATTGACAGAGTCGAAAGCCTTGGCCAGGTCGATGAATATGGCTGCACAGTAATGTGTCTTATCGATGGCAGTTATGATATCGTTTAGGACCTTGAGCGTGGCTGACGTGCACCCATGACCAGCTCTGAAACCAGATTGCATAGCGGAGAAGGTACGGTGGGATTCGAAGTGGTCGGTAATCTGTTTGTTAACTTGGCTTTCAAAGATCTTAGAAAGGCATGGTATGATAGTTATAGCTCTGTAGCAGTTTGGGTCTAGATTGTCACCCCCTTTGAAGAGGGGGATGACCGCGGCAGCTTTCCAATCTTTGGGATTCTCAAACGATACGAAAGAGAGGTTGAACTGCCTAGTAATAGGGGTTGCAACAATTTCGGCAGATCATTTTAGAAAGAGAGGGTCCAGATTGTCTAGCCCGGCTGATTTGAAGGGGTCCAGATTTTGCAGCTCTTTCAGAACATCTCCTATCTGGATTTGGGTGAAGGAGAAATGGTAGGGGCTTGGGCGGGATGCTGTGGAGGGTGCAGGGCAGTTGACCGGGGTAGGGGTAGGCAGGTGGAAAGCATGGCCAGCCGTAGAGAAATGCTTATTGAAATTCTCAATTATAGTGGATTTATCGGTGGTGACAGTGTTTCCTAGCCTCAGAGCAGTGGGCAGCTGGGAGGAGGTGCTCTTATTCTCCATGAACTTCACAGTGTCCCAGAACTTTTTTGAGTTTGTACTACAGGATGCAAATTTCTGTTTGAAAAAGCAATCCTTAGCTTTTCTAACTGCCTGTGCACATTTGTTCCTAACTTCCCTGAAAAGTTGCATATCACGGGGGCTATTCGATGCTAATGCAGAACGCTACAGGATGTTTTTGTGCTGGTCAAGGGCAGACAGGTCTGGAGTGAACCAAGGACTATATCTATTCCTGGTTCTACATTTTTTGAATGGAGCATGCTTGTTTAAGATGGTGAGGAAGGCACTTCAAAGAATAACCAGGGATCCTCTACTGACGGGATGAGGTCAATGTCATTCCAGGATACCCCGGGCCAGGTCGATTAGAAAGGCCTGCTCGCAGAAGTGTTTTAGGGAGCGTTTGACAGTGGTGAGGGGTGGTCGTTTGATCGCAGACCCATTAACGGATGCAGGCAATGAGGCAGTGATCGCTAAGATCTTGGTTGAAAACAGCAGAGGTGTATTTGGAGGGTGAGTTGGTTAGGATGATATCTATGAGGGTGCCCGTGTTTACAGATTTGGGGTTGTACCTGGTATGTTCATCGATAATTTGTGTGAGATTGAGGGCATCTAGCTTAGATTGTTGGACGGCCGGGGTGTTAAGCATATCCCAGTTTAGGTCACCTAGTAGCACGAGCTCAGAAGATAGATGTGGGGCAATCAATTCACATATGTGTTGATGGCAAAGCTGGGGGCAGAGGGTTGTGTATAGCAAGCGGCAACAGTGAGAGACTTGTTTCTGGAAAGGTGAATTTTTAGAAGTGGAAGCTCGAATTGTTTGGGTGCAGACCTGGATATTAAGACAGAACTCTGCAGGCTATCTTTGCAGTAGATTGCACCCCCGCCCCCTTTGGCAGTTCTATCTTGGCGGAAATTTTATAGTTAGGGATGGATATTTCAGGGTTCATGTGGTTTTCCTAAGCCAGGATTCAGACACGGCTAAGACATCCGGGTTGGCAGAGTGTGCTAAAGCAGTGAGTAAAACAAACTTAGGGAGTAGGCTTCTAATGTTAACATGCATGAAACCAAGGCTTTTACGGTTACAGAAGTCAACAAATGACAGCACCTGGGGAGTGGGAGTGGCGCTAGGCACTGCAGGACCTGGATTGACCTCTACATCACCAGAGGAACAGAGGAGAAGTAGGCTAAAGGCTATACGAACTGGCCGTCTAGCACGTTCGGAACAGAAAGTAAAGGAGCAGGTTTCTGGACCCGATAGCATAGATTCAAGACATATTGAGCAGGGCTAGAGGCTCTACAGTGAAATAAAACAGTAATCACTAACGAGACATTTTGATATTAGAGAGAGGCATGCGTAGCCAAGTGTTCATTTGGGTCCAAATGAGTGGTTGAGCTGGCTGGGGACACGGGGCTAACAAGCTAGCAGTTAGTAGGCCTGGGCTAACAAGCTAGCAGTTAGCAGACCGGGTCTAGCAAGCTAGCAGTTAGCAGACCGGGGCTAGCAAGCTAGCAGTTAGCAGACCGGGGCTATCAAGTTAGCAGAAGGGGGAAAGTCGCGGGGGGACGTCTCGATGGAGGAAATTCTGTTTATGCCTCCTCATGCGGTGACGTCGATAGACCAGTCTTGGATTAGTAGGGTTCCAAGTAGCTCTAGATAGCTAGCAGGCCGCGGTTAGCAGAATGGGCCTTCAGCGGATGTCGCGCCTGAGGGGCCTGTTGGAATCCTTGGGCAGATTGTCGGTATTCCAGTCGTAGAGGATCGGTGGGGTTCCGTGCCCCGTATCGGCAGTAGAAGGGGCCCGGATATTGTAGCCCAGGAGTGGGCTTCGGTGGTAGCTTCAGGCTAATTGGTGCTTGCTCCGGGATGGAAATGCTAGCCAGGAGTAGTCACCCGTGATTGCGGTTAGCTAGTTGCGAAGACCCAGATGAAAAGGTTCAGAGTTTGCGGTAGGAATCTGGGGATATGGAGAGAAAAATAGGTCTGTTGTGCTCTGGTTTGAGTCACGTTGTACGAACTGGCAAGAGTTTCTGAGCTAAAGGTTATCTGATGACCGCTAGCAGTGGTTTTCTGACTGATAGCTGGTAGCTAGTTAGCTGGCTAGCTTTAGTTGAGGGATCCCAGATCCGAAGTAAATAAAAATACTTTAGGAAAAAAAACAGATCCACGCCACATTGGGTGAGGCGGGTTACAGGAGAGTATTTAGAAGTTGAGGTTTAGGAAAAGATATGCCAAGAAAAATATATAAAAGAGGGACACGACAGGACAAAGACAAAGATGTCTGACTGCTATGCCATCTTGAAACATTGAGTTTCACTGCCAGTCAGATCTATTGTCACGTTCCTGACCTATTTATGTTAGTTTGTTATGTGTGTTAGTTGGTCAGGACATGAGGTTGGGTGGGCATTCTATGTTTTCTGTTTCTGTGTTGGTTTTGGGTTGCCTGGTATGGCTCTTAATTAGAGGCAGGTGTTTGGCGTTCCTCTAATTAAGAGTCATATTTAGGTAGGCGTTGTCACAGTGTTCGTTGTGGGTGATTGTCTTCCGTGTCTGTGTAATTGTTTGCACCATACGGGACTGTGTACGGTTTGTTCGGTTTGTGTAGTCTAAATGTCCTATTCGTGCGTTCTTCTTGTTTTATGTGAGTTCGTCGTATAGGTTTGTCTACACCGTTTGTTATTTTTGTTAGTTTATTCAAGTTCGTGTTTTTTCGTTAATAAAATGTCATTTCACTACGCTGCGCCTTGGTTCCCTCAATACTCCTCCTCTTCCGAAGATGAAGAGGAGGAGGACCGCCGTTACAGAATCACCCACCATTCCAGAGCCAAGCAGCGGAGTAAATGGAGTAAGGGACAGGAAAAGAGGAAGCAATGGACATGGGACGATATATTGGACGGAAAGGGTTGCTACACATGGGAGGAGATCCTGGCTGGTAGGGATCGCCTCCCATGGGAACAGCTGGAGGCACTGAGGAGAGCAGAGGCTACCGGAGAGAGGAACCGGAGCTATGAGGGAACGCGTCTGGCACGGAAGCCCAAAAAGCCCGTAAGTAACACCCAAAAATTTCTTGGGGGGGGGCTAAGAGGTAGTGGGCCAAGGGCAGGTAGGAGACCTGCGCCCACTTCCCAGGCTTACCGTGGAGAGCGGGAGTACGGGCAGGCGCCGTGTTACGCAGTAGAGCGCACGGTGTCTCCTGTACGAGTGCATAGCCCAGTGCAGGTTATTCCACCTCCCCGCACTGGTAGGGCTAGATTGGGTATTGAGCCAGGTGTCATGAGGCCGGCTCAACGCGTCTGGTCTCCAGTGCGTCTCCTCCGGCCGGCATACATGGCACCTGCCTTACGCATGGTTTCCCCGGTTCGCCTACATAGGCCGGTGCGGGTTATTCCACCTCCCCGCACTGGTCGGGCGACCGGGAGCATTCAACCAGGTAAGGTTGGGCAGGCTCAATGCTCAAGAGTGCCAGTATGCCTCCACGGTCCGGTATTTCCGGCGCCACCTCCCCGCCCCAGCCTAGTACCTACAGTGCCTACACTATGCACTAGGCTACCAGTGCGTCTCCTGAGCCCTGTTCCTCCTCCACGCACTCTCCCTGTAGTGCGTGTATCCAGTTCGGTGCCTCCAGTTCCGGCACCACGCACTAAGCCTCCTGTGCGTCTCCAGAGCCCTGTACACACTGTTTCTTCTCCCCCTACTAATCCTGATGTGCTTGTCCTCAGCCCGGTGTCACCAGTGCCGGTACCACGCACCAGGTATAGAGTGGGCTTTGAGAGTACAGTGTGCCCTGTCCCTGCTCCCCGCACTAGTATGAAGGTGCGTGTCCTTAGCCCGGTGCCTCCAGTTCCTGCACCACGCACCAGGTCTACAGTGCGCCTTATCCGGCCAGAGCCATCCGTCTCACCAGCGCCATCTGAGCCATCCGTCTCACCAGCGCCATCTGAGCCATCCGTCTCCCCAGCGCCGTCTGAGCCATCCGTCTCCCCAGCGCCGTCTGAGCCATCCGTCTCCCCAGCGCCGTCTGAGCCATCTGTCTGCCATGAGCCTGCAAAGTTGCCCGTCTGCCATGAGCCTGCAAAGCCGCCCGTCTGCCATGAGCCTACAGAGCCGTCCGCCAGACAGGAGCCGCTAGAGCCATCCGCCAGACAGGATCCGCCAGAGCCGCCCGCCAGACAGGATCCGCCAGAGCCGCCCGCCAGACAGGATCCGCCAGAGCCGCCAACTAGACAGGATCTGCCAGAGCCGCCAACTAGACAGGATCTGCCAGAGCCGCCAACTAGACAGGATCTGCCAGAGCCGCCAACTAGACAGGATCTGCCAGAGCCGCCAACCAGACAGGATCTGCCAGAGCCGCCAGCCAGCCATGAGCGTCGAGAGCCGTCAGCCTGCCATGAGCGTCGAGAGCCGTCAGCCTGCCATGAGCGTCGAGAGCCGTCAGCCTGCCATGAGCGTCGAGAGCCGTCAGCCTGCCATGAGCGTCGAGAGCCGTCAGCCTGCCATGAGCGTCGAGAGCCGTCAGCCTGCCATGAGCGTCGAGAGCCGTCAGCCTGCCATGAGCGTCGAGAGCCGTCAGCCTGCCATGAGCGTCGAGAGCCGTCAGCCAGCCATGAGCGTCGAGAGCCGTCAGCCTGCCATGAGCGTCCAGATTCGTCAGTCAGCCAGGAGCTGCCCTTCAGCCAAAAATGGCTATATACCCAGAACTGCCCCTCAGTCCAGAGCTGTCTCTCTGTCCGGAGCTGCCTTTCAGTCCGGAGTTGCCCCTCTATTATGATCTCCCTCTCTATCTTGATCTACCTCTTTATTCTTATCTATCCCTCTGTCTTGATTTATTCCTCTGTCCCGGTGCTGTCCCTGTCATGGATGTTACAAAGAGGATTTTGTGGGATATGGGTGGACATTTTTAGGGGTAGATGGAGGTTGGGATTGACTATGGTGGGGTGGGGACCTCGCCCGGAGCCTGAGCCACCACCGTGGTTAGATGCCCACCCAGACCCTCCCCTAGATTTTGTGCTGGTGCGCCCAGAGTTCGCACCTTATGGGGGGGGTTATGTCACGTTGCTGACCTATTTATGTTAGTTTGTTATGTGTGTTAGTTGGTCAGGACATGAGGTTGGGTGGGCATTCTATGTTTTCTGTTTCTGTGTTGGTTTTGGGTTGCCTGGTATGGCTCTTAATTAGAGGCAGGTGTTTGGCGTTCCTCTAATTAAGAGTCATATTTAGGTAGGCGTTGTCACAGTGTTCGTTGTGGGTGATTGTCTTCCGTGTCTGTGTAATTGTTTGCACCATACGGGACTGTGTACGGTTTGTTCGGTTTGTGTAGTCTAAATGTCCTATTCGTGCGTTCTTCTTGTTTTATGTGAGTTCGTCGTATAGGTTTGTCTACACCGTTTGTTATTTTTGTTAGTTTATTCAAGTTCGTGTTTTTTCGTTAATAAAATGTCATTTCACTACGCTGCGCCTTGGTTCCCTCAATACTCCTCCTCTTCCGAAGATGAAGAGGAGGAGGACCGCCGTTACATCTATTTTTTAATCATACACCCAGTGTCGTTAACAATGTAGTGACCTCCCCTAGCACAGAATAATTAATATCTCACAACCCATCTTCTGGTGCCTGTGAGGCTCCTGCAGTTGACACCTTACCTGGAGGTCGGATCAGGGAATGCTAGAGCCCAAGAAGTGCTTTTCCATGTACACCATCTCCGGTTTTTAGTGAGAAGTTGTTGGCCAATCACCCTCCACATGAAAAATAAGCCCCAGGGTAAAGTGGAGACAGAGAGAGAGGGAAGAGGAGGAAAGGAGTGAAGGGTATAGGTACTACTTATTTTTTTTGATATCCATGAGATGGCAGCGATTCAATTCCAAGCTACATTATTCCTTATAACTTGTTCTAGATTAAGTGTCCTAAATGGTTGTTTTTCGTAAGATATTTTTATGGACACCACAATAACTTTTTAGCAAGCCTAAAACTGTCACGCAACCTTTTCAATCAATTATCTGCCATCTTCCCCATCTTCTGATGATGAAAAGTATCCTTCAAGTGACATTGTTTTCAAAAGCAGTTCAAATGAAAAATAGGTCACTGTGCATATCTTCCTTTGAAGACCGTCTGAGGAGGAATTTGAGATGTTGTTGATGGTACTGAGCTTGTGATAACCTTAAGAAGGAGCTTAGGCTGAGTTGCAAATGGCAACCTATTCCCTGCATAGTGCACTAGTTCTGACCACAGTCCGATGGGCTATATAAGGAATAAGGGTGCCATTTGGGATGGAGCCTTAGTGACTTTGTTGAATTCATGGCGGCTGGCTCAGAGAACAATTTGCTTAATTCACTCAGAGTGATCGGGCCGTCTAACTTCATCTGCATGATCCAGAATAATTTTAAAGATGTCCAATAGTAGAAAATTACACCACCCATACATCTTTACTGTGTAAGGGCAAACAATGAGCCTAGACCGTACCTGCACAAGCATTTCACTAAACCCGCAATAACATCTGCTAAACACGTGGCTTATTTGTAGTTTTGCATCATCATACAGTTTCAATTCGTCCTACCGTAATTCATAATTCAAAAAAGTAGATAGCACGGTGCTAACCCTGGCTGATGTGTGCTTTGAACCCAAAGTGAAATCATACACAAGCACTCAGCCTCTAACAATGGGGATCTCACTAAACCACAGCTGGTTGGGTTTAATTTGATTTGCAATGCTTTCTGTCATGAATCCTAATTGGGCAGAATTATACTTTCCCCTGTGTGTGTGCGTGTGTGTCCCTCTTCACATGTGGAATTATTACTCTCCTGTGTGCGTGTGTGTGAGAGAGAAAGACCGAAAATGTATAATTGTGTCTGTCTGTGGTGGTGTGTGTATGTGTGTGAGAGAGACAGAGTGAGATTGAGGGTATGTGTGACTGAACTGATAAACAACATGCAGCATGGATGGTGGGAAGGTGGGAATGCAAAATTACCAGCAGAGATCAATGGTCTCTGGTGAGTCAAGGGTGAGGTATTACAGAAAACCACAGTGTAATGAACAAACTGTAATAGAAACAGTGAGCAAAACGAGAGGAAACAATTTCTACCGTTAAACGTTCCAAAACACACATGCACTTTATGTCTATGAAGCCATTTTGTAAAGAGATGCTACATAAAGGACTTCAAGACGCTACTTATAGAGATCCTACTTAAAGGCCTACTACTGTTTTATATATATTTCCACATTAAGAAGTTGGAATAATACTGTGAAATTGTGAAAATTATAATAATTCACTTGTAGTGTAAGAGCTGTTTAGGTGAGATGGAGTTTTAGCCTGCCTGGTGATGTCATCAGGCGGTAAATTAGTTAATAGACCATTAAGAAAGAGAGTTCCAAACCTCTCTTTAAATCTCAGCTAATTTTCTGTTTTCCCCTCCTCACTCAGACCACTCCCAGAGAGTCCTAGCAAAATTCTTGCTTAAGAAATTGCTCTTTGCTAAGAAGCTATTTTTTGTAAAAAGATGCTACTTAAAGGACCAGTGCAGTCAAAAACTAGATTCTTCTGTGTTTTATATATATTTCCACACTATGAAGTTGGAATAATACTGTGAAATTGTGAAAATTATGTTTTAAAAGACAGCCAGAAATGTCAGCCTGTTTTGGTGAGATAGAGTTTTAGCCTGCCTGGTGACGTCACCTGGCGGTAAATTAGTTAATAGACCAATAAGAAAGAGAGTTCCAAACCTCTCTTTCAATAACAGCGAATTTTCAGTTTTCCCCTCCTCACTCAGACCACTCCCAGACAGTCCAAGCAACATTCTTGCTTAAGAAATTGCTCTTAGCTAAGAAGTATTTTTGTTGTTGTTGTACACAAACACCTGTCCCCCCATGTTCTGTTGAATGTAAAATGCCCCCCTCTTGCCTGGACTCTTCACATACATTCATATGGCGTGACACTGCCCAAGGTAAAATAACAGATCAGTATGTAAAGGAAATGTTTCAGATGGAAATCTAAATGCGCTCCTTGTTGAAGACATGTTTCCTTCTCTATTCGTTGTCCTCATGAGCAACGGGGTGAAGATAAGTGATAGGCTTACATGTGTGATGTATAGCATAAATACTTGAGCTGAAATGTAAAGTTATGTCTTGAATTGAATTTAAATGGAATTATGTGTTAGATATGTGTGTTGATATGTGTGTGTTTCCTCTAACACTGTAATAGAAAACTGTAATGTATATGAACATTTTTGGTATGATCAACAGTAAAATACTAAGAAAGCATTATACTGCAGCAAACTGTAAAATATGGTGAATTAAGGGAGAATGAATTTGTGTATTTCGAATGGTACTGTAATTCCATCCCACAGAATACAGTACCATACTGTATTTTTGGAGCACCAAAAACCTTTTTGCCACTAATGGGTGCATGGTATTGTTGTTTCTGGCTCATTAACATATTCTGAGGCGTGTCTTGTAAGAGACTATATTTGTTACAACTGTCAGTGAGCGTGCTGTACCAATTTAACTGGTATGTGGTAGTAGTGCCCCATCAAATAAGAATACATATAGGGGACAGATTGGAGCAGCAACAAGTCTTACCCATTTAGGGCCTATTGCAACCATCGATGGCCACCAGGTTATTGCCAGCTGATATCTCATTAAAACATCAATACATGCTAAATTCACCCTCACACCTGATCTCAATTGGAGGTGGGAGTAGAGAACCTAGACACAGCTGTCTGACATGGCAACAACAAGAGATCAACTGATCTGCTGATTTAGTCTTCTGGGTTTTTCGTGGCAAGCAAGTTTGCTTATTTTTATTTTTTTACAGGGACAGTGCACATAAATCAATGTTTCAGTAAAAGTGCCGGTTTTTGCCAACCAGCTAATTTTCAACCGCAGTCCCTGGGCAGGCTTTAATCTCCCGTTAGTAGCGTTTTCAGAAATCCAGCGGGAAATGCGTAGCACAGTGCTACATTCTTCCTGTTAGTTGAAATGCGCCGTTAACGGTTGATCATTTTGCCATGTCCTTCTGGTCTGTTTCGCCCTGTGGTTCCTGCCAGTTTAGAAGCCTTTGTTAAGGCCTCGAGAAGTGGAAGTGAAATAAAGCACAAAATATTAACTGGATATGCTGTGATATGTAAACACATTACATAAACATGATTCAGCCTGGGAGCCATTTTACCAGTTACATACAGAGCAGATTCATAGAGCATGCAGTGCACAATATGGATAGAGAATCTCATCCTGCAATCTGCATGTCACTCTGTGACGTACCCTTCTGCACAAGGCCACACACTCCCCCAGTTAGCAGTGGGTCTGTAAATACACAGCTCAGCATGCTCTCCGGTCAGCTATATACCTGAGATCCAATTTCTCTAGGTATTCATCGGTCAGTTCTCTAGATATTCATCAGTCAGTTCGTATACTCATACTACACACACACACACACACTAAAGCATAGACACACTCTCTCTCACAGACTTGCCCACTATCGCATGTTTAATCAACGGATCTGTGCAGGTACTCCTGCACGTTCTTGAGAGGAGGAGCAATTACTGTCTGGGAGCAGAGAGCAATGCTCCTTGAGCATGTTCTCTCTGCTTTTTCATCTGCCAACTGAAGGCCTACCGCACATGATCCATAATTTAAGGCCTGAGAGAGAGGTCGAGAAACAGCAGCACCACTCTGTAAAATCTATAACCTTGACTGATATATTGCTCGATAGGTTAGATATGCAATTATTGGTGGTAGAGGGTCGGTGGTATTGCAAGTCAAGATGAAATGTTAATGCCGCATGCAGCTGTGGTTGTCTCATTTGCGTTGCAGGGGGATTTTTACAGCTGAAAACGTTGACTTGTTACCACTGTATGTTGTTTATTGTATCTAAGGTTTGGTCAGAGGCCTCCTTTTTACAATGGCATTGCGAGTAGAAGCACAATAAATAAAGAAAAAAACACTAAAACAATGAGCGAAAGTAGGCATTGCAGAGCTTTTGGAAGGTTATGTTAGTTTGTTTGCAGCCATTTTGAATTCCATGTTGATCATTTGCTAAAAACGTTATCCATTGGAGGCCTAGGGTGATTAGCGGTCTAAACTGCTGCCTCTGGATCACATATACCGCTATAGAAGGGGTTTGAATCCGGCTTACTGCAATTTCAGTAAAACTGAAATTCTCTACTCAAAAAAGCAATGCCACCAATATACCTTAAAATGTTTAGTTTTTTTTACCATTTAAGCGTATTCTCTTTGTAGATGTAGCAGAGGTTGAGTCATCTGACAGGACTAGTATATCAAGCCAAGTTGTATCCCAGCTGACATAAGAGGAGTTTACATTGCTTAAAATAAGTATTCACCCCCCTTGGATTTTTCACTTTTTGTTGTGCTACAAAATGGAATTTAAAGCAGAACTGACATCGATATTAGACCGAAACATTTATTCCAGTGCCAAAATTTACTAAAAAGTGCAAGTAGGTTAATTTTGGTCATAAAGTCAGCATTGTCCAAAACAATGTTTTGTGAGATTTGTGTACAAGAGTTTGTCAGGACTTACTTGAGGGTTGGGTTTTGATTTTGACAATGCCCACTTGCCCACTACCACGGGATAAACAGCTGTGGTGATTGCTGTCTACCCAATTGTGCGGCAGAACACACAAACAGTGAGACACACCTGCCCAGAAGCACAGCGGATCGGACTTTGTTTACATAAGACAACACATCACACATTTTTTTACTTGAGAAATACTGCACCAAATACCATAGCTAGATGTAAAATTGCTCCTTGGCAAAAATGTTTAAATTAATTACAGATTTCTTGACTTGTCTTAGATTCATTCTATTTTGAGGAATTGATACTGGCTTTGTTCCTATGATGTCTCATGGGGAATGTCTCTTTTACACTACTGCTACTCTCTGTTCATCATATATGCATAGTCACTTTAACCATATCTACATGTACATACTACCTCAATCAGCCTGACTAACCGGTGTCTGTATGTAGCCTTGCTACTTTTATAGCCTCGCTACTGTATATAGCTTGTCTTTTTACTGTTGTTTTATTTCTTTACTTACCTATTGTTCACCTAATACCTTTTTTGCACTATTGGTTAGAGCCTATAAGTAAGCATTTCACTGTAAGGTCTACACCTGTTGTATTCGACGCACGTGACAAATACATTTGGATTTGATTTGAACAAACATCAGTAACTGCCACATCGAACTACACCCCCACTACTGAAATCTTGTTTTTCTTAATGAGCAACAGAAAAACATACGTTGAATCGGTGCTTTCAGTCGCTCTTTAAATATATTTAATTGGGATGTTTACACGTTGATCTACACAAAATAGTCCGCAATGTCAAAGCAAATAGAAAATGTTTATACATTTGTATACAACGCAAATAACGAAAATGGTTGTATAAAGTGTTCACCCCCTTTATTATGGCAAGCGTTTATTGGTTCAGGAGTAAACATTGGCTTAACAAATCACATGTTAAGTTACATGGACTCGCTCTGTGTGAAATACTGTAATAGGGGTTGACATGATTTTTTAAATTGACTACCCCTTCCTCCGTTCCCCATGCATACCAAAATCTGTAAGGTCCCTCAGTCAAGCAGTAGATTTTAAGCACAGGTTAAACTACAGGGACCAGGGAGTTTTTCCAATTCCTCAATAAGAAGGGCAGTGATTGGTAAATGGGTAACAATAACACACCAGACACTGAATATATATTTAAGCATGGTCAAGTTAATAATTAGGCTGTGGATGATGCATCAAACCACCCAGACACAACAAAGATACTGTCATCCTTCTTAACCTAACTGAACAGACTTGCCTAGTTAAACAAAAATGAAATAAAAAACTGAGCTGCAGGACAGGAAAGAAACTGCTCAGGGATGTCACCGTGAGGCCAGTGGTGAGTTTAAAACAGCTACAGGCTGTAATGGGAGAAAACTGAGGATGGATCAACAACATTGTAGTTACTCCACAATAATGACCTAAATGACAGAGGGAAAAGAAGGAAGCCTCAACAGCATACAAATATTCCAAAACATGCATCTTGTTTGCAACACGGCCCTAAAGTAATACTGCGACAAACACAGCAAAGGAATCAACTTGTTGGTCTAAATGCAACGTGTTATGTTTGGGGCAAACACAACACATCACTGAGCAACTAATTGGAATAATTTCAAGCATGGTGGTGGCTGCATCATTCTATGGGTAAAATTGACATCAGCAAACATTGGGGACATTGGGAAAAAATGTGATGGAGCTGAGCACATGCAAAATCCTAGAGAAAACCTGCTTCAGTCTGCTTTAAATCAGACACTGGGAGAGGATTTCACCCTTCAGCAGGACAATAACCCAAAACACATGGCCAAATATACACTGGAGTTGCTTACCTAGAAGACAGTGAATGTTCCTGAGTGGCAAAAAAGTACAATCTATGGCAAGACTTGACTTCCCCAACAACTTGAAAGAGCTTGAAGAATAATAAGAATAGTCAAGCAAATATAGCACAATCCAGGTGTGTGAAGCTCTTAGAGACGTACCCAAAAAGACTCAAAGGTGTAATAGCTGACATAGGTTTTCCTAACATGTATTGACTTAGGGGTTGAATACCTAACATGGATTGACTTAGGGGTTGAATACCTATCTACTCAAGATATACAGTGGGGCAAAAAAGTATTTAGTCAGCCACCAATTGTGCAAGTTCTCCCACTTAAAAAGATGAGAGAGTCCTGTAATTTTCATCATAGGTACACTTCAACTATGACAGGCAAAATGAGAAAAAATGCAGAAAATCACATTGTAGGATTTTTTATGAATTTATTTGCAAATTATGGTGGAAAATAAGTATTTGGTCAATAACAAAAGTTTATCTCAATACTTTGTTATCTTCTTGTCAATAGGGGGCGCTGTTTTCACTTTGGAAAAAATCGTGCCCAATTTAAACGGCCTCGTACTCTGTTCTAGATCATACAATACGCATATTATTATTACTATTGGATAGAAAACACTCTGAAGTTTCTAAAACTGTTTGAATTATATCTGTGAGTAAAACAGAACTCATTTGGCAGCAAACTTCCATACAGGAAGTGAAAAATCTGAAAACGAGGCTCTGATTCAGGGCCTGCCTATTCAACTGGCTGATGTTTTTCCAATGAAAAACATCCCCAAACCATAATGCTGCCACCACCATAGTGATAGTGCCAGGTTTCCTCCAGATGTGACGCTTGGCATTCAGGCCAAAGAGTTCAATCTTGGTTTCATCACACCAGAGAATCTTGTTTATCATGGTCTGAGAGTCCTTTTGGTTACTTTTGGCAAACGCCAAGCGAGCTGTCATCTGCCTTTTACTGAGGAGTAGCATCTGCCTGGCCACTCTACCATAAATGCCTGATTGGTCGAGTGCTGCAGAGATGGTTGTCCTTCTGGAAGGTTATCCCATCTCCACAGAGGAACTCTGGAGCTCTGTCAGCGTGACCATCAGGTTCTTGGTTACCTCCCTGACCAAGGCCATTCTCCTCCAATTGCTCAGTTTGGCCAGGCTGCTAGCTCTAGGAAGAGTCGTGGTGGTTCCAAACATTTTCCATTTAAGATTGATGGCAGCCACCATGTTCTTGGGGACCTTCAATGCTGCAGACATTTTTTGGTACCCCTCCCCAGATCTGTGCCTCGGCACAATCTTCTCACGAAGCTCTATGGACAATTCCTTCGACCTCATGGCTTTTGCTCTGACATGCACTGCCAACTGTGGGACCTTATATAGACAGGTGTGTGCCTTTCCAAATCATGTCCAATTAGATTAATTTACCATAGGTGGATCCAATCAAGTTGTAGAAACATCTCAAGGATAATCAATGGAAACAGGATGCACCTGAGCTCAATTTTGAGTCTCATAGCAAAGGGGCTGAATACTTATGTAAATAAGGTATTTCTGTTTTTAATTAAATACATTTGCAAACATTTCTAAAAACCTGTTTTTGCTTTGTCATTATGGTGTATGGTGTGTAGATTGCTGAGGAGTTTTTATTAATTTAATACATTTTAGAATAAGGCTGTAACGTAACAAAATGTGGATAAAGTCAAGGGGTCTGAATAGTGAATTTTGATTCTGTGTATCACCTATCTCCATTAGGCATAGCCTACTACTGCACTTTCATACAGTGCTGACGTGCCATTATGATGAAATCCCCCATATAACTTTAACCCTATTCTTAACCGGCTCCTAGAGCTTGTTTTGACAATAGATTTAGAAGTGGATATGAAAAAAATCTTCACTTGAACTTGATTGGCCAACTCCCCCAGCCCTCCTGCATAACTTAACATAATTTGTATTATTTTGGGTTGCAGTAGTTCAGTTTTGTGACACTCTAACTTTGCCCACTCAGAGGGCAGTAAAAGAAAACTCAAAATCAGTCACCAAAGATATGGGATAAAAGTCAGGAATTCAGTTGGCGACCCGGATCACTTATTGTTGCGGGAAAGGAGGAGGTCGAAAGGGGGGTGAGTGTAACCGATGTGAAATGGCTAGCTAGTTAGCGGTGTGTGCGCTAATAGTGTTTCAATCGGTGATGTCACTCCCTCTGATACCTTGAAGTAGTTGTTCCCCTTGCTCTGCAAGGGCTAAGGCTTTTGTGGTGTGATGGGTAATGATGCTTCGAGGGTGGCTGTTGTTGATGTGTGCAGAGGGTCCCTGGTTCGAGCCCAGGTAGGGGAGAGGAGAGGGATGGAAGCTATACTGTTACACCGATGGTTAATATGTCTGGTGGACAAGGGTATAGGGTAAAACATATATACATTCTTGAATCGTTGACAACATTATATTAGACATCATAAATTGGTTAAACCACATTTCATGACCCATGGGGTCAAATAATCAATATTCAGATTTAAGGTTGCCTATAGAATAATGCCTATAATAGGAATAAAAACTGCACTCTGTCATATATTATCTCAAAATGTAGTATGAACACATGAGAAACATGGTGGAAGAATCTGGATCATTTGAAATGTAAGAACCATTTTGAGGGACATTGCACAACACCACCTGAAAACACATGCATTTTAATGTAATTGAATATTCATATTTGGACATACAAACTCCCATAATTTGTGCTCATTTCAATAGAATATAGTATTCATATTTGGACATACAAAACTACCATAATTTGCCTACCTACCTATATAAGCCATTGAAGCAGACCTAAAGTAATTATTTTAATATTGTTGAGGTGAGTAAAAATGCTATGCAAATTGCCATTCTAATTATTATTATTATGGCATTGCTCTTTTGACTTCTCAACCTTCTGGTAGGCTTCTGTTATTTCCGAAAATAAACATAAAGTAAAAAAATAAATTTAAAAAACTATTGGAAGTTCTTATTTGAGTTGTACTTTTTCAACATGTTTTTCAAGAAGAGACCGTTTTTAAATGAATGTGAAGCCCTGCCAGCCCATGTGTGCCCAGTCCATCTGCCACTCATGCTGAAAGGCTGACCAGGGACGGGTCTTCCCCTGGGGGACTCGCAAATCTGCTCAGCAATGCTTTCACTAAGCTCATCGGAAGTGGTGAAGGTGTCCCTCCATGGCTCTGCGGCGCTGGGAAACATGACGCTAATGTTACGGTCTGTCTGTATCAAGCCCTGGTCCTGGCCAATGAACCATCATCATATATTTAAAAAAAAAGATTTAAATGGAGGGTTTGACCAAAAATATCAACGTGTGATGTTTTTCCCAAACATCAATATGCAACACTTTTTTAAAGTAAACATTTTAAAGTTTTTGTCCAAAACATCAATAAACAGTTGAGGTCAGGAGTTTACATACACCTTAGCCAAATACATTTAAACTCAATTTTTCACAATTTCTGACATTTAATCCTACTAAAAATTCCCTGTCTTAGGTCAGTTAGGATCACCACTTTATTTTTAAGAATATGAAATGTCATAATAATAGTAGAGAGAATTATTTATTTCAGCTTTAATTTCTTTCATCACATTACCAGTGGGTCATAAGTTTACATATACTCAATTAGTATTTGGTAGCATTGCCTTTAAATTGTTTAACTTGGGTCAAACGTTTCGGGTAGCATTCCACAAGCTTCCCACAATAAGTTGGGTGAATTTTTGGCCCATTCCTCCTGACAGAGCTGGTGTAATTGAGTCAGGTTTGTATGCCTCCTTGCTCACACACCCTTTTTCAGTTCTGCGCACACATTTTCTATAGGATTGAGGTCAGGGCTTTGTGATGGCCACTCCAATACCTTGACTTTGTTGTCCTTAGACCATTTTGCCACAACTTTTGAAGAATGCTTGGGGTCAGTATCCATTTGGAAGACCCATTTGCGACCAAGCTTTAACTTCCTGACTGATGTCTTGAGATGTTGCTTCAATATATCCACATCATTTTCCTACCTCATGATGCCATCTATTTTGTGAAGCGCACCAGTCCCTCCAGCAGCAAAGCACCCCCACAACATGATGCTGCCCCCTTATGCTTTACGGTTTGGATGGTGTTCATCGGCTTGCAAGCCTCCCCCTTTTTCCTCCAAACATAACGATGGTCATTATGGCCAAACAGTTCTATTTTTGTTTCATCAGACCAGAGGACATTTCTCCAAAAAGTACAATCTTTGTCCTCTTGTGCAGTTGCAAACCATAGTCTTGCATTTTTTATGGCGGTTTTGGAGCAGTGGCTTCTTCCTTGCTGAGCGGCCTTTCAGGTTATGTTGATATAGGACTCGTTTTACCGTGGATATAGATACTTTTGAACCTGTTTCCTCCAGCATCTTCACAGGGTCCTTTGCTGTTGTTCTGGGATTGATTTGCACTTTTCACACCAAAGTATGTTCATATCTAGGAGACAGAACGCGTCTCCTTCCTGAGCGGTATGACGGCTACCTGGTCCCATGGTGTTTATACTTGCATACTATTGTTTGTACAGATGAACGTGGTACCTTCAGGCATTTGGAAATTTCTCCCAAGGATGAACCAGACTTGTGGAGATCTACAATTATTTTTATGCGGTCTTGGCTGATTTCTTTTGATTTCCCCATGATGTTAAGCAAAGAGACACAGAGTTTGAAGGTATGCCTTGAAATACATCCACAGGTACACCTCCAATTGACTCAAATTATGTCAATTAGCCTATCAGAAACTTCTAAAGCCATGACATAATTTTCTGAAATTTCCCAAGCTGTTTAAAGGCACAGTCAACTTAGTGTATGTAAACTTCTGACCCACTGGAATTGTGATACAGTAAACAATTGTTGGGGAAATTACTTGTGTCATGCACAAAGTAGATGTCCTAAACGACTTGCCAAAACTATAGTTTGTTAACAAGAAATTTGTGGAGTGGTTGAAAAACGAGTTTTAATGACTCCAACCTATGTGTATGTGAACCTACGACATCAACTGTATGACCAAAAAATGTATGACATCCCAAACCACTGTAAATGCCCTTGACTCTCAGTTAGGCCAAGGGATAGGCAACAGTGGTCCTGGAGGACTAAGAGAACGTCCTTCCAGGCCAGCACTTACCCACCCGCTTCAAACAATTCAACTTTCAACATCTTACATTTTAGTCTTCGATTTGTTGTATCAGGTGTGTCAGAGTTGAGCTGGAAGTAGGATTGCGAAATTCCAGTAAATTTCCTCAAATTCCCAGGTTTTCCAGAAATCCTGCTTAGAAGATTCCTGGAGTTACGATGGAATAAGCAGGAAATCTGGGAATCTTCCAACTAGGATTTCTGGAAATCCAGGGAATATTGGGAAAGTTACTGGATTTTTGCAACCCTAGCTGGATCAAAAGCATGCACTGTGACCTACCAGGATCAGATACACTCCCAACAGTGATTTATTGGCAAGACACGGACAACATTTACATACCCACCAAGCTCTAACATCAGGACCAGTAAGCAGTAAAAACCAGAGCTGCTTGAGTAAACTCATGACATCCAGTCATCTAGTCTGAGCGATTGACCAACATTTTGGCCATTTTTTTTTTTTTAAACAACTAATTGATCGACGTCGGTCGAATTATATGAATCCCATTTAGTTTGTTTTTCTTTCTGTGAGCTCAATGCTCAGTTTTTGTAGAAATAAATCAGATCAAGCCTGATCTGTGAGATGTATTAGGCACTTGTAGTTTCCAACAGGCCGATATTCTACATAGTTTGAGATGGGGGTAGCTGCATCCCAATATGGCGACTGGAGTATGGGCGAGTGGGTGTGTGAAAAAGAAAGAAGTGGGCGTGTGTACGGACTGGGTATGTCAAAAGGAAAGTAGTGGGTGTGTGGAAAGGAGTGGGTGTGTCGAAAGCGCTCTTCTATAGGTTAGATGGTTTTGATTGAGCTGTGTTTATGTCTTCCGTTTCTTACCATGCAACTACTGTACATTGAGCTACCGTACCACGAGTTTGGATTTCTGTTTTTAAGCCAGAGGATGAGACTGTCATATTTCACTGTTAGTTTTACACAAATAATTGTACATTTTCAGTTAGAAAACTGATGATTGTTTATTTGTGATTAAAAGTATTGATGATGGGCTTACTGTTGCATCATGCGTTGTATGCTTGTGCTTACTGTGACTGTCACCCTGATATTGGCTACTAGGTAGCTACTTCCCACTCCGGTTGACGGACAGTAGTGCTTGTCCAGTGGGAGCAAAGGGCACTGTGTCCTGGTGTTGTTGCTGGTCATGCCCGCCCCATTGAGTTGTAGACTGTATGTACAATATGGTGGTCTCCTGAGGGATCTCATCCCAGACCTGGACTAAAGCATCCGCCAACTCCTGGACAGTCTGTGGTGCAATGTGGCGTTGGTGGATGGAGCGAGACATGATGTCCCAGATGTGCTCAATTGGATTCAGGTCTGGGGAACGGGCGGGCCAGTCCATAGCATCAATGCCTTCCTCTTGCAGGAACTGCTGACACACTCCAGCCACATGAGGTCTAGCATTGTCTTGCATTAGGAGGAACCCAGGGCCAACCGCACCAGCATATGGTCTCACACGGGATCTGAGGATCTCATCTCGGTACCTAATGGCAGTCAGGCTACCTCTGGCGAGCACATGGAGGGCTGTGCGGCCCCCCAAATAAATGCCACACACCATGACTGACCCACCGCCAAACCGGTCATGCTGGAGGATGTTGCAGGCAGCAGAACATTCTCCACGGCGTCTCCAGACTCTGTCACATGTGCTCAGTGTGAACCTGCTTTCATGTGTGAAGAGCACAGGGCGCCAGTGGCGAATTTGCCAATCTTGGTGTTCCCTGACAAATGCCAAACGTCCTGCACGGTGTTGGGCTGTAAGCACAACCCTCACCTGTGGACATCGGGCCCTCATACCACCCTCATGGAGTCTGTTTCTGACCGTTTGAGCAGACACATGCACATTTGTGGCCTGCTGGAGGTAATTTTGCAGGGCTCTGGCAGTGCTCCTCCTGCTCCTCCTTGCACAAAGGCGGAGGTAGCGGTCCTGCTGCTGGGTTGTTGCCCTCCTACGGCCTCCTCCACGTCTCCTGATGTACTGGCCTGTCTCCTGGTAGCGCCTCCATGCTCTGGACACTACGCTGACAGACACAGCAAACCTTCTTGCCACAGCTCGCATTGATGTGCCATCCTGGATGAGCTGCACTACCAGAGCCACTTGTGTGGGTTGTAGACTCCGTCTCATGCTACCACTAGAGTGAAAGCACCGCCAGCATTCAAAAGTGACCAAAACATCAGCCAGGAAGCATAGGAACTAAGAAGTGGTCTGTGGTCACCACCTGCAGAACCACTCCTTTATTGGGGGTGTCTTGCTAATTGCCTATAATTTCCACCTGTTGTCTATTCCATTTGCACAACAGCATGTGAAATGTTTTGTGAATCAGTGTTGCTTCCTAAGTGGACAGTTGGATTTCACAGACGTGTGATTGACTTGGAGTTACATTGTGTTGTTTAAGTGTTCCCTTTATTTTTTTGAGCAGTGTATATAAACTCAGCAAAAAAGAAACGTCCTCTCACTGTCAACTGCATTCATATTCAGCAAACGTGTAAATATTTGTATGAACATAACAAGATTCAACAGTTGAGACATAAACTGAACAAGTTCCACAGACATGTGACTAACAGAGATGGAATAATGTATCCCTGAACAAGGGGGGGGGGGGGGGGGTCAAAATCAAAAGTAACAGTCAGTATCTGGTGTGGCCACAAGATGCATTAAGTACTGCAGTGCATCTCCTCCTCATGGACTGCACCAGATTTGCCAGTTCTTGCTGTTAGATGTTACCCCACTCTTCTACCAAGGCACCTGCAAGTTCCCAGACATTTCTGGGAGGAATGGCCCAAGCCTTCAACCTCCGATCCAATAGGTCCCAGACGTGTTCAATGGGATTGAGATCTGGGCTCTTTGCTGGCATGTCAGAAACACTGACATTCCTGTCTTGCAGGAAATCCTGCACAGAACGAGCAGTATCGCTGGTGTCATTGTCATGCTGGAGGGTCATGTCAGGATAAGCCTGCAGGAAGGGTGCCACATGAGGGAGGAGGATGTCTTCCCTGTTAACGCTTAGCATTGAGATTGCCTGCAATGACAACATGCTCTGTCCGATGATGCTGTGACACACCGCCCCAGATCATGACGGACCCTTCACCTCCAAATCGATCTCGCTCCAGAGTACAGGCTTTGGTGTAATGCTCATTCCTTCAACGATAAACGTGAATCCGACCATCACCCCTGGTGAGACAAAGAGCCCTTTTTGCCAGTCCTGTCTGGTCCAGCGACGGTGGGTTTGTGCAAATAGGCGACGTTGTTTCCAGTGATGTCTGGTGAGGACTTGCCATACAAAAGGCCATACAAAAGGCCTAGCATCATCGGACTGAGCTCAATCCAGCCTCTCTCAGCCTATTGTAGACAGTCTGAGCACTGATGGAGGGATTGTGCGTTCCGTGTGTAACTCGGGCAGTTGTTGTTGCCATCCTGTACCTGTCCCGCAGGTGTGATGTTCGGATGTACTGGTCCTGTGCAGGTGTTGTTACACGTGGTCTGCCACTGCGAGGACGATCAGCTGTCCGTCCTGTCTCCCTGTAGCGCTGTCTTAGGCGTTTCACAGTACGGACGTTGCAATTTATTGCCCTGGCCACATCTGCAGTCCTCATGCCTCCTTGCAGCATGCCTAAGGCACATTCACGCAGATGAGCAGGGACCCTGGTCATCTTTCTTTTGGTGTTTTTCAGAGTCAGTAGAAAGGCCTCTTTAGTGTCCTAAGTTTTCATAACTTTGACCTTAATTGCCTACCGTCTGTAAGCTGTTAGTGTCTTAACGACCGTTCCACAGGTGCATGTTCATTAATTGTTTATGGTTCACTGAACAAGCATGGGAAACAGTGTTTAAACCCTTTACAATGAAGATCTGTGAAGTTATTTGGATTTTTACAAATTGTCTTTGAAAGACAGGGTCCTGAAAAAGGGACGTTTCTTTTTTTGCTGAGTTTACAAAAATATGTGGACACCCCTTCATATAGGTAGATTTGGCTATTTCAGCCGCATCCCGTTTCAGCTATGCAATCTCCATAGACAAACATTGGCAGTAGAATAGCCTTACTGAAGAGCTTAGTGACTTTCAACATGGCACCGTCATAGGATGCAAACTTTCCAACAAGTCAGTTCGTCAAATGTCTGCCCTTTTAGAGCTGCCCCAGTCAACCGTAACTGCTGTTATTGTGAAGTGGAAACATCTAGGAGCAACAATGGCTCAGCCACAAAGTGGTAGGTCACACAAGCTCACAGAACGGGACCGCCGAGTGCTGAAGCGTGTACCGTGTAAAAATCATGTGCCCTTGGTTACAACACTCACTATTGAGTTCCAAACTTCTTCTGGAACAACGGCAGCACAATAATTGTTTGTCGGGAGCTTCATGAAATGGGTTTCTATGGCAAGCAGCCGCACGCACACAAGTCTAAAATCACTATCGCAATGCCAAGTGTTGGCTGGAGCGATGTAAAGTTCGCCGCCATAGGACTCTGGAGCAGTGGAAACGTGTTCTCTGGAGTGATTAATCATGCTACACCATCTTGCAGTCAGACGGACAAATCTGGGTTTGGCAGATGCCAGGAAAACGCTAACATAGTGCCAACTGTAAAGATTGGTGGAGGAGTAATAATGGTCTGGGGCTGTTTTTCATTGTTCGGACTAGGCCCCTTAGCTCCAGTGAAAGGGAAATCTTCATGCTACAGCATACAATGACATTCTACACGATTCTATGCTTCCAACTTTGTGGCAACAAATCTGCCTAATTAGCTGATTCGCTTTCCATAAACCAACTCAACCATACTCCGATCACCATATTGGGCTGCAGCTACCAATATATGCATAGTTGAGGGTAGAAAACATGGTAGGTAACTACAATGACAATAATACATTGCGCACCAGCTTGTCCGGTCTGTGTGGAGCAGACATTGGGGACCTCATTGACAGAGAGAAGAGAGCATGTGTGAGAGGGATAGAAAGCAGTTGCTGTGTGAGGTATCACTACCGGAAAATACACAATCTAAGTCATTGGTATTCAGCAGTCATGAAAATATTCCTTATTTACTTTGAAGAACAACAAAAATAGTGATTTTGTCAGACAGCATAGGCAGCAGCTCTATACAGATGAGATGACTTGGAATGAAATAATAGAGTAATCAAATAAAACCATGATTTTATTAAATTAAATAAATGTGAATAAATTAAGGTTAATAAGTGATGAGCAGTAATGGACAGCCACTACCCTCATGGGACTTGTATTAGTTGTTTTATTCTATGTTGTTACATAATTAAGCACACATAATGCATAGTGCATTTAATGTCCCCCCCAAATAAATCTCAACCGAAATCAGTACGCACTACCAAATTAATCTCACACTTGAACCAGTGGGATATAGCCTAGTTCAGTGCATTAAGTATATTTTTCTCAACGTGAATTTTCAACGCTTCAAATAGTGAGCTGCTGTGTTCACCATGAGTAATTGGATGAAATGACAGCCTGCACACACAGTGGCTCTCCGGGATCCGTCTAGTGTGAATGAGCGGGAGTGTCCTTTGAGCACAGCTTGGTTCCAGGGGGCATATGCCCCCCCATGGGTGGGGCGCAATAACGAATGAATAGTTGAGGGAGCAGGTGCCCCCGTCTAACGGGTTCAATAAAATGTGTCTTGTGTACACAAGGAGCTGATGTGCTTCAGCGAGCGTGCTATAGCTTAGTAAGTAATGATGACAAAGTAGTATAGAGGAGCTCCCAATGCTCAAAATAGACAATACCACAGACACAAACACACACACACTAACACCGTAGACCCCCCTCCTCCCCAGCCCCACACGCAGACACATCCACACAGGCCTCCAAGTGCATGTATCACTATGCAGGGACACAGTTCAATTAGAACGGACGGATGGCCCTATACACAATGCATACTGCAAAACATGTCCATGGCCGGCAAAGCCTCAGCGTGTCGTATGCTTCATCAAGTACATTCAAATTGGCAGTGAAAACAGCTTTCTGCTATGGAGCAAAAATAATGATGGCGAAAGAATGTATGTTCTTTGTGTGTCACTTCTTCTTCCAATGGAGAAGGCACACTCATCCCTAAAATGTCTGCTTTAGTTCACAAATGTCGACAGTCGACCATACTCGTACTCATTGGTTGTGTCCCAAATGGCACAATATTCCCTATATAGTGCATTACTTTTGACCAGCGCCCATATGGCTTTGGTCAAAAGTAGTGCACTGTGCAGAGGATAGGGTGCCATTTGGGGGGGGGGGACCTTTTCCCCATTCACTGCACGTCAGAGAGCCAGCAGGCAGTTCTAAAGTTTTAAAGGACACACAGTATGTGCCAGTGTGCTCACATGCACACACACACACCACACTCACCACACGCACACACACAAACACACAATTGTTCAGAAAGCACAAAGTGAAAATAGACAGCGTGTGCTCTTAAAGTAAATTCAAGGTGAATCTTATCGACACTGAAGGGGCAGAGCCGAGCCATCTCATCAATTGTGAAGCGGACTAGAGGTGAATAAATTCGGGAGTAGACTCATTACTCGCTGTGTAAAGTTGCAGAGCCTGGAGCAAGAACTGTAAACATCCAACGTACTGCAGTGGTGAATAGTGCACTCTGCTGAAGTGCTCACTCTCTCTTGCTCTCTCTTTCTCTCTGCATTGTTCTCTCTCTTTCACACACACAACATTACTCTCTTCCTCTCTCCCTCTCTTTTGCTGTCTCCCTCTATCTCACTTGCTCTCTCTATCCCTCTGTCTTGCTCTCTCTCACACGCACAATTACTCTCTAGACTCTCCCTTGCTTTCTTCCTGTCTTCCCCTCTGTCTGTCTCTCTCTCTCTCTCTCTCTCTCTCTCTCTCTCTCACACACACACACACATTTGCTCTCTCTTGATCTCTATATCTCCCCTTTTACTTGCTCCCTCTCCCTATATCTTACTCTTTCTTGCTTTCTCTCTTTCTCTTTTTTTCCGCTTTCTCTTTCTCCCTTTCTTACTTGCTCTCTTGCTCATGAGACTATGTTGCTCTCTCTCTTTCTATTTCTCTGTCTTCATCTTGAACGCTGGCAACTGAAAACATGCTTGGCATTTGAAAATACGGTACGTGTTTCACATACGTCTCTCATTCTCATATCATCTGGGATTGATGCTATGACCAAAGGCATTCCATCTTTGATTGGCATTAGACATTTTTCCTGGATGACATCCTCTTAAGGTGGAGATTTCATGCCTATGAAAAGAGATAGAATGTAGTCGTATATAAGTCTTATAAATTCACCCATATGAAAGTCAATCTTATATGATTATGGCCTACTTCTTATAAGAAAACAGACAGAACATGCATGATTCTTATACAATTCCTGTGTTCCCACTTATATTTGACAACACATATCTAAAACATGTGGTTATTGTAAGATGCCTGTGTAACGGTAGTCCTCCTCCTCTTCATCCGAAGAGGAGGAGCATGGATTGAACCAAGGCGCAGCGTTGTGAAATGACATGATTTATTTAAGACTTGACAAAACAACAAAGACAGAAAACGAACTATACTTGAATTAACTAACAAAATAACAAAACGAATGTAGACAGACCTGGACGATGAACTTACATGAAACACGAAGAACGCAATAACAGGAAAACTGACTACACAAAAACCGAACAAACAAACATACCGAGAACAGTCCCATACTGACACAGGAGACAACCACCCACAAACAAACAGTGTGAAAACACCTACCTTAATATGACTCTCAATCAGAGGAAATTAAAAACACCTGCCTCTAATTGAGAGCCATATTAGGTCACCCTTTAAACCAACATAGAAACAGAAAACATAGACTGCCCACCCAAACTCACGTCCTGACCAACTAACACATAAAAAACTAACAGAAAACAGGTCAGGAACGTGACAGCCTGTGTATGATTTTGGACTATTTCTTATAACACACTTTATTTGTTTTGTCTAAGGAGTACCCATAGTAAGATTCCTTTTTTTCATTTTTGTTTTATCTATTATTTGTATGTATTTTTATTAAAACTGCATTGTTGGTTAAGGGCTTGTAAGTAAGCATTTCACTGTTGTACTCAGCACATGTGACAAATACATTTGTATTCACTTTGATTTATACTCTTTTCCAAGTGGGTTTATGAATAGCCATGAGCTGTTCTGAATCAAAATCAATGGATTTTGAAAGCATTAATAGTGTTACATGCATTTTTGCATTACATTTGCAGTTATGCTATTGGTTTATGGGGGATACGTCATACCGCCCATCTGCACATGTGCAGATCATTAAAAAAATATGTTCCCGAAGTGAAGCTGCATAATGGATGTCCTGCTGTTTATTTTCAGTGAAGTACACTTATTCCCGTGTCCTTCATTGTTCAGGGTTGGGGTCATTTCAATAATTCAAGCCACTCAATTCAGGAAGTGATTAGATTTTTTTTTTGTATTCTAATGAGAAAACTTTAAAAATAAATAGCTTCTAAACTGCATTGAGAAATCATTGAAAAAATGAAATTATTGAATTGGAATTGTAGATTACTTCATGAATTGACTTACTTCAAATCCAATTAACCCCAATCCTGGACTACATTACTCCAAACCTTATCCTGAACCCATTACTACCTCTTAAATGGTCTTTATGCATTTATGAAGGCTTTTGTAAAGAACCATGAGCAGTAACGAATGTTATCTGGTGGTATGATGCAATATGGGGTGAATACATATATAGATATACATACTTTCTGCATCACACAGAGAAGGTCAACAAAGTGTGTTACCATATACACTCAGTGGTCAGTTTTTTGGGTACATCCATCTAGTATGGGTTAGACCCCATTTGCCTCCAGAACAGCCTTAATTCTTCGGGGCATGGATTCTACAAGGTGTGGCATTCCAACGTTGCTCAATTGGTATCAAGGGACCTAACATGTGCCATGAAAACATTCCTCACACCATTACACCACCGCCAACCAGCCTGTACTGTTGACACCAGAGAGGATGGCGCCATGGACTCATGTTGCTTACTCTAAATTCTGACTCGGAACCGGGATTCATCGGACCAGGGGATGTTTTTCCACTCATCCATTGTCCAGTGTTGATAATCGCATCCCCACCGGAGTCATGTCTTCTTGTTTCTATCTGATAGGAGTGGAACCCAGTGTGGTCGTCTGCTGCAATAGCCCATCCGTGACAAGGACCAATGAGTTGTGCAATCCGTGATGATGTTCTGCACACCACTGTTGTACTGCGCCGTTATCTATTTGTGGCCCACCTATTAGCTTGCGCGATTCTTATGATTCTCTCCCATCAATGAGCTGTTTTTGCCCGCAGGACTTCCGCTGACTGGATGTTTTTTGCTTGTTGCACAATTCTCGGCAAACCAAAGACATTGTTGTGCTTGGAAAGACCTAGGAGGCCGGCTGTTTCTGAGATACTCAAAGTCGCTTAGGTCACTCGTTTTGCCTATTGTAGCGTTCAATCAAACAGTAACTGAATGCCTCAATGTCTGTCTGCCTGCTTTATATTGCAAGCCACATGACTCACTGTCTGTAGTGAACTATTTTCGTGAACGGGGTGGTGTACCTAATAAACTGACTGATATCTCTGCCTGTGTGTGTGTGTTTGTGCGTGTGTTTGTGTGTTTGTGTGCTTGCAGTTACGAAGAGTTGACTTACTGCTTCCCCACTGGGCACAGACGTCAATTTAATGTCTATTCGACGTTGGTTTAACGTAATTTCATTGAATTTACTTAGAAACAATGTTGATTCAACAAGTGTGTGTGCCCAGTGGGGCTGCTGTGCCTGTGTGTGTGTGTGTGATGTCTCTGACTTCATATCTGCAGGTACTCAGCAGCTTTGATGAAATAGGCCCTTTTAATTACAGCCAGCCATTAATTTGGAGACAGGATGTAATTAACTTATTCATAAGAATCCAGCTTAGTTCTGGTTTTACATCATTCCCAATTAGTTATGCTAGGTTATACTGTGAGTATTAGAGGGCTCCATCTGTTGAAGGTGTTGAAGTTGCCACAGGGAATCTTAATTCTATTAGCATACGGTGAAATGATTCAGCAGTTCGCACAAAAATGATTTCTTTGGTTATCCATCACCATTTCTGTTCCATTGTTTTTATACTACTGTGCAGCCAACTTAATATAAGGAGGCATCATTTACAATTTTCCTAGGCTGAGGAGAAGTGCGATTTGCATTTAGATTTAATCTGGAATTCCTACGCCACCTCAGAAGGTCACATACGACCGACCGTTGAAAGTTTCACACTCTTTTCACCCAAGATTAACACCTTTAAATGGTGCCCCTTGGCTAGTGTAAAAATGTAGTCTTTCACCGAGATGACTTTTGGTCACAAGTTCACTGCCTTGGATTATATCGTATGCAGGCCAATTTTGGAAAAAAAATCGGGAAAAAATGCATCTAAGAAAAAATAAAGCATCAGAATATTAAGGTGGAGTGAAATGGGTTCCACAACACATTTTAAATCTTTGGAGCCCGAGTTAGTCGTATGAATATGTCTTAAAGGGACAGTTCAACCCAAGTCGTCGTTGTCAGATGTATTCATGGATCAAAAATAGTCTTAAGTCGAGCTGAGTACACATTTGCTAATGCTGCAAATCGTTCTCATTCATTTTGAATTGAGACCGGCAGATTTCTCCTAATGCATATAACTGGATCTATGGAACAGATGTCGTTCGACCGTAATAACTTTAGATTCCCTCTAACTTTGAAACTATCCTCTGAAAGCATATTCATATGGCAAAGTTGAGCTCCTCATACTTTAAATCTTCCTTGCAGCATGTAAGATTTTGTATGCTGACTCACCTTTAAGTGCTAAATGTGTCGCCCCTAAGGGCTTCTTGGAACTGTAGCAGTGGCTCTTCCTAGAAACCTACAGTATTTCATAGAAACTAGTATCAAAGGTCCCTGAAATGCCTTCATGTCAGAAAAGCTGGGAAACCTTGCAGTTAAAAGCGCAATAAGTAACTTTGTTAAAAATGTGAGTTATAGATTTGTCATTCTCATTGAAAGCAAGTCTGATAAGCGATATATTTGTTCTACAGTCCTCACCATATAGAGTATATTTGGAGAGTGAAGGTCTGTAAACCGCATTTTGGATATGAGATCAAATTTGATATTGAAAATGTTTTATTCACCAATAGGCAGGTAGCCTAGTGGTTAGCGCGTTGGTCCAGTAACCGAAAGGTTGCTGGAGCAAATCCCTGAGCTCTTGTTCTGCCCCTGTGCAAGGCAGTTAACCCACTGTTCCCCGGGCGCCTAAGACGTGGATGTCAATTAAGGCAGAGGGGTTGGGTTAAATGCAGAAGACACATTTGAGTTGAAGGCATTCAGTTGTACAACTGACGAGGTATCACCCTTTCCCCACCTGTTTTACCATTTTCGTATAATGGTACTTTATGTATCTAATCTGAATCATAAAATAATATTTTTCTTTTCCTGAAATCAGTTTTCTCAGTTTAATTTTTACGTTTTTCCTCTCAATATTACATTTGTTCCTAGAAAAACACTGAAAATTGATGTCCATGTGTCACTCCCTGACCTTAGAGAGCCTTTTTATGTCTCTATTTGGTTTGGTCAGGGGGTGATTTGGGGTGGGCATTCTATGTTCCGTTTTCTAGGTTTGTGTATTTCTATGTTTTGGCCGGGTATGGTTCTCAATCAGGGACAGCTGTCCATCGTTATCTCTGATTGGGAATCATACTTAGGCAGCCTTTTTTCCCTTGTGTCATTGTGGGAGGTTGTCTTTGTTTGGGGTACTATAGCCCTTGTAAGCTTCACGGTCGTTTGTTGTTTTGTTGGCGGCATTTATTCAAATAAACAAAAATGTACGCTCACTACGCTGCACCTTGGTCTCCCTTTAACGACGGCTGTGACACCATGTAAATTCTTAAAGGGCCCAATGAAGCCGTTTTTAAATCAATATCAAATAATTTCTGGGTAACAATCAAGTACCTTACTGTAATAGATTTACATTAAAATGGGCAAAAATTGTTTCTCATGCAAGAATTTTCCTGGGACTGTCTGGGAGTGGTCTGAGTGGGGAGGGGAAAATTGAAAACTTGCTCTTATTTGCAGAGGTTTGGAACTTTCTTTGTTATTGGTAATATTAACACTAGAACCGCTGGGCCTCGAGGGACCCCCCTTCAGGCTAATGAGCTAATTCAGTTTAATTAGTAGATTTCATATATGCTATAGCAAAAATAATAATTTGATTGTGTTTACTTAATTTGTTACATCTGTTATTTGTGTGAAAGTAGTTTCAGTATAGTTTAGGTTCAGTATTGAAGCAATTATTGGGGTGATTATCAGCTGGACACTGCAGTTTCACCTGTTGGAAAAAGGAGCGGAGCAGGCCCTACTGTCGGCATAAGGGGCAAAGGGGGAAAACCATTCAAAAAAATTACATCACTTTCTAAAATGGTTATAGTTCTGTTTGTGATATTAAGATACAAACTGTATTTTCAACCAGAAACTACTAGGAAATAACACTGATAAAATATTTAACACAAAAGCATAATTTTCACTCCACTGGGCCTCCAAATTATATCAGAAGACAATTTTTTTGGTCTGGAAAAAAACTAACAAATATATTTTTTTGTGGAATTCCCCTTTAATTGCCATCTAGCAAGAGAGGAATGTGTTTGTCTAGCAAATGTTTCTACTGTTAAGCCTACTGCTGCAGCACATGTCAAAACCATTGCCACCTAATTCATACAAATAAACATGATATAGTTATTTGCAGTTAACATTTAACTGACAACAAGATGGTTATCATTAGCATCGCTAACTGGCTACACCAAACAGACAGACGGGAAATATTGCTGGAAAGTACTTCGCAGATATTGTGTTATTTGTGGGTTTTTAAGCCAATAGTGTCTAACCAGGGGAAGAATAATGTCATTGTGGCTTTGATTGGATAGTAGCCTGGCACTATATGTTTATGACAGTTTGTGATGGAACACATGAAAAAATCCATGTACTTTCAAATTGAATTGGCGAGCTACTCATAGGTGGGCTGCGAGCTACTGCTAGCTCGCGATCTACCTGTTGGAGACCCTGGTCCAAAGGTTAGTATTTGGTCCCACATTGCTTGCACCCAATGACTGCATCAAGCTTGCGGCTCTACAAACTTGTTGGGTGAATTTGCTGTTTGTTTTGGGACATGTCTTGCCCAATAGTAGGGTCATTCCACGATTACAGTACATTTTGCGTCCCTTTGATATGTTAAGTAGAAATGATGCACCAATATTGAATTTTTGCATCATGAGATCCACTCTACATACAGTAAAAAACCTCTGGGTCAAGGCCATTACATTATACAGCTGTACAGTGAATTACAGTCCTAGCACTGTCTTGCAAAATGATTAGAACTGTATTGAAAAGCAATAAACATAAGCGTGGATATTCTAAATGTGACTGTAGTTTATTTAGCAAAATACATCCAGGCTGCTGCTGTTGACTGGTGTCTCTATGCCAATAAAAATAGTAAGACATGCAGAGTGCACACACAGAGATGTAGCCCACTGCCGCACACGCCCCCCCCCCCCCCCCCCCCCCCACACACACACAGATAGGGAGAGATATAGGGACACACCTTCTCTCTCTCTCTCTCTTTGGTTTGGCCAGTGTAGGCCATAATTGTTAATAAGAATGTGTTCTTAACTGACTTGCCTGATTAAATTAAATTAATTTAAATTAATTAGATTTAAATCGGTTTGGTCTATTCACACTTTTCTGCTGCAGAGGCCCAGCCGGATATCTTAAAGAACAACATACCTCCATGCATTGACATCAGAATGCTACAATATCTGTACATCTTAACATTGTATGCTTGAATGTCTAGATATGCTTGATATCTTATGTCAGGGGGCTAATCCTGTTAGCAAATGAAAGATGCTCCGAGATTCCGATCCCTCTCGGTGATAGAACGCAAGTGTTTCTGTTTGAAGCCGGAGTCCAAATCTCTAAGAGACAGAGGGAGAAAGAGTGTTATTTTTGTGAAAATATATATAATTTAAAACTATTAATATTTCAGCATTCTTCAAATAGTGCTTCTTCTGGCTTGCCCTGGCCGAGAGAGAGTGCCTTTCAATCCCACACAAAGATGCTCTCAGAAATGCTTTATAGCATAAAAACCATGGATACAAATCTTATTAGTGAATTGTGTGTTCAGTAATGTGTGTTCAGTAATGGCTTCAGAGTGAGACTTCAAAAGATAGTGGAAATGAGAAACAGCCAATGGGGATGTTGCGGCATCATAGCAGTGAAAGTCAAAGCAGTCGGCCTACTCAGTACCGCTGTGACGACTGGATGACATGAAAATAGTGAAAATTATGACCTATTCCGTAAATTATAGCTTTCCACTTCCAGTCACTCATATGTAGTTTCAGTGGATGTGGCAAGCATTTCAAACGATTGCAGCATCTCTATGCATAAAGAGAGAGGCGTGGCACTGAGAAAACCAGGAGCTGCAACTGTAAAAAAAAAATGTCCTGTTGTTTTTTTATGAACTTATTGGTAAACAATTAATTAATTTCATATAAACGGTATACTGTTACTATTTTTATGGTATACAATACTGTTACTATAATTGATTTTCAGTACCAATAATGCTACTGTAGTAATATTATGGTAACAAATACTATTACTGTAAGGTCTAAGTTACATATTTCCCAGAGTGCCTTGTCTTTCAAGTGAATTGTACAGTTACCACCCATGATTGTATTTGTTAGGGACAGAGACATGGTTGTTTGAATTCCTTCATTTTCAGTCCTGTGTGCTTCACCAAGTATGTTCCTAGGTGAATGTTATCATTCAAATTAAATTCTTTATGACAATGCTATACATATCTCATAAGGCCTTATTTTGATGCCTAGTTTGACCCTAATTCTGATGGAAGGTTTCCAGATTTCCTGCTAATTCTCTCCTGCTTCCAGAACTATTCCAACTGGGATTTCTAGAAAGCCTGGGAATTAACCAGTATTTTGCAACCCTACCTACTGTACAAGTCACATTATGCAGGCTTGCAAAGTGATGTGTTTTTCCTATTGGAATTGCATGTTGGATATCCTAACTTGCATTCAGAATGACTATCAGGGTTAGGAACATTGTGAGGAGACTACCTAAACCATTTTATTTGGAACAACCATTTCAATAAAGGGTGCAAATTATCTAACTAATTTCATGGATTCGTTTTTAAAAATGTATTTGTATCTTTGTGTAGCATGATTAATCAACCAATCAATGTACATTCAACAATACAGATAAAAAATTATTTTTTAAATCTACTTGCAGTAGAGAATGCTAGGAAATATGTAGTAATACTGTAGTCTTATTACGGTAGGCCTACCAAATACTCTTACAGCAATCTTTTCCGCTGATGCTTTACATTGACTTAGAGGTAACTGGCTGCCAGTTATTGAAATTTAAGCAGTTTTACATTACCATTACTGTAATCCATTTACGGTACCATTACTGGTACTGTATTTATGTGATAATTCAGTTTTACGTTTTTTTTAAATTTGCTAAATTTGCTTTGTCATTATGGGGTATTCTGTGTAGATTGATTATGGGCAAAAAACGATTTAATCCATTTTAGAATAAGGCTGTAACTTAACAAAATGGGGAAAAAGTAAAGTGGTCTGAATACTTTCCGAATGCACTGCAAACTAGTCATCGGTAATTCCAAAAGGTCAAATGTACAGTATTATACTCAAACAAAAGACACAAGAAAAAAGTACAAAATGTATTTTTCAGTACATAATTGAAGCGTCAAATGTTTTATATTTTATTAGCAAATGATCAAATGGCAACAAAACATTAACAGGTCTTTCGCATTTTTATATTGATAACGTAAGACAGTTCAAAGATCTGTAAGGTATTTTTCCAATTTCTCTAACTTCCTTGTTGTGTAGAGCAAACTATTTTGTTTTTGCTGGTGTAAAGATCACGGGTCTCTCTCAACTCGGCACCTCATTACTTGAAGTTTACCAAAGTAACCCTATCTCTGGCTGGCCTGAGTTCCTCCTTCGTCCGCGGAGTGTCTCGTCCAAGCTGCTCCTTTTTGCTCTTCGCCTGGCTGTCAGTGGCAGCTCAACGAATCCCCAACCCGTTCTCTCAATCGACCTCAACACCCAATCTACTCACACGCGCAAATACTCCCATTCAGACTCATACATACACGCTGTCCCTCTCTCCCCTTACCTTCGTTGGCCTCTATTTGTTTTACATTTCTCAGAGAAAATGACAATTTTTGTGGTATTGTGGTATTGCTTTGTGCACTGACTTTACTGAACTCTGGAGAAAACGAACATTGTCGCTGGGGTGAGTACATCTGACAATTTGCTCTCCCGTCCATTAGACATTTTGTCTGCAGGAACACACTCTTTTTCACTCGGTCCACTCGTCCAAGTGCCGATGTATTTGTGGCATGATGTGAACAGTACGAATTTGTGTCACTACCAAAGTCTAATGGTTTTAAATGACTGATTTGTATTGTCTGGAAACTCACTTGTAGAATTCGCTTGCAGTAGGTCTCTTAAAAAAGAGAAGCCGTGAAAGGTTATTAAACAGAGGTGCCTAGTTATTCTTCTGTTGTTGATATCAGGTAACGTGCAACCTTATGGCACTGATCCAGTTAAGAAAGGTGGGGGTGTGGCTATATATGTAAAAACTAAATTCCCTGTAAGTGTGGCAAAGTCTGAAACTATTTGTAAACAGTTAGAATTTCTTGCTTTGAATATTGAGGTTTCAAAGGGTCTCTCTATAACTGTGATTGGCTGTTATAGACCCCCCTCGGCTCTCGGTGATGCATTTTCGTCTTTGACGCACCTTATGTCTAAACTTCTTTACAGTGAAATTATCTTGATTGGTTATCTCAACTGGTGTTGGTTAAAGCCGGTGTCTGATGATTTAAAAATGTTTTGTAATTCTATGAATCTTACCCAGTTGATTAACTCACCCACTCGTCCAAATCTTATATGCCCAGATAAATCTACCCTGATTGATTTGATATTGACAAATGTTCCACATAAATATTCTGTGGTTGGTGTTTTTTGTAATGATTTAAGTGACCATTGTGCTGTTGTTGCTGTTAGAAATACTAAGGTTCCTAAGACAAACCCACGTTTTATTTGTAAGAGAAATCTGAAGTGTTTTAATGAGCAGGCTTTCTTTCATGATTTTTTTTTATTTTGACTGGAGCAAGATTGAGTTTATCCCTGATGTGGAAACTGCCTGGAAATTCTTTCATGATGTTTTTTTCCAAATAGTAAACAAACATGCCCCATTCCGCAGGTTCAGGAGGGCGGGAAAATCCATGGTTTTCTTCTGAGCAGTCTTGTATTATTCACAACCGTAATCTGGCCTGGGCTAAAACAAGGAAATCATGTTCTGATGCTGATTGGCTTATTTTTAGGCAGTTACGAAACAAGTGTTATTTTCTTCTCAGGAAGGCCAAGTCTGAATATTTTATGTCTGTTACCACTGATAACCTGAATGACCCTAGAAAGTTTTGGAAGGCTATTAAGTCTGTGTCTGGTAACAGTAATGTTAATGAATATGACAAAACTGAAATGCTGAATTGTTTCAATGAGCCCTTTGTATCATCTGGTAGGCTGTTTGATTCAGTGTCCTCTGTCTCTGTACAACCCTGTGTGGGTGAACCAGTGAGAGCTGGTCAAACTTTTAGCTTTTTGCCATTCTCAGTGCAGGTGGTACATAAAGCACTGAAATCCTTAGATCAGAGAAGGCCTCCAGGTCCTGATCTTTTGGATCCCTGCTTTTTAAATCTGGCAGCTGATTTCATAGCTGAACCACTTACATATCTGTTCAATCTAACCCTGGAATGTAATGAAATTCCGAAAATCTGGAAATCACCATTTGTCCTACCACTTTTAGAAGGGGGAGATCGAAACTATTTTAAATAATTATAGGCCAATCTCAAAGCTGTCACTCCCGGTGAAAATCCTTGAAACCCTTGTGAGTGAACAGCTAAAATAGTTTTTATTTACTAACTCTATTTTATCAATGTACCAATCCGGCTTCAGGAAGAAGCATAGCACAATTACAGCAGCCATGAAAGTTTTAAATGATATCACTGAAGCCCTTGACAAAAAATAGCACTGTGTCTCACTTTTTATTGATCTCTCTAAGGCTTTTGATACAGTTGATCATGCTATACTAAGGCAGAGATTGTTGAGTGTAGGTCTTTCAGAGCATGCAGTTGCATGGTTTGCTAATTATCTGTCTGATAGAACTCAGTGCACTCAATTTGATGTTTGATGGGCTTATGTCTTTTAAATTGTCTGTCTTTAATGGTGTGCCCCAAGGCTCTGTACTTGGTCCTCTCTTATTCTCTATTTATATAAATGATTTAGACAAAAATGTCCAAAATGCGCAACTTCATTTTTATGCTGATGATACTGTTATTTACTGTTGTGCCTCGTCTCTTACAAAAGCTTTCCAGAACTTACAAACTGCTTTTTATACTGTTCAACATACCTTGTGTCAATTGAAGCTTATCCTCAATACTGACAAAACTAAACTAATGGTGTTTTCTAAAGCAAGAAATAGACCTCTGAAGCTTTCACCTATTACTACCTGTCAGGGCAAGGAGATTGAGGTTGTAACCTCATATAAATATCTTGGAATTTTAATTGATGACGGCCTCTCTTAAATTGCATATTCAACAACTTACAAAACAATTGAAGCTGAAATTAGGATTTTATTTTAGGAATAAGGCCTGTTTTTCTTTTGAAGCCAGAAGGAGGCTAGTATCAGCT
This sequence comes from Salvelinus fontinalis, assembly GCF_029448725.1. Taxonomy (NCBI): domain Eukaryota; kingdom Metazoa; phylum Chordata; class Actinopteri; order Salmoniformes; family Salmonidae; genus Salvelinus; species Salvelinus fontinalis. The sequence continues at coordinate 39,858,103 of NC_074665.1, read as the reverse complement.
ACATTTATGCCTTTACTAGCCTATGGGGATATTTTATATGTGTTTGAGATCAATTGACACCCTTTACCATGGCACATTGAGATTTATTTTAAACTGCAAAACCCTTACGCACCAATGTACTTTGTATACCAGGGTTGGCTGGCCTTCTCTAGTCACTCGTAGGCTCAGTCACTGGTATACTTTTATTTACAAATCCATTTTGGGTTTACTACCTTTTTATTTGGGCATTTTTATTGTTCAGAAATGTGGTGGGTACTCTCTTCGTTCGCTGGACTTTATCCTGCTAACTGTTCCAAATGTCCGAACTGAATTTGGTAAAAGGTCTTTTATGTACTCTGCGCCATCGTCTTGGAACGCCTTACAAAATAATTTTAAACTGGAAGAACTTGTGCCGATTGGTATTTTTAAATGACTGATGAATGATCTTGAGACTGATTCCCTGACCTGTCAATGTTTTTAATTTGCTGTTTTTGAGTTTGTTATACTCTTGTGAATTCTATGGTTTTTACTAGATTACTTGTAGTTTTTCATGTTGTTTGTCTGTAATTTTCGTAATGACTTGGTGCTGCCTATCTTGGCTAGGACGCTCTTGAAAAAGAGATTTTAAATCTCAATGAGCCCTTCCTGGTTAAATAACGATTGATAAATAATTCCTAATAAATAAATAACAGTACAATTGAGTTAGATTGTATTGTTGACAGTTGCAGTTCAGTTGGCATTAGTCTGGGATCCTGGTCTTGATTGGCTTTGGTTAGGATTGGCCAGCAGGTGGGTAACATAATATGTATGTATGTTTTTCCACAGGAAAACAGAAATAGCAAATAATAACAAGCAATAATGACAGTAAATGAATGCATAATTTGGTTATCAAATGCTATAATATAATACATTGCTACATGAATACAATTATTTAACATATCAATATCAATATGCAAAAAAAGTATACGTGATTAAGCTATGCAAATATAGCAACAAGATGGCGTAACAGTGTAGACGTGTTTGTCGTTGTCCCATGTAAATTTGGTTTCGTATTTTTTTGTATTTATTTCAATATTTTTCACTCTCTTCTTCCATTTTTAAATTAAATATACCTTCCGGCAACCCGCCTCACCCAATGTGATACGGATCTGCTATTTTTTTTACCTTATAGCTAGAACCTCCATCAGCAGCTAGACATCAGATGCTAACCAGCTAATTAGCTACTAGATATTTAGTCATTGTTAGCCACTGCTAGCGGCCTTTACCTCTAGCTCAGACACCAGCCGCTTTTACCCTGGATAATACCCGCCAGTCTGCACAGCGCATATCGGACTGCTTTTCTCTACCATTACTCCAGATTACTCCAATACTGGACTATTACTCAAGATCATCACAACTAGCTAGCTGCTACCGAGTGGCCCAGCCCCGAAGCTAGCCTTTGAGACAAGCCCATCTCCCGGCCTGCTCAGTGGACCCTATGATGACTCGGCTACACAGCTGATGCCTCCCGGACACTTCACTAACACGACTAGAAGCCACTACATCACTGGATTCCTGCCGTAAGCTCTGGACCTTTGCCTCAGATCATTGCAACTAGCTAGCTGCTACCAAGTGGCTATAGTGGCTAACGCCCTTGTCCTGAAGCTAGCCCCAGTTAGCCTCGAGCCAGGCGCAGCTCCCGGCTAGCAAACAAAATTACTCCAGCTACAATACCTCTTTTGCCAATTAGCCTGGACCCTTTGTCGACATGGAGCCCCGCCGATCCATCACGACTGGTCTGCCGACGTAATTCCGTCTGATGTGCCCTCAACCAGCCTTTGTCGGACGTTGGTGAAGACGCTTCTGCTAACCCCAGCCTGCTAACTTTATGAACGCTGTGTCTCCCGCTTGCTAGCGTAGTATTGACTTCCCTGTTTCATCTATTGCTGTTCACTGGACCCTATGATCATGGCTACATAGCTGATGCCTGCTGAACTGTTCATTAATCACGGTAATCCATTTTATTTATTTTGTTTATCTGTCGGCCCCAGCCTTCGAACTCAGGCCCTGTGTGTAGTTAACTGACCCTCTCTGCCAATTCATCGCCATTTTACCTGTGGTTGTTCTCTTAGCTGATTAGATGTTGTTGTCTCACCCGTTGATGTCTTAGCTAGCTCTCCCAATCAACACCTGTGATTACTTTATGCCTCGCTTTATGTCTCTCTCAAATGTAAATTTGCCTTGTATACTGTTGTTTAGGGTAGTTATCATTGTTTAATTTTACTGCGGAGCCCCTAGCCCCACTCGACATGCCTTTTGTCCCAGCTCCCACACATGGGGTGACCTCACCTAGCATAACTAGTGCCTCCAGAGATGCAACCTCTCTTATCGTCACTCAACGCCTAGGTTTACCTCCACTGTATCCACACCCTACCATACCCCTATCTGTACATTATGCCCTGAATCTATTCTACCATGCTCAGAAATCTGTTCCTTTTATTCTCTGTCCCCAACGCACTAGACGACCGGTTTTGATAGCCTTTAGCCGTACCCTCATCCTACTCCTCCTCTGTTCCTCAGGTGATGTAGAGGTTAACCCAGGCCCTGTGTGTCCCCAGGCGCACTCATTTGTTGACTTCTGTAACCGTAAAAGCCTTCGTTTCATGCATGTTAACATCAGAAGCCTCCTCCCCAAGTTTGTTTTACTCACTGCTTTAGCACACTCCGCCAACCCTGATGTCCTTGCCGTGTCTGAATCCTGGCTTAGGAAGACCACCAAAAATTTGGAGATTTCCATTCCCAAATACAACATTTTCCGTCAAGATAGAACTGCCAAAGGGGAGGAGTTGCAATCTACTAGAGATAGCCTGCAAAGTTCTGTCATACTTTCCAGGTCTATGCACAAACAGTTCAAGCTGCTAGTTTAAAAAATGTATCTCTCCAGAAATAAGTCTCTCACTGTTGTCGCCTGTTATAGAACCCCTCAGCTCCCAGCTGTGCCCTGTACACCATATGTGAATTGATTGCCCCCCATCTATCTTCAGAGTTCGTTCTGTTAGGTGACCTAAACTGGGATATGCTTAACACCCCGGCATTCCTACATTCTAAGATAGATGCCCTCAATCTCACACAAATCATCAAGGAACCCACCAGGTACATCCCTAAATCCATAAATATGGGCACCCTCAGATATTTTCCTGACCAACTTGCCCTCCAAATTCACCTCTGCTGTTTTCAATCAGGATCTCAGCGATCACTGCCTCGTTGCCTACATCCGTTATGGGTCCGCGGTCAAACGACCACCCCTCATCACTGTCAAACGCTCCCTAAAACACTTCTGCGAGCAGGCCTTTCTAATCGACCTGGCCCGGGTATCCTGGAAGGATATTGACATCATCCTGTCAGTAGAGGATGCCTGTTAGTTCATTAAGTAATTATTTAAAGTAATTTCCTCACCATCTTAAATAAGCATGCCCCTTTAAAAAAATGTAGAACTAAGAACAGATATCACCCTTGGTTTACTCTGCCTTCGACCAGCACAAAAACATCCTGTGGCGTACTGCACAAGCATTGAATAGTCCCCGCGATATGCAACTTTTCAGGAAAGTCAGGAACCAGTACACACAGTTAGGAAAACAAAAGGCTAGCTTTTTCAAGCAAAAGTTTCCATCCTGTAGCTCTAACTCCAAAAAGTTCTGGGACACTGTAAAGTCCATGGAGAATAAGAGCACCTCCTAACAGCTGCCCACTGCACTGAGGCTAGGAAACACTGTCACCACCGATAAATCCACGATAATCGAGAATTTCAATAAGCATTTTTCTACGGCTGGCCATGCTTTCCTCCTGACTACCCCAACCCCGGCCAACAGCTCCGCACCCCCTGCATCTCCTTGCCCAAGCCTCCCCAGCTTCTCTTTCACCCAAATCCAGATAGCAGATGTTCTGAAAGAGCTGCAAAACCTGGACCCATACAAATCAGCTGGGATAGACAATCTGGACCCTCTTTTCCTAAAATTATCTTCCGCCATTGTTGAAACCCCTATTACTAGTCTGTTCAACCTCTCTTTCATATTGTCCGTGATTCCTAAAGATTGGAAAGCTGCTGTGGTCATCCCCCTCTTCAAAGGGGGTGACACTCTAGACCCAAACTGTTACATACCTATATCCATCCTGCCCTGCCTTTCTAAAGTCTTCAAAAGCCAAGTAAACAAACAGATCACTGAACATTTTGAATCCCACCGCAACTTCTCCTCTGTGCAATCCGGTTTCCGAGCTGGTCACGGGTGCACCTCAGCCACGCTCAAGGTACTAAACAATATCATAACCACCATCGATAAAAGACAGTACTGTGCAGCCATCTTCATCAACCTGGCCAAGGCTTTCGACTCTGTCAATCACCGAATTATTATCGGCGGACTCAACAGCCTTCTCATATGACTGCCTCGCCTGGTTCACCAACTACTTCTCAGATAGAGTTCAGTGTGTCAAATCGGAGGGCCTGTTGTCCGGACCTCTGGCAGCCTCTATGGGGGTACCACAGAACAATGATGTCGCTCTTGCTGCGGGTGATTCCTTGATTCACTTCTACGCAGAGGACACCATTCTGTATACATCTGGCCCTTCCTTGGACACTGTGTTAACAAACCTCCAAACAAGCTTCAATGCCATACAACATTCCTTCCGTGGCCTCCAGCTGCTCTTAAACGCTAGTAAAACTAAATGCATGCTCTTCAACCGATCGCTGCCCGCACCCGCCCGCCCGACTAGCATCACTATTCTGGATGGTTCTGACTTAGAATATGTGGACGACTAAAAATACCTAGGTGTCTGGCTAAACTGTAAACTCTCCTTCCAGACTCATATTAAGCATCTCCAATCCAAAATTTAATCTAGAATCAACTTCCTATTTCACAACAAAGCCTTCTTCACTCACGTTGCCAAACACACACTCGTAAAACTGACTATCCTACCGATCCTCGACTTCAGCTATGTCATTTACAAAATAGCCTCCAGCAGTCTACTCCGAAAACTGGATGCAGTCTATCACAGTGCCATCCGTTTTGTCACCAAAGCCCCATATACCACCCATCACTGCGACCTGTATGCTCTAGTCGGCTGGCCCTTGCTACATATTCGTCTCCAGACGCACTGGCTCCAGGTCATCTAGTCTTTGATGGTAAAACTCGAACCTTATTTCAGCTCATTGGTCACCATAACAGCACCCACCCGTAGCACGTGCTCCAGCAGGTATATCTCACTGGTCATCCCCAAAGCCAACACCTTTTTTGGCCACCTTTCCTTCCAGTTCTCTGCTGCCAATGACTAGAACAAATTGTATAAATCGCTGAAGTTGGAGACCTATATCTCCCTCACTAACTTTAAGCTTTAGCTATCTGATCAGCTTACCAATCGCTGCAGCTGTACATAGCCCACCTGTAAATAGCTCATCCAACAATCTACCTCATACCCATATAGTTTTTATTTACTTTTTTGCTCTTTTGCACACCAGTATTTCTACTTGCACATCATCATCTGCACATCTATCACTCCAGTGTTAATTTTCTAAATTGTAATTACTTCGCTACTATGGCCTATTTATTACCTTACCTCCTTACTCCATTTGCAGACACTGTATGTAGATTTTTCTATTGTACTATTGTACTGTACTTTTGTTTATCCCATGTGTAACTCTGTGTTGTTGTTTTTTGTTGCACTGCTTTGCTTTATCTTGGCCATGTCACAGTTGTAAATGAGTACTTGTTCTCAACTGGCCTACCTGGTTAAATAAAGGTGAAAAAATAACAATATGAATGTCAAAAGTGCGATGCACCAATGTGGTGTGGTAGGCCAAAGCTATCCCTTGATCATGACTCTCAGTTCCATTACATTACACATCAGAGTCATTGGTCAAATGCATCTTCTATACGGGGGAGTTTTGTTAAGAGCCTTAACGCTCGGTCTGAACATTAAAGCGCATCGCTTGTGGTACGGTTTTTGAAGCATAAGGACCTTATCTTTCATATCAGTGAGAAATAATTTTCTTAAAACATTTATAGGGTTAGGGTTCCCACACAGCCATATTTCCATGTTACAGCACTTGTTTACGGAAAACTGATGGAAGACAGTGTGGACTATCTGTGCTAATTAGCTATCTGCGTCTCCGAACACCTGTGTGTAAACGGAAGACGAACACCACAAATGTGTTGTCACTGAAATATACTTCCAACTGAAATATACTTCCAAATATTCTCCACCTCCATCCCTCAGACTGGGGGAATTCTGAACAGTAACGTTATTTAGACTTTAATCTAAACATGTGTCTTCTGATATGAAGGTATGAAAAAATAAAGGTGGAATTTCACAAAAAAACATTCTCCCGAGGCCCTATTCAGACTTGAGATAAGTTGATTTAACGTGGATTATTATTATTTTGTCAGTATTACATGTTGTTTACTTATCTCTGTTTTGTACTTTGTGTCATTGCACAGTACTTGCTTTGAAAATGTATTAAGATTACGGTAGTGTACTGCAATATGCAATACAGTAACTTACCACTAGTTGTCTGTAAGTTACTGTCAAATTCATGACAACCACTTTACAGTGTATCCAGACACAATGTGTGTCTGACTACTGCCAGAGTTGGTCAGGAAGATGTGTCTTTTAATCGTCCACACCTGTCAAAAAATATTGGGACAATCAGACAGGATCAGGACAAAGCATGCATGTTAAAACCAGCTATAAACAAGGCTTATACATTGAGTATACATAACATTAGGAACACCTTCCAAATATTGAGTGGCACCCACCCTTTTGCCTTCAGAACAGCCTCCATTTGTTGGTGCATGGACTCTACAAGATTTTGAAAGTGTTCCACAGGGATGCTGGACCATGTTGACTCGAATGCTTCCCGCAGTTGTGTCAAGTTGGCTGATGTCATTTGGGTGGTGGACCATTCTTGATACACACGGGAATCTGTTGCGTGAGAAAAACCCAGCAACGTTGCAGTTCTTGACCAAACCAGTGCGCCTGGCGCTTACAACCATCCCCCATTCGAAGGCACTTAAATATTTTGTCTTGCCCATTCACCCTCTGAATGCCACAAATACACAATACATGTGTCAATTGTCTCAAGGCTTAAAATCCTTCTTTGACATGTCTCCTCCCCTTCATCTACACTGATTGAAGTGGATTTAACAAGTGACATCAAAAAGGGATCATAGCTTTCACCTGGATTCACCTCGTCAGTCTGTCATGGAAAGAGCAGGTGTTCTTAATGTTTTGTATAATCAGTGTACTTCTAGACCAATATGGCACAGGAGTGTTATTGCCTTGTAACTAGAGTGTTGCTTGCTCGAGCCCCACTGCAACTACAGTACTTTCTCTCAATCGCTGCAATGCCTTTGTCAATGGTTAACCCAAATAAATGGTTAAACCAAAACCAGGGTTTGTGACTCAGTTGCTGGCTGAATGTTTTTCACATGACCGTTTTTGTCAGTATGTTTTTTAAATCTTTTTGGGGGTTTGTCCTAATCTTGTTTTCTTCAAAAGGATACGAGTGATGCCTCACACTTCGGTGTAGTATCTACATTAACTTGTCACTGTGACAGATCTCTGTGATCTGTCAATGATCTTTCTCTTTGTCAATCGGAACCTGCGGGATCCATCAGCTTTCTGGGTGTGCTTCCCGCGCAGATGTCCTTCTACATTCACACACATGGATGACTATTACTGCGTCACAAAATACATCTATTTTGGTCTATTTAACCATTCTGTAGCCAGGTTAGTCATATGAAAACCTCCAATGACAACCTGACTAAGATATGCTAGACAAAGAGATGTCTTGCACAGAATTTTTTGGAGAGGGCACTGAAGGCCTATTCGAGAGTCTTGAAATAAACGATGCGTGAAATACAATATCTTCTATATTTTCAGTGGGAATGCATTCAACTGACGACAGGTTTCTGTGCGCCATCAATTTCAATAGGGATGACACTCCTGGAAATTACATATAACATTAAGGATAAAATGTACAAAAAAAGGTACATGAAGAGAGAGAAGATTTGTTGGTTTGTGTAACTTATAATTATAGTATGTTGAGCGTCTACAGTTGGACCATCAACGTATGTGCAACCGCCATGTTCTTTTCTATTGATGTTCTGTATTATGTCATGTTTTGTGGTTTTGTGTGGACTCCAGAAAGAGTAGCTGCTGCTTCCGCAAAGGACTCAGGTAGGATACACATGACAAACCTTCGATGAAAGGTAGCTATCGAGGAGAGGAGGTCACCGTTCCGTTCTCCTACTAACAAATTGACATCTACTCGACCACTCGACCACTTATCGGTTTCCACGGAGGATGGAGGAGGGAGGGTGGAAGACAGACTTTTGCCCAAATGAGAAAAGGCCTTAATATTTTTATCTCTGTCTTTCCACACACAAACACATGCATGCACACATGCACACACCTACACAGACAGACACACACATACAGTTGAAGTTGGAAGTTTACATACATTTAGGTTGGAGTCATTAAAACTTGTTTTTCAACGACCCCACAGATTTCTTGTCGGTTAGGACATCTACTTGTGCATGACACAAGTCATTTTTCCAACAATTGTTTACAGACAGATTATTTCACTTATAATTCACTGTATCACAATTCTTGTGGGTCAGAAGATTACATACACTAATAATATGATGTCATGGCTTTAGAAGCTTCTGATAGACTAATTGACATCATTTGAGTCAATTGGAGGTGTACCTGTGGACATATTTGAAGGCATACCTTCAAACTCAGTGCCTCTTTGCTTGACATTATGGGAAAATCAAAAGAAATCAGCCAAGACCTCAGAAAAAGAATTTTAGACCTCCACAAGTCTGGTTCATCCTTGGGAGCAATTTCCAAACGCCTGAAGGTACCACGTTCATCTGTACAAACAATAGTACGCAAGTATAAACACCATGGGACCATGCAGCCGTCATACTCAGGATGGAGACGTGTTCTGTCTCCTAGAGATGAACGAACTTTGGTGCGAAAAGTGCAAATCAATCCCAGAACAACAGCAAAGGACCCTGTGAAGATGCTGGAGGAAACAGGTTCAAAAGTATCTATATCCATGGTAAAACGAGTCCTATATCGACATAACCTGAAAGGCCGCTCAGCAAGGAAGAAGCCACTGCTCCAAAACCGCCATTTAAAAGCCAGACTACGGTTTGCAACTGCACATGGGGACAAAGATCGTACTTTTTGTATAAATGTCGTCTGGTCTGATGAAACAAAAATAGAACTGTTTGGCCATAATGACCATTGTTATGTTTGGAGGATAAAGGGGGAGGCTTGCAAGCCAAAGAACACCATCCCAACAGCATCATGTTGTGGTGGTGCTTTGCTGCAGCAGGGACTGGTGCACTTCACAAAATAGATGAGGAAGGATAATTATGTGGATATATTGAAGCAACATCAGTCAGCAAGTTAAAGCTTGGTCACAAAAGGGTCTTCCAAATGGACAATGACTCCAAGCATACTTCCAAAGTTGTGGCAAAATGGCTTAAAAACAACAATGTCAAGGTATTGAAGTGGCCATCACAAAGCCCTAACCTCAATCCTATAGAAAATGTGTGGGCAGAACTGAAAAAGCGTGTGCAAGCAAGGAGGCCTACAAACCTGACTCAGTTATACCAGCTCTGTCAAGAGGAATGGGCCAAAACTCACCCAACATATTGTGGGAAGCTTGTGGAAGGCTACCCGAAACGATTGACCCAAGTTAAACAATTTAAAGGCAATGCTACCAAATACTAATTGAGTGTATGTAAACTTCTGACCCACTGGGAATGTGATGAAAGAAATAAAAGCTGAAATAAATAATTCTCTGTACTATTATTTTGAAATTTCACATTCTTAAAATAAAGTGGTGATCCTAACTGACCTAAGACAGGGAATTTTTAGTAGGATTAAATGTCAGGAATTGTGAAAAACTTAGTTTAAATATATTTGTCTAAGGTGTATGTAAACTTCCGACTTCAACTGTTCATGCTTCCTCTCTGTTTCAGCAGGGCTCAAGATCAGTAGTGCAGTCTCCTGTGGACAATAATATTATGCTGTGGCAGTAGTACCTGCAGAAGTCCCAATTGTCTACATATTGCCTTGGAAATATTAAAGGAATTCTAAAGAATGAGACTATACACCAGAGTTACAGTATACCACCGCACCATAGGTCAATCCTGACCACTGCTATTTCAGCACATAATTTCCTCTCTATCTCTATCAAAGAAACCAAAAATATGCCCCACTCATTTAGAGTATGGTAAGTAAGGGATAATCAACAATGGTGTTACGACTTCCGCCGAAGTCGGGTCCTCTCCTTGTTCGGGTGGCGCTCCGTGGTCGGTGTCGCCGGTCTTCTAGCCATCGTTGATCCACTTTTCATTTTCCATTTGTTTTGTCTTGTTTTTCCACACACCTGGTTTCAATTCCCTCATTTACTTGTTGTGTATTTAACCCTCTGTTCCCCCCATGTCTTTGTGTGGGATTGTCTATTGTAGTGCTTGTGCACATTCCCCGTGAGCGCACGACGGGTTATTTTTGTGCCGATTTATCTTGCTGTTCTGGATGCCGTTGGTTTTGCTTAATAAATCTCCGGTTATTACCCAGTTCTGCTCTCCTGCGCCTGACTCTGCCACCAATTACGCACCCCGCTACAAATGGTCATGATTCATTTTCATCTAACTGCCTGCACAATTCGTCCGTGATTTTTCAATTCATGTTTTCTTCTTACACTTAAAAAATGATGTGCATTATTTTCAGTAAGAGTCATCATCAATTAATTTGTTGCCAGTTATGGAGCAGTAATGCATTTTTGTAATGCAACTACTAAAACTGTGCATTAGCTTTAGTAAACATGTGGCTATTACAAAATTAATGCACACCCTCTTGGTCAATCAGATTTGAGTAATTAACAAAGCCGTGCTGTAACAAATTACAGTTGCCTGCACTCAAATAATTGTTTTCTTATAGTGAAGATGCGATAGAAAACTTTATACAATCTACAAGCTGCAAATGCAGAAAATAAAAGCACTGGTTTGATTATTCATACAAATACTTCAGCTTTGGCAATGGGTCTGCGTGCAACAGAGTAAGTTGACAATACAACACAGCTGTATCAACAACAAAAAACACACAAGCTAAGCTGTCAAGTGACACTTAACTTCACTGTTGAAGAGGGCATATTAAGTCCAGACACAATAGCCCACTGTACACTGCCACTGCTCTCTATCACAATGGGCTGGCATGATACTCAGTGACTCATACCCTGGTGTGATTGGTGCTAATGTGGGTGGTCATTGACCCTGGAGTACTGTCCACACACATGTGGTGCTGAAATACACTGAGGTGAAGCCCCTTACTAGGAGCTCTGCCTCTCTGAGGCCATGAGGGAGTGGGAGAATGTGTGTGTGTGTGTATCCACTGGAAGCGTCAGTTGTGGCTCTAGGGCAGGTGTGTGTGTGTGTGTGTGTGTGTGTGTGTGTGTGTGTGTGTGTGTGTGTGTGTGTGTGTGTGTGTGTGTGTGTGTGTGTGTGTGTGTGTGTGTGTGTGTGTGTGTGTGTGTGTGTGTGTGTGTGTGTGTGTGTGTGGATTGGAAGCCTACTCAGCCTACTCTAGGGTAGGACTGTGTGTGTGTGTCACCTGGACGCCTACTTAGTTGTGGCTCTAGGGCAAGTGTGTATGCGTGTGTGTGCCTGGAAGCCTTCTCAGTTGTGGCTCTATAGGACAGGAGTGTGCACTCAAGCATGTGTGTGTGCGCCTGGCATTGTGGTGGATGGATGAGATGTGTTAGTAATACTGACATGTGCTTGCGTCAGAGCCCAGGTCCACATTCTTGGCCACTCCTCTAATCTCTGTGATCCCAAGCAGGGCTGCTGACTCCCGCCAAAAAATCTGCTACTTACTGTATTGAAACCTGATAAAATATCTGCTACTTAATGTATCGAAACCTGCCTTGTCTCGAAATAGATGGGATGCTCTAAATATAGCAGTGTCAGTCAGTCAGCTTCTTTCTAATTTTCCTTCCATTTTGATTCAGTCATACTTCAGTTAGATGTTCAGTGAAAAGTCCAACATATTTTTGTCCCTCATCAAGCTTGGCACACCTGTATTTGGGGAGTTTCTCCCATTCTTCTCTGCAGATTCTCTCAAGCTCTGTCAGGTTGGATGGGGAGCATCGCTGTAGAGCTGTTTTCAGGTCTCTTCAGAGATGTCCGATCGGGTTCAAGTCCAGGCTCTGGCTGGGCCACTCAAGGACATTCAGAGGCTTGTCCCCAAGCCACTCCTGCTTTGTCTTGGCTGTGTGCTTAGGGTCGTTGTTCTGTAAGAAAGGTGAACCTTCGCCCCTGTCTGAGATCCTGACTGCTCTGGAGCAGGTTTTCATCAAGGATCTCTCTGTACTTCTGTGCTCCGTTCATCTTTCCCTCGATCCTGACTAGTCTCCCAGTCCCTGCCGCTGAAAAACATCCCCACAGCATGATGCTCCCACCACCATGCTTCACAATAGCGATGGTGCCAGGTTTCCTCCAGACGTGATGCTTGACATTCAGTTCAATATTAATGTCATCAGATCAGAGAACCTTGTTTCTCATGGTCTGAGAGTCCTTTAGGTGCTTTTTGGCAAACTCCAAGAGTGCTGTCATGTGCCTTTCACTGAGGAGTGGCTTCCGTCTGGCCACTCTACCATAAAGGCCTGATTGGTGGAGTGCTGCAGAGATGGTTGTCCTTCTGGAAGGTTATCCCATCTCCACAGAGGAACTCTGGAGCTCTGTCAGAGTGACCATCGGTTTCTTGGTCACCTCCCTGACCAAAGCCCTTCTCCACTGATTGCTCAGTTTGGTCGGGCGGCCAGCTCTATGAAGTGTCTTGGTGGTTCCAAACGTCCTTAATTTAAGAATGATGGAGGCCACTGTGTTCTTGGGGACCGTCAATGCTTCAGAAATGTTTTGGTACCCTTCCCCAGATCTGTGCCTCAACACAATACTGTCTCGGAGCTCTACGGACATTTCCTTTGACCTCATGGCTTGGTTTTTGCTCTGACATGAACTGTCAACTGTGGGACCTTATATAGACAGGTGTGTGCCTTTCCAAATCATGTCCAATCAATTGAATTTGCCACAGGTGGACTCCAATCAAGTTGTAGAACCACTCAAGGATGATCAATGGAAACAGGATGCACCTGAACTCAATTTCGAGTCTCATAGGAAAGGATCTGAATACTTATGTAAAGGTTTTCACTTTGTCATTATGGTATATTGTGTGTAGATTGATGAGGAAAATGTTGTATTTAATCCATTTTAGAATAAGGCTGTAACGTAACAATCTGTGGAAAAAAGGAAGGGGTCTGAATACTTTCCAAACCAACTGTAGTTAGTTAGTTAGTTGCATCCTTCCTCGGGGAATTGTGTCCGGATAGCTGACAACAGGGTGGAAGGTTTTTTGATGTGCTGCTCTCGAGTTCCATTCCCCAGAAGACTCACCTGGGGATAGGGGGATGGACACATGTTCATTTTTATAAAGGTATGGGAGACTTTTACAGGGAGGATAGAGCATGAGTTTGAGTGAGTACATTAAATCCAACCAGTGGCCTGGATAATATGCTATGTGATCACACAGGCAGACTGCCTTGGTGAAGGAGATTTACAGAGTGTATCAAGTATACTATTATCAGTGGAGCTTACTTCTCTGTGCTCTGGAGAGATCGCAGGTAGTTGGTCAGAAGGCTCTGGAGGTCCATTCTGTCTCTGTAGCACCTGGAGAGCGATGGAGAGAGGTAGTGAGTGTGCTTGAAAGAGAGGCCTCATCCCGACCTCCCAATGGCCAAGGCCCTCCTGCCTAACCCTCTAATCATAGTCACTCTGACAAGGAGTTACTCTAAGGATAATACAGGTGTACGGTGCATAGGGCTTCTCCAATCATATGAGTGGAGTATTAGTATTCTGGTAATGGTATCATGCAATGTAAATGAAAACAATATCAAGCCTGACACAAAGTGCTCCACGTTCCTGCTGGTAGCAAGCCACAACCTGGATGCAGATAAATGTCCTGCCTTGTAGAATGGTGGCATCTATCTCCACCAGGCTCCAAGAAATCAGATGACAAACCTGTAAAGATGAATACATGAATCCTAAATGCAGGTACCATTTTCTTGTGTTAGTTTGCCTATTTCATGTTTCATGTCTGTAAATGACAAAAAATATGATATGCCATCCAACTGAATTATATAATGGACCCACATCTCGTCTCACTGGCAAATGCTATCTCGACTTATTCTATCATGACAACATCATGCTCCTCCCTATTTTACTGTTAGCTAGCTGATAACTTAGATGCCTGTGACGGTTGAGACCTAATTTTGCAGCCAAACTGCTTCAAAGATGGTGATGTCAGGAAAATTAGCCTAGGTCGCTAGATACATAACTATCTAAGTGACAACCCTCTTAATTATATAAGTATCTACTCTATTGTTGAAGTAGGCTGAACCTTCGAGTTACATTTGTAGACTATAGGTAGTTGGCTAATGGAATCTAACTAATGTGAGGTAGCTAGTATGCATTGATTCTGACACGTCATGATCCTTCTTGCTTTACATCCGAAAGATATAGCTACAATAGGTAGCTAGATAATTATGGTTTATGATATTTGATTTTAGTTCATCATCTAGATAGCTACATGTAAAGCTGACACAGTCTGGCTGTAAAACGCAACTAGTTACCTAGCTAGCTAACCAACAAGCTACCTAGCTACTGTAGCTAGTTTGACACTCTCTCAGTATCGTTAGCTTACCATGCTTTTCAGGACAATGTGATATTATTTCTCTTGCCAATCCTGGTCGAACCCTTCTTGCCTACTCCTGTCTCTCGGTCTTCTTCTAGGTTCAAAACTATGGCTGTAGACAGTCCGGTGCCTCATTGTCAAAAAGCAGCGCCCTGGTGCAGTCAAATGGCTCGGTGATCCAAAGCTGTTCATCAGCACAGCAGCATCGCTTTAATCTCACATTTCCAATGTCGGGAAAAAATACTAAGTGACATAACATATTGATACATAGACTGTAAATACAAAAGTATGTGGACACCCCTTCAAATTAGTGGATTTGGCCATTTCAGCCACACCCGTTGCTACACCCGTTCCTGACAGGTGTATAAAATCGAGCACACAGCCATGCAATCTCTATAGACAAACACTGGCAGTAGAATAGCCTTGCTGAAAGAGCTCAATGACTTTCAACGTGGCATCGTCAAAGGATGCCATCTTTCCAATAAGTCAGTTCATCAAATTTCTGCCCTTCTAGAGCTGCCCCGGTCAACTGTAAGTGCTGTTATTGTGAAGTAGAAACGGCTCAGCCATGAAGTGGTAGGCCACAAAATCTCACAGAATGGGACCGCCGGGTGCTGAAGCGCATAGCGCATAAAAGTGTACGTCCTCAGTTGCAACCCTGACTACCGAGTTCCAAACTGCCTCTGGAAGCAACGTCAGCACAATAACTGTTGTCGGGAGCTTCGTGAAATGGGTTTCCATGGCCGAGCAGCCAAGCGTTGTGCCAAGCTCAATGCCAAGCGTTGTCTGAAGTGGTGTAAAGCTCACTGCCCTTGGTCTCTAGAGCTCATGAAACTCATGGTAAGATGGTGCTGACAGACATGGCAGCTCTGCTTCTAGCTCCTGTTATTTCTTACATTATTAGCCCAGAACGTTTTTTTTGTGTTATTACATACAGCTGGAAGGATCTTTTGGATATCAGAGCGGAAGTAACTCACCAGCATTACGACCAGGAATATGACTTTCCCGAATTTGATCCTTTGTTCGTACCCCCCAGGGCAATTGAAATTAACCCAGAGGCTGCTTCAAGACGCAGCTGGTGGAGAAGAGGTATTTGGAGTGGACTTCTAGTCCGACTCAGGAGTTTGTGCTCTCCATCCACCGCTTACGAGTATATTACTCGCTAATGTTCAGTCTCTGGTACACGAGCTCAGGGCGAGGATTTCCTTCCAGAGAGACATCAGGGACTGTAACATAATGTTTCATGGAATCATGGCTCTCTCTGGATATTCTGTCCCCGTCCATACAGTCAGCTGGTTTCTCAGTTCATCATGCAGACAGGAATAAAGAACTCTCCTGGAAGAAAGGCGGTGGTGAGTGATTGTGATAACATACAGAAACGGAAGTCCTTTTGTTCACCCGACCTAGAATACCTCACAATCAAATGCCAACCATATTACCTCCCAAGAGAATTCTCTTCGTTTATAGTCACAGCTGTGTATATTCCCCCTCAAGCCGACACCACAAATGGCCTCAAAGAACTACACTGGACTTTATGCAAACTGGAAACCACACAAAGCAAAGTTGAGGAAAACAATACCGAAGTTCTATAAACAAATTGCCTAGTATTCGCTTAGGAAAACACTAGACCACTGCTACTCGCCTTTTCGAGATGCCTACAAGGCCCTCACCTGCCCTCCCTTCCCTGCTGCATTCGCGCAAAACTGAAAGTGCAAACCATCGCATTTAACCATGGCAAGGTGACTGGGAATATGATTGAATACAAACAGTGTAGTTATTCCCTCCTTAAGGCAATCAAACAGGCAAAACGAGTCACAATTTCCATGGCTTAGACATGGCAGGGTCTACAGACAATCACAGATTACAAAGGGAAAACCAGACACGTTGCGGACACCGAAGCATTACCTCAGACGTGGCACGCTCCCAAGGACTGTAGGCTCTTGTTCTCCATGGCCGATGTGAGTAAGACTTTTAAGCATGTTAATCCTCGCAAGACTGCCGGCCCAGACGGCATCCCTAGCCGCGTCCTCAGAGCATGCACAGACCAGCTGGCTGGAGTGTTTATGGATATATTCAATCTCTCCCTATTCCAGTCTGCCATCCCCACTTGCTTCAAGATGTCCACTATTGTTCCTCGACCCAAGAAAGGAAAGGTAACTGAACTAAATAACTTTCGCCAGTAGCATTCACATCTGTCATTGTGAAGTGCTTTGAGAGGCTAGTTAAGGATCATATCACCTCTACCTTACCTGAAACAATAGACCCAATTAAATTTGCTTACCCGCCCAATAGATCCACAGATGATACAATCACCATCACACTGCACACTGCCGTATCCCATCTGGACAAGAGGAATACAGGTGGTGAAGGTAGGAAACAACACTTTTTTTGCTGATCCTCAACACAGGTGCCCCACAAGGGTGCATGTTCAGCCCCCTCCGGTACTCCCTGTTCACTACTGACTGCGTGGCCATGCACGCCTCTTAGTTAGTCAACAAGTTTGCAGACGACACAACAGTAGGCCTGATTATCAACAATGACGAGACAGCCTAAAACGAGGAGGTGAGGGAGTGGTGCCAGGAAAATAACCTCTCCCTCAAAGTCAACAAAACAAAGGAGCTGATCGTGGACTTCAGGAAACAGCAGAGGGAGCACGCCCCTATCCACATCAACAGGACTGCAGTGGAGAAGGTGGAAAGCTTCAAGTTCCTCGGCGTACACATCACTGACAATCTGAAATGGTTTACCAACACAGACAGTGTGGTGAAGAAGGCGCAACAGTGTCACTTCAATCTCAGGAGGTTGAATAAATTTGGCTTGGATCCCAAGACCCTCACAAACATATGCAGATACACAATTGAAAGCATCCTGTCGGGCTTTGTCACCGCCTGGTACGGCAACTGCACCGCCCGCAACCACTGGGCTCTCCAGAGGGTGGTGCGATCTGCCCAACGCATCACCGGGGCACACTGCCTGCCCTCCAGGACATCTACAGCACCCGATGTCACAGGGAGGCCAAAAAGATCACCAAGGACATCAACCACCCCAGCCATGGCCTGTTCATCCCGCTATCATCTAAAAGCTGAGGTCAGTACAGGTGCATCAAACCTGGGACCGAGAGATTGAAAAACAGTTACTATCTCAAGGCCATCAGACTGTTAAATAGCCATCACGAGCCGGCTACCACCCAGCTACTCAAACCTGCACCTTAGAGGCTGGAATCACTGGCCACTTTAATAATGGAATACTAGTCACTTTAATAATGTTTACCTGTTGCTTTACTCATCTCAAATGTATATACTGTATTCTATTCTAATGTATTTTAGTCACTGCCACTCCGACATTGCTCGTTCAAGTATTTATATATTTCTTAATTCCATTCTATTTCTTTAGATTTGTGTGTATTGTTGTGAATTGTTAGATACTACTGCAATGTTGGAGCTAGGAACACAACCATTTCGCTACAACTGCATTAATATATGCTAAATATGTGAATGTGTATATACAATTTTATTTGAGCAGTGGAAACGCATTCACTGGAGTGATGAATCACGCTTCACCATCTGGCAGTCCAACGGCCGAATCTGGCTTTGGCGGATTCCAGGAGAACGCTACCTGCCTGAATGCATAGTGCCACTGTAAAGTTTGGTGGAGGAGGAAGAATGGTCTAGGGCTGTTTTTCATGGTTCGGGCTAGGTCTCTTAGTTTCCGTGAAGTCTATTCTTAATGCTACAGCATACATGCTACAGCATACCACAGAAATGGTTTGTCGACGTTGATTAGGAAGAACTTGACTGGCCTGCACAGAGCCATGACCTCAACCCCATTGAACACCTTTGGGATGAATTGAAACGCCGACTACAGCCAGGCCTAATCCCCCAACATCAGTGACCGACCTCACTAATGCTCTTGTAGCTGAATGGAAGCAGGTCACCGCAGCAATGTTCCAACATCTAGTGGAAAGCCTTCCCAGAAGAGTGGAGGCTGTTATAGCAGCAAAAGGGGGACCAGCTCCATATTCATGCTTATGATTTTGTAATGAGATGTTCGACGAGAATGTGTCCACATACTTTTGGTCATGTAGTGTATATGCACTACACATTATTGTTTTGGGAGTGCTAATGTGAAATATGGCATTTAATGAAAATATAAATGAAATAACAAATGCTCCATATTTAGTGTTTCACCGGTGGTACAATAACTACTGCGTACTCGGCTTACTCAACGACCCCAGTTAAATAAATACCGTTTTCGCCTAATCCTGATTCATCTAAATAATCAATAATAAAAAAAAAAACGAGGAGCTACTGCTGCTCGTAATCACATCATTTTAAATTTGTCTGTACAGATTCTTGCCGTTTACACGTGAATCTTTCCAAGAGAGATTATATACTGTACACTGGTAATAGTCTGGAAATATAACGCTGGAAGAGAAAAACTAATACTTTTGTGTATATATAAAAAATAAAAAAAAGTCTAGTAATACAATTGCAAAAACATAAACGATAGAGCACTTTCTCATAGTGCATTCTCTTACATTCATACATACAAATAGTCCCAGATCTGTTTGTGGTCTTGCCATCTCCATTGTTGTCATTGTCCTGCCAAACATGTTTTGCATGACAATTCCATATGGAGTTGACAAGAGAACAGTAACTGGAAAATCTATTTAGCATACAAATACCATACAATTTAAAGTGGTAGGGTTAAAGGAACTAAATTCTCTGAGAGAAAAAGTACTTTGTTTGCAAAGTCACCTTTAAAAACATAAACAAGTGAGCAATAGGCTCTTAAATAGTTTCAGCCATACTAAGCTCATGAAAACATTGATCATCAAAAACGTATAGTATGACGTTAGTTGAAATTACCAATGGGCAGCAGGCTCTACTACAGATGCAACTTGGAAAGAAACGGAGGTGGAGGTGGGAACCAGACGAGGTGGGCGCCTTGGAGATAAGCTTTCCCACACAGCGCGCCTCTCGCCTGGGCCCTGTCACCTTCCATTGTCGCGCCCAGCTTGGAGTACACAGGGGGGGTGGAGAAGCAGACAAGGCAGAGGTGTCCCAGGAAATGAATTAAGAGGTGCTCAACCCACCACCTCCTGCTCCGGTGGGCTCGCTCGCATTATGAATTTTCCTTCTCATTTCTGAGTCCCCACCCCCCCCCCCTTCTCCTCCCCAACCAACCTTACTCACCTAATTTTATTTCCACCCCCCCTAGTTTACTCATCAGCCCCACAACAAAAGCAGCAAACACTTAGATCTTCTCCAAAGGGCTCAAAGCAAGTGATTTTTTTCGCCATTAATATTAAATAGGGAACATGGCGGATGTAAGACGTTCGAATGTTCAGAGTTCCACAGAGCGACTGACAGAAATAGAGAAAGAAAAAAAGAGACAGAGCTGAAGTCTTAAGCCTTCTCAATCACGGGACCTCTTTGGTCCCCTCCAGCTAAATGCTGAGCTGGTGACACACGCCCTGTAGCTCATGAATAATTAAACAGGCTATCTTCATATTTGTGAGAAAGTTGGGCCGGAGGTGATTATTATATCCACTATCTCGTGGCTAATTAAATAATGGCACTGCGAAACGCCTCCCTCCCCACTGTGTTTTCTCAAGGGGGTCAGGAGGATAAATGTATCCCTATGATATCAAGAAGTAGCTATGAGCATTGTGTACATACAATGAGTCCAAAATGGCACCCTATTTAGTGCACCTATTTAGTGCAATACTTTTGACCAGTGCCCAAAGGGTGTGCAGGCCAATAGTATTAAGTTTTACCTTAATGTGGCTGGATGGTTCATGAGTGGCCAGATCTGATGTGTACCAAACAATGTATGATGATAATCTACTTAGTTTTACGGCATTGTGACTTTGCAGTGCAGGTCGGTAGTACACTGAGTTTAACGAAAACGTTAATGTGCTGGATGTCTGATCATGAGTGGCCAGCTCTGATAAAGCGGTGTGTCTAATTAACACATCTGACAGCAGCACTGACTAGGCAATCACACTCTTCCAGATTATTAAAGTGGTTGGGGAAGTCACTCCGACCCTCCGGGGACTGGTAGTAATTTTTCACCCGCAAGTCGGATGATACGCCAAGAGATGAGGCGAGCCAAGTGTGACTGTCTCTTCCTCTTCCTTCCTCTCTCCCTCTTTAGTTTCCCTTTGCCATCTCGCTTGACCCATCTCTCCCTCTCTTTTGTCCTTCATGGTCTGAAATATAATATATCTGATGTGCTTTTCCACTCCCTTTTTCATAGTGCCCAAAATAGCTCCACGGCAGAAAGTGCTGACTTCCCCCTTCCCACACCGCTTTTGTGTGCTAAACTGTGCCGAGCAAATTGATTGGTGGAGACAAGCCTGGGAGCTCTGGGGTTTGATTGGCATTTGTCCAGCGGCGATTAACACAGTCTACACACACCCCTAAAAACATGTAAAAGCCACAAACACATTCATATTAGAGGTGCAGATCCAGCTGTCGTATTTAGTGCCTGGCACATGGGGAGCGGCCACGCTCAGAAAGACCAAACCACTTTCCCAATGATTTAGATGAATCACAATAGCTATTATTGATGTTGACCTTTTTTCTGAAGTGAAGTTCTCTGTAATGGAGGATGTGTGTTAGTGGGAAGATACACACGAGGGGCGGAGGGATATCAGAAGTGAGAAAGCTTAATACCTCTTGGTCTGACAGCCTAGCCATTAGCTGATACCTTTTTGAGGAGGAGGTCCGTAACATTCTTGAGGCGTTTACAGCAACAAAGAGAGATGGATTTCATATTTTGAGGTGATTTCCAACTAAAGTATAACTGAGGACTCACTCAAAAATCACTTGACTCAGGAGTTCCCTAAATAAGATACTATTATATGCCATCTCCGTCTGACTATAGAAATAAGATAATCTTCTATCAATGATATGCTGCTATTCTACCATTTTGACATGAAGGGAAAAAGCATTGGAAATAGCATTTTAATGCTAGGTTGTGAAGCTCCATAGTCTCTCCAGTCTATACCTGCAAAGATCGCAGGATATTACCCAGCCTTGTTATGTGCAGTGGGACTTCAACAGGACCGGAGGTGAAATGGAAACCACTCTATTTCCTGGCAGCACTCTCTTATAAGGTTGTGTCCCAAATGCATCCTATTCCCTACAGTATGTAGTGCACTTCTTCAGGGCCCATATGGCTCTGGTCAAAAGTATTGCACTACTTAGGGAATATCGTGTGATTTGGGACACATATTTAGTCGAGAGGAATGTTTTTCACCAGGCATTGTTCAAGCCAGCCAAGTAGGGTGGGCTGCTGCACTGGCCACTGCAATAACAATCGTCCATCATAACAAATCGTTGCATTATCAAATTTGAAATAAGAAATCTAATCACATATAGGGGTTGCAACAAGGTTTCAAAATAAATTACAAGTGATAATGCAATGATTACGTAACAGTGGTCAAAGTACGCCGTAATTAATACATTTTATCAACATGAAAAGCTAACAATATCACAGTTAATTACACCCAAACACTAAAAAAACGTGGCCTCGAGGGTCCCCCCTTTGAGCGAATGATGAGACTTTTCGATGTCAACATTCTAACAGTCTAAAAAATACATTTTATTAATACTCTAGGCAAAATAATAATTTGGTTGTGTTTATGAAAGTGTTAAGTAACATTAGACTACGATAGAAAATGTTTTTCAAAACACACAATAGCATTTATTTGTTTATGTAACTGTAGGCTATATGTAGAAACGAAATACCACTAAAACATCACAAATCAAGTCTTAAAAGTGATTAAATAAACACCATCACGAAGATCATTCATCATTAATTTGTGAAGGGGGGTCTTAAGGAACATTATGGATTCAAGAAAATGCATTTCAAAATCGTCCCGATAATAATTGTTGTAAGGATGAGGATTCACTGTAACGTTGTTTCCGATGGTTGCACCATTAGTACAGCGAAAATAGCTGTTGAGAAAAGCTTCTTCAAAGGATCAGGCAGAGCCCATTACCAAGTTAATAAGAGTTTATTCAAGTGACTGCAGGGGAGATTACACTAAGGCTAAACCGAGAGGAACTCAGAAATTACAGAACCACACAGTCATTATATGCAGTGCATTCAGAAAATATTCTGACCCCTTCACTTTTTCCACATTTATTACGTTACTGCCATAAACTAAAATGGATTACATGTTTTTTTCCCCTCATCAATCTACACACAATACCCCATAATCACAAAGCAAAAACAGGTTTTTAGATTTTTTTTGCAAATGTATAAAAAAAAAACAGACATATCACAAAAACAAAAGTATTCAGACCCTTTACTCAGTACTTTGTTGAAGCACCTTTGGCAGCAATTACAGCCTTGAGTCTTGGATACGACACTACAAGCTCGGCACACCTGTATTAGGGGAGTTTCTCCCATTCTTCTCCGCAGATCCTCTCAAGCTCTGTCAGGTTGGATTGGATCTCTCTCCAGAGATGTTCGATTGGGTTCAGGTCCAGGCTCTGGCTGGGCCACTCAAGGACATTCAAAGATTTGTCCCAAAGCCACTCCCGCGTTGTCTCGGCTGTGTGCTTAGGGTCGTTGTCCTGTTGGATGGAGCGCGGTCCTTCCAGTCTGCGGTCCTGAGCGCTCTGGAGCAGGTTTTCATCAAGGATCTCGCTGTCCTTTTTCCGTTCATCTTTCCCTTGATCCTGAATAGTCTTCCAGTCCCTGCCGCGGAAAAACATCCCCACAGCATGATGATACCACCACAATGCTTCACCGTAGGGATGGTGCCATGTTTCTTCCAGATGTGAAGCTTGGCATTCAGGCCAAAGAATCTTGGTTTCATCAGATCAGAGAATATTGTTTCTCATGTTCTGAGAGTCATTTAGGTGCCTTTTGGCAAACTCCAAGTGGGCTGTCATGTGCCCTTTAATGAGGAGTGGCTTCCGTCTGGCCAATCTACCATAAAGGCCTGATTGGTTGTGTGCTGCAGAGATGGTTGTCCTTCTGGAAGGTTCTCCCATCTCCACAGAGGAACTCTGGAGCTCTGTCAGAGTGACCATTGGATTCTTGGTCACCTCCCTGACCAAAGCCCTTCTCCCCAGATCGCTCAGTTTTGCCGGGCAGCCAGCTCTAGGAAGAGTCTTAGTGGTTCCAAACGTCTTCCATTTAAGAATTATAGCAGCCACTGTGTTCTCGGGGACCTTCAATGCTGCAAAAAAATGTTGGTACCCTTTCACAGATCTGTGCCTCGACTCAATTCTGTCTCGGAGCTCTACGGACAATTCCTTCAACCTCATGGCTTGGTTTTTGCTCTGACATGCACTGTCAACTGTGGGACCTTATTTAGACAGGTTTGTGCCTTTCCGAATCATGTCCAATCAATTGAATTGCCACAGGTGGACTCCAATCAAGTTGTAGAAACATCTTAGTAATTATCAATGGAAACAGGATGCACCTGAGCTCAATTTCGAGTCTCATAGCAAAGGGTCTGAATACTTATGTAAATAAGGTATTTCTTTATTGTACTTTCAATATATTTGCAAAAATGTCTAAAAACCTGTTTTCGGTTGTTTATTGTGGGGCATTGTGTGTAGATTGATGAATATTTTTTTTAATCAATTTTAGAATAAGGCTGTAACGTAACAAAATAAGGAAAAAGTGAAGGGGTCTGATAACGTTCAGAATGCACTGTACTTCATCTACACAAAGAGCTGCCTACCCCTCCTAGGGGGACAAGATTAAACGAGAGATAAGGGGTACTTGGCTCTACTTCCTTAAAAACCTCTTAAAGATCGTACCCTAAAATGACATACCCAACTGCCTGTAGCTCAGGGGCCTCATTTAATAAAAAAATCTTAGATTTATACTTGAACTTTGTCATTAGATAATTTCCAAAGGTGTGCTTATGTTCGATTCATAAAAGATACTGAGCATAAAAAACCTTGCTTATGCAGGTTCTAAGAAGCCCATTTGTAACTTACGCACCTGTGATCTATAAATCTCAAATGAACTTAAAATTGAAGGCACCTGCCCCTCAGCAGTCCACTGGTGCGCTCCACAACCGACCTTCGTGCATCAAATTGTAGTGCATTTTCTCTGCTGTTTGGGGATCGGCAAAGGCAGTGTGAAGCCAAGTTTTCAGTGTATAGGGCCGGTATTTTCCAAGGTTAATAGGCTATTATACACTGGGGAAAAAAGAACTCACCGAGAAGCTACCCGCCTTCACTCTCACCAGCTTCTAGACACAGGCTTACTCTGCTGTGGCGCAGAATGAATGAGTTGTGCGTAAGACCCTGGCCACTTGGAGCATACATTGAATAGTTGCATACGGGCATCACAGATAATCTGAACATTCAATGAATGGAAATTCTTCCTGTTAACATATACATGTTCATCTATGTTCATCTTTGGCAATATGCGTGCAGTCAACTACACCTCTGACCCCTGGGAAATTAAATGAGATGATAAACTCGGCTTTGACACGCGCCTGTTCATCGGCTGTAAATTAGAAACTAATGTGTCTCGTGGACAATACGTGTAGAATCGCCTCGATCACTTGTGGCAGGATGCGGCTGAGTGATGGCTGTGATATATACCCGACCTGTCACTCATTTCCCTCTGGAATGTCCCAGTAGCGAGGAATCCCAGAGTGGACAGTACTTAGACAGATACGGGTATGGCATGATTACAGCATGTCTTCCTTTCCAGATTAGGGGCTAAATCCGTGCACAAATCAAACTGAACATTTCTTGGGAGATGATAGCAATTTATATGCCTTGGATCATCATGGGCAAAAAAATCATTCCGGTCTCTGAAAAATCTCTCCCTTCTAAAAGCACGGGTTTCAATGTCTTCTAATAATGCAAGAACAGCCATGGTTACTTTTTTCTAATTTGACACACTATTTATAGAACATCGCATCCTGTTGATAATTCAAAACATCTTGTGTCTGGGAATTAATTCCTTACACCTTTAATTGATCATTCCTAACAAATTGTTCATATAGCTAATACAAAATTCAACACAGGCTTTGACGTACATGCATCCCAAACTGCAATACAATACATAACCGCCAGGAAAAGCACTTGCATCAAGTCTAGACTTTGCGTAGAGATAAGATAATTCCACGTCAAAGTAAGGTTTTATAAATAACTACTTATATGTGGTTTTCTGCGTAAGTCATACTTAAGATCAAAATTGATCGTAAGTCTGTTTTATCAATGAGGCCCCTGGATCTGAAGCAAAGATATGCATATTCTTGATACCATTTGAAAGGAAATACTTGACGTTTGTGGAAATGTGAAATGAATGTGGGAGAATATAACACATTAGATCTGGTAGAAGATAAAACAAACAAAAAAACATGCGTTTTCTATTTATTTTTGTTCCATCATCTTCGAAATGCAAGAGAAAGGTCATACTTTCAGATAGGAATCTAGTTGTAATTTAGAATTTGGCCACAAGATGGCAGCAGTGTGTGCGCAACGTTTTAGACGGATCCAGTGAAGAATTACATTACTGCACAATATTTTGTATCAAGTCTGTCAGGAGTTTGCCCAAATGTGCCCAATTGGTACATAACTATAGCGAACATGCAAAAATGCTATGGTAATATAACATTTAAGTTTACACACTCCCAGGAATGTCAAACATGATGGATGATTAGCTTATACACTAACTTTCACACATCTAGACGGCCGGGTGGGGTGGGTGTGGAGCCAGAGAAAGCAGTGGGGTCAAACTGTAGACCCTAGTTCCTACATTTGAACATAAAAATGGATTTTATCAAACAAAACTATCCTACATTGTTTCTCTGGGACCCTCAGAATGACAAATCAGAGCAAGATTACTGAATGTAAGTACATTATTTAACTTCAGAGATGAATGTATTAAACCAGTTGCAATGATAAACGTTTGTTGTGCACTCTCCTCAAACAATAGCATGGTATTTTTTCACTGTAATAGATAGTGTTAAATGGATACTGCAGTTAGATTAACAAGAATTTAAGCTTTCTGCCCATATAAGACATGTCTATGTCCCGGGAAGTTAGCTGTTTTATACAACGTCATTCTAGTCATATTAGCGCACATTAGCAACAACCGTCCCGGTTTAGGGACACCATTCCCTTAGAGGTTGCTTTAACAAACAAGAACAGGTTCTAACCAGTTTTCACAACTTATGTATCTAAGATTCATAAACCATGTCGTGGGCCGTTCTAAAACTACTAACTAGTCGACGTCGTTAACCATTTGTTTACACTTGTTCTGTCATGTTTCCAAGATGGCGTAGCAGTCAGATGTCCATTGTCCTCGTCTTGTCCCGTGTATATATATTTTTCTTCGCATATATTTTTTATATATATATTATTTTCTTCTTAAAAACTCAACTTCAAAACACTCTCCTGCAACCCACCTCACCAAATGTGGTGCGGATCTGTTTTTTTTCTTCCTCAAAAGTATTATTCACCTCGTATCCGAAATCTACAACAGAAGCTAACAAGCTAACCAGAAGTTAGCCAGCTCACAAGCTAACGTTAGTAGCTAACGTTAATAGTTCAGCTAACCACAGCTAGCGCTCATCAGCTATCCTTTAGCTCGGAAAACTATTGCCAGTTTTGTACAACGCGACTCAGACCAGAGCATACCAGACCTATTTTTCTCTCCATATCCCCGGATTTTTACCTCAAGCTCTGGACATTTACACCTGGATCTTGCAGCTAACTAGCTGCTATCCGAGTGACTATCGGCTAACATCAATTCCGGAGCAAACACCAATTATCCCGGAGCTAGCCAGCTGAAGAGTGCCATCAGCCACTCCTGGGCTACAATCACCTATCCGGACCCGTTTTCCTGCCGATGCGGAGCCCCACCGGGCCTTCACGACTGGGATACCGACGTTATCTGCCCGAGGGAGTATTTCAACCGGCCCCTCCATCGCGACGTAACCTGAACGTCCATATACTAACTGCGGCCCGCTAATCGTTAGCTGTCTTGAGCATATCGGCTGCTATCTGAACAGGTCTATCGAACAATCTTCTTAGGCCACTATAACTATTTTGACAACTGGATTGGTCCCCCCTACCACACGGAACCCCACTAATCTACCGACGGAATTGCACGGCGTGGCTAAAAACAGACCTCCATCTTCTGCTAGCTTGCTACTCATGACTAGCTGTCTGAATCACGAAGCTAGCACCAGTTAGCAAACACAATTCTACAACTCACAACCTCTCTTTCGCCACCGCCATCCGGCTTGGATTCTCTGTCGACACGACCACGTCTGGTCTGCAGACAAATACCCCATCCGCTGTGCCCTCAACCGGCCTCCGTCTGAGCAGACCCCCTCCGTCTGAGCAGACCACCCCCCCGGGCTACTAACTTTAAACGCCGCAGGCTAGCTTAGTGGAGGCCTCACTACTTCATCTACGGCTGGCCCCTGGACACTATGATCACTTGGCTACATAGCTTATGCCTGCTTGACTGTCCATTAATTCACGGTACTCCATTCTGTTTATTTGTGTTTTATCTGTCGGCTCTGTGCCTTAACTCAGGATCTGTGTGTAGTTAATCCGACCCTCTCTGCCCAGTCGTCGCCATTTTTACCTTCTGTTGCTGTGTTAGCCGACTAGCTGCTGTTATCTGACCTGCTGTTTTAGCTAGCTCTCCCAATCATGACCTGCAATCACTTTATGCCTTATTGTATGTCTCTCTCAAATATCAATATGCCTTGCATACTGTTGTTCAGGCTAGTTATCATTGTTTTGGTTTGCAATGGACCCCGTAGTTCCACTCTCCGTACCTCTGATACCTCCTTTGTCCCACCCCCCACACATGCGGTGACCTTACCCATTGAGACCAGCATGTCCAGAGATACAACCTCTCTTATCATCACCCAGTGCCTGGGCTTGCCTCCGCTGTACCCGTGCCCCACCATACCCTGGTCTGCACATTATGCCCAGAATCTATTCTACCACGCCCATAAATCTGCTCCTTTTATTCCTTGTCCCCAACGCTCTAGGCGACCAGTTTTGATAGCCTTTAGCCGCACCCTCATCCTACTGCTCCTCTGTTCCTCGGGTGATGTGGAGGTAAACCCAGGCCCTGCTTGTCCCCAGTCACCCTCATTTGTTGACTTCTGTGATCGAAAAAGCCTTGGCCTCATGCATGTCAACATCAGAAGCCTCCTGCCTAAGTTTGCCTTACTCACCGCTTTAGCACACTCTGCCAACCCTGATGTCCTTGCCGTGTCTGAATCCTGGCTTAGGAAGGCCACCAAAAACTCTGAGATTTCCATACCCAACTATAACACTTTCCGTCAAGATAGAACTGCCAAAGGGGGAGGAGTTGCAATCTACTGCAGAGATAGCCTGCAAAGTTCTGTCATACTTTCCAAGTCTATGCCCAAACAGTTTGAACTTCTAATTTTAAAAATTAATCTCTCCAGAAATAAGTCTCTCACTGTTGCCGCCTGCTACCGACCCCCCTCAGCTCCCAGCTGTGCCCTGGACACCATCTGTGAATTGATCGCTCCCCATCTAGCTTCAGAGTTTGTTCTGTTAGGTGACCTAAACTGGGATATGCTTAACACCCCGGCAGTCCTACAATCTAAGCTTGATGCCCTCAATCTCACACAAATCATCAAGGAACCCACCAGGTACAACCCCAAATCCGTAAACATGGGCACCCTAATAGACATTATCCTGACCAACTTGCCCTCCAAATACACCTCTGCTGTCTTCAATCAAGATCTCAGCGATCACTGCCTCATTGCCTGTATCCGCCACGGGTCCACGGTCAAACGACCACCCCTCATCACTGTCAAACGCTCCCTGAAACACTTCTGCGAGCAGGCCTTTCTAATCGACCTGGCCCGGGTACCCTGGAAGGATATTGACCTCATCCCGTCAGTTGAGGATGCCTGGTCATTCTTTAAAAGTTACTTCCTCACCATATTAGACAAGCATGCTCCGTTCAAAAAATGCAGAACCAAGAACAGATATAGCCCTTGGTTCACTCCAGACCTGACTGCCCTCGACCAGCACAAAAACATCCTGCGGCGAACTGCGATAGCATCGAAGAGCCCCCGTGATATGCAACTGTTCAGGGAAGTCAGGAACCAATACACGCAGTCAGTCAGGAAAGCAAAGGCCAGCTTTTTCAAGCAGAAATTTGCATCCTGTAGCTCTAACTCCAAAAAGTTCTGGGATACTGTAAAGTCCATGGAAAACAAGAGCACCTCCTCCCAGCTGCCCACTGCACTGAGGCTAGATAACACGGTCACCACTGATAAGTCTGTGATAATCGAAAACTTCAACAAACATTTCTCAATGGCTGGCCATGCCTTCCACCTGGCGACTCCAACCTTGGCCAGCAGCCCCGCCCGGCCCGCTGCTACTCGCCCAAGCGTCCCCAGCTTCTCCTTTACCCATATCCAGATAGCAGATGTTCTGAAAGAGCTGGAAAACCTGGACCCATACAAATCAGCTGGGCTTGACAATCTGGACCCCCTATTTCTGAAACTGTCCGCCGCCATTGTCGCACCCCCTATTACCAGCCTGTTCAACCTCTCCTTCGTATCATCTGAGATCCCCAAGGATTGGAAAGCTGCCGCTGTCATTCCCCTCTTCAAAGGGGGAGACACCCTGGACCCAAACTGTTACAGACCTATATCCATCCTGCCCTGCCTAGCTAAGGTCTTCGAAGGCCAAGTCAACAAACAGATCACTGACCATCTCGAATCCCACCGTACCTTCTCCGCTGTGCAATCCGGCTTCCGAGCCGGTCACGGGTGCACCTCAGCCACGCTCAAGGTACTAAACGATATCATAACCACCATCGATAAAAGACATTACTGTGCAGCCGTCTTCATCGACCTGGCCAAGGCTTTCGACTCTGTCAATCACCATATTCTTATCGGCAGACTCAATAGCCTCGGTTTTTCTAATGACTGCCTTGCCTGGTTCACCAACTACTTTGCAGACAGAGTTCAGTGTGTCAAATCGGAGGGCATGTTGTCCGGTCCTCTGGCAGTCTCTATGGGGGTACCACAGGGTTCTCGGGCCGACTCTTTTCTCTGTATACATCAATGATGTTGCTCTTGCTGCGGGCGATTCCCTGATCCACCTCTACGCAGACGACACCATTCTGTATACTTCCGGCCCTTCCCTGGACACTGTGCTATCTAACCTGTCTAGGATGAGGGTGCCGCTAGCGGCACTCCCCCCCCCACCCCCACTGAAAAACCAGTGCCGTGAAATTCAAAAAAAATATTTTTTTAAAATATTTAACTTTCACACATTAAAGTCCAATACAGCTAATGAAAGACACAGATCTTGTGAATCCAGCCAACATGTCCGATTTTTAAAATGTTTTACAGGGAAGACACAATATGTAAAGATGTACATCTATTACCTAAAAACACATTAGCATAATCCACCATCTTTTATTTGTCCACCAACACCAGTAGCTATCACCAATTCGGCTAAACTAAGATATTTATAGCCCCTAACCGAGAAAAAAACTCATCAGATGACAGTCTGATAACATATTTATGGTATGGGATAGGTTTTGTTAGAAAAAAGTGCATATTTCAGGTAGATGGCATAGGTTACAATTGCACCCACCGTCACAAATGGACTAGAAAAACTACATAGAGCAACGTGTTTACCTACTTACTAATCATCAAACATTTCGTAAAAATACACAGCATACACTAATCGAAAGACACAGATCCTGTGAATACAGACAATATTTCAGATTTTCTAAGTGTCTTACAGCGAAAACACAATAAATCGTTATATTAGCATAGCACATAGCACATAGCAGCCCAGCATTGATTCTAGCCAAAGTGGGCGATAACGTCAACATCGCCAAAATATATTAATTTTTTCACTAACCTTCTCAGAATTCTTCAGATGACACTCCTGTAACATCATATTACACAATCCATATAGAGTTTGATCGAAAATGTTTATATTTAGCCACCAAAATCATGGTTAGACAATGTGAAATGTAGCCCAGCTGGTGAGAAAATGTCCGTGCGCCATATTAGACAGTGATCTACTCTTATACATAAATACTCATAAACGTGACTAAAAAATATAGGGTGGACAGGGATTGATAGACAATTTAATTCTTAATACAATCGCGGAATTACATTTTTTAAATTATCCTTACTTTTCAATACAGTTTGCGCCAAGCGAAGCTACGTCAAAAAACATGGCGTCCTAAGCCACTAACATTTTTCGACAGAAACACGATTTATCATAATAAAAATGTCCTACTTTGAGCTGTTCTTCCATCAGTATCTTGGGCAAAGGATCCTTTCTTGGGTCTAATCGTCTTTTGGTGGAAAGCTGTCCTCTTGCCATGTGGAAATGCCAACTGCGTTCGGGATGAACTGGAAGCGTGCCCAGCAATTCACAGCGTTTCAGAAATAAATGTCCCAAAATCGCACTAAACGGATATAAATTGCTATAAAACGCTTTAAATTAACTACCTTATGATGTTTTTAACTCCCATAACGAGTAGAAACATGACCAGAGTAATATTACTCCCTCCACTAATGCTTGGAACAAGTGCGGGTCGATGTCCTCCAGGCGCATTACGCAGCAAGAAAAGAGTTCCTAGCTACAGGTTTTTTTTATTTGTAGTGCCTGTGAACGCGCAATCGACCCCATTCAAATCGTCATCACGTAAAGGCATCCAGGGGAAGACGTAAGCAGTGTCCGTATACTTCTAGCAATAACTGCGGCCTTTTAACTGACTCCAGATCAGGGGCCAAAATTTCTGAAATCTGACTCCATGTCAGGGAAATTGCGGTAGAATGACTTCTGTTCCACTTAGAGACAAAATTTCAACTCCTATAGAAACTATAGACTGTTTTCTATCCAATAATAATAATAATATGCATATTGTACGATCAAGAATTTTGTGGGAAGCCGTTTCAAAAATTCCACGATTAGCATAAATAGTGACAACAGCGCCCCCATCCTCAACAGGCTAACCTCCAAATGAGCTTCAATGCCATACAACACTCCTTCCGTGGCCTCCAACTGCTCTTAAATGCTAGTAAAACCAAATGCATGCTTTTCAACCGTTCGCTGCCTGCACCCGCACGCCCGACTAGCATCACCACCCTGGACGGTTCCGACCTAGAATATGTGGACATCTATAAGTACCTAGGTGTCTGGCTAGACTGCAAACTCTCCTTCCAGACTCATATCAAACATCTCCAATCCAAAATCAAATCTAGAGTCGGCTTTCTATTCCGGAACAAAGCCTCCTTCACTCACGCCGCCAAACTTACCCTAGTAAAACTGACTATCCTACCGATCCTCGACTTCGGCGATGTCATCTACAAAATAGCTTCCAATACTCTACTTAGCAAACTGGATGCAGTTTATCACAGTGCCATCCGTTTTGTTACTAAAGCACCTTATACGACCCACCACTGCGACCTGTATGCCCTAGTCGGCTGGCCCTCGCTACATGTTCGTCGTCAGACCCACTGGCTCCAGGTCATCTACAAGGCTATGCTAGGTAAAGTGCCGCCTTATCTCAGTTCACTGGTCACGATGGCTACACCCACCCGTAGCACGCGCTCCAGCAGGTGTATCTCACTGATCATCCCTAAAGCCAAAACCTAATTTGGACGCCTTTCCTTCCAGTTCTCTGCTGCCTGCGACTGGAACGAATTGCAAAAATCTCTGAAGTTGGAGACTTTTATCTCCCTCAACAACTTTAAAAATCTGCTATCCGAGCAGCTAACCGATCGCTGCAGCTGTACATAGTCCATCTGTAAACTACCCACCCAATTTACCTACCTCACCCCCATACTGCTTTTATTTATTTACTTTTCTGCTCTTTTGCACACCAGTATCTCTTCTTGCACATGATCATCTGATGATTTATCACTCCAGTGTTAATCTGCTAAATTGTAATTATTCGATTTATTGCCTACCTCATGCCTTTTGCACACATTGTATATAGATTCTCTTTTTCCTACCATGTTATTGACTTGTTTATTGTTTACTCCATGTGTAACTCTGTGTTGTTGTCTGTTCACACTGCTATGCTTTATCTTGGCCAGGTCGCAGTTGCAAATGAGAACTTGTTCTCAACTAGCCTACCTGGTTAAATAAAGGTGAAATAAAAAAAATGTTAATTCATTGGCAAGCTAGCTAACAACCTGAGGGCTATACTACAAAGCAGGATCAATTAGTTAGCCAGCTAACTTTGATAAACCACCATAACTATTGATTTTCTGATTAATTAAGTAAGTTCAACTTACATATGTGTTTTTGGTTGTTGAGTCAATTAGGCCATGCCCATTTTAAGCTTATACTTCTACAAAATCAAAAAGTTATTTCAGGATATTTAGGCAAGTTAGCTGGCTAACTCATTGATCAGCTTTGTAGTATACTCCTCTGGTAACTTTACTAGTATATCCAAACATTTGGGAAAGAAAGAAAGGAAAAGAAATAGCTTCTTCAGGAGATCAATGATCATAGCAATGAATAAATGACGATCTCTTGCGCATCGTCATTTTAATTTTTTTATTTAACCTTTATTTAACTAGGCATCACAACTTTGTCATCACAAACCTAACGGTTTTAAATAGACAGTAAGTGGAACTGACACATTTGGATTTAATAACTGAATAAACGTAATACTTTCAGTCAAATCAATGTGAACAAGGAAGTAAGTACAGGCTCGGACCGCACGGAGATGACAAATCGTCAAAGTGAAATGATTTTAACCTAAAACATTGAATAATGACATTTATAGCAAAACATTATGGGGAAAAGGAATGAGAGGCCTATCTTCTTTTTGTATTTAGCTGTAAATACAAATAGCAGATACATTCCATTACATCAGTGCCATCATAAGTTTGTGAAACAAGTTTCTCCGACCATGAAACTCAGACATCTCAGAATTCACAAAGTTAAATACAGATTGGGCATCTCGCCCAATTGACACATCAAAGTAGCCAAAGAAACGTTCCTGAATAAAGCCCTGATCTTCCACATACCTGATGATAACTAACAGCTCCGAGAGACAGCTGATGTCTATGGTTTCATCCATTTGCCAAGAAAAAAATATCTGCGTCAACATCTCTTTTAATCTAACTTTTAATGAATGATGCTATGGAAGCTATCAAATCATTCTGAAATGATTACGACATCCTAGAGAATATAGTAGAAACTTCCATATGCTCAGAAAGTAAAGCAACTACCTCTGCAAACTCCTTGTAGTTGCCTTTGTTAGCGAAACTTTCTCTCTCATCATGCCTCCTTTCTTCGTACAATGTACAATGACTCGTTGAGGGACGAAGCAACGTGCCCCCTAAAAGCCAACTCTTGCATGCCCAAAAATGCAGTATCCCTGTTTCTTATTACATTCTCGTTGTGTTGCGCAGTTTGAATATGCAGACCTTTGTCCATTACATGATCGATGTGGCTTTTTCCCAGAAGCTTGAATCTGATGTGGGCAATGAAAGGGTTTCTTCAGCAAAGAATCCAATACATTGCCGTTAGTGTTAGCTAGCCATTATAGCAGAGAAAACTGCACTCTGGTAGATAGCTACTTGCTACTAAAGTTAGCAGGGCACATGTAAATAAAAGTAACTAGTAAAGTAAAGTTCTAAAACCAAGAAAACCATGTATAATCTACCTCCGTATCTTGTAGTTTGAAGAAACTAATTTGATTTGAATAATATCCTAAAAATGCTCAACTATCCCTATTCACTACCTCAATCTCTCCAACAATGTCACCAACTCACCAAGCTTCTAAATCACGCTTGCGTAGTACTAGGTTCATTCTCTGATCCTTTACGTCAGTTCATAATGCAAAAGCTTTGATTGGTTGGAGGACATCCTCCGGAAGTCGTCATAATTACCATGTAGGTCAATGGAAGGGGTGAGGAGCACGAGCCTCCTAGTTTTTGTATTGAAGTCAATGAAGCCAGAGGAGGATGGAAAATAGCTGTCCTCCGGCTACACCATGGTGCTACCCTAGAGGGTGCTGTTCAGACTACTGTAGATCTTTATTGCAAAACAGTGTTGTTTAATCAGGTATTTGGTGACATATTTAATATAGTTTTATCTAAAAAGGATAACTTTTTTTATGTTTTATTTTTTTAAGTCTGAAATTCTCAAAGTAGGATGGGCCTCCACTTCCTCCTCTGAGGAGCCTCCACTGGTGCTTCAACACATTTATTTTTTTGAGTTGTACTAACAAAGACACGGACGTTTTTTTGACAAGTTACTTAGTGGAGAGGTCAGAAAAACTAAAATATTAGATGTTTCAACCAAAGTTTGTTACCTGAACATTTTAAGTTGTGTCAACTTCCCAATATAGTTTAACAAGTACTTTGAAATGTATTTTTTTTTGTAACCAAATAAGATTTACTTCCAAATCAAAGGAATTTAGATACAAAGAATTTAACAGACATAACAACACACTTTGTTGTACAGTGTGTGTGTCTGTGTAATTCTTTCAAATACTATTTGAGCCCAGGTCGCGTGCGTGCGTGCGTGCGTCAATGAGTGAGACACAATCATCACCAGGATACCAGGACAGAATCTCTGTTCAATACAGTGTTTACAACAGTACCCTTATAACAGTACTGAGCCAAGCCGTACTATGCTGGCTTGATTATTCATACAGCGCAGTTGCTGTAGCTGTGTTAGATAACATATTGTGAAAAGAAAAGCGTGACTGCAGAACTGTTTGGTTCAGCACAATAGTGTGAAAAGGGTAAATATGACAGCACACATTTAGATATCTGATGTAGGTAAAACATCCAGATTCATAGTGGCCAACAAAGGCAATATCTGGCTGCTTTGCTACACAGTCGGGTATGTCAGGCTCCAGTTTCCCCTATTCAGCCAAACGATACTCCATAATGTATTCAAAAATGTTTTGAAACATTTTCAATGGAAAACATGAACAGCTCCATGCAATAGTTATTCTGTAGTTTAATGGCACAAACCATAACCTTCGTTACTCTGATTACCTTCCTACAATTTCTACGTCACCGTGATAGGTAGGTCAGGGCAGGCTGAGCCATACATCAATCAGGAATCCTTATACAGTACACTGGAGCAACTTGCTCCGCAGGCCATGAACCCTGGCAGAGCATCCGTCTTCACCGACATTCGTGATGACATGAATGTCAGCTCAGGGAGGATGATGTGCTCCTCCAAGATGACAGCAACATTGATGATATCCTTGTAGAACGCATCTTCTCCAATTTCAGTCACAATGAATATTCCGATGTCCACTCCCTTTCAAATCAAATGAAATTGTATTGGTCACATGCGCCGAATACGACACGATCTCACCTTACAGTGAAATGTTTACTTACAAGCCCTTCATCAACAATGCAGTTTTAAGAAAAATAAGTGTTAAGTAAAAATAGATAAGTAAAAAATGTAGATAACAAATAGTTAACGAGCAGCAGTAAAATAACGGTAGCAAGGCTATATAGAGGGGGTACTGGTACAGAGTCAATGTGCGGGGGCACAGGTTTGTCAAGGAAATTAAGGTAATATGTACATGTAGGTAGAGTTAAAGTGACTATTCATAGATAATAACCAGAGAGTAGCAGCAGCGTAAAAGAGAGGGTGGGGAGGCAGACAATGCAAATAGTCTGGGTAGCCATTTGATTAGCTGTTCAGGAGTCTTATGGCTTGGGGGTAGAAGCTGTTAAGAAGCCTTTTGGACCTAGACTTGGCGCTCCGGTACTGCTTGCCGTGAGGTAGCAGAGAGAACAGTCTATGAATGGGGTGGCTGCAGTCTTTGACAATGTTTAGGGCCTTCCTCTGACACCGCCTGGTATAGAGGTCCTGGATGGCAGGAAGCTTGGCACCAGTGATGTACTGGGCCGTACGCACTACCCTCTGTAGTGCCTTGTGGTCGGAGGCCGAGCAGTTGCATACCAGGCAGTGATGCAACCAGTCCGGATGCTCTCGATGGTACAGCTGTAGAACTTTTTGAGGATCTGAGGTCCCTTTGTGGTCTGCTTTTCTGGACAGACAGGATAATGCAAAATAACCAATTACATATTCAAAGCCTTAAGAGGCTCAGTTCCAAAACGTATGGTTTTGTTACAATAAGCTCAATGATTACTCGTCAATGTTGAGATTATAAAGTTTATTCACTTATGCATTTCCTTAGGCATTGTACAGCAAACAAGGAGTGTAAAATGGGAAAATATGGGCTATGCCATGACTGTCCTGTGAGGATCGAGATGGGTCGGATCAGCTTTGCAGTGGATTACTTCGGCCAGACCACCTCTCACCCGCAGAGGGGGGGGGGGGGGGGGGGGTTTGACAGTTCACATCCTGTTGTAAATCAAGCTATCTCCCTCTCCAAATTTGTTTCACAGACATTTTCCTGCTGAAACTCTAACACGTTCTAAAGTGAATACTGGAACAATATTTCTAACATAGAACGTGGGGAATGGTCAGAGGCGATCTAAAGACTAATAAATGTACTTTCGGTTTTTATTTTGTGATGTCATTAAAAATGTTATAAAGGAAATACTGGAACTTGAAAAGTATATACATATACAAAGTGTCCATCCTCAATGTTGTGTATGAAATATGAAAAATTATGAAAGTGTTTTTGTTAAGAGAGGGATGTGATCTTAGAAACTATAAGAGGAAATTGTTTCTATAACTTTGTGTAGGTAAGTAGTCACAG
Source organism: Salvelinus fontinalis (assembly GCF_029448725.1). Lineage (NCBI taxonomy): Eukaryota > Metazoa > Chordata > Actinopteri > Salmoniformes > Salmonidae > Salvelinus > Salvelinus fontinalis. The sequence continues at coordinate 39,819,625 of NC_074665.1, read as the reverse complement.
CCCCCTTGAGTGAGGTCAGACAGCGTGTCAGCCTCACGAACCGCCCTTTTGAACGAACTGTATGAAGTGATCAGGTAAGAATTAACATATCAGACCAGAGAGACGTTTAGCTGCAGCTGCACGTTTAGAGTGGTCTAAACTTTGAATCTCAACATGAGGTAGAGACTATAGTCACCTCCCGGACAATCACTTGTACGGCTGAATAGCTGTCCTAAGCAAAGTATCTAGAATAGCAAATTTAAGTGGGTTCATTCTACTGCTCTCTTCAAACCATCGTATTCTATTACTCTCATCCCCACTGATAACCATCAACACGGCTGGCTAGCCTATCTTCAAATAAGCATCTTCCAGATCGAATGGAAGGACAATAAACTCTATGGTTCTGTTCAGGACTACAAGACAAGTTACCGGATACCGGATGACAGCAAAGGAGAACAACAGTAGAAGAGACGGGTGGGGAATCCTTTTGGACAATCAGAGCCTGACAAGCGTGCTGCACAAAGGCCCAACACCCTTTCCAAGAAGACCTGGCTCTGACAGAAAGACACGAAGAACCAATACATTTACACGGAACTACATTCATGATTTCTTACTTCAAACGAGCGGCAGTTTGTGTGCAAAGTATATTATTACTGTGAGAGTAGTTTTTAAATGTACCAAAGTATTATGTCTCTGTCCCTCTCTGGACCCCCTCTCCATCTTTTTTGTAACAAGCAGCCATATTGTGTCAGTCCGCTACGGACCTGTTTTAATGCATTACATGTGTGTGTTTATCCTGTTTTACCATTTAGTTAGCAAATAAATAAATAATTAAACCAATTTGTGTAGTACTGAATCATAAGTAAGGATCAGTTTTTTGCAGATAAAGGAGGATACGACTGTTCAGAATTATATGATACGAGGTTATGATTCATCCGTTGACTGTTTATGGATGGGATAGGTAAAGGTAAACCTTTTAGGGTTTAATTCGGGAGATGGTAACTCTTTAAAGAACCATTCTCGTAGTGCCAAAATTTTTAATGAGTTAATTGTTACATGATGAATTTAATCGGGTGTCGTGAATTGACTATCATTAATGTGATGACTGGTATTCATCGACTAATTACCTACTATGTTTAATTATTACTCGATTAAATTAATCATGTAACAATTAACTCATTAGGAATTTGGGTCACCACGGAAAAAGTTTGTTTAATGAGTTACCGTTTCCCGAATGAACTCAAGAATATATCGATATCATACCAGTCATTAATTAATAATTTCCTCATATCAGTCTCATTCTGAATGTCGTTGACTTCGTAAATCTGCATGAACCCTAACCTAAGTGATGAATCAGTGATACACAAATTGGCTTAATTATCTATTTACTAACTAACTACATAATCACACAGAAATACATAAACACACACACACACACACAGTATAGGTTATTGGTTAGTAACATAATGCAATGAAAAGTCCCTAGTGGACTAAACCAATATGATGGCTTGTAACACAATGGAAAGGGGGTGGGGAAAGATAAAGAGAGGGAGAGACAAAGAAAGTGGACTTGGCGTACATACATTTGGAAACTACGCCTATCGTAAATATGAATATTTAGCACCCTAACAAATCGCTCATTCAGATTAGAAATACAACATATATTTAAGCGTAGATGTCTTTCTCTGTCGTCTCTGTGTTGAAACCACTCGATTCGTCTATGGGAAGTATTTCGATGCAAGTCTCTGGTTGTTCACCAGAGGTCACAATGTCCTTAGTTGTAGGCTTCTTTTGTTCTGGAGTGTTCTTAGAATGCATACATCAGAGGTGTACCACACAGAGGTGCGAGGGATCTGTTCTTCCCTCCCGTCTTGGGTCAATTGTCCTAGACTACTTTACATGCCGAGCTGCAGACTTTGCATGTTTGGTCTAGTCTTTACCTTCGTCACTCGTCGAGAGTTTCAGAGGGTCTCACCATTAAAAAAAAAAAATTCTGGTCTTGTAGTTGAACCATTTCAACGTGTGGACCACGTCCTCACGTTCTCTGGTTTGAATTTAAATTCTCAGCGAGTCATTTTAAGCACTCTGGCCTTGGAGGGCGTTCTGTCCTGTTGACACAATGTCTGTGCTCACGTGGGCGTCGTTACTGACTGGGCCCAGCTTTATATGAAAAGCCATTATCTCATTTAGAAGGCTAAAATCACCATTTCTATCTTTTCAAAAATATTCTTGTACGTAATAATGTATTTTATACAACATTTAAATGCAAACCTGATAACTAGGACGTGTACACTTTCTGAGTTACAGTTTGTTATACAGTCTTTCTGATAATTTTAATGACATCACAAAATAGATATTAATTTTCCATATTCCATCCCTCATCATCCCCAACTTTTGGATGTTGAAATATATTGTCCCAGTGTCCGTTGTTTGATGTTGAAGTTTTGGCAAGAGTCTCTCTCTACACACAGCATATTGCTTTGTTCAATACTGCAGGGCAAGAGAGAGGAAGTTTACAACCGGTGTTAAGTCATAAAACCGGCCCAACTCCCCCCTTCCTCTCTGGTGGGAGAGAGGGGAGGGTCTGTCAGCCCTGTGCCGAGCTGATATGGCGCCTTTGATCCTCACCAAGGAGAGAGTCATGACACTGGTAACAATTAAACATAGTTAGTTGATTAGATAAATAATAATCATCAGATTAATGAAAGTAAAGTCACGACAGCTATGTGTGCCCTAGAAAAGACTGTATAGTAGTTACACACACCTCAGGTCTTCATGAAGTTGGAGGGATCCTCTCTCAGGAAGCGTGGAAGGCAGAGCAAAGCAGCAGCTCTTCTATTCTGGTTGGAGTTCTGCAATGATAGAGAGAAAGAGAGAGTGTGTGTTGGTCCATTACTTTTTACCAGAAGAGTTATTAATGCACACACATATCTCTCCAGGGATCCCATTGAAGATCAGGAAGGAGCTTCCTGCCATTGAGTTATCCAGGAAGTAATGTATTTACACTGACTCCTGGTCCACCTGGGAGGAGGACACCTGTTCTACTTACACACACGGGTACATAAACGGGCAGGGAAGACACTCACAAACACACTCGTTATGATGGGTTTAGGGATTTTGGTGGAGATGTGAGGAGTGTGTAGATGGATGCAAGATTGTTTGTGTTTGAGTTATAAAGGTGTGTGTGTCTCACCTTTCTATAAGAGTGAAGAATAGAAGGTAGAGACGGTAGATATCCAGACAGCTGACCACTCCCATAGCCACAGTCTCCACATTCACTGTTCCCAGCCTCGACACTGCCATAGATTTAGAATAGGACAAAACAGTCAGTCCTGTAACATGCACATACACACACAGACACACTTCCCTCCTTCCCCCATCCCCCTTTACCTGTTGTTCCTATTGGCTATGAAGCTGTTCCACGGAGTGTTAGCAAGTAGGCTGAGCTGCAGTAGGTTCACAGCAAATAGGCCAGTGTTACCTCAGTCAATCAAATCTATTTATCAGGCCCTTTTTACATCAGCCAATGTCACAAAGTGCTATACAGAAACCCAGCCTAAACCCCAAAGAGCAAGCAATGCAGATGTAGAAGCACGGTGGCTAGGAAAACTCCTTAGAACCTTGGAAGAAACCTAGAAAGGAACCAGGCTCTGAGGGGTGGCCAGTCCTTTTCTGGCTGTAAAAGAGTACATGGCCATTAAGGCCAGATTGTTCTTCAAGATGTTCAAACGTTCATAAATAATAAAAACAGTGGTTGTAGAGGATGCATCAGGTCAGTACCTCAGGAGTAAGAGTTGAAAACATCAGGTCAGGGACAAGGTAGCAGGGTTCCATAGCCGCAGGCAGAACAATTGAAACGGAGCAGCAGCACGACCAGGTGGACTAGGGACAGCCAGGAGTCATCAGGCCAGGTAGTCCTTAGGCATGGTCATAGGGTTCATGTCCTCTGGAAGGGGAGGGAGAGAGAGAGAGAATTAGAGGGAGCATACTTACAGTTGAAGTCGGAAGTTTACATACACCTTAGCCAAATACATTTAAATTCAGTTTAGCACAAATCGTGACATTTAATTCTAGTAACAATTCCCTGTCTTAGGTCAGTTAGGATCACCACTTTATTTTAAGCATGTGAAATGTCAGAATAATAGTAGAGAGAATGATTTACTTCAGCGTTTATTTCTTTCATCACATTCCCAGTGGGTCAGAAGTTTACATACACTAAATTAGTATTTGGTAGCATTGCCTTTAAATTGTTTAACTTGGGTCAAATGTTTCAGGTAGCCTTCCACAAGCTTCCCACAATAAGTTGGGTGAATTTTGGCCCATTCCTCCTGACAGAGCTGGTGTAACTGAATCAGGTTTGTAGGCCTCCTTGCTCGCACACTCTTTTCAGTTCTGCCCACACATTTTCTAAAGGATTGAGGTAAGGGCTTTGTGATGGCCACTCCAATACCTTGACTTTGTGGTCCTTAAGCATTTTGCCACAACTTTGGAAGTATGCTTGGAGTCATTGTCCATTTGGAAGACCCATTTGCGACCAAGCTTTAACTTGCTGACTGATGTCTTGAGATGTTGCTTCAATATATCCACATCATTTTCCATCCACATCATTTTCCAGCCTCATGATGCCATCTATTTTGTGAAATGCACCAGTCCCTCCTGCAGAAAAGCACCCCCACAACAAGATGCTGCCACCCCCGTGCTTAACGGTTGGGATGGTGTTCTTCGGCTTGCAAGCATCCCCCTTTATCCACCAAACATAAAAATGGTTATTATGGCCAAACAGTTCTACTTTTGTTCCATCAGACCATAGGACATTTCTCAAAAAAGTACGATCTGTGTCCCCATGTGCATTTGCAAACCGTAGTCTAACTTTTTTATGGGTGTTTGGAGCAGTGGCTTCTTCCTTGCTTAGCAGCCTTTCAGGTTATGTCGATATAGGACTCGTTTTAGTGTGGAAATAGATACTTTTGTTTCCTCCAGCATCTTCACAAGGTCTTTTGCTGTTGTTCTGGATTGATTTGCACTTTTTGCACCAAAGTACGTTCATCTCTAGGAGACAGAACACGTCTCCTTCCTCAGAGGTATGACGGCTGCGTGGTCCCATGGTGTTTATACTTGCATACTATTGTTTGTACAGATGAACGTTGTACCTTCAGGCATTTGGAATTGCTCCCAATGACGAACCAGACTTGTGGAGGTCTACAAATGTTTTTCTGAGGTCTTGGCTGATTTCTTTAGATTTTCCCATGATGTCAAGCAAAGAGGCACTGAGTTTGAAGATCTGCCTTGAAATACATCCACAGGTACACCTCCAATTGACTCAAATGATGTCAATTAGCCTATCAGAAGCATCTAAAACCATGACATTATTTTATGGAATTTTCCAAGCTGTTTAAAGGCACAGTCAAATTAATGTATGTAGACTACTGACCCACTGGAATTGTGATACAATCAATTATAAGTGAAATAATCTGTCTGTAAACAATTGTTTGAAAAATTACTTGTGCCATGCACAAAGTAGATGTCCTAACCGACTTGCCAAAACTATAGTTTGTTAACTTGTTACGGCTAGACTTTCCACTAGCGGGACCCCTCGACAACATCCGGTGAAATGGCAGAGCACCAAATTCAAATTAAATTACTATAAATATTAAACTTTCATGAAATCACACATGCAATACACCAAACTAAAGCTACACTTGTTGTTAAACCAGCCAACATGTCAGATTTCAAAAAGGCTTTACGGCAAAAGCAAACCATGCGATTATCTGAGGATAGCACCCCACCAAACAAACACATGACATTCATATTTCAACCCGCCAGGCGCGACACAAAACGCAGAAATAACGATATAATTCATGCCTTACCTTTGAAAATCTTCTTTTGTTGGCACTCCAATATGTCCCAAAAACATCATAAATGGTCATTTTGTTCGATTAATTCCGTCGTTATATCTCCAAAATGTCCATTTATGTGGCGCGTTTGATCCAGAAAAACACCGGTTCCAACTCGCACAACATGACTACAAAATATCTAATAAGTTACCTGAACTTGTTCCCAACATTTCAAACAACTTTCCTAATACAACTATAGGTATTTTTTTACTTAAATTATCAATGAAATTTAAGTCGGGATAAACTGCATTCAATAGCGGATAAAAACAATGTGGAGCGTGCTTTCAGGTCATGCGCCTCTAACAAACAGTACACTTCACCTGACCCTTGTTCTGAACTGCCCTACTTCTTCATTTCTCAAAGGAAAAACATCAACCAATTTCTAAAGACTGTTGACATCCAGTGGAAGCAATAGGAACTGCACGCAAGTGCCACAGAAATCTAGATCCCCATAGAAACCCCGTTGAAAAGAGAGTGACCTCAATATATTTTTCCTGGATGGATTTTTTTTAGGTTTTCACCTGCCATATCAGTTATGTTATACTCACAGACATAATTCAAACAGTTTTAGAAACTTTAGAGTGTTTTCTATCTAAATCTACAAAGTATATGCATATCCTAGCTTCTGGGCCTGAGTAGCAGGCAGTTTACTTTGGGCACACTTTTCATCCGGACGTGAAAATACTGCCACCTAGCCTGAAAAGGTTAACAAGAAATTTGTGGAGTGGTTGAAAAAGGAGTTTTAATGACTCCAACCTAAGTGTATGTAAACTTCCGACTTCAACTGTATAACCATAGAAAACGTTTGCCGGTCGGAGGGTCATCTAACAAGTGCAGATCGGAGGGCCATCAAGCAAAACAGACCAATGAAGACATGGGTAAATGGCGGGAGTAGCTATGACTCTCTGAGGACTGGGTAGGGAAGGGGGCCTATGCCCTCCGCTTCTCCCTTCCCTCTGCGCAGGGTTCTGGGCCGGGTGGGTGACTTCGGCTCTCGTCCGAACTCGGATCCCCGCATATCCTTGTCACCTGGGTTGTGCTGACCGGCTCCATCCCCCCTTTCCCCGTTAGGCACGGCCGCATGGCGCACCCCCAATATCAAGGTGCACATGGGTCTATTTATATGATGAATATGAATTCGGAGGGCATAAATTATTAAATATTAAAGCATTGGACCTCTCACTAAAGGAGTCAGTCATACAAAAGTTTTACTTAAATCCAAACTTGTTGGAGATTATAAGAGTACATGGCCCTAAAGGCTAGATCATTTTTCAAGCTGTTCAAACATTCATAAATGACCAGCAGGGTCAATAATATAAACAGTGGTTATAGAGGGTGCAACCGGTCAGCACCTTAGGGGTAAATGCCAGACGGCGTTTCATAGCCAAGCATTCAGGGGTCAAGACAGCAAGTGTGTGTGCGAGAGAGATGGAGAAAGAGAGAGCGAGAGAGAGAGAGAGGATCGAAACACACACAGTAACGCATGGAATATAGTAATAAGAAAGTCAGTTTAATATGCAGTGCAGATTACCTCCTATTACCCTTCTCAGAGTTTTAAGAATTGTGTGTGTTCAATTATTTGTGACATTTTGGCATTTAAAGCATATTAAAGATAGAAGCAATAGGATTTGAAGCAATAGACTACCCCCGCGTGGTCAACTATTTCAACACCGTTTTGTGCTGCTCTGAGACAAGCATGGGGACTGGTATTGATAAATCAATTAGATTTTATTTTCTCTGAATCTCTGTTTCAGTATTGGTTAGACTACAATTAGGGTGTGGAAATGTTAGGATTGGCTAATAGGACTGATGGTAAAGGGGGATTACTCACTCGCCGTCGGATCCTTACAATGCACCCCGACCTACGTCCCCGATATCTCCATCTCTTCTTCATGCGAATGACGGGGATTTGGGCCTTGTCGGGTGTCTGAAGTAAATCCTTCGCGTCCGACTCATTAAACAAAAAATCTTCATCCAGTATGAGGTGAGTAATCGCTGTCCTGTTATCCAGAAGCTCTTTTCGATCATAAGAGACGGTGGCAGAGACATTATGTACTATGTATTATGTACATTATGTAAAACTAATCTCTCATGACTCCTAAAATAATGTCCCTCTCTGAACAGAAGGACTTTCATTATTGTTCATGCACAACACATCGGATGGAAACTTCGTACATCTAGTGGGTATACTTTCCAAGTTAGAGTATTTATTTTATAACATTTTTAATGTCACCATAAAATAACAACCAAAATTACATTTGTGTTCTTTAAATCATGGGGCGGCATTGTAGTATAGTGGTTAGAGCGTTGGACTAGTAATTGAAAGGTTGCAAGATCGAATCCCCGAGCTGACAAGGTACAAATCTGTCGTTCTACCCCTGAACAAGGAACCCACTGTTCCTAGGCTGTCATTGAAAATAAGAATTTGTTCTTAACTGACTTGTCTAGTTAAATAAAGGTATAAAAAAATGCAATGTAAGAAATATTTTACCAGTATTCGCTTTAGAACTTGTTAGAGTTTCGGATGGAAAAGTCGTAAAACAAAGCACATTCCTTGGGTGAATTTGGAAAGGGAGACCACGCACACTAGCCCTTTCTCTGTTAACCCCCACCACCCCCACCAACACCTGTTAACCCCCACCAGTTCCCTCCTCCTCCCCTCTATGGGTGAGGGGGGGGTCTGGTTGAAGTCATTCATTGCAAACCTGATCTGACCTATTTGGATCCTCACAGGACAGTCATGACACTATGGTTTGTAGCGTTTGTGCATGGCTTGCTGGTATGGTTTTTGCCTGGTAGGAGTCTTGGAGCATGTGCATGTATTCATTGGTTAGTGTTGAGTTATTGGTTCTGTGTGGTGTACTGATTTTGACTATGGGACCAGCAGTGTTCTGTGCAGAGGTAGAGGAGAGTTTGGGTTTTCTCAAGCTAACGAGGGATCAGTTACGTCAGGTAGCAAAAATTCTGAAGGTTGAAATAGCAGAGGAGTTGAACAAGTTAGATGTTGCAGTGCTTTTATGGGAGAAGTGGAGTAAGTTCTTGCCATCGGTTCTGGTGGATAGCAGTCAGGAGGACGAATACTTGTTGGAAATGACACTTTTGAAACAGCCGAGTGAATAAAGGGGAGAAAATTTGTGTTTCCAGTTGGTCAGAAAGTCTTGTCACTAAAACGGTTTCCACCAGTGATCAGAGTGATTAGCTACTTTCCCCAAGTGATCATGCAGGTTTGTTTAACCCCCGTAAAACCCAGGTGTCTCAGGAGGCGGAGTGAGAGTTTTGAGGTATCCCCAGGTTGTGAAGGTACTCATGTTAGCAGATTTTTTTTTAAACGTATGGGACAGCGGAGACTGTGAAGAGACACACACATGTGCACAGATACACATGCTGACACACGCACGCTAGACACACATACACATGGATTTTGTATTGTAGATGTGGTAGTAGAGTAATGGCCTGAGGGAACACACTTAATGTGTTGTCAAAAGTGATATGAAATGTAATGTAAAAAAAAATGTGTTATTGTATATATGTAGATGTTGCTGGATCCCAGGAAGAGCTGGGGATCTTAAATAAATACAAATGTTCAAAGGAGTACAGTGCCTGCAAAAGTATTCATACTCCTTGGCATTTTTTCCTATTTTGTTGAATTCCAACCTGTAATTTAAATGGATTTTTATTTGGATTTCATGTAAAGGACATGCACAAAATAGTCCAAATTTCTGAAGTGAAATGAAAAAAATAACTTGTTTTAAAAAAATTACAAAAAAATGTAAAACGTAAAAGTGGTGCGTGCATATGTATTCACCCCTTTGCTATGAAGCCCCTAAATAAAATCTGGTGCAACCAATTACCTATAATTAGTTAAATAAAGTCCACCTGTGTGCAATCTAAGTGTCACATGATCTGTCACATGATCTCAGTATATCTAAACCTGTTCTGAAAGGCCCCAGAGTCTCCAACACCACTAAGCAAGGGGCACAACCAAGCAAGCAGCACCATGAAGACTAAGGAGCTCTCCAAGCAGGTCAGGGACAAAGTTGTGGAGAAGAACAGATCAGGGTTGGGTTATAAAAAAAATATCCAAAACTTTTGAACATCCCATGGAGCACCATTAAATCCATTATTAAAAAATGGAAAGAATATGGCACCACAACAAACCTGACAAGAGAGGGCCACCCACCAAAACTCACAGACCAGGCAAGGAGGGCATTAATCAGAGAGGCAAAAAAGAGACAAAAGATAACCCTGAAGGAGCTGCAAAGCTCCACAGTGGAGATTAGAGTACCTGTCCATAGGACCACTTTAAGCCGTACACTCCACAGAGCTGGGCTTTACGGAAGAGGGGTCAGAAGAAAGAAATTGCTTAAAGAAAAAAATAAACAAACACATTTGGTGTTCGCCAAAAGGCATGTGGGAGACTCACTAAACATGTGAGAGAAGGTACTCGGGTCAGATGAGACACAAAATGCTGCTTTTGGCCATAAAGGAAAATACTATGTCTGGTGCAAACCCAACACCTCCCATCACCCCGAGAACATCATCCGCACAGTGAAGCATGGTGGTGGCAGCCTCATGCTGTGGGGATGTTTTTCATCGGCAAGGACTGGGAAACTGGTCAGAATTGACGGAATGATGGATGGCGCTAAATACAGTGAAATCCTTGAGGGAAACGTGTTTCAGTCTTCCAGAGATTTGAGACTGGGATGGAGGTTCACCTTCCAGCAGGAGAATGGTGGGGGTGTGACATTGTAATGTACAGTACGTGACGAGGTAATGATAATAATATTGTTCACTATGTTGTTGTAATGGATATGTGATGATGTTTAAATTTGTTTAATTCAGAATCTGTGGTATGACTTAAAGATTGCTGTGCACCAGTGGAACCCATCCAACTTGAAGGAGCTGGAGCAGTTTTGCCTAAAAGAATGGGCAAAAATCCCAGTGGCTAGATGTGCCAAGCTTACAGAGACATACCCTAAATACCCCAAGAGAGTTGCAAAAGGTGGCTCTACAAAGTATTGACTTTTGGGGGTGACTAGTTGTGCATGCTCAAGTTGTCTGTTTTTTTGTCTTATTTCTTGTTTTTTTCACAATATAATATATTTTGCATCTTCAAAGTGGTAGGCATGTTGTGTAAATCAAATTATACAACCCCCCGAAAAAATCTATTTTAATTCCAGGTTGTAAGTCAACAAAATAGGAAAAATGCCAAGAGGGGTGAATACTTTCGCAAGCCACTGTACTGATGCTAAACCAGTTAGGGAGGAGGATGATTTGTGTGGGGATTTAGAAAAAACATTATTTGTCAAACTAGACAGTGGTTTCCAGGAAATGATTCTCCCTAGTGAGGAAAGTGATTCTTGTATCTCCAGCCGAGACCTTCGTGGCAGAGATATGTGATGTGGTGTACTCTCTGCAGCTTGAGTATGAGGTTGATTCATGTGTCAATTTAGAGGAGACGTTCTTTGTTGAGTTGAGTGACACTGAGCAACTAGGTTCTCTTAGTGGTCTGAGAAATGATTTGGTTACCCCAAACTATCTGTTGGATTCAGAGCTCCAGTGTTTATAGTGGACATATTTTGTCTCTTCAGTTAAATAAGTTTTAGGAAAGTAAATGTATATATATATGTATAAAAGTTAGGAAAATAGATATGGGTGACTATGTGGAATAGGTTAGGTAGTTTACACAGCACACTACAGTGCATTACGACTTCCACACTCCATTCCCCCAGGGGACAGCAGCAGAAACGTTGTCCAGGTGCTAAGCCTGGTTTCTAAAGACATCAGGTGCATCAGAGTGATTATCAGGCAGAGTGCCAGCTTGGAGAGCTTGCTGGTTTTGTTTGGTGGCCATGAGGCCTCTCATTCATTTTTTGAGTCTTTAGTTTTTCCATTTTGTACATTATTTTTTCATCACCACCTGAACAAATAATAATCCTCTTGAACTGGCTGATCAAGAGGTCAAGACGGAGCTGGCCCTGAACCTAAGGTAAGGTAGCTGTCTCCCGGTAAAAACATTTTTCACATAGGCTGCATTTAGACAGGCAGCCCAATTCGAATATTTTTTTCACTAATTGGTGATTTGACCAATCAGATCAGGTCTGAAAAATAGCTGATAAGAAAAGATCTGATGTGATTGGTCAAAAGACCAATTAGTGGAAAAAATATTAGAATTGGGCTGCATGTGTAACACGCAGCCTTAGATGCACATCTTAACACAAGCCACAGACCAGTTAACTAGGCCTAAAACCCGTAGACTTAGCAAGTGCAACAATATTAGCAGAGTTTTCAATAAAATTGTAACGTCCTTAAAACCTGTTGAGGATGGGGGCGCTGTTGTGACTATTTATGCTAATCGTGTAATTTTTGAAACGTCTTCCCACAAAATCCTTGATCGTACAATATGCATATTATTATTATTATTGGATAGAAAACAGTCTATAGTTTCTATAGGAGTTGAAATTTTGTCTCTAAGTGGAACAGAGCCCATTCTACAGCAATTTCCCTGACATGGAGTCAGATTTCAGAAATGTTGGCCCCTGATCTGGAGTCAGTTAAAAGGGCACTGTTATTGCTATGAGTATACGGACACTGCTTACGTCTTCCCCTGGATGCCTTTACGTGATGACGATTTGAATGGGGTCGATTGCGCGTTCACAGGCACTACAAATTAAAAAACCCTGAGGCTAGTCACTCTTTTCTTGCTGCGTCATGTGCCTAGAGGACACCGACCCGCACCTGTTCCAAGCATTAGTGGAGGAAGTAATATTACTCGGGTCATGTTTCTACTCGTTATGGGAGTTAAAAACATCATAAGGTAGTTAATTTAAAGCGTTTTATAGCAATTTATATCCGTTTAGTGCGATTTTGGGACATTTATTTCTGAAACGCTGTGAATTGCTGGGCACGCTTCCAGTTCATCCCGAACGCAGTTGGCATTTCCACATGGCAAGAGGAAAGCTTTCCACCAAAAGACGATTACTCCCAAGAAAGGATCCTTTGCCCAAGATACTGATGGAAGAACAGCTCAAAGTAGGACATTTTTATTATGATAAATCGTGTTTCTGTCGAAAAATGTTAGTGGCTTAGGACGCCATGTTTTTTGACGTAGCTTCGCTTGGCGCAAACTGTATTGAAAAGTAAGGATAAATTAAAAAATGTAATTCCGCGATTGTATTAAGAATTAAATTGTCTATCAATCCCTGTCCACCCTATATTTTTTAGTCACGTTTATGAGTATTTATGTATAAGAGTAGATCACTGTCTAAGTGGCGCACGGACATTTTCTCACCAGCTTGGCTACATTTCACATTGTCTAACCATGATTTTGGTGGCTAAATATAAACATTTTCGATCAAACTCTATATGGATTGTGTAATATGATGTTACAGGAGTGTCATCTGAAGAATTCTGAGAAGGTTAGTGAAAAAATGAATATATTTTGGCGATGTTGACTTTTATCGCTCACTTTGGCTAGAATCAATGCTGGGCTGCTATGTGCAATGTGCTATGCTAATATAACGATTTATTGTGTTTTCGCTGTAAGACACTTAGAAAATCTGAAATATTGTCTGTATTCACAGGATCTGTGTCTTTCGATTAGTGTATGCTGTGTATTTTTACGAAATGTTTGATGATTAGTAAGTAGGTAAACACGTTGCTCAATGTAGTTTTTCTATTACATTTGTGACGGTGGGTGCAATTGTAACCTATGCCATCTACCTGAAATATGCACTTTTTTCTAACAAAACCTATCCCATACCATAAATATGTTATCAGACTGTCATCTGATGAGTTTTTTTCTTGGTTAGGGGCTATAAATATCTTAGTTTAGCCGAATTGGTGATAGCTACTGGTGTTGGTGGACAAATAAAAGATGGTGGATTATGCTAATGTGTTTTTAGGTAATAGATGTACATCTTTACATATTGTGTCTTCCCTGTAAAACATTTTAAAAATCAGACATGTTGGCTGGATTCACAAGATCTGTGTCTTTCATTAGCTGTATTGGACTTTAATGTGTGAAAGTTAAATATTTTAAAAAAATATTTTTTTGAATTTCGCGGCTCTGCCTTTTCAGTGGGGGGGGGGGGGGGGGAGTGCCGCTAGCGGCACCCTCATCCTAGACAGGTTAAGCCAATACTGAGCGACCTTGTCAAGAGGTACAAACCTCTTGGCGTAATGGTTAAAAATACTTTGAGGTGTTATTGCATAACACCAAAAGTGTTAATTCCCTAGTCTCTGCCGAGTCCCCAACAACTGAATGTTCTGGTTTTCAGGGGAAATGGAAAGAGAGCCTATGACATGACTTCCGCTTTTGGACCTTAACAAGGCAACACTCCATCTTAACTCCTCCTCCACATTTACCAAAACCATCATTAGGTTTGCCGACGACACAGTGGTGGTAGGCCTGATCACTGACGACGATGAGACAGCCTTCCAGGTGACTGCATCATGAAGCTGGTTGAGAGTATGCCAGGAGTGTGCAAAGCTGTAATCAAGGCAAAGGGTGGTTACCTTGAAGAATCTCAAATATAAAATATATTTTGATTTGTTTAACACTTTTTTTGGTTACTACATGATTCCGTATGTGTTATTTCATAGTGTTGATGTCTTCTTGATTATTCTACAATGGAAAATAGTAAAAATAAAGAAAAACCCTTGAATGAGTAGGTGTGTCCAAACGTTTGAATGGTACCATATATGGTGCCAAAAATAAGGGGTTAAATACATGTACAGAAATATATACACAGTGCATTGGGAAAGTATTCAGACCCCTGTTGTTACAGCCTTTTTCTAAATGGATTAAATAGAAAAAAGGATCATCAATCTGCACACAATACCCCATAATGACAAAGCGAAAACAGGTTTAGAAATTTTGGCAAATGAATAAAATTGTAAAACAGTAATGTTTTTACATAAGTATTCAGACCCTTTGCTACGAGACTCAAAATTGAGCTCAGGTTAATTCTGTTTCCATTGATAATCCTTGATGTTTCTTAAACTTGGAGTCCACCTGTGGTAAATTCAATTGACTGGACATGATTTGGAAAGGCACACACCTGTCTATATAAGGTACAGAACAGCAGGCAGGCTCGGGGTCAGGGCAGCCCGAAACTAGGAAACAGAACTTGAGAAAGCAGGTGAGACGGGAAAACGTGCTGGTAAGACCTGACAAGACAAGACGAACTGGCAACCGACAAATAGAGAACACAGGTATACATACACTGGGGATGATGAAGAAGATGGGTGGCACCTGTAGGGGGGTGGAGACAAGCACGAACACATTGAGGACTAAGGCAGCCAATTCTGATATTATTATTTCACTAATTGGTCTTTTGACCAACCAGATTAGCTCTGAAAAAGATCTGATGTGAAAGATCTGATGTGATCGGTCAATATACCAATTCATGGAAAAAATATCAGTCGGGCTGTGTAAACACAGCCTAAGTAATACGACCTCCATGACAGTTATCTCATTAGGAAGGCAGAAGAGGGCTTTATTATGGACAAACTTCTCCCCATCTTAGCTACTGTTGTATCAACATGTTTTGACCATGACAATTTACAATCCAAGGTTACTCCAAGCAGTTTAGTAACCTCAACTTGCTCAATTTCCACATTATTCATTAAAATATTTAGTTGAGGTTTAGGGTTTAGAGAATGATTTATCCCAAATACAACACTTCGTTTTTAAAAATATATTTAGAATATACTTCTTCCTTGACACCCATTCTGAAACTAACTGCAGCTCTTTGTTAAGTGTAGCAGTTATTTCAGTCGCTGTAGTAGCTGACATGCATAGTGTTGAGTCATCCGCATACATAGACACACTGGCATTACTCAAAGCGAGTGGCATGTCATTAGTAAGACTGAAAAAAGTAAGGGGCCTAGACAGCTTCCATGGGAAATTCCTGATTCTACCTGGAGAATTATGTTGGAGAGGCTTTCATTAAAGAACACTCCCTGTGTTCTGTTAGACAGGTGACTCTTTATCCACAGTATAGCAGGAGGTGTAAAGCCATAACACAAGTTTTTCCAGCAGCAGACTATGATTGATAATGTCAAAAGGATCACTGAAGTCTAACAAGACAGCTCCCACAATCTTTCTACGATCAATTTCTCTCAGCCAATCATCAGTCATTTGTGTAAGTGCTGTGCTTGTTGAATGTCCTTACCTATAAGTGTGCTTAAAGTCTGTTGTCAACGTGTTTATTTTAAAATAGCATTGTATTTGGTCAAACACATTTTTTTCCAAAGGTTTTCATCTTCAAATTATATTTTTGCAGGAATCTCCATACGAATGATTTTGCCGAAGATTGTATCTCCGCTGGGCTGGGCAACCTGAGCTTTTGCTATCTCTGCTATCTATTTGAGCCAGTAAAGGGGACTTTACTATTCTTCGGTAACGTAATTACTTTTGCTGTCCTCCAGGCCTGAGGGCAAACACTTTCTAGTAGGCTTAGATTGAAGATATGACAAATAGGAGTGGCAATATCGTCCGCTATTATCCTCAGAAATTTCTATCGAAGTTGTCAGACCCCGGTGGCTTGTCATTGTTTATAGACAACAATATTTTTTTTCACCTCTTCCACACTCACTTTACGGAATTCAAAATTACAATGCTTGTCTTTCATAATTTGGTCAGTAATACTTGGATGTGTAGTGTCGGCATTTGTTGCTGGCATGTCATGCCTCAATTTGATAATCTTCCCAATGAACAAAATAATTAAGTAGTTGGCAATATCAGTGGGTTTTGCCTTTTTGCCCAATATTTCCTTTAAGATGCTCTCAAGCTTGTTACTATCATTCTTCATATTAGCTTTGTTTCATAGTACAGTATCTTCTTCTTTTTATTCAGTTTAGTCACATGATTTCTCAATTTGCAGTACGTTTACCAATCGGTTATGCAGCCAGACTTACTTGCCATTCTCAACCATACAATTTTTAAATTCCTCATCGACACAAGGGGATTTAACAGTTTTTAGTCATTTTCTTAATGGGTGCACGCTTATTAGTAACTGGAAAAAAAATATTTTCTAAATGTGGGCCAGGCACCACGCAAAAATTATGCTTTTGCTTCCATCGGTCAATTTTCAGATTTTGGGCTATTTTGCAACTATAACTTCACTACTGTCATAAAATGTAAAAATAAATTGAAAATAATGTATATAAATACTTGATTTGTATCATCCGTTAACTACACCTAGCATACATTTTGTTCTTGTTAGCATGTTTCATGTAGATATTCAACCACTATTTTTAAGACTCTCCATGTTGAATCATATATCATTCAAAAACTTTTTTAACTGAGAATATCGTTAGCTAGTCCATACATGGCGATATGCTTTGCAGATGTAGTGCTTCGTGCTGAAAGATTAGTAATTTCCTGACATCCGATTGGTTACTGGCATTTAAAGGCCCTTTCCGGCAAACTGATTGGTTAGAATGGCTCACGTGCCGCACTGCACTTCCTTGTTTACGTAAAGAGAGACAAAATTAGCAAATCTCGAAGAATATACCAACAGATTGAGGATAAAAATAGGCGATCTCGGTTCGCCAACGCGAGAAAAGCATTGAATGAAAGAAAAAATGAGCCTAATCAGACGATCGAGGCAGTGGCAGTACAGGTAGATGAGGAAAAGGAGGTACCCGGTAGCAGCGCGTTGAGATGCAAAATAGTTGAGACGGAGATGACAGCTAGCAGCGATCAACCAGCCAGCAGCCAGCCAGCCAACAGTGACTTTTATTCCACGTGTCACAAATAAACCAACTTGTACAGTATTTAATTTGCCCTTAATTTGTCTACACACTGGACTGAAAATCACTATAGACCCCACCAACCAGGGATTCTGTAATTCTGTCATGATAGAATGTGCACACAGAGTATTTACACTTCCTCCAGGCTGCAGGAGTGCTCCAGTGGAGATGTGGCATTTGACATAAATGTGAGGATGGTTCTTCTAGCCCACGAACTTGAACTTGGTTATGCAGCACTTAAGAAAATAAGCAAAGTCCTTGGGATTCCTTCCTTGCGTCTCAGCTTATATCAGAGACATGACAGGAGAGTGACAGATAAATAAAAGGGGAGAGTAGCCCATTATTGTCAGGTGACTTGCTGTGTATAGATTTCCTTGCTCCAGCAAATGTATTCAAAGTGAATAAACAGAGTGATAGGAAAACATAACTATACAATGAGACTATCACATAGGCCTACAGTGTCATATGGCTGTAGCCTCTACTGTGATTACTGAGAAATTAGCTTTTCATAAAGTAAATACATGCTCATATGCTAATATTTACATAGGGTAACATGCTGATATTTAGTCATGCAGATATGACTGTAATGTCGACAGACATCATAATAAGTACGTTTTCCCCCCACTTTAGAGATTCAGAGAGGGCTATAGTCAATGGAGAGTGCTGCAAAGCTAATTAGAAGAGCATATGCAGAAATAGACCCAGACATAGCAGATTTGCTGAAGGAGGATGAGGATGCCATCACAGACCTTCATGTATCCTTTGATGGCACAAGAGAGGATTCACTTCCAACTACGGGATAGGTATGTGAATAGACATTGTAACAGGTCTAGTGATAGACTATGAGGTGTTGTCTTCATACTGCCATGCATGTGTCATGAAAAGGAAAAGTGGAATTAGTGGGGAGGAGTTCAGGGAATGGAAGGATTCACATGCAGATGACTGTACTCAAAACTTCTCAAGTTTGAGCAACACAATGGAGCAGGAAGCAGCTAAACGCAGCAGCCAGTATGGCAGTAGCCACCTTCAATGAGGGAGCCACTGCTATATCAAATGTGATGGACAAATTGTGGCTTAACAGCACTTTGGTGACACTGGAAGCAATCAGAGAGGAGGATGCGAGGCATGTTGTGAGAGCTGATGCTGCTTCAACGGAGTGTGCCAAGCATAGGCGCAGGTCCCATGACAAAGTCAAGAAAGTAAAGCGGCACCAGCAACAACTCAAAGAGTGCCTTACATATGGGGCAGGCATAGCTGATTAATGTTCTGCACAGTTCAACAGCCATACAACATCCTTGTATGTGACAAATTGAGCAAAGTGATATGAGAATATGCCCAAATGCATATTTGTGCAACAGACCAGTATTCAAAGCATATGCTCTATCGCTTGAAACAAATGTATTAAACGTGCTAATGTATTTATAAAGGGTATATTTGATGTGTATTTGTCAGTTTATTAGTGATATATGAATAACAGTTTAATTAATGTGACATAAATTGTCATATTTATGGAAAATACATTTTATTTGCATTAGGCTATCTTTATCGGCCATTTTCTCAAAATGACATGTTCCCCGTGCGCCAATTCATTTTTCTCAGTCTTTCAAGGACGTACATTCACATTATTAAACACACAGGTTCTTAAGTCTTATAGTCAAGCTTTAAAACCTCTTGACGCTAGGGGTCAGATTCTTTGCATTTTTTGAAATAACGTTCCCAAGGTAAACGGACTATTTCTCAGGTCCAGATCGTAGCATATGCATATAATTTACAGATTAGGATAGAAAACACTCCAAAGTTTCCAAAAAACTGTCAAAATATTGTCTGTGAGTATAACAAAACTGATTCTGCAGGCGAAAACCCGAGGAAATCTAACCCGGAGGTGATTTTTTGATCTGTGTTTCCTGGCCCGTCTTTCTTCCATTTAAAGGGGTATCAACCAGATTCCCTTTCCAATGGCTTCATCGGGCTGTGAACAGGCTTTAGACATAGTTTCAGGCTTTTATTTTGAAAAATGAGCAAGATTTTTCAAAACTAGTCAGGTGTCCTCTGATTAGTTCCTGCGCGTGAGAGGGGTAGCTCTCCATTTTCTTTCTCTCTTTCATTGAATATGTTACGGTCCGGTTAAAATATTATCGATTTTGTTTGTTAAAAACAACCTGAGGATTGATTATAAAAAACATTTGACATGTTTCTACGAACATTACGAATACGTTTTGGAATTTTCGTCGAACGGAACGAGGCTTTGGTTTTCTGAACATAACGCGCAACCCAAATGGCGTTTTTTTGTTATAAAAGTAATATTTATCGAACAAAAAGAACATTTGTTGTGTAACTGGGAGTCTCGTGAGTGCAAACATCTGAAGATTATCAAAGGTAAGCGATTAATTTTATTGCTTTTCTGACTTTCGTGACCATGCTAATTGGGGCTAGCTGTTGTAGCATTGATTGATACACTCACAAAAGCTTGGATTGCTTTCGCTGCAAAGCATATTTTCAAAATCTGACACGATAGGTGTTTAACAAAAAGCTAAGCTGTGTTTTGGTATATTTCAATTGTGATTGCATGATTATAAATATTTTTTGTAATATTTTGAGCCCTGGAATTCAGCGGTTGTTTAGGAAAATAATCCCGCTAAAGGGATCCGTAGAGCAGAGAAGTTTAAGTGAGGCGTTTTTTTATATCCTGTGAAATTTTGGTTTTAAGTGTCATTTTATCTGTAAATATATGCAAAATATGCATCCTTCATACATGAATATGTGAAGTGTTTTTTAAATAATTCCATTAAAATACAATATTTTGAAAGACTGATCTGTAAAAGTCTGACCATTGAGTGTCTTATCACAATAAAGGCCACCCAAAAAATCTTCCTTGAAGCAATG
The DNA here is from genome assembly GCF_029448725.1 of Salvelinus fontinalis. Lineage (NCBI taxonomy): Eukaryota > Metazoa > Chordata > Actinopteri > Salmoniformes > Salmonidae > Salvelinus > Salvelinus fontinalis. Next base: position 39,799,109 of record NC_074665.1, on the reverse strand, counting down.
TGTTGAAAAACAGATAATCGTAATATGCATATTAGGAGGTTTTGTCACATTTGCATATTTTTTTATTTATCCATTATTTTACCAGGTAAGTTCACTGAGAACCCATTCTCATTTACAGCAACGACCTGGGGAATAGTTACAGGGAAGAGGAGGGGGTGAATGAGCCAATTGTAAACTGGGGATTATTAGGTGACTGTGGTGGTTTGAGGGCCAGATTGGGAATTTAGCCAGGACACCAGGGTTAACACCCCTACTCTTACAAAAAGTGCCATGTGATCTTTAATGACCTCAGATAGTCAGGACACCCATTTAACATCCCATCCGAAGGACTGTACCCTACACAGGGCAGTGTCTGCCAATCACTGCCCTGGGGCATTGGGATATTTTTTAGACCAGAGAAAAGAGTGCCTCCAACATCACTTCTAGCAGCATCTGGTCTCCCATCCAGGGACTGACCAGGACCAACCCTGCTTAGCTTCAAAAGCAAGCCAGCAGTGGTATGCAAGGTGGTATGCTGCCGGCAGTAATTTTAATATTATAATATATAAAACTTGTAATACAATAATATGTTGTATTTATGTATACTTTCAACTGGTAAAGTTTCAGTCTGATGAGACTAAAGAAATAAAATCCCTATTAGCCTGTGGTGCCTGGCCTTAAGTGCCGTGTCTGGTTGCTCCTCATTACACCACAGACCAGCAAATATTCTTTACATTGTCAACATAGGAATCACTACAAAATGTACAGTTGAAGTCAGAAGTTTACATACTCAGAAAAGCAATTGCAGACCTCCACAAGTCTGGTTCATCCTTGGGAGCAATTTCCAAACGCCTGAAGGTACCATGTTCATCTGTACAAACAATAGAACTCAAGTATTAACACCATGGGACCACACAGCCGTCATACCGCTTAGGAAGGAGACGTGTTCTGTCTCCTAGAGATGAATGTAATTTGGTGCGAAAAGTGAAAATCAATCCCAGAACAACAGCAAAGGACCTTGTGAAGATGCTGGAGGAAACGGGTACAAAAGTATGTATATCCACAGTAAAATGAGTCATATATCGACATAAACTGAAAGGCCCCTCAGCAAGGATGAACCACTGCTCCAAAACTGCCATAAAAAATCCAGTCTACGGTTTGCATCTGCACATGGGAACAAAGATCATACATTTTGGAGAAATGTCCACTGGTCTGATTAAATAAAAATAGAACTGTTTGACCATAATGACCATCATTATGTTTGGAGAATAAAGGGGAATGCTTGCAAGCCGAAGAACACCATCCCAACCGTGAAGCGCGGGGTTGGCAGCATCATGTTGTGGCGGTGCTTTGCTGCAGCAGGGACTGGTGCACTTCACAAAATAAATGGCATCATGATGAAAGAAAATGATGTGGATATATTGAAGCAACATCTCAAGATATCAGTCAGTAAATTAAAGCTTGGTCGCAAATGGGTCTTCTAAATGGACAATGACCCCAAGAAAACTTCCAAAGTTGTGGAAAAATGGCTTAAGGACAAAAAAAGTCAGGGTATTGGAGTAGCCATCACAAAGCCCTGACCTCAAATTTGTAGGCAGAACTGAAAAAGCGTATGTGAGCATGGAGGCCTACAAACCTGATCAGTTACACCAGCTCTGTCAAGAGGAATGGGCCAAAATTCACCCAACTTATTGTGAGAAGCTTGTGGAAGGCTACCCGAAACGTTTGACCCAAGTTAAACAATTTAAAGGCAATGCTACCAAATACTAACTGAGTGTATTTAAACTTCTGACCCACTGGGAATGTGATGAAAGAAAAGCTGAAATAAATCACTCTCTACTATTATTCTGACAGTTCACATTCTGAAAATAAAGTGGTGATCCTAACTGACCTAAGAAAGGGATTTTTTACTAGGATTAAATGTCAGGAATTGTGAAAAACTGAGTTTAAATGTATTTGGCTCAGGTGTATGTAAACTTACGACTTCAACTGTATTGTATGAACTGCTACCACTTCCCTTCTCAGGCTGCCCATCATTACGCACACCTGTCACCATCATTATGCGCATCAGTGCTCAATTGACTCCTTTACGTTTTGATTGCCTTACCTTGTCTGTTCCTCTGTTTCATCCCCGTGTCAGCATTAAGGACTTGTAAGTAAGCATTTTACTGTAAGGTCTACAGCATTTTTATTTGGTGCGTGTGACAAATTAAACTAGGCACTTTGACCAGTGAGAGATGAGTTTGGCTAATTGATGGCACCCATTAGCCAATAGCGGAGTAGTAATAACCCAAAGAGAGTTGAAGGCAGCAACAATTCATCAAACTAAGGTGAGCTGCTCACAATTGATAAAGCCATTGTGATGTCTCCGCCTGATAGAGTTGCTACTTAAGGTCCAATAGTAAAATGGACCTTAAATTCCTCGCTGCGGTTTACATAGTTAACGGGTTAATTATATGGATTGGCTGAAGCAGAGCGTGGCTTGTCATCTCTATGGGGAGAAATGTATTCTGGTGCAGGGAAGAGAGCTAGGTTGCAGTCGGTTCCACCTCAGTGAATTGATGGCAGTAGCAGCAGGCCTGCTTGTGTAATGGGTCTGTGTATGTAGCAAGTTTTTCTGATTAGCAAAAGCTTCAGCTGCAGGCTCCGGTTGCTGTACTGAGATGTGAAGGTAACACTTTCTATGAGCCACCTGCTTTGTAACGCATTATACATGTATTTAAGCATTTGTACAGTCTATTTTAGGGAGTCAAGCTATTATGTATGCTTATCCCTTGATAATGCATATTACCACGGGTGTAATGATTTATGAATGCATCTTAAGCCTTTACACATTTTTATGTATGAAAATGATCTGCGAGCTGTTATAAAACCTTATAGCAAGTGTTACAATGCAAAACAGGGAAATATTCATAATGTATTATAAAGCGCTACTTCATAAAGAGCAATGGGCATGTTTCATGGTGGCCTTGTTATAACATAACCTTCATAAGTGTGAAAACCCTTTACTAATGCTTTATTTAAGTGATAATGCCCTCGAAGCTGGTGTTTTGGAGGATATTTTGGCACGGGTGTTAAAACTGTGCCAATATATCCTCCAAACACCGGCCTCAAGGGTATTATCACTTTTATACAACAGGTACCAAAGTATTTTCATTAAAAATGTTATTTTTATTAATTTATTCATACTATTTCATCCTTCCACAAGATGTAGTCCCGACACAAATCTAGGGTTGCTACCCAAACTGGCTTGTCGTTCGTTCTGTCGGTTCGTTTGCCAGAGACACAACCCAGTCGTTTGTTCTAAATGTTACATAGCCATACTGGCTTGCAATGTTCGTATCCCTTTCTTGCTGGCTAGCCAACTACGGCTAACTTACAGTCACGTCATACAGTGCAGCCAGAATAACAACAGTAGCTGCATTTGCATTTGTTTAAGCGGTTTTCTAGTTGCATTTATTTGGATACACCCATAACAATGAGCTAATGAGGCGCGATTTCGCCTGTCATAGAAGGTGTGCTCCCTCCTCAGGACACTGTTGTTCAGAGGAGCTAACCAACAACCCAGCTAACACAATCCCTTCAAACTGAGGCTGTAAAGACTGAAAACTTGCTGCACCTTTTTTCAATTTACATATCTTTGTATATGCATAAAAAAGATGCCAGATGATTCATGATTTCGACTGGCTGAGAAACACTGCCTGCCTGTCTGTCTTGTCTCGACTCCCGGCCCCTACATGTTCATTACTATGGGACAGCTGGAGTAGAATATTGAAACAATGTTGCAAATGTCGGAGAGATAGACAGCAAGATTTATACAAATCTCCGCTGTTGAAAACTAAATATTAGTCTAAAAGAAATGTGGGAGAGACAGTGGATCGCACAGTCAGATGGAACAGAGTAAATAGGCATTTTAACGTCATAGATTTAGCCGGTGGTAACTTGTTGAATAGAGACCAGCTGGAATGCGGTTTTAACCAATAAGCATTCAGAATTAGGACCACCCGTTATATAAAACTTGATATGAGAATGTATTAGCCATTATGATGTCTTATAATACGCTTATAACATCTATCTATGCATTTACATTTCAACAGACTCAAATTGGCTGGTATTTAGTGAGGATCATAATGATATGACTATAGGACATAGGCTGCATGCTCATAAAAAGATGTGCAAAGCATGACAATCTGTTTTGTAATCTTTATTTAACTCTGCAAGTTCGTTAAGAACAAATTCTTATTTACAATGACGGCCTACCCTGGCCAAACCCGGACAACGCTGTGCCAATTGTGCCCCGCCCCATGGGACCCCAATCATGGCCGGATGTGATACAGCCTGGAATAACTACACCACAATGCATTATATTGTACCTGCTTGTGTTACCAGACACCAAGATAAGGAATTCACTAATTATCTATGCATAACTTTTGAGCTCAATTGACCCTCTGATAGGGGGTTTCTACAATAAAATTAACATTTTAGTTTGTAACAGAGGAGGCAGTCGGCATGCCTATTTGTTCAATCCGCACAAGCCCTTCAAATCACTACTCAGCCATCTCGAAAATAACATATTTTCACACAGTACTGTGTATTTTTAACCATAAAGCATTTGGTCACCCTTATGCTGACAAGGCCCCGCCGCTCTCAGAATAACAATGCTGTGAATATGACAAACACGACACACTCATGTTGTGATAGACACATTTTCATCATAACACAAGTGACACGTAGCATGTCCTCGCTATGTTTACCATTTCATAACACAATCGACATCATGTCAAATCAAGACAGGCTGTATCAACCATTAGCAACAATCAATGTCAATTCTGACAATGAATTCTGTAAATGAGAAATAAATAAAAACACACTATCCACCTATCCAAACTTTGTTTTTATCTTTGTCTATCCCTAAAGAGCGCCCTCACAGCAAACTAGAGACAGACACACGTTCATTTATGCATATCTGCCTGCGACATTCATTCGATAAGAAGCCTTGAGCAGCTCAGCAAACACTTGGATGAAATGGGAGCTTGTATTGAGCATCATAATACACCTCTGAGCAGAATTTCTTTGATTGATATGTCAGGTAGGAATGCTATACACCAGAAGGAAAGCATATTTTAAAAACACGACCATTAGTCTTCTACGACGCTTTTGTCTGTCAGACATAAGGCTAGCAAATGTCCCCCAAAGAGGGCCAATAGGGAGAAGCAAGATGTACCTGATTAATCTCAGAAGGCCAGATTTATTTGACGAAATATGAAATACCATGGAATAACCATGTCACGATAACTGAAGCTTTACCAAAAATACACCCTTTGCACTCACCTTGATTTGTAGAACATTTCTAGGAAAGGAGACAATCTTACGTCAATACAGCTAATTTCAAAAGACCCCATAGGAAGAAAAAATAATAATTTCAAATATATTTTTTAGATGCTTTTTTTTAGGATACATGTGAAATATTTAAAATTGGCCCTAAATACACTCCAACATATATTATGTGTATATAAATATATGTGAAATGTACGCTGGTCTTTCCATGACAGACTGACCAGGTGAGTCCAAGTGAAACCTATGATCCCTTATTGATGTCACTTGTTAAATCCACTTCAATCAGTGTAGATGAAGGGGAGGAGACAGGTTAAAGAAGGATTTTTAAGCCTTGAGAGAATTAAGATTGGATGGTGTATGTGTGCTATACAGAGTGGGAATGGGCAAGACAAATTATTTAACTCTTGTGCTTTGCTGAAAAAAAAATCTGTCTATTGTGCTATGGGTCAGATTGACCCGCACAGTTTAAACACACTCAAGACAGTCAAAGAATCAAGTAAAAACTGCCAGAACTTAATTCTGTCGTCAGACCTTTCAGAAAGAATAAATAAAAATAATAAGAATAAGAACATTTGATTTAAAAAACTCGATATTTATAGAAGTATTTATTAAACATGTTTCCTTCTCACGAACAAGCATTTTCTGCTTCCCCATGTAGGCAGTTTTTTTGTTTTTCCCAGTAACTGTAACACTTAGGTGTGATTTGACCATATTGGTCAAAATGATCCCTTCAGTCTTTCTCTCCACATGTTGAACACAATGTACGTTTGTGCTTTCTGCAGATGTATTTACTGCATTCTACACAAGTGGTGCTGGTTTACCTGTCTTGTCGAGTGGGGCAGAGCAAATCGTGTAGGCCCTGGAACAATTTTGATTATATTGGAAGCTGACAGTCCTCCTTGACTGTTGTGGTGATGGTGACCATTCTATATTACCATCTTTAGGCGTTCATATCCTCTCTTCTCTGGATGATGGTTGTTGCATGCTCTCTCCATCTGATGGAGGAGATAGTATGGCAGACTCCTCTGAATCTTCTTCTACCAAAGAAACATTCACAATCTGGATCATCAACAGCATTGTCCTTTATCTCTGAAATGTGCTCTGTCTCTGAAACCTCTTCTTATATTTCACTGTCACAGTCCAGCATTTGTGATGAGGCTTCATTGACTGAAAATCTTTTGGAGCTAATTTTTGAGTGTCTATGTCAGAGATCTGCTGCTCTCGCACTGAGAAAGAGAAGGTTGGGAAAGCTCCTTTTCACCTAACATAATTATACAAATGCAACCAGAACCAGTCAAAACAATATACATCAAATACGCTTGTTTAATTTGGAAACTGTGCAAATATCTATACACATGAAAGCCTCTGGGTCAAAATGACCCACAACATCATGTTGTGGGCATCATACAAAATCTACACATACATTCCACAACACATCAGTGTGTCCACATTTTGAAATAAGGTTCATGACCCTAAATGAGGAAAAGTTATTTAATTTAATGGAGATAAAGTGAGGTTAACTAGAATATTAGACAACTCAAAAGTGGAAATGGGTCAAATTGACCCACAACATAATAGGAGTGTTAATTTGAATGGGTTATGGTATTATATGCCAGGCGCACCGGTTTGTGTCAAGAACTGCAATGCTTCAGGGTTTTTCACTCTCAACAGTTTGCCGTGTGTATCAAGAATGGTTCACCACCCAAAGGACATCCAGTCAACTTGACACAACTGTGGGAAGCATTGGAGTCAAAATGGGGGGGGGCACAAACTCAATATTTGGAAGGTGTTCCTAATGTTTTTGGTATACTAAATATACACTGCTCAAAAAAATTAAGGGAACACTTAAACAACACAATGTAACTCCAAGTCAATCACACTTCTGTGAAATCAAACTGTCCACTTAGGAAGCAACACTGATTGACAATAAATTTCACATGCTGTTGTGCAAATGGAATAGACAAAAGGTGGAAATTATAGGCAATTAGCAAGACACCCCCAATAAAGGAGTGGTTCTGCAGGTGGTGACCACAGACCACTTCTCAGTTCCTATGCTTCCTGGCTGATGTTTTGGTCACTTTTGAATGCTGGCGGTGCTTTCACTCTAGTGGTAGCATGAGACAGAGTCTACAACCCACACAAGTGGCTCAGGTAGTGCAGCTCATCCAGGATGGCACATCAATGCGAGCTGTGGCAAGAAAGTTTGCTGTGTCTGTCAGCGTAGTGTCCAGAGCATGGAGGCGCTACCAGGAGACAGGCCAGTACATCAGGAGACGTGGAGGAGGCCGTAGGAGGGCAACAACCCAGCAGCAGGACCGCTACCTACACCTTTGTGCAAGGAGGAGCACTGCCAGAGCCCTGCAAAATGACCTCCAGCAGGCCACAAATGTGCATGTGTCTGCTCAAACGGTCAGAAACAGACTCCATGAGGGTGGTATGAGGGCCCGACGTCCACAGGTGGGGGTAGTGCTTACAGCCCAACACCGTGCAGGACGTTTGGCATTTGTCAGAGAACACCAAGATTGGCAAATTCGCCAATGGCGCCCTGTGCTCTTCACAGATGAAAGCAGGTTCACACTGAGCACATGAGCACATGTGACAGACGTGACAGAGTCTGGAGACGCCGTGGAGAACGTTCTGCTGCCTGCAACATCCTCCAGCATGACCAGTTTGGCGGTGGGTCAGTCATGGTGTGGGGTGGCATTTCTTTGGGGGGCCGCACAGCCCTCCATGTGCTCGCCAGAGGTAGCCTGACTGCCATTAGGTACCGAGATGAGATCCTCAGACCCCTTGTGAGACCATATGCTGGTGTGGTTGGCCCTGGGTTCCTCCTAATGCAAGACAATGCTAGACCTCATGTGGCTGGAGTCTGTCAGCAGTTCCTGCAAGAGGAAGGCATTGATGCTATGGACTGGCCCGCCCGTCCCCCAGACCTGAATCCAATTGAGCACATCTGGGACATCATGTCTCGCTCCATCCACCAACGCCACGTTGCACCACAGACTGTCCATGAGTTGGCGGATGCTTTAGTCCAGGTCTGGGAGGAGATCCCTCAGGATACCATCCGCCACCTCATCAGGAGCATGCCCAGGCGTTGTAGGGAGGTCATACGGGCACGTGGAGGCCACACACACTAGTGAGAGTCATTTTAACTTGTTTTAAGGACATTACATCAAAGTTGGATCAGCCTGTAGTGTGGTTTTCCACTTTAATTTTGAGTGTGACTCCAAATCCAGACCTCCATGGGTTGATAAATTTGATTTCCATTGATATTTTTTGTGTGATGTTGTTGTCAGCACATTCAACTCTGTAAAGAAAAAAGTATTTAATAAGAATATTTCATTCATTCAGATCTAGGATGTGTTATTTTAGTGTTCCCTTTATTTTTTGGAGCAGTGCATATCATGTATGGTAAATGCATCGGGAAATGTATTTCATGTATTTGAACATATATTCTGAAACACATGAAACAATGTATTTAAGAATATATTTTCACTTGTATTTTTCAATATATTTGATAAATGTATTTTAATGTTTCTTGTGATATACTTATTTTAGATATAGCACAGGCTTCATAAAATCACAAATAGCCATTAAATAATTACTTTTTGAAAATCTTCCTCTGATTTGCAATCCAAAGGGTCCCAGCTACAACATGCATGGTCGTTTTGTTAGATAAAATCCTTCTTTATATCTCAAAAAGTCTGTTACATTTGGCGCCATCGATTTGAGTAATCCCCTCGTTCAACATGCAGACAAAAGAATCCAAAAAGCTACTGCTAAACTTTGTTAAAACAAGCAAAACTACATTTCTAATAAATCCTCAGGTACCCTAAAATGTAATTAAACTATAATATTTCATACGGAAAGAAGTATGTTCAATAGAAAAGTAAAATTAGCAAGTGCGCATCCTCTTCGTCGTGCACCCACAGACTGATTTCCAAGCCTGAAACCTTAAACAAAGACTGTTGACATCTAGTGGAAGCCATAGTAATTTCAATCTGGGAGCTGGAATTGCAAAGGACCCGTAGCTTTACATTGAAAGAGCATGGGATCTCAACAAAAAAAAATTCTGGTTGATTTTTCTTTGGATTTTTGGCTACCATATCAATTGTGTTATAGTCTCATAAATTATTTTAACATTTCTACAAACTTGGCTTCTGGGCCTGAGAAACAGGCAGTTTACTTTGGGCACGTCAGTCAGGAGGAAATTCATTAAAAAGGATCCTAGCCCTAAGAAGTGTTAAAGGACTAATTGGATCATGACAATTCATGTAAGTGTTATTGTTATACTGAAGAAGTAATTAGAGTATGTACATCTTAGGATGAAAACATGCACTGGTGTATGGATTTGTATGTATATTCACATGCAAGTATATAAAGCATGTGAAAGAATGTGTGATTGTGCATATACATCTGTGTACGTGTGTACAGTAAGTGTGTTATTCGGGCATTGGTGTCAGTGTGTGTGTGTGCACACGTGTCTGCGTATGTGTGAAACCTGCTGAGTCATACCTATAAATCACCCGGCTGCACTATTTAATGAGACCTGCCTCCATGTGGCTATAGCAGCACCCAGCCTACTCACTTCTCCCATCTCTACTCAGATGTCTATCTCTCTGCGCCCTGTCGGCAGATACAGCACACACATGGCAGGCTAAGGCGGAAATGCTAAACAGGCCCAGCACAGCACTGACTTACTGGTTGGCAGGCAGGCACACACACTCACCCTGCAGGGTGTCAGGGTTAAGTGGGATCACACTGATGCCAGTCCCAGCAGCCACCTCTGCGGGGCCAGTGACAGCCCCCGCCAGGGGGGGCCCCGGCCGTGACCTTTCTGTTGTTTTCCGAGTGTGTCACCATGATTGCCTCAGAGTTGTCTCGCTGGGCGAGAGAAGTTGGAGGTCAGAGCTTGTATTCCTTTTTCCACATTGTGCCCTAATGTTTGTCGAGGCATATTCACTGTGACTGTTTGAGATGTAGTGGAATGGTAAAGCACAGCCCCCAGGGAGGGATGGATGTTGGATGGTGGCGGCTAGGGATATTTTCCCTGAAAGTACAAGCAGGCTCTATTTGCCTGTAACATTGGGATTGGGAATCGATCTAACACCAACTTTCTGGTTTCTTTGTAGGGGCACTGTAGTGTATTAAAAAAGCATAGCACAGGAAAATATGTATTGCACCATTTGTTTTCACATAAAAACACATTTCTAGTAGAGATTAGAATAGATCGCAAAATTGCACAAATGTTGTTATTTCTGCTGTAACTGTACCCAACCTGACACATCACACACAACATGAAAGGCTGGGTGACACTCAACTGCCAATGTTGAAAGGGGCACAACAGAGATACAACTCCTACATTTGTTTTCTTCCATTTTGTACATAGTTCCCTTGTTTATCACAAAACATCCACTGACCCACACACAACCTAAGAATCTGTTTATCACAACAAAAACCCATCCACTGATTCTCACACGACCTGGCAACCCGTTTTCCCCAGCCAGAGGAGATAATAGGAATGGACGCCTGGCCACATTGACCTCCCTGGTCACACTGGAGTTAACTGTGTCAGTGGGTCCTAATACCCAACACCCGAGCCATACCCACGCCCTCAGCGTCATACGCTGGGAGCAATGCCAAGGGGGAGGCAAGCACGCCGAGCGCCGTCAACTGCGAAACTGCAGATGCAGAGCTTTTCTCCCCAGCCTCTCATACATATTAAACTCCCCGCAGCCACCTGCTCGCCATACATCACACCCTGCTTTCTTGTGCCCTGGAATTTTAATCAAGCCACAGACAGGAAGCACCGCCTAGCCTTGCGCTCTACGGTGTGCGCATGTGAATCATTTGCCAGCCGCTCGCTCTCAGGCTTAGGGCGCGAGTAAAAATGACTTCATTTCTCCAACTAACCGCTTGGAAGAAATGGGAACAGTCACACTGAAATTAGAGGAAAAGAAGATAGGAAGAGAGAGAAAAATAGTCATATATCCCCTTCCTGGGGTAACACCCTGGCTTGTTATCTTTTCACTTCAGTTGCCGCGGAGTGGCTCTTTTTGCTCCCATCCTCTCAGGTCCCTAGTATCGCTTTCCGTATCTTGCCCCAGTGAAAGTGATTTAGAGTAAGCCAAAACAGAGCGCAAGAGAGCGAGAATAGAGAGATAGAAAGAGAGACAACAATGAGTGGGCGATCCAAATGACGGTTTTACTCAAATCAAATCGAATTTTATTTGTCACGTGCCGAATACACTAGGTAAATTTACCATGAAATTCTTACTTACCAATAAGCCAATAACCAACAATGCAGTTCAAGAAATAGAGTTAAGAAAATATTTACTAAATAAACTAAAGTAAAAAATTAAATAAAAAGTAACACAATAAAATAACAATACCGAGGCTAATAACAGGGTGTACCGCTACCAGGTCGATGTGCAGGTGTACAGATTAGTCAACGTAATTTGTACAAGTAGGTAGGGGTAAAGTGACTATGCATAGATAATAAACAGTGAGTAGCAGCAGTGTAAAAACAAAGGAGGGGGGGGTCAACGTAAATATTCCGGGTGGCCATATGATTAATTGTTCAGCAGTCTTATGGCTTGGGGGTAAAAGCTGTTAAGGAGCCTTTTGGACCTCGACTTGGCGCTCCGGTACCACTTTGGTGACTGGAGTGTGTTCCTTTTGTCCAGGTGGAAAAGGGCAGTGTGGAGTGCAATAGAGATTGCGTCATCTATGGATCTGTTGAGGCGGTATGCGAATTGCAGTGGGTCTAGGGTTTCAGGGATGATGGTCTTAATATGAGCCATGACCAGCCTTTCAAAGAACTTCATGGCTACCGACTTGAGTGCTACAGAGGTAGTCATTTAGGCAGGTTACCTTCGCTTTCTTGGGCATAGGGACTGTGGTGGTCTGCTTGAAACATGTAGGTATTACAGACCCGGTCAGTGAGAGGTTGAAAATGTCAGTGAGGACACTTGCCAGTTCATTTGCGCATGCTCTGAGTACACGTCCTGGTAATCGCTCTGGCCCCGCGACCTTGTAAATGTTGACCTGTTTAAAAGTTTTGCTCACATCGGCTACGGAGAGCATGATCACACAGTCATCCGGAACAGCTGGCACTCTCATGCATGCTTCAATGTTGCTTGCATCGAAGCGAGCATGAAAGGCATTTAGCTCGTCTGGTAGTCTCACGTCACTGGGCAGTTTGTGGCTGCGTTTCCCTTTGCCTTTCCATAATGTTTTGCAAGCCCTGCCAGAGCCGGTGTAGTAGGATTCAATCTTAGACCTGTATTGATGCTTTGTGTGTTTGATGGTTCGTCTGAGGGCATAACGTGATTTCTTCTAAGCATCCACATTAGTGTCCCGCTCCTTGAAAGTGGCAGCTCTAGCCTTTAGCTCGATGCAGATGTTGCCTGTAATCCATGGCTTCTGTTTGGCATATGTACATTTGGTCACTGTGGGGACGACGTCGTCAATACACTTATTGATGAAGCCGTTGACTGAGTTGGTGCACTCCTCAATGCCATTGAATGAATCCCAGAACATATTCCAATTGTGTTTGAGCGAGTCACTGGTACTTTAGTTTTTGCTTGTAAGCAGGAATCAAGAGGATAGAATTATGGTCAGATTTGCCAAATAGAGGGCGAAGGAGATCTTTGTATACATATCTGTTTGTGGAGTAAAGGTGGTCTCGAGCTTTTTTCCCTCTGATTGCACATGTGACATGCTGGTAGAAATTAGGTAAAACTCAACGATACCTATGAACAGGGCTAACCAGGCAGGATATAACCCCACCCACTTTGCCAAAGCACAGCCCCCACACCACTAGAGGGATATCTTCAAACCAACAACTTACTACCCTGAGACAAGGCCGAGTATAGCCCACGAAGATCTCCCCCACGTCACGAACCCGAGGTGGGTCGCCAACCCGGACAGGAAGATCACGTCAGTGACTCAACCCACTCAAGTGGGTTGATGGATTCTGTATGCGTGCCATTCAGAAGGTGAATTAGCAGGACAAAATATTTAATTGACTTTGAACGGGGTATGGTAGCAGGTGCTAAGCGTATATCGGTTTGCATCAAGAACTGCAAAGCTGCATTGTTTTTCACGATCAACAGTTTCCCGTGTGTATCAATAATTGTCCACCAACCAAAGGACATCCAGCCAACATGACACAACTGTGGGAAGCATTGGAGTCAACATGGGACAGCATCCCTGTGGAACACTTTTGACATTTTGTAGAGTCCATGCCCAGACAAATTGAGGCTGTTCTGAGGGCAAAAGGAGGGTCTGAAACTAGGGCTGTGGCGGTCACAGAATTTTGTCAGCCGGTGATTGTCAAGCAAATAACTGTCAGTCTCACAGTAATTGTCCGTTAAACACTTTTTGTATCTCCTGGCTTCCACACTGATGCAGACCTTTGGAACATCTACATTTTAAAATGTCTAATAAATCCATGTAATATAGCCTACACCTTCACAATGCATCCATTCTTTATTTTAGACAGGTCCAAAGAAGCATGATATGAAGAAAATGTAGTCTATTTCAGAAGAACAGAATAGAATACTCTGAGTTGTCCTTATGTTAGGTCATGTGGCTATGTCAAATGGCTGCGGGCTACACTAGTTCATTTAGCAGACAAGATTTGCTTAGAATTCTGTGGCATTATTTTATAGTATGAAGAATACAATTGAACAAAATATTTTCTCCAAACGATTTGATGGAGTGCGCACATGCGGCTATTCTGTGTTGAGCGGATAACAAAGAAATAGGTACTCCTATATGCTTAATATAGAGTTACATTAATAACTTTAGTTGTTCTACAAACATTTAGCTTTATAGTACCAGTCAAAAGTTTGGACACACCTACTCATTCAAGGGGTTTTCTTTATTTTTTATATTTTCTACATTGTATACATCAAAACTATGAAATAACACATGGAATCATGTAGTGACCAAAAAAGTGTTAAACAAATAAAAATATATTTTAGATTTTAGATTCTTCGATTCTTCAAAGTAGCCACCCTTTGCGTTGATGACAGCTTTGCACAATCTTGGCATTCTCTCAACCAGCTTCATGAGCTAGTCACCTGGAATGCATTTTAATTAACAGGTGTGCCTTGTTAAAAGTTAATTTGTGGAATTTCTTTCCTTCTTAATGCGTTTGAGCCAATCAGTTGTGTTGTGACAAGGTAGGGGTGGTATACAGAAGATAGCCCTATTTGGTAAAAGACCAATCCATATTATGGCAAGAACAGCTCAAATAAGCAAAGAGAAACGACAGTCCATCATTACTTTAAGACAGTCAATTTGGAACATTTCAAGAACTTTGAAAGTTTCTTCAAGTGCAGTCGCAAAAACCATCAAGCGCTATGATGAAACTGGCTCTCATGAGGACTGCAACAGGAAAGAAAGACCCAGAGTTACATCTGCTGCAGAGAATAAGTTCATTAGAGTTACCAGCCTCAGAAATTGTAGCCCAAATATATGCTTCATATAGTTCAAATAACAGACACATCTCAACTGTTCAGAGGAGACGTGCGTGAATCAGGCCTTCATGTTGCTATGTGCATAACAGCAAAATTAACCAGCATTTTGGGATTGAGAACAATACGGCAGAGACAGCAGCAGCAGAGACGAGGAAACAGCCCTTGCCTTAAGTCCTATTCGGGCGGCATTAATGCACAAAACACCACATCTGTAATTTTTGTCCCATCCGAATCTGCTATGTCAGTACCTTTTCCTTACAATTCCAGACAGAATACCCTACTGTTTGTAATACAGCTTGGATTCGAACCATGGACTGTAGTGACGCCTCTTAACCTGAGATGCAGTGCCTTAGACCACTGCGCCACTCAGGAGACTCATTTCCTGATGATGGCTCACCGCTCTTCGTACTTGGCGGCTTCAACCTCCCAACGTCTTCCTCCGATTAATTTACTGTCTAAACTCTCCTGATCAACACCATTGCTTTGTGCCTCTCTCTAATGTCAATATGCCTTGTCTACTGCTGTCTTGGCTAGTTTTTACTGTTTTATTTCACAGTAGAGCCTTCAGTTATGCTCAAAATGCCTTAGATAGCTCTTTCGTCCCACCCCACATACATGCGGAGACCTCACCTGGCTTAACTTGTCCCTCCAGAGACGAAACCTCTCTCATCGTCACTCAACGCCTAGGTTTACCTCCACTGTACTCACATCCTACCATACCCTTGTCTGTACATTATGCCTTGAATCTATTCTACCACGCCCAGAAAGCTTCTCCTTTTATTCTCTGTCCCCAACATAGTAGACGACCAGTTCTTATAGCCTTATAACTCTCTCTTTCTCCTCCTTGCCTGTTTTGACCACACCCTTTCCCAGTCCCCTCCCACTCACAAGGCAGGCAATACGCTTTACCTAATTTTTTACTAGAGGCTGTTCGCCTGCTAATCTCACTGCCACCTCCGTCCAGGTCTCTGATCACTACTTCCTTTTCTGTCTTCCTTTCCTCCAACCCTAGCCACTCATCCCTACCCAGATGGTCATGTGCCATCTCAATCTTCAATCTCTCTCTCCCACTGCTCTCCCCTCTTCTATCTTATCATCTCTCCCTTCTGCTAAATCCTGTCTCCTGATTCTGCCTCTTCCACCATACTATCCTCCCTTTCCACATCCTGTGACTCACACTGGCCTCTTTCCTCCCAGCCAGCTCGGCCCTCCCCTCCTGCTCCGTGGCTGAGTGACTCATTGCGAGTTTATAGAACAGGGCTGCGGTCAGCTGAGGACCTATCATCCTTTTACTCCCTCCTCAGTACCTTCTCTTCCTCTTCCTGTATCTACTGCTAAAGCCACTTTCTAGCACTCTGGCTTCTGTCTCTAACACGCTTCTTCCTCTAACCCTAGGAAACTCTTTTCCACTTTTTCCTCCCTCCTTAATGCCCTTCCCTCCTCCCTCTCTTTGGACGACTGTCAACCACTTTGAAAACAAGGTTGATGACATCCAATCCTCATTCAGCCTTTTGAATCCACTGGTCCCACTCACACAGAACTACCCTACGCCTTGACCTCTTTTTATCCTCTCGCTCCAGATGAAATCCTGCGACTAATGCGGTTCAGCCCCCGAAAAACCTTGCCGCTCGATCCAATCCCCGCCTCCCTTCTCAAGACCATCTCTGAAGACCTTATTTACATTCCTCACTTCCCTCATCAACTCATCCCTGACCACTGGCTTCATCCCCTCTGACTTCAACCAACAATCGACTCCTCTGACGTCAAAAACTACAGACCGGTATCCCTTCAATTTTTTTCATTCCAAAACACTTCAGCATGCTGTCTCTTACCAACTCTCTCGCTATCTCTCTCAGAACACTCTTCTTGACCCTAACCAGTCAGGTTTCAAGACGGGTCACTCAACCGAGACTGCTCTTCTCTGTGTCACGGAGGCTCTCCGCACTGCCACAACTGACTCTCTCTCCTCTGTTCTCATCCTCCTCGATCTATCTGTTGCCTTCGACACCATGAACCATCAGATGCTCCTCACCACCCTCTCGTGCTATGCACACGTACAGGATGACACTGTGCGCTCTTCCGCATAACACGGTGTCTGCCCGTACTCTCGCTCTCCACGGTAAGCCCGGGAAGATGGCGCAGGTCTCCTACCTGACTTCGCCACACTCCCCTTTAGCCACCCCCCCAATAAATTTTTGGGGCTGTCTCTCGGGCTTCCTACCGTGTCGCCGTGCTGCCTCCATTCTGCCTCCATTCGCCGGTATCCCTCCTCACATTGCTCCAAAGAATCCCAAGCGGGCTCCGGCACTCTCCCTGGGTCGACCGACCACCTGTCTATTTCCTCCCAAGTAGTATAACCCAGATCCTGCTCACGCTGCCGAGCTAGCTCCTCAAAACGCCGCCTCTCTGCTTTCGCTGCCTCCAGCTCAGCTTTGGGGCGGCGATATTCCCCTGGCTCTGCCCAGGGTCCTTTACCGTCCAACTCGTCTTTCCATGTCCATTCCTGATATCACTGCTGCTGCTGCTGCTGTCCGTTACCACGCTGCTTGGTCCGAGTTTGGTGGGTGATTCTGTAACGACTCTCGTCGGTGGAAAGAGAGGAGGACCAAAGCGCAGTGTGGTACGTTTCCATATTTATTGGAATACTATTTCCATACGAACAAAAAACAATAAACAGACGAAAACCGACGAAGATACAGTCCTGAACTAGTGAACATAGAATACATGAACGCACGAACAGGAACAATCACCCACAAACAAACAGTGAAAACAGGCTACCTTAATATGGTTCCCAATCAGAGACAACGTAAAACACCTGCCTCTGAGAACCATATCAGGCCAATTGACAACCTAAACATAGAAACACATAACATACACTACACCCACCCAGCTCACGTCCTGACCAACTAAACAAAAACTAAACAAAGGAAATAAGGTCAGGAACGTGACATCTGTTTAGTGATAGAGATGCGTGTGACGTTGCACAGCAGTAAGCTGGTTTATTTATCCTTCATTAATTACTTCTTCTTGATTTAAATATGGAAGGGAAACCAGGGTAAAAGGTATTCTTATATTTTAGTGTAACATTGTAGCAGTTCATTCAATTGGGAGTGGTAAGGGGGGAGTGGTAGGATGTTCCGCCATGATGAAGGAGGGTCATGACTGAAAAAGTTTGGGAAGCACTGATCTAGCTAATGATGAGTACAAATACAGATGGGCATGTTTCACCAGATTTATTTGTATCCACTATGCTGCACCGGTGGGCTACAGGTAATAATAATTATTGCTAAATAACACACCAGCCTGATAATGTTATTAGGCTCATTTCTGGAGAGGTAGATTATATTGTATTGGTGTTCCCATCATTTTATTGTCACTATTTTTGGAGTAGAAAAGTCACCAGTTCTGCATTCAGTACAAAATAAATGTAATGGAACGTAAAAATTAAGTGGAAACTGCTGTTCTGAATAACCACTTGAAAATCGGAGAGAGGTTGGGTTGTGGGTTCAACATGCACCGATACCCTTCAAATACATCACTCATTGCTATAAGCAATACCCTGCCACACTAACAAAACAGAGCAAATGTAAAGTCTGTTGAAATTTTTTAAAGAATGTGTTGTTCAGTACAAGCCATTACGCAACATACAGTGGTTACTCCTTCACATGTTGCGAGGTTACGCCGCGGGACTTAGAGGTAATTTGTGGTTTAGTATGGTACCCTGCATCACCACTTCATTGCTTCAGACCAGCGCAAGAGGGAGTTAGTGCACTGATTATGCTTTTGTGTCCAACTGTTTCTCCAACTGACAATGAATGGGCGACCTAAATCTAAATAGAAACGGATAATTGTGCACGACTTCAGTATTACTTACTAAACCTGTTGTTACACTAAGGTTTTTATTATTTGATTTTGTTAGGATTATTTCGCTCTTACTGTAGTACTGTAGGCCACTCCCAACTGGGTCACATTGTACAGTGCCTGAGTGGTGCAACGGTCCAAGACACTGAGTAGCAGTGCAAGCTGCGTTGCTACAGATGCTGGTTTAACTTCTTATGGCTGCAAGGGGCAGTATTGAGTAGCCAGATAAAAGATGCCCATTTCAAACGGCCTTGTACTCAATTCTTGCTCGTACAATATGCATATTATTATTACTATTGGATAGAAAACACTCTCTAGTTTCTAAAACCGTTTGAATTATTTCTCTGAGTGAAACAGAACTCATTCAGCAGCACATCTCCTGACCAGGAAGTGGAATGACAGACATCGATGTTCTGTTCAACTTCCTGCCTATACATGGGCATAAAACGTAAGAGTCTGCGTACACTTCATAGACCTTCCCCCGGTTGTCAAGAGGCTGTGAGAGAAGAAATTTTGTGTTCATCTTGGTCTGAGGTGGAATTAAAGCTCTTTGTATGACGTGACCGTCCATTTCCTGTTTCTGGAGCGTGCGAAAGGGGACATGGATTTGCCTTCTGTTTAGCTGTCGTTATGGACGACTAACATCTCAGGTTTAGATTTTATTTGATACATGTGACCATATCATCGTAAAGTATGTTTTTTCAATATAGTTTAATCAGATGATTGAAATTTTTTCGGGAGTTTTGCCGTGTTCCGTTCTCTGACTTTGTTGACGTTGGAGTGATCCGTGCCACTTGGCAAGTGCCCATGCTAAATGAAGAGGGAAGTTTGCCGTTCCAGATCCAAATAACAACTGTTCTGGACAAAGGACACCTTGTCCAACATTCTGACGGAAGATCACCAAAAGTAAGAAACATTTTATGATGCTATTTCTAATATCTGTCGCGCATGTGAACTGGTTGTCGGCGCCCAAGTGTTTCTGGCTATTGTGGCTACGCTAATATAACGCTACATTTTGTTTTCGCTGTAAAACATTTAATAAATCGGAAATATTGTCTGGAATCACAAGATGCCTGTCTTTCAATTGCTGTACACTATGTATTTTTCAGAAATGTTTTATGATGAGTAATTAGGTATTTGACGTTGGTGTCTGTAAACATTATGGCTGCTTTCGGTGCAATTTCTGATTGTAGCTGAAATGTAAACTATGATTTATATCTGAAATATGCAAATTTTTCGAACAAAACATATGCTATACAATAAATATGTTATCAGACTGTCATCTTATAAAGTTGTTTCTTGGTTAGTGGCTATTTATATCTTTATTTGGTCGAATTTGTGATAGCTACTCATGGAGTAATAAACTGTTATAGTAAAAAAAGTGGTGTCTTTTGCTAACGTGGTTAGCTAATAGATTTACATATTGTGTCTTCCCTGTAAAACATTTTAAAAATCGGACATTCTGATATTCTGACCAAATAGCATATTCATATGCACATATCAGTCAGAGAACGGAACACGGCAAAACTCCCAAAAAATTTTCAATAATCTGATTAAACTATATTGAAAAAACATACTTTACGATGATATGGTCACATGTATCAAATAAAATCAAAGCCGGAGATATTGGTCGTCCATAACGGCAGCTAAACAGAAGGCAATCCCACTGTCCAGCGCGCGCTCCTCAGAGTCCCGGAAATGAGGGACACGTCATACAAAGAGCCTGTATTCAACGTCAGACCAAGATAAACGCAAAATTTCTTCTCTCACAGCCTCTTGACACCCAGGGGAAGGTCTATGAAGTGCACGTAGACTCTTACATTTCATGCCCATGTATAGGCAGGAAGAAAAGCAGAGCCTCGATTTCAGACTTTTCACTTCCTGGTCAGGAAGTTTGTGCCAAATGAGTTCTGTTTGACTCACAGATATAATTCAAACGGTTTTAGAAACTAGAGAGTGTTTTCTATCCAATAGTAATAATAATATGCATATTGTATGAGCAAGAATTGAGTACGAGGCCTTTTGAAATGGGCACATTTTATCTGGCTACTCAATACTGCCCCTGCAACCCAAACAGGTTTAATGTAATCATTGGCGGTGAGTCTCTTCATTGAATTTTTGTTGTTGTAGATATACTGTAGGCCTACCATAGGCGAAATTAATAGTGGTTACACTACAATTAGGGTGTGGAAATGCCCCTTATGCCCCTTAGATAGTAATTTAGAATCCAATCCCCTTATGCTGTAGCCTACTGCCAAACATCACGTTGTACAGCGCAATATTTTCCATTTCATCCTAACGGAAACCCAGAGGGTTTCGTTTTTCACTTTTCTCAGAATAGAAACACCATAATATTAATCAAATTAATTAAGCCAAATTTATTAAAATCAATCCCATGTACTATGTTATTACAAAAAAGGTTTTAATTCTCTAGTAATGCCATTATGGGAGACTATCAAATGCTTCTCAAAGTTGTCGTCGGGTGGTCGAAATAGCAGTAACTTGCATTAATGTAAAAAATGGCTGAAAATTAAGTAACGTGCCATAGAATGCTATGACGCAAGTTTTAAAGGAGGAACACTGTAGCAAATGTTAAATCGAACTGAATGCACCCCAGAACTGACTTTCTCCCAGTCGTTCTACTAACAAATTGTCAAGATTTACTTTCTGAACTGTTAGAACTAGACCAACTGTTGAAAATAATTAAGAAATTATTGGAATTTCAGTTGTGGTTGGGATATATTAACCCAATTAACAGGAAAGTATTGGATGTATTTTCCCTTCAAAATTCACCAGAAACAAGGGTGTGTGTGTGTGTGTGTGTGTGTGTGTGTGTGTGTGTGTGTGTGTGTGTGTGTGTGTGTGTATTTGAATTGTCCACACCCCACAGGAAGAAGATTTTTATTTGAATTGAAGAAAGTATAATTTAGTTTAAAGCAATTCAAACTAATTAAACTGAGGCTTGAAATATCAGTCTAATTCATTTTTTTTATCAAAAGGATATGCCACTCACTAATGATTGCAAATAATTACATATACCATTTCAAATATTAATTTGATTATAACTCAAAGATGTCAAACAGTATTTATTTTTGTCATGAGATGTTAGATTTTTCCCTTCCATACTGCAGTGTTTGATCTAATACATTTTGGGAGAAAAAAAAAACTCTGATATTTAAAAACATTAAGGGAATTATTAATTATTATAGACAACCGACAACATGACCTTATAATATTTCCAGACCACTACAGAAATACTTGATTGTTTCAGGATGATAAGTTTTACAAATGAAATGTTTGAACCTTCTGCTAAATGTTATTGGTAGCCATACGTGATGTCAAAATAAACATTTCTATGGTGTGTAGAATAAAAAGCCATTTGAATTTCATTGAATTTAATTCTACCTCAATTCAAGAGCAATTCACAACTCAATTCAGAATTGACCCCAACCTTGGTGTGTGTGTGTGCAAACAAGGCTGACTGTCTTTTTTTTGCGGCGGATTACCTGCATTGCAGTGGCTGTGCATAGCAGTGCATAGCGGCCATGGCTCAGTCAACAGACAGAGCAGTGTGTGTGCAGAGCAGAGCAGGGCTTGTGCAGGGTCAGAATGAAAGAGCAGCACATGGAGCTGAAAAATGTCATGCCACAGCCATTTATTCTTACCCAATTCCAAATCAAAGCAGGTGCTTTCAATACTATCTAAAATATAAGAGAAACTGCAACAAATAACATGTTTAAATAACATGGATGAATGATGTCGATAGATAATGTGGTAAAGTGTGATTTGTTCAATTGTAGGCCTACATTTATCTATCAACCTCCGTCACCCTTTGGTCAATTGTAACCAAAACACCTTTTTTCACAGTATGTACTATACATCAAACTTTTGAATCATTCTGATAATCTGTATAACAAAACCTCATCAGAGTACAAATAATTCATTCCCATTCAACAAATGTGTAACGTGGTGTATCTGTATCTCACCTAACTGTAGATGATGTCATCACTGTTGATGATTAACAGGAAGGAGTGGAGAGAGACAGCAGTGTTTACTTAGCTCCGCTCTGGTAGCCGATTGAACCTGAACCCCCGTGTCATGACACCTGTTCCTGAATATGATTTACATCAAGTTAGCACCGCAAGCTCCTGAGTAGCCTTGTCAGTGTGTATGGAAGCTGTATGTATGTATGATGATATAGGCCACGATCATAGAGCCAAGATATTTGGCAAAACCATCAAAAATCCTTACTGTTTATACAATAAGCCAAATCAAGTACTAATCCAGGTCATTTTAACACATCTCTACCCCTCTGTCATATTTCGTTCTTTTTTCTTGGTAAACAATTTTTTTTTTTTTTGCTGTGATTCTGAAGTATATATTTTACCCAAAGAAAATGGTTCTTCAATAATGGTCTCTCTGTGACATCCAGTAACCACATATCTCTTTCTCTCTCTCTCACAGTGGCCCCCACATCCCCTAGTCTGCGTTCAGAGGTCTTCAAGCCTTGCATCGATGACAAGGACCTGGCCTTCTGCCTCAACGAGGGCGAGTGCTCCATCATTGAGACAGTAGCAGGAGTGCACAGACACTGCAGGTGAGTCTCTCGGTGTGTGGGTGTCTGGGGGTGTGTCTGTGTCTGTATTAGTTCACTGTGTCTAACTTGTCCTAGCCTGAAGATTCAGACCTTACGGTTGCAATAATTACATATTCCCTGTAAGGTCTGAATGGCAGGCTGCAGTGATCAGGACACCACGGAGCAGGCGCAAGAGATTGCTCGGAAAACGTACCTCAATCCAGGGATGGGAGATGGGATGGGCGCTGTACTCATAATTATCCCATTATCCAAAATGATACATCGAGAAGATTGAAATACTGCTAGTTTTTAATTAACCCTCTACTGCACACATACTTTTTTTCATAACAAATGTTTTGAAGATTTAAGCTTTCTGATAATGTAGCAACAATAAAAAAAAATATCTTCTACCCCCCCCACAGGAAAAAAAATGGAAATGCTGTACCATACGGGTACTAAAACACCAAGGAAAATCAGATATTTTCAGAACATTTATTAAGTCAAATATATCCAAAACAAGCACTCTTTTCATAAGAAAAGGAAATGATTCTGGCGTCCATTCTTCCCCGCTGTCACTGTCCTCAAGCTCACTGTCCTCACTGCTCGATTAGGCTCCTTTAGCCCTGTGTCCATTGCCTGTGAATGTCAGTGGATATGTTGGCAAAAACATTGACCAATGCAGCAACTGTTGTACTATTATTGTTGTGAATTCTTGCTTTTGGAAATAACAGTAAAGAGGTTGGAAAGATGATAGTGAAATGTGCCGGTGCCTATCACTGGATGGGTCTTCCACCAATCACAGTTTGGCCGCATCCGAGCATCTCTGATGACCATATACGGATCAAATCAAATGACGTCACATGTTCATGGAATCCAATGGGCTGCTATAGTACTAGCTAGCATAGCAAGCTAGGAAAAACAGCAATTTAAATAAAAAGTAGCAGAATTCCAATCATCTTGATTCACCATTCAACATTTCGGGATAATTAGGAGTACAGCAACATATTCCATCCCTGGATTGAGGTACGTTTTTCCAGCCATATACCACGCCGGGCTCTGGCAGTTTACATTCTGGCATCGCACCGCTAAACTTGTCACTGCTTATTTCAGAAGATGTTTCGGTCGACTTCTTTATGGTATTAACCTGTCTAGGATGAGAGTGCCGCTAGCGGCACTCCCCCCCCACCCCCACTGAAAAACCAGTGCCGCGAAATTCAAAAAAAATATTTTTTTAAAATATTTAACTTTCACACATTAAAGTCCAATACAGCTAATGAAAGACACAGATCTTGTGAATCCAGTCAACATGTCCGATTTTTAAAATGTTTTACAGGGAAGACACAATATGTAAAGATGTACATCTATTACCTAAAAACACATTCGCATTATCCACCATCTTTTATTTGTCCACCAACACCAGTAGCTATCACCAATTCGGCTAAACTAAGATATTTATAGCCCCTAACCAAGAAAAAAACTCATCAGATGACAGTCTGATAACATATTTATGGTATGGGATAGGTTTTGTTAGAAAAAAGTGCATATTTCAGGTAGATGGCATAGGTTACAATTGCACCCACCGTCACAAATGGAATAGAAAAACTACTTAGAGCAACGTGTTTACCTACTTACTAATCATCAAACATTTCGTAAAAATACACAGCATACATGAATCGAAAGACACAGATCCTGTGAATACAGACAATATTTCAGATTTTCTAAGTGTCTTACAGCGAAAACACAATAAATCGTTATATTAGCATAGCACATAGCACATAGCAGCCCAGCATTGATTCTAGCCAAAGTGAGCGATAAAAGTCAACATCGCCAAAATATATTAATTTTTTCACTAACCTTCTCAGAATTCTTCAGATGACACTCCTGTAACATCATATTACACAATCCATATAGAGTTTGATCGAAAATGTTTATATTTAGCCACCAAAATCATGGTTAGACAATGTGAAATGTAGCTCAGCTGGTCAGAAAATGTCCATGCGCCACTTAGACAGTGATCTACTCTTATACATAAATACTCATAAACGTGACTAAAAAATATAGGGTGGACAGGGATTGATAGACAATTTAATTCTTAATACAATCGCGGAATTACATTTTTTAAATTATCCTTACTTTTCAATACAGTTTGCGCCAAGCGAAGCTACGTCAAAAAACATGGCGTCCTAAGCCACTAACATTTTTCGACAGAAACACGATTTATCATAATAAAAATGTCCTACTTTGAGCTGTTCTTCCATCAGTATCTTGGGCAAAGGATCCTTTCTTGGGTCCAATCGTCTTTTGGTGGAAAGCTGTCCTCTTGCCATGTGGAAATGCCAACTGCGTTCGGGATGAACTGGAAGCGTGCCCAGCAATTTACAGCGTTTCAGAAATAAATGTCCCAAAATCGCACTAAACGGATATAAATTGCTATAAAACGCTTTAAATTAACTACCTTATGATGTTTTTAACTCCTATAACGAGTCTTAACATGACCGGAGAAAGATTACTCCCAACACTAACGCTTGGAACAGGAGCGGGTCGGTGTCCTCCACGCGCGTTACGCACCAAGAAAAGACTTGCTAGCTACAGGGTTTTTTAATTTATAGTGCCTGTGAACGCGCAATCGACCCCATTCAAATCGTCATCACGTAAAGGCATCCAGGGGAAGACGTAAGCAGTGTCCGTATACTCATAGCAATAACAGTGCCCTTTTAACTGACTCCAGAACAGTGGCCAAAATTTCTGAAATCTGACTCCATGTCAGGGAAATTGCTGTAGAATGGGCTCTGTTCCACTTAGAGACAAAATTTCAACTCCTATAGAAACTATAGACTGTTTTCTATCCAATAATAATAATAATATGCATATTGTACGATCAAGAACTTTGTGGGAAGCCGTTTCAAAAATTACACGATTAGCATAAATAGTCACTACAGCGCCCCCATCCTCAACAGGTTAACTCCAATGTGGATATTGGGTGACCTGGTGGCACGACAAATGCACAACTATATAGTTCAATTATACATCACCCTCCTCAGGGAACTTCAATGTTGTGTTATGTACATCAAAGCAAATAAAAAACACACATAGCAGTGCAATACATTGAAAAAATGAAAAAGGGAACATGTATACCGTCACCCAATACAATAGAATATAATGCAATGTATCAGACACATCTTACTTGTTGTGGCAAAGTGGAGCCTATTCTCTTCTCTTCTCTTCCCCACTAAGCACGGACCCGTCTTTTGGGCATCTTTTTTTGGTTCTGTCCTGACTGTCCGTCTTCTTTTTTGGTGTGGTCTAGTCCACAGATGTAGAATTTTGTTCCGGTCCAGACCAAACCTGAAACAATCATAGACATCTATAATTGGTTCAGATTTTGTCCGGTCCGGCCTTGATTTGGCCCAAACTTAGACGTCTATGATTCACAAGTTTAGACAGCACAATACAGTACAGTAGAACACAGCAGAGTACAGCACATTAAAGTACAATAAAGTATAGATTAGTACAGTAGAGTATAGTTTTCTCGAATGTACTCTATTCTACTGAACTAAACTGTACTGTACTCTACTGTACTGGACTGTGCCTTACTGTACTATGCTGTTCAAACTCAGATTTGCTCTGTTCTGGACCATACTTGTTTGGGGGCAAAACTCATTCAAATAATACCCAGCATGCTTTGCAAGTGTTAGTTTTTACATTTTGGCCATTCAGCAGATGCTCTTATCCTTATGCATTCAACTAGGTATATAAACAACAACATTCACAATCATAGCAAGAAAAGAACATATGTAATTGAGAATGGTATTGTAGTTGAAGTGGTCTGTTTTGAACTACAGGGTGGACTACTTTGAACATCATGCCATATTTATGTTCAAACACTATGTTTAAACTTTCATTCAGAACCGAAAATTAATCTCATTTTCACTTCCGGAGAAAACATATTTTTACCTTTCATTCAGAACCTAAAATGTACCTAACATCTACGTCTGGAAAATATGTATTTTAGATGATTTTCTACGTAATTTGCATACTGTGTCTCTTCTATTCAACTGCAACAAAACACAACCTGCTAGTTTCACAGCTAAACCTACTTAACGTAATTGCTGAGGGATAGACTGGAGCTGTGCTCCGAGTTTCACCATGATGACTGGTGCAGTTGCTCAAAACATTACACTTTTGCGACAGACCATCTCTCCAACCACACTCATGGGTATAATTAACGAATGGATCCGTGGTAGAGAGGAAGGACGGGGGGACTTAACCCGAGGACTAGTCCGCTTTGCAAGTGCCAGTGTTTTGAAGCAATGATTACAGGTTTCTCTCAAGAGCTTCTATTGAATGGTTATTTTTCTGAATAACTGGATAGTAAATGGTTCTAAATACATGGGACCGTGGCGGAATAATAGCGGCTTTCTCACATATGGAGCTCAACTGTTGTACTATTATTGTTGTGAATTCTTGCTTTTGGAAATAACAGTAAAGAGGTTGGAAAGATGATAGTGAAACGTGCCTGTGCCTATCACCGGATGGGTCTTCCACCAATCACAGTTTGGCCGCATCCGAGCATCTCTGATGACCATATACGGATTAAATAAAAGATAATTGAATCAGAGAAGAGTCCAATAGGATGCCAATATCAACCGTTTCTCTTGTTTTCTCCGACCCTGTTTAAACGTGTGGGGATAGATGAAAGGCATACTTTATTTTCTCTGGAATTACTTGATTTTGGAAAACATGGTCATTGTGGATGTTTCAAACACAATGAAATGGACAGTGCCTTTTAAGGTGATGATAATTAAAAACACCTGTATGCTTATGCATAGACCTATACAGTGGGGAGAACAAGTATTTTAAACACTGCCGATTTTGTAGGTTTTCCTACTTACAAAGCATGTAGAGGTCTGTAATTTGCAATGTGCAATAAAATGGAAATTAATTACTTAAAAATCATACAATGTGATTTTCTGGATTTTTGTTTTAGATTCCGTCTCTCACAGTTGAAGTGTACCTATGATAAAAATTACAGACCTCTACATGCTTTGTAAGTAGGAAAACCTGCAAAATTGTCAGTGTACCAAATACTTGTTCTCCCCACTGTATATGAGGCCAAGTCCGAAAAGTATTGTACCATTATACAATACATAGCCTACCGCATATTACACATGACAGAAAAACAGAAAAAAATACTGATTTACTATATCTTTAATACATAATTAGCCTACAATTATAGTGAATTTGTATTTGGTTTTGAATAGCCTAATAATAGGGAGGGCATTTTTTTATCTTTTCATAATTGATAGGCTTACATAATACCATTAGCTCTAGAATATCTCACCACCGTGTGTTTCCATCTTCTCCCCTCTCTCCTTCATTCCAGAGAGAGGGGCTGTCAACAGTTTAATGAAACATGTTTCGTTGTGAAAACATGTTACTATAGATGTTACCAAGCAGATTTCACTTGGTTTCCCAAATGGAGCACTGGGTAGCGGCAGGAACAGGGTTGGAGAGCCCATGGCATACATATAACCTGTTGCCAGGCAAAATAACCGGAGTAGCCTACCAACATGAGTGAAACTAACCGGCAGGAAAGTGGCCTCCATTCAAGTGTATAAAGATGACATGTCTTTTTTCCCCTGCCCCTGTTCCTAACCATTTTATAATGGGCCATTCTAAATCTAAACAAATTTTAAATATAAGTAAAGACAAGATTAAATTGAGAATAGTCTGATGGGTGAAAATATGATCACTTGATGAGACAACAGCATGTGCAGCCTGAGGCAAGGAATGTGCAGCCTGAGGCAAATCACCAATAGCCTATAGTCGCATCATGCAGCCCATATATCTTTTGATTGTTATTAACCTGTCTGGCACCGGGGTTCCGCTAGCAGAACTCCTCCCACATTCCACTGAAAAGGCAGAGCGAGAAATTCCAAAAATATTTTTGAGAAATATTTAACTTTCACACATTAACAAGTCCAATACAGCAAATGAAAGATACACATCTTGTGAATCCAGTCAACATGTCCGATTTTTTTAATGTTTTACAGCGAAAACACCACATATATTTATGTTCGCTCACCACCAAATACAAAAATGGACAGACAGTTTTCACAGCACAGGTAGCATGCACAAAGCCAACCTAACTAACCAAGAAACAACTTCATCAGATGACAGTCTTATAACATGTTATACAATAAATCTATGTTTTGTTCGAAAAATGTGCATATTTGAGGTATAAATCAGTTTTACATTGCAGCTACCATCACAGCTACCGTCACAAATAGGACCGAAGCAGCCAGAGTAATTACAGACACCAACGTCAGAATACCTAAATACTCATCATAAAACATTTCTGAAAAATCGATGGTGTACAGCAAATTAAAGACAAACATCTTGTGAATCCAGCCAATATTTCCAATTTTTTTAAGTGTTTTACAGCGAAAACACAATATAGCATTATATTAGCTTACTACAATGGCCTACCACACTACCACATTCATTCATCAAGGCACATTAGCGATAGCAATAGGCACGTTAGTGATAGCGAATAAACCAGCAAAAGATATTAATTTTCACTAACCTTCATAAACTTTCATCAGATGACAGTCCTATAACATCAGTTTATACATACACTTATGTTTTGTTCGAAAATGTGCATATTTAGAGCTGAAATCAGTGGTTATATATTGTGCTAACGTAGCATCTTTTTCCCAGAATGTGCGGATATTTTTATGACACTCAACTATTCTGACCAAATAACTATTCATAAACGTTACTAGAAAATACATGTTGTATAGGAAATGATAGATACACTAGTTCTTAATGCAATCGCCGTGTTAGAATTCTAAAAATAACTTCATTACGACATCCAGCTTAGTTATAGCGAGAGCGTGTCCAAAATCTGGACGCAAACTACTAGTACAACATGTTCGACAGATATATGAAATAGCATCATAAAATGGTTCCTACTTTTGATGATCTTCCATCAGAATGTTGTACAAGGGGTCCTTTGTCCAGAACAATCGTTGTTTGGTTTTAGAATGTCCTCTTCTCCAGTCAATTAGCACGGAAAGCTAGCAAAGTAGCGCGAAGCTCTCCTTCCTGAACAAAGGCACACAACGCAACACGTCTAACGTCCCGAATAAATTTCAATAATCTAATAAAACTATATTGAAAAATCATACTTTACGATGATATTGTCACATTTATCGAATAAAATCAAAGCCGGAGATATTAGTCGTCTATAACGACAGCTTTTCAGAAGGCAATACCAGGTCCCTTCGCGCACGCTCCAGAAAACAGGAAACTGGTGACACGTCATACAAAGAGCTTTTATTCGACCCCAGATCAAGTTATACAATCCATTTCTTCTCTCACTGCCTGTCGACATCTAGTGGAAGACGTATGAAGTGCATGTATACTGATATATATGAAGGACATTTATAGGCAGGCCCTAGAACAGAGCATCGATTTCAGATTTTCCACTTCCTGACAGGAAATGTGCTGCAGAATGAGTTCTGTTTCACTCAGAGAAATAATTCAAACGGTTTTAGAAACTAGAGTGTTTTCTATCCAATAGTAATAATAATATGCATATTGTACGAGCAAGAATTGAGTATGAGGCCGTTTAAATTGGGCACGATTTTCACCCAAAGTGAAAACAGCGCCCTCTGTCCTCAACAGGTTAAGGCATTCTATGGATTGTTTCTAGCGTATTGGACCTTTTTCAAATGATCACTTTTACACTCAACATAGCCACTTCATATGCGCACTCACTCTAGAATGGGAAAAATATTCTTTCTATTTTATTCAGCTAAGTTCAATTATATTCTTCTTACTATTAATCATAAAATATAAAATAATGGCACAGGACTCTACAGCTTATGG
Source organism: Salvelinus fontinalis (assembly GCF_029448725.1). Lineage (NCBI taxonomy): Eukaryota > Metazoa > Chordata > Actinopteri > Salmoniformes > Salmonidae > Salvelinus > Salvelinus fontinalis. The sequence goes on along the minus strand of NC_074665.1, from coordinate 39,767,975 downwards.
CATGGCGCGTAACTAGACAGTAGGCCAACTTTTCTTCTTCTGAAATACAATTTCTTCCTATCATAATGTTTCTCTAGACCTGCCTAAAATAAATAAGGGATTTATTGTGATGGTGCATATTCAGTTATTTATTATACTTTTTTAAATGTAGATGTTCCAAAGGCACGTATTAGCGCTTGTATGCGTGGAGGCCTGGAGATGCTAAATGTGTTTATGTTTGTGTTCAATTACTGTGAGACCGGCATTCTTTTGCGTGACAATATTACATGACAATATATTCCCTGACACCCACATAATGAGTTTGATGGAACAGGTAGATGAAAGAACCCATTGTAACTGTATGCCGTCCTACACTGGCTTTAGATGAGACGGTGCAGATATTGGTCAATACACATACTGTATTAGAAATTATATCACCAAAGGGTTATCTTGTACTATAGAGCTGTCAACTATGATGTCCATATTAGGACAGTCTCAGCTTTACAAGTAGTTGTGTCCGTCTCACAATGACACTACTCCTTGTGAGGTTGAGCCTGTCCTAATATGGACACCGTAGAGAACAGGAAGGGAGTCAGTGTAATGTGATTACCACATTAAGGATTTGAGAATGTCTAGCACCGTACCCAAACCGTCCGCGTGCACCATCGTGAGCAAATTGATTTTGTTCTCCCACACCAAACGCGATCACGACACGCAGGTTAAAATGTCAAAAACTCTGAACCAATTATATTAATTTGGGGACAGGTCGAAAAGCATTAAACATTTATGGCAACTTAGCTAGCTAGCTTGCAGTTGCTAGCTAGTTTGTACAATTTAGCTAGCTTGCTGTTGCTAGCTAATTTGTCCTGGGATATAAACGTTGAGTTGTTATTTTACTTGACATGCACAAGGTCCTCTACTCCGACAATTAATCCACACATAAAACGGTCAACCGAATCGTTTCTAGTCATCTCCCCTTCTTCCAGGCTTTTTCTTCTTTGGACTTTATATGGGGATTGGCATCTAACTGTCATAGTTACCACGACGACCAACCAAACTCAGTTCATCTTTCAATCATCCACGTGGGTATAACCAATGAGGAGATGGCACATGGGTATCTGCTTCTATAAACCAATGAGGAGATGGGAGAGGCAGGACATGCACTGCGTTTAGTGTCAAAAATAGAACTGACTTCTATTTTAGCGTTTGGCAAAGCAGACGCTCGTTGGCGTGCGCGAGCAGTGTGGGTGCAATAATTGAATAACAAGTATATTTACACTTATTTTGCAACGCGAGCACACGCAACGCGAGCGGCGTGGTCAGCATGAAAATACGTCACTATAATGTCTGGTGTGCTCGTAATAACAGTCAACAATTGAATAATTGACCTGTCAGGTGGTTGGGGAAGGTATTACATTGACGCGACAGACATTAATTGGGATTGCAGATCTCTCCGTCTGCCTCCTAGGTTGTCTGGCTCACTCTACTGGCTTGCTTCATTGTGTTAAATATGAAGAATTTACATTGTACTTTTTTGTCATTTAGCAGACTTATAGTAGTGAGTGCATACATTTCAATTTTTCGTACTGGTCCCCGGTGGGAATTGAATCCACAACCCTGGCGCCATGCTTTACCAAATGAGCTACACGGGATCACGGGTTTACTGTTCTCGGTGTATGTGTCAAATCCTCAAGACACACAACAGCATAAGAGAGCTCTTTCCTTACCATTGCTATGGTAACCTCTCTCTTCTCATTAGGCTGTCAGACCAACAACAGAGAACGCGCGAGCATACACACGCACACACATACACACACACACATCCATGCTACGACATGCAGACAAGTCTCAGTATTCAACATTAAAACTGTACTTGCTGTTTAACGTAACTCCCGTTTCATGGAGCAATGCATTTTTATTTTAATTTTGAAATATGCCTCTTTTGTTATACATTCAGGTCTGTTTTTATATGTGATAAATTGCACATCGTTAAAATAATCCCAACATAATTTAAATGAATAAGTCTCAAATTAAATAATAGATTGAAAATATGCATATTCGATTGATTCATAAGCAATGTTGTCAAAGTGTATTAGGGCACCATAACGGAACATTCTTACATTTCTATCTTCTCATTGAATTCATGAGGGGTTCTAACTGAATATACTGACACCTACAGGAGACAGCAGTGCTGTATGGGATTGTGCTTTCGATACAGCACACTGTCAATGCATTTTTATCTTATATTTTTAGGGTGAGCATTATGTTGCTATTCCAATGAACACACTGAAATCTACTATGCAGAGACAAATGGGTATACGACTCTGTTGGCCAATGCAATCCTAAATATCGTGGTGTATGTGTGTGTGTGACTGTACATTTATATGTGAATGGATCTTGGTGTGGGAGGCTGTACATATTTTATTTTACACATAAATCTACAAAGATTCAACATTCACACTCATTTTGTCTTTCTTTTTGCAATATAGTCTGAACTTATAGTAGGAAAGAGGTAAGGAGAGTAGAAGTAAGACATTCTGAATATTTAGTGAATAAATCGTTTTCTGTTTTAAAACCCATATGAAAATCCGACAGCAAGGAATGGTCCCACTAACAACAACGGAGATGACAAATGACAGGGAAATAGATATAATGCATGCACACACACACACACACTTGCATGCACAGAAACAGACGCACACACTCACACAGAGGGATCCAGGAGCCCATGACAGCAGTATTAACAGGATCTGATTAATTATATTAATGAAGACATCTTCACTTTTTTTTCTTCTTTGCTTCTCTTCCCCCTTTCTGTGAGGATCCAGTTCCACGATTAAATTGTCACCGCACCATCAGACCTTGACAGCTGCACTAATCCATGTGGCTGTCGCTCAACTCATCCGTCCTGAAAGAGGAAAGTGTTTGCCAGGCTCGGAGCCGCTGCGAAGCCATACTCTTAGAAAAAGCTATCTAGAACCTAAAAGGGTCCTTCAGCTGTCCCTATAGGAGAAACCTTTGAAGAACCCTTTTGGGTTCCATGTAGGACCCTTTCCACAGAGGATTCTACGTGGAACCCAAAATGTTTCTTCCTGGAGCGAAAAAAAGTTATCCTCTGGGGACAGCCGAAGAACCCTTTTGGAACCCTTGTTTCTAAGAGTGGAGTGGGCCATGCTATATGGGAGAAACTATGCCAGCCACCATCTCTCCCCCACGCAATAAGACAGGGAACGCAATTAAGATTTGCGGGCAGTATTACCTGTGAGCAATACCCATGACAGCCCACCACTAATCTCACAATTATATGATCTAATGTTGCAGCAGTGAGTGAGCCGGGGTCGGTTAATCTGGGCGCTGTTTGAGTGTGGCTGAGTTTGATAGCCGGTGTGCTATAGGTCTCAGGAGTAGGAAAGTGTCGCAATCGGGCCGTGAGTGGTGCTCAATTGTGATGCCACATGACTGGGAGTTGAAAGGCAGTGGAAACGTGAAGGATTACATTTTAAATTTAGACGGATGATGTAGCACACCGGTTTCCAACAGGGTGTGCAAGCTTTTGTTCCAACGTAGTAGTAACACACCTATTTCAACTCGTCTTGTCCATTCTAATTGCATGATAAGTTGCTGAATTGGATGTGTCAGTGTTGAGCAGGAACAATCCATCAATCAAATGTATTTATAAAGCCCTTTTTACATCAGCCGATGTCACAAAGTGCTATACAGAAACCCAGCCTAAAACCCCAAACAGCAAGCAATGCAGATGTAGAAGTACCGTGGCTAGGAAAAACTCCCTAGAAAGGCAGGAACCAGGCTCTGAGGGGTGGCTAGTCCTCTTCTGGCTGTGCCGGGTTGAGATTATAACAGTACATGGCCAAGATGTTCAAACGTTCATAGATGACCAGCAGGGTCAAATAATCACAGTGGTTGTAGTGTGTGCAACAAGTTAGCAACTCATGAGTAAAGCATGAGCATTCAGAGTTAGCAGTAGCAGTGCGGTAGAGATTGAGTCGAAAACAGCAGGTCCGGGACAAGGTAGTACGTCTGAACAGGTCAGGGTTCCATAGCTGCAGGCAGAACAGTTGAAACTGGAGCAGCAGCATGACCAGGTGGACTGGAGACAGCAAGGAGTCATCAGGCCAGGTAGTCCTGAGGCATGGTCCCAGGGATCAGGTCCTCCGGGATGGAGAGGGAGAGAGAGAATTAGAGGGAGCATACTCAAATTCACACAGGACACCGGAAAAGACAGGAGAAATACTCCAGATATAACAGACTGACCCCAACCTCCCCCAACACAAACTATTGCAACAAAAGCCTGCACACCCTATATATCTCCATGATTGGAGTTGGAGATTTAATTGATCGACTAGATTAAGTTAAGAATGAAACGATAATACTATATTTGTTTTTTTCTGTGACTTGTGCATTTCAGATCTAAAGTACAAAACTCTAAACTGATAACACGTGTAATGCCCCCTATCTTATGTTAAGAACCTTTGATTGTGCATTCATTGGAGATTAAAGCATCTTTCACCCCTGAGTCATTCATGCAAAATCTTATTTTTATTACATTAAAACATTTTGTTAAGTCACCAATTCATCAGATAATGTTAGTCATTTTAACTAATATTTAAATCCAATAGCAAAAATACAAGATACAATTTTCAAAACAGATCTTTTTGAACAGCTGAATTGAAGGAATAGTAGAAGGTAACATACTTTTCCATCTAGTATTTGTCTAGAACTTCACATGCTGCACTTTTTCAGGTTCACTGTAAACCACATTTTCTATCATTTGTATCCAAGTAAGGTTGTGAACATGTTGAGAAATATGTCTTACAGGTTCAGCATCCTTATACAGTACATAAATATAACAAATCCTCATAAATAGGGGTATTTTAAAGCAATAGGCTACAGTAAAATAGTGTTTGTGTATTGCAATAATGAAACATTGTACAAGATCACCTTTTCTATGTGACTTGTAAACTGTCTCTGCTTGACAACAATCATCAGCTTACTGTGTTTCAATGAAATTCAGATCATTTGTGGAATATACTGTTATATACAAAACAGGTTGTACATTGTACACGACACTATCATTTCTAATTATTGTACATAATAACTCTTTCAACTTGGTCCTATTGAAGCACACTGGCTGGAGGATCACGATGTGGTATTTACAGCCACATCATATGATTGTGCATTGTGAAAAGCATATACTTGAATATGTATGCAAATAGAAAGTAATTTGGGGAGAGAATTTTGTGAATTAATTTGTTGTACTGAGTCCATAGAAAAATGTAAAGAGTTTTGAAAAATTTGCCATTGTGGTGATCAGTTTAGATTTTTGTGCTAAAAGTTCTGAAAATGCACCACAATGCATCAAAGTGATTGCAAAAAAAAATGTTCCACTTCGTTTTTGTGGCCTACACAAAAACGTTCTGCCCTGAGTGCCATCACTACTTTACTTTCCTCTAAAGGCATCTGCATGCTTCCCATCCGAAACAGCTCGGAACAGTTCGTATTTAAATTTTGATGCCATTTCATAACGTTTTTGTTCTTTTGTCCATCGTCAATGTTTCTTTTAAGGACCATTCAAAAATGAGTATTACTACCTGTGAGAGTAAATGTCATTCCTGTTAAGTTTACATAATCCAAACAAAACAAAAAAAACGTTTTTTTTCTAGTACAATATCTTTATTACATATAACAAGTTATACCATCTTATTGCCTCTCAACAAAGGGAATTACATAAGCTTTTAGGAAACTCATACACTTCTATAAGCCTGACATTTACTCTAAGGGGTGGCTAAAAATAACTATCTCAAAGCCATGCCCCTACTAAACTACGCCTCCAGTCTTCTGATCTGACCTGCTGGGGCATATCTCAATAACCCAACACCAATAATGAGTGATGTTACGCTTGATACCGGAACTCCGAGGTATGCGTCAAAATTTCTAACAGCTAACTTCAAAGCAGTGTGCTAATGCGTGTATCACTTTATCAGAAGTACATCATCAATTACGTCCAAAGCTCCATTTGATTGCATGCTTTTTCAAACCATTAAACAAAGCATGTAGGTCCATGTATGCTGATGATTCAACTATATACGCATCAGCAACCACAGCGAATGAAGTCACTGAAACCCTTAACAAGAAGTTGTAGTCTTATTTAGAATGGGTGGCCAGTCAGGACCATAAACTGGTCCTGAACATCTCTAAAACTAAGAGCATTGAATTTGGTACAAATTATTACATAAGTTCTAAACCTCAGCTGGATTTGGTAATGAATGGTGTGGCCGTTGAACACGTTCAGGAGACTAAATTACTTGATGTTACCTTAGATTGTAAACTGCCATGGTCAAAACATATGGTAGTTAAAATGGGAGAGGTCTGTCCGTAATAAAGAGATGCTCTGCTTTTTTTTTTACACCACACTCCACGAAGCTAGTCATACAGGCTGTAATTTGATCTTATTTTGATTATTGTCCAGTCATATGTATGTCACGTTCTGACCTTAGTTCCTTTTTTATGTCTTTATTTTAGTTGGTCAGGGCGTGAGTTGGGGTGCGCATTCTATGTTGTTTTTCTATGTTTTGTTCTGTTGTTATATTTCTATGTGTATTTCTGTGTATTCTATATGTATTTCTATGTGGCCTAGTATGGTTCTCAATCAGAGGCAGGTGTCAGTCGTTGTCTCTGATTGGGAGCCATATTTAGGTAGCCTGTTTTCTATTGTGTTTTGTTGGTGGTTGTTTCCTGTGTTAGTACCATTCGGGACTGTTTCGGTTGTTTGTTTGTACTTTTGTTATTTTGTTCAGTGGATTTATTAAATATCTCATTATGGACACTTACCACGCTGCACATTGGTTCGATCCTTGCTACTCCTCCTCAGACGAAGAGGAAATCCGTTACATGGTGTGCTAAAAAGAACGACCTAGTTAAGCTGCAGATGGTCCAGAACAGCCCACGTCTTTCTCTTCATTGTAATCAGAGGGAAAATATTTTTTTTATTTACCTTTTTTAATTGAACCTTAATTTAATTAGGCAAGTCAGTTAAGAACAAATTCTTATTTACAATGACGGCCTATCCCGGCCAAACCCGGACGACGCTGGGCCAATTGTGCGCTGCCCTATGGGACTCCCAATCACGGCAAGATGCATGCCAGTCTCTCTTTGCTAAGAGTTGAGGAAAGACTGACTCTGTCACTTATTATTTTTTATAAGAAACATTAATGTGTTGGAAATTCCAAATTGTTTGCATAGTCAACTTACACACAGCAATAACACACATACTTACCCCACCAGACTTTGTCATAGTGAAACAGGAAAGGGCCTGCCCCAAACTTTTTTTTATTTTTATTTATTTTTACTTCTTTTTTTTTTCTTTTTTTTTTTCTTTTTTTGGGGGGTGGATCAGCTTAATATTGGGGAAAGAATGTTGCTTCCAATGTAATTGTCTGCATCATTTCCAATCCCCCATATTTTTTGGGGTAAATATATATATCCATTCACGAATGCATACATATATACATACACATACCTACATAGACATACATACTTTTTTTAAAGAGTATACCTTTATTATTATTCCCCGCAAACCCTACCACCGATCCCCCAATTGGAGTAAACTGATAAACATTTCTGTTTTTACCTTCAATTTATACATCTTATACACATTTTACAGACACAGTCTACTTTATAATAGTTCTCTCTTGTTTGTTCTTAGTCCTTCCTCTATTTCTGTTGTCCATCCAGTTTGATTTCCACTTGTAACTGTGCTATTTCACAATAGCTCCGCACCTATACACATTTCACAGATCCCGTATGCCCTACATTGTTTATCTTGTTATTAGTCCCACCCTTCAGCTCCACTCAACCTTTCCCATCTATCTTCCAACATCATCCATTTCGGATTTTTATTTGCGATATATTTTTCAACTGTGCTGTGATGCTTCACAAAAGATTTGAATCTTCCTATTCTCATAGCTTCCACGGATTGTAAATTAAAAATAAACATTTTTGCTAAAATAATTATTATATTATTGATTGATTGACTATGGCTTTTCAAATCCCCCAGTATTGCTATCTGTAGCGTTAGTTCTACGCAAATGTTGCAATTCTTCAACCATTCCTGGACCTGTGACCAAAACCGAGCTACATGCGGACAATACCAAAATAAATGGTCTAATGACTGCCTCCTCACAGCAGAATCTACAGAGCTGGGAAGATTGTATCCCCCATATATATAACATTCTATTAGTTGCAAGAATTTTGTACAATAATTTAAATTGAAAAATTCGAAGTTTTGAATCCGGCGTTGTTTTGCGTATCAATTCATAAACCATGTGCCATGGAATGGGTACATCGAAAATCTCTTCCCAACTATTTTGCAATTTATTTATGGCACAGCTGTAAGTTTTTTGGTCCTTAAATGAAATTGGTATATGTTTTTATTTATCACACTTTTCTTTAACCATTTATGTTCTTTAATATAAGGCCGACATACAAGTTCCTTTCTTTTATCCCCTTCCACCTGCCTCTTCCATTTTTGTGGTAATGCTGCAATTAATTGGTTGTAATTTTGGGTAGAGCAGACATTTCCATATGTCTGTGTTAGCTGCATGTGTGACATTACTCCACCAGTCCTACTTATGATATCATTCACAAAAGTTATACCTTTTTTAAAAATTTCTTAATTAAATACAGTTTTTTTAATCAATTACTATATTTGAATTTAACCACAAGATTTGTTGTACTATTTGTTCCGTCCTTTCAGGTGGATTAAACTGAAATTGCAACCAACTTTCTAAGGCTTGTTTAAAAAATAAAGATATTTTGGAGATTATTACCTTTTCAAGCAACCGAAAGTGAGCAGGTGTAATCTGAATAAAGGGAAAAAGGCCCTTCTTGAACATAGGATGAGACATTCGTACCAATCTACTAGAGAACCAGTTTGGATTTAAGTATAACTTTTATATGACTGATGCCTTTAGTGAGAGGTCTAATGCTTTAATATTTAATAATTTCTGCCCTCCGAATTCATATTCGTTATATAAATAGGCCCTTTTAATTTTATCTGGCTTGCCGTTCCAAATAAAATTGAATATTTTTTGTTCATATAATTTAAAAAGCAGGTCACTAGGTGTAGGCAAAACCATAAGCAAATAGGTAAACTGTGATATGATTAAAGAGTTAATCAGGGTGATTTTCCCACAAATAGACAGGTATTTTCCTTTCCATGGTAGCAAGATCTTATCTATTTTTGCTAACTTTCTATAAAAATTTATTGGAGTGAGATCATTTCTTTCTTTTGGGATTTGTATACCGAGTATGTCCACATCACCGTCAGACCATTTAATTGGTAAACTACATGGCAATGTAAAATGTGTATTTTTTAGTGATCCAATACGTAATATGGTACATTTATCATAATTTGTTTTTAATCCAGAGAGGATAGCAAATGTATCTAGATCCTCTAAGAGGCCGTGGAGAGATTCTAGTTGTGGTTTTAAAAGAAAACATGAATCATCAGCGTACAATGACACCTTAGTTTTTAGGCCCTGGATTTCTAATCCCTTAATATTAATGTTTGATCTAATTTTAACAGCTAACATTTCTATGGCAATAATAAATAGATATGCCGATAGTGGACAACCTTGTTTTAATCCTCTAGATAGTTTAAAACTTTCTGAGATGTAGCCATTATTTACTATTTTACACCTAGGGTTACTATACATAATTTTTACCCATTTTATAAGAGATTCCCCAAAATTGAAATATTCTAGGCATTTATATATAAACTCCAGTCGTACTTTATCAAAAGCCTTTTCAAAATCAGCTATGAAAACCAGGCCTGGTGTCCCCGATATTTCATAGTGTTCTATTGTTTCCAGTACTTGCCTTATATTATCTCCAATGTATCGTCCATGTAAAAAACCTGTCTGATTAGGATGAATAATATCTGACAAAACTTTTTTTATTCTATGCGCCAAGCATTTTGCTAGGATTTTTGCATCACAACACTGAAGTGTAAGAGGTCTCCAATTTTTTAAATGGACTGGATCTTTATATATACCACTTGGGTCCTGTTTCAGTAATAATGATATCACACCTTCTTGTTGCGTGTCTGATAATCTATCATTTATATAGGAGTGGTTAAAACAAGCTAATAATGGTCCTTTGAGTATATCAAAAAAATGTTTGTATACTTCCACTGGTATGCCATCCAGTCCTGGAGTTTTCCCATCCTTAAAGGCCCCAATTGCATCAAGTAGTTCCTCCTCTGTAATTAGGCCTTCACATGAGTCTTTCTGTACAGATGTTAATTTTACATTATTATTAGGGGAAAAATCCATACAATTAGTTTCAGTTAGTGGAGATGGAGGAGCCTGAAACGAAAATATATTCTTAAAGTACTTTACTTCCTCTTTCAAAATATCATTTGGTGAATCATGCGTGACTCCATCATTTGTAACAAGTTTTAATACGTTTTTTTTGGTAGCATTTCTATATTGAAGATTGAAAAAGAATTTGATGCATTTTTCCCCATATTCCATCCAGTTCGCTTTATTTTTGTAATATATTACACTGGATCTTTCTTGAATAAGTTCCTCCATTTCTTTTTGTTTTTCCTCTAACTTATTCTGTGCCTCTATGGTATCGTTTTTATTGTTATCTAACTGTACTGTTAGTCCTTCAATTTCCTTTGTTAATATGGACTCTTTTGATCGAAATTGCTTTTGTTTTATAGATGAGTACTGAATTGCATGGCCTCTAAAGGCACACTTAAAAGTGTCCCATACAATATGGGGATCTGCTGTACCTATGTTATGTCTAAAAAAGTCAGTTATAAATTCTTCTGTCCTAGTTCTAAACAATTTATCATCTAGTAGGCTTTGATTAAATTTCCAATATCCTCGCCCACGTGGAAATTCTGTAAGAGTAATATATATGCCAATTATGTGATGGTCCGACCGCATTCTGTCCCCTATCAAACACTTTTTAACTTTTGGTGCCAGAGAGAATGATATAAGATAGTAGTCAAGGCGACTAGCTTGATTAAGCCTCCGCCATGTATATCTCACTAGGTCAGGGTATTTAAGTCTCCATATATCCACTAATTCCAATATATCCATGACATTCCTGATTTCCTTAAGTGCCTGAGGGTGATAGTTTGTAGTGTGATTTCCTTTCCGGTCCATAGAGGTATTTAAGACCGTATTAAAATCTCCCACTATAATAATAGAGTCTAGTGTTGCTTGTAGAGTTGATACATTCTTATATATATTGTCAAAAAAGCTTGGATCATCATTATTCGGACCGTATAGGTTAATAAGCCATATATGTTTATTGTCCAATAACATATTTAAAATAATCCATCTACCTTGAGGATCTGTTTGGACAAGTTGCACATTTGGATCAAAGTTATTATTAATTAAAACCATCACCCCTTTTGAATTTCTTTGCCCATGGGAGAAATATATTTCGCCCCCCCAGTTCTTTTTCCACAAAACTTCATCTAAAACTGTCGAATGGGTTTCCTGTAAACAGTAGATATTATAATCCTTCTCTTTTAGCCAGGTAAATACTGATCGTCTTTTCTTATTATCTGCTAAGCCATTACAATTGTAACTGGCTATACTTATTTCACCACTTACCATAATGAGACACACCTTTCAATTATTTTTATCAAAATATATGTTTGTAAACGTCCTATTAAAAAGTAACATAATGATTGAGTGTCTATATAGTTGTACCATGACATTTGCATCTCCACTAAGCAAACTTCCAATTGGTCCCCACTATTCCACCCGCCAAAAGCCCCCATCTCGAGTTGGGTTGTCATCCCAATGCCTGGCAGACCACCCCCGACCCCCCGCATCGCACAGCCCCGGACCGACTGGGATCCATCCTTCGAAAAGTGCACACAGCACCATCCACCGAACCGAAGCAGATCCATTGCCAAATGCATTTCCATCGCCCTCACCTCGATTTTTATTACATATTGCTGTGAATCATCCTCTATAGTCCCTAACATCTTTTACTTCTTCCTTCGCAACAGTTGTGGGATACACACATACACCCACACACATTCAGCCCTTACCCCCACACAACCATAAGCTCACCCTCTCAACAATTGCACCATCCCAGAGCCCAACTCAAGATGGGTCATGATTTACAAATGTACTTGCAGTTGCAGCTGCATGAGAAGGCCTGCAAGACTGCGCAAAAAAATTAGCATAAATGTAGAGATTTATTTACCATTGTCACATCCTAGATGATGGAGGTCAAATGTACACCTTCTTCCTGAAACACCCACAATACGGTCATCCATTTTGACCATGTTCCCAAGCATCTCCATGCAGTCCAATTGGTTTCGTGCCACCAGGGCCACAATAATATACCCCCTCTCTGAATGTCCGAGTGCGACCCCCTCCCCATGGGTTACTGCAGCTAGTGTTGCCAGCACTGCCACTGCCTGGGTGGGGGCACCCCACCGGAATCCCCACCGGCTAGGTACAAGGTCGTCAAGGTTCTCATTAGCAGCTTTGAGAATTTCCTTGTTTATTATGCTCTCCCTTTAGGGGGCTTTGGCTTTGCAGGACCAACCCTGCCAAGCAGGCTCAGAATCTTGAGGGGGCAATGCTGCTCTTGGTCCCTGACCTCATTTGGCTGCATACAGACCGCTTACAGCATGCACATAAAACAGTTAGGGACCTCCTTAGTATCTGGGCCATTCATGTGTGTGTCTAGGGTATAGGGCCATGGACCTTACCATTAAAATAGGATAATAAATAATTAGATATAATTTATTTAAAAAATGTAGTTCCCCATGATAGGACAATAAATAAATAAGACGTGTAATTCATTATAAAAGTATATCCATCATCTGAACAACATTGAAAGCCCTCTCATACCCAGCCCACAGCAATACACTGGCTCTGGGATATGCAACTATTTCATTACTCACTCACTCAACTTTCCAAACATAACAAATAAAAATAAACACACACCACACCATCCACACATACTGTGCCTTCTGTTTACTTAGTTTTTATCTTCACTATGTAGAAATAGTGCTTGTTTTCAATTAGTTATATGTGAAGATTTATAGAAAAGCTATATTTTGTATTGTATTGTTACAATCAGTAACCGGGCTTGAATTGTGTTTATTTTCCTCATCTATGAGAACTTTGTAATTTTTAAAATAACCATGGAGTAATCTTTGTGTCTCTGAACAACTGGTTATCAATATATAGTTTATCAACGACGAGAGCTACTCGTTTCGCTTTTAATCTATTTTCTTTGAAAATTGGATACAGAACTTTGCGCCGTTCTGCAATTTCTTTCGGAAACTGATCATTCATGCCAATTTTGGTCCCAGCAAGTCTTTTACCCAGGCTTTTAACCATTATTTTATCTTTAAATGAAGCAAATTTGGCAACGATTGGGCGTTCTTACCTCTGCCCTCTCTGTCCGAGGCGGTGTACACGTTCAAGTTGGATCTTATCGATAACTTCGCGTGGAATCTGAAGCTCTGCAAAAAGGAACTCTCTAACTACAGATTCAGGAACCTCTCCTTCTTTCTCTTGGATACCTGTAAGTACCAAATTCTCTCTCATGGATCTAGTTTGTATGTTCAGTAAGCATTCCTTCAGAACGTTGTTCTCCTTTTTAAATTCATTCATTTTGGTTTCAATCTTATTGACTGTCCCTTTTAGCGCGTGTTTCCTTCTCCAAAGCCGCAGCTTTTTCATCACTCATCTCTAGGCTTGCCTTCAACTCTTTTATATCTTTACTAACTAATTCAAGTATACCCAGTTTGTCATTTATTGATTTTAACAGATCGGTTTCGACCTTTACCATTGCCGGTGGTGAGAATATTAGATCATCAGTGTCGGTTGAGGAGTCACGTTTTCGTTTTTGAATCGGTTCCCCTGTCTTACTCTCCGTCATGTTTGGGTGTTGCTTGTTTTCGTAATATTTGTCGATAAATGTCTCTAGTCTTAGGATTTGTTTTGTGTTATTATCCAGATTGAAGGTTATCACCCACCAGATTATTTAGTGCTAATATTTTAGTCTAATTTAGCAGATATTTCGAATATTATGTTTTATCTTGAGGTGCGCTACTTAACCTGTCTAGGATCAGCGTGCCGCTAGCGGCACACCCCCCCCCCCCCCCCCCCCACTGAAAAACCAGTGCCGCGAAATTTAAAAAAAAACATTTTTTTAAATATTTAACTTTCACACATTAAAGTCCAATACAGCTAATGAAAGACACAGATCTTGTGAATCCAGTCAACATGTCCGATTTTAAAATGTTTTACAGGGAAGACACAATATGTAAAGATGTACATCTATTACCTAAAAACACATTAGCATAATCCACGATCTTATATTTGTCCACCAACACCAGTAGCCATCACCAATTCGGCTAAACTAAGATATTTATAGCCCCTAACCAACAAAAAAACTAATCAGATGACAGTCTGATAACATATTTATGGTATGGGATAGGTTTTGTTAGAAAAAAGTGCATATTTCAGGTAGATGGCATAGGTTACAATTGCACCCACCGTCACAAATGGAATAGAAAAACTACTTAGAGCAACGTGTTTACCTACTTACTAATCATCAAACATTTCGTAAAAATACACAGCATACACGAATCGAAAGACACAGATCCTGTGAATACAGACAATATTTCAGATTTTCTAAGTGTCTTACAGCGAAAACACAATAAATCGTTATATTAGCATAGCACATAGCACATAGCAGCCCAGCATTGATTCTAGCCAAAGTGAGCGATAACGTCAACATCGCCAAAAATATATTAATTTTTTCACTAACCTTCTCAGAATTCTTCAGATGACACTCCTGTAACATCATATTACACAATCCATATAGAGTTTGATCGAAAACGTTTATATTTAGCCACCAAAATCATGGTTAGACAATGTGAAATGTAGCTCAGCTGGTCAGAAAATGTCCTTGCTCCACTTAGACAGTGATCTACTCTTATACATAAATACTCATAAACGTGACTAAAAAATATAGGGTGGACAGGGATTGATAGACAATTTAATTCTTAATACAATTGCGGAATTACATTTTTTAATTTATCCTTACTTTTCAATACAGTTTGCGCCAAGCGAAGCTACGTCAAAAAACATGGCGTCCTAAGCCACTAAAATGTTTCGACAGAAACACGATTTATCATAATAAAAATGTCCTACTTTGAGCTGTTCTTCCATCAGTATCTTGGGCAAAGGATCCTTTCTTGGGAGAAATCGTCTTTTGGTGGAAAGCTGTCCTCTTGCCATGTGGAAATGCCAACTGCGTTCGGGATGAACTGAAAAGCGTGCCCAGCTATTCACATCGTTTCAAAAATAAATGTCCCAAAATCGCACTAAACGGATATAAATTGCTATAAAACGCTTTAAATTAACTACCTTATGATGTTTTTAACTCCTATAACGAGTGAAAAGATGACCGGAGAAATATAACAGGCTAAACTAACGCTTGGAACAGGAGCGGGTCGGTGTCTTCCACGCGCGTTACGCACCAAGAAAAGACTTGCTAGCTACAGGGTTTTTTCATTTGTAGTGCCTGTGAACGCGCAATCGACCCCATTGGAATCGTCATCACGTAAAGGCATCCAGGGGAAGACGTAAGAAGTGTCCGTATAGTCATAGCAATAACAGTGCCCTTTTAACTGACTTCAGAACAGTGGCCAACATTTCTGAAATCTGACTCCATGTCAGGGAAATTGCTGTAGAATGGGCTCTGTTCCACTTAGAGACAAAATTTCAACTCCTATAGAAACTATAGACTGTTTTCTATCCAATAATAATAATAATATGCATATTGTACGATCAAGGATTTTGTGGGAAGCCGTTTCAAAAATTACCCAATTAGCATAAATAGTCTCAACAGCGCCCCCATCCTCAACAGGTTAACTTCGTTCAGTCCGCCATTACCTTTACGTTACCTTTACGTCCGCCGTCTGCCCCAAACTTTTGCCAAAAAGTTGGAAGCACAGAATCATCTAGAATGTCATTCAAATGTAGTGTTAAGATTTCCCTTGACTGGAACTAAGGGGCCTAGCCCGAACCATGATAAACTGCCCCAGGCCATTCCTCCTCCACTAAACTTTACAGTTGGCACTATGTGTTTGGGAAGGTAGCGTTCTCCTGGCATCCGCCAAACCTAGATTTGTCTGTCGGACTGCCAGATGGCGTGAAGCTTGATTCATCACTCCAGAGAACGCGTTTCCACTGCTCCAGAGTCCAATGGCAGCAAGCTTTACACCACTCCAGCCGATGCTCAACAACGCGCACAGTGATCTTAGGTTTCTGTGTGGCTGCTCGGCCATGGAAACGCATTTCATGAAGCTCCCGACGAACAGTTCTTGCTTCCAGAGGCAGTTTGGAACTCGGTAGTGAGTTTTGCAACCTAGGACAGACAATTGTTACACGCTACGCACTTCAGCACTCGCCTCTCCCGTTCTGTGAGCTTGTGTGACCTACCACTTCGCGGCTGAGCCGTTGTTGCTCCTAGATGTTTCCACTTCACAATAACACCACTTACAGTTAACTGGGGAAGCTCTAGCAGGGCAGACATTTGACAAACTGACTTTTTGGAAAGGTGGCATCCTATGACGGTGCCACATTGAAAGTCACTGGACTCTTCAGTATGGGCCATTCTACTGCCAATGTTTATTTTATTGAGATTGCATGGCTGTGTGATCGATTTTATACACTTGTCAGTAACGGGTGCAGCTAAAATAGCCAAATCTAGGAATTTGAAGGGATGTCCACATACTTTTGGCCATGTAACGTACAGCGCATTCGGACAGTATTCAGAATCCTTGACTTTTTCCACATTTTGTTATGTTGCAGCCTTATTCTAAAATGGATTTTTAAAAATGAAGTATCTCATCAACCTACAGACAATAGCCCATAATGATGAAGCAAAAACAGCTTTTTAGACATAAAAAAAATAAAAAAAATAAACTTAAATATCACATATACATAACTATTCAGACCCTTTACTCAGTACTTTGTTGAAACACCTTTGGCAGCAATTACAGCCTCAAGTCTTGGGCACAACTGTATTTGTGACTCACAACCTGGATTCGGTCTTATGTAGCAAAATTAGTGTTTTTTACATTGAATAAAAGTAGAGACTCAGAGCTACAAAATGGTATATCATACACTGCATTTTTGAGGACCAATGGGAAAGTAATTCTGCTTTGAAAGTTGATAAACTTGTGAACTCACTTTTGAGAAAATGGCCTTTGAATATTTTGGTATCTAGTGAAGAGCTCTTTATCTACACCCACTCAGCATCATTCACACCCTCTTAAGCTTTAGCCCCACCCATCTCGTTTTGCTCTCATAGTGTTCAGAGTGCCTACTAGATGCTCTGGTGGATGATTTGTTTACCTATGGATAACGTGAAAACAGCCTAACCAGCTCTGCAGGCATCAACTTCATTACGCTTTCATGCAGACATTTACTGACACTGGCCATATTCAATGGGTGTTGTACCCCTTACCTTAACTTCACTAGGGTATGTGGGAAGCTAGCATCCCACCTCGTCAACAGCCAGTGAAACTGCAGGGCGCCAAATTCAAAACAACAGAACTCCCATAATTAAAATTCCTGAAACATGCAAGTATTTTACACCATTTTAAAGATACACTTGTTGTAAATCCAGCCACAGTGTCCGATTTCAAAAAGGCTTTACGACTAAAGCACACCAAACGATTATGTTAGGTCAGAGCCAAGTCACAGAAAAACACAGCCATTTTTCCAGCTAAAGAGAGGAGTCACAAAAAGCAGAAATAGAGATAAAATGAATCACTAACCTTTGATGATCTTTATCAGATGACACTCATAGGACTTGTTACACAATACATGTATGTTTTGTTCGGTAAAGTTCATATTTATATCCAAAAATCTGAGTTTAGGCAAGACGCTACTGTATCACTTGGCAAAAAGCCTGAGAAAATGCAGAGCGCCAAATTAAAATGAATTACTATAAAATCAAACTTTCATTAAATCACACATTAAATATACCAAAATAAAGCTACACAGGTTGTGAATCCAGCCAACATGTCAGAATTCAAATAGGCTTTTCAGCGAAAGCATACGATGCTATTATCTGAGCATAGCACCATAGTAAACAAAAGAGAGAACATTTCAACCCAGCTGGCGCGACACAAAATGCAGAAATAAAAATATAATTCATGCCTTGCCTTTGACGAGTTTCTGTTGTTGGCACTCCAATATGTCCCATAAACATCACAAATGGTCCTTTTGTTCGATTAATTCCGTTGATATATATGCAAAATATCCATTTATTTGCCGCGTTTGATCCAGAAAAACACCGGTTCCAACTTGCTCAAACGTGACAACAAAATATCTCAAAGGTTACCTGTAAACTTTGCCAAAAAATGTCCAACTACTTATGTAACACAACTTTAGGTATTTTTTAACGTTAATAATCGATCAAATTGAAGACTGGATGATATGTGTTCAATACAGGACTAAAACGAAATGTTGCATGCCTTCTGTTTGATTGAAGTGCATGTACAGGACACCTGGAGTGCCTCGACTTCAAGATGGCCATATTTCTTGATTACACAAAGGAATAACCTCAACCTATTTCTCATGACTGTTGACATCTATTGGAAGCTGTAGGAACTGCAAGAAATTTGCTTAGAAATCTGGTTTCCCAATGAAAAGAATTGAAATGACAGTGACCTAAAAAAAAAAAAAAATGAATGGTTTGTCCTCGGGGTTTTGCCTGCTAAATAAGTTCTGTTATACTCACAGACATGATTCAAACAGTTTTAGAAACTTCAGACTGTTTTCTATCCACATCTACTAATAATATGCATATCTTATCTCCTAGGATGAGTAACTGGCAGTTGAATTTGGGTATGCTTTTCATCCAAACGTGAAAATGCTGCCCCCTACCCTAGAGAAGTTAAATACCATAAGTGGGGGATGATTAAATATGGGTTTCAGTTGTGGGTCAGCGTCAACAATGTACCAGTGCTTCCTGATAATGTCCTTAAATGTGAGAAGCAAGAGGGGGGGCACATTCTGCTTTTTCTTTTACAATTGTGACCGACTGGCTCAAACCGGTCTTACTGTATGTAGCAACATTTGAAATTGTGTTTTTTACATTGGATAAAAGTAGAGAGCTAGAAAATTGTATATCATACACTACAGTTGAGGAAAAATGGGAAAATAATTCTGCTTTGAAAATTGATACAATTGTAATCTCACATTTGAGAAAATGGCCTTTGAATATTTTGGTACTATTACTGGAGAGCCCTTCTTTGACTACACCATTCAGCATCATTCACACCATCTTAAGCTGTAAGGACTGGGTGTCGGAGTGCGAAGTCAGGCGCAGGAAACAGAGGATGCAATAACAAATGTTCCTTTAATGAAACACGGTGAACTTCGGCCACCCTACTATACACTGGGTGCTCTCATTAACCTGTTGGGGATGGGGGCGCTGTTTAGACTATTTATGCTAATTTGGCAAATTTTTTAAACGGCTTCCCACAAAATCCTTGATCGTACAATATGCATATTATTATTATTATTGGATAGAAAACAGTCTATAGTTTCTATAGGAGTTGAAATTTTGTCTCTAAGTGGAACAGAGCCCATTCTACAGCAATTTCCCTGACATGGAGTCAGATTTGAGAAATGTTGGCCACTCTTCTGAAGTCAGTTAAAAGGGCACTGTCGTTGCTATGACTATACGGACACTTCTTACGTCTTCCCCTGGATGCCTTTACGTGATGACGATTCCAACGGGGTCGATTGCGCGTTCACAGGCCCTACAAATGAAAAAACCCTGAAGCTAGTCATTCTTTGGGAGCTGCGTCATGAGCCTAGAGGACACCGGCGCGCACCTGTTCCAAGCGTTAGTTTAGCCTGTTATATTTCTCCGGTCATCTTTTCACTCGTTATAGGAGTTAAAAACATCATAAGGTAGTTAATTTAAAGCGTTTTATAGCAATTTATATCCGTTTAGTGCGATTTTGGGACATTTATTTTTGCAACGATGTGAAAAGTTGGGCACGCTTTTCAGTTCATCCCGAACGCAGTTGACATTTCCACATGGCAAGAGGACAGCTTTCCACCAAAAGACGATTTCTCCCAAGAAAGGATCCTTTGCCCAAGATACTGATGGAAGAACAGCTCAAGGTAGGACATTTTTATTATGATAAATCGTGTTTCTGTCGAAACATTTTAGTGGCTTAGGACGCCATGTTTTTTGACGTAGCTTCGCTTGGCGCAAACTGTATTGAAAAGTAAGGATAAATTAAAAAATGTAATAACGCAATTGTATTAAGAATTTAATTGTCTATCAATCCCTGTCCACCCTATATTTTTTAGTCACGTTTATGAGTATTTATGTATAAGAGTAGATCACTGTCTAAGTGGCGCAAGGACTTTTTCTTTACCAGCTTGTCTACATTTCACATTGTCTAACCATGATTTTGGTGGCTAAATATAAACATTTTCGATCAAACTGTATATGCATGTTGTAATGTGATGTTACAGGAGTGTCATCGGAAGAATTCTGAGAAGGTTAGTGAAAAAATTAATATCTTTTGGCGATGTTGACTTTTATCGCTCACTTTGGCTAGAATCAATGCTGGGCTGCTAATTGCTATGTGCTAAGCTAATATAACGATTTATTGTGTTTTCGCTGTAAGACACTTAGAAAATCTGAAATATTGTCTGTATTCACAGGATCTGTGTCTTTCGATTCGTGTATGCTGTGTATTTTTACGAAATGTTTGATGATTAGTAGTTAGGTAAACACGTTGCTCATTGTAATTATTCTAGTCCATTTGTGATGGTGGGTGCAATTGTAAACTATGCCATCTACCTGAAATATGCACTTTTTTCTAACAAAACCTATCCCATACCATAAATATGTTATCAGACTGTCATCTAATGAGTTTTTTTGTTGGTTAGGGGCTATAAATATCTTAGTTTAGCCGAATTGGTGATGGCTACTGGTGTTGGTGGACAAATAAAAGATGGTGGATTATGCTAATGTGTTTTTAGGTAATAGATGTACATCTTTACATATTGTGTCTTCCCTGTAAAACATTTTAAAAATCGGAAATGTTGACTGGATTCACAAGATCTGTGTCTTTCATTAGCTGTATTGGACTTTAATGTGTGAAAGTTAAATATTTTAAAAAAATATTTTTTTTGAATTTCGCGGCACTGGTTTTTCAGTGGGGGGGGGGGGGGGTGTGCCGCTAGCGCCACGCTGATCCTAGACAGGTTAAACTGCTCCAGACATGGGGGGAACGAAAACGGTCCACCGAACCTACTCCCATCCTTCCCGCCTCTAGGCTGATACTCCAGATTCTGGTGGTCGGTCCAGATGAGAAAAGGGTGCTTAGCCCCCTCAAGCCAGTGTCTCCACACCTTCAGAGCACTGACCACTGCTAACAACTCCCGGTCCCCCACATCATAGTTACCCTCCGCTGGGCTGAGCTTCTTCGAGAAGAAAGCGCAGGGGTGGAGTTTTGGTGGCGTACCAGAGCGCTGTGATAGCACGGCACCTACCCCATCCTCGGACTCGTCCACCTCCACTATGAATGCTAGAGAGGGGTCCGGATGCGCGAACATGGGCGCATCCGTGAACAGCGCCTTCAACCTGTTGAAAGCTCCGTCCGCTTTTGCTGACCACTGCAACCGCACCGGACCCCCCTTCAGCAGTGAGGTAATGGGAGCTGCTACCTGGCCAAAACCCCGGATAAACCTCCGGTAGTAGTTGGCAAAACCCAAAAACCGCTGCACCTCTTTTACCGTGGTCGGAGTCGGCCAATTATGCACGGCCTTAATGCGGTCACCCTCCATCACCACCCCCGAGGTGGAAATGCGATAACCCAGAAAAGAGACGGCTCGTTTGGAGAACACACACTTCTCAGCCTTGACATATAGGTCATGCTCCAGCAGTCAACTAAGCACCTTGCGTACCAGAGACACATGCGCGGTGTGAGTGGCTGAGTAGATCAGAATGTCATTCATATAAACAACCACTCCCTGCCCGTGCTGGTCCCTGAGAGTATCGTCTACAAAGGATTGGAAAACGGCTGGAGCATTCTTTAACCTCTAACGAGCCTCTACCCCGGATCCGGGAGCACCCCCCACCCCCCCCCACACTGATTAGCATCGCTAGCATAGCGTCACAATTAAATAGTAGCATCTAAATATCATTAAATCACAAGTCCAAGACACCTAATGAAAGATACAGATCTTGTGAATAAAGCCACCATTTCAGATTTTTAAAATGTTTTACAGGGAAGACACAATATGTAAATCTATTAGCTAAACACACTAGCAAAAGACACAATTTTTTTACTCCAACAGTTTTTTCCTGCGTCAGTAGCTATCACTAATTCGACTAAATAAAAATATATATAGCCACTAACCAAGAAACAACTTCATAAGATGACAGTCTGATAACATATTTATGGTATAGCATAGTATTTTTTTGAAAAATGTGCATTTTTCAGGTATAAATCACAGTTCTACATTGCAGCTGCAATCTGAAATAGTGCCGACGCAGCCAGAACAATTACAGAGACCAACGTCATATAACTAATTACTTATCTTAAAACATTTCAGAAAAAATACACAGCGTACAGATATTGAAAGCCCAACATCTGGTGAATCCAAACAATATTTCTGATTTATTAAATGTTTTATAGCGAAAACAAAATGTAGCGCTAAATTAGCATAGCCACGCCAGCCAGAACCAGCTGGGCGCCCACGACCAGTTCACATGCACGACAGATATATGAAATAACATCGTAAATTGGGTCTTACTATTGCTGATCTTTCATCAGAATGTTGATCAAGGTGTCCTTAGTCCTGATGAGTCGTTCAATCCATTCATAATGGCAACTTTCCCTCTTCATTTAGCATATGTACTGGTCGACTGGCACGGATCTGTCCAAAGTAAAAAAAGTCACAGAACGGAACACGGCAAAACTCCCGAAAAAATTCAAATAATCTGATTAAACTATATTGAAAAAACATACATTACGATGATATGGTCACATGTATCAAACAAACTTCGAGACGGAGATAGTTTTCATCCGTAACGGCAGCAAAACAGTAGACAATCGCACCTCCAAATCGCGCGATTCAGAGAACCGGAAGTTGTCGGTCACGCCAAAGAAATAGGTCTTATTTCACGTCAGTACAAGATAAACAAAAAATTTCTCCTCTGACGTCCTCTTGACACCCAGAGGAAGACGAATGAAGTGTGTTTCGGGTCATAGGTGGCGTGACCATATATAGGCAGAGCGTTGAAGCGAGCATACACATCTTGCATTCTTCTTCTTGGTCAGGGAAAGTGCTGTCAAATGACTTCTGTTTCACTCAGAGACAAAATTGAAACGGTTTTAGAAACTATAGATTGTTTTCTATCCAATGGTATTAATTATATGCATATAGTAAGAGCAATAATTGAATAAGAGGCAGTTTAATCTGTAGAGAAAATTATGCTAATGCGAAAACAGCACCCCCTGTATTCTCAAGTTAACCCATACGGCATGACGCAGTACTCATAATGGCCCGATGTGGTACTAAATGCGGTTTTCCACTCGTCTCCCTTCCGAATACGCACCAGACTATATGCGCTCCTGAGATCCAATTTTGTGAAGAACTGCGCTCCGTGAAATGATTCCATTGCCGTAGCAATGAGAGGTAGTGGGTAACTAAACCCCACGGTGATGGCATTTAGACCTCTATAATCAATACACGGACGCAAACCTCACTCCTTTTTCTTCACAAAAAAGAAACGCAAGAGGAGACGGGTGAGATGGAGGACCGAATGTACCCCTGTTCCAGAGACTCAGTGACATATGTCTCCATAGCCACCGTCTCCTCTTGGGACAATGGGTACACGTGACTCTTGGGAAGCGCAGATCTCCACGTAAACGCTATCGCACAATCCCTTCCCGGTCGATGAGGTGGTAATTTAGTCGCTTTCGTTTTACTGAAAGCGATTGCCAAATCGGCATACTCAGGGGGAATGCACACCGTGGGACCCTGGTCTGGACTTTCCACCGACGTGGCACCGATGGAAACTCCCAAACACCTTCCCGAACACTCCTCTGACCACCCCTGGAGAACTCCCTGTCTCCACGAAATTTTAGGATTGTGCCGGGCCAGCCAAAGAATCCCTAGCACCACTGGAAACGCAGGCGAATCAATAATATAAAGACTGATACGCTCCTTATGATTCCCCTGCGTCACCATGTCCAGGGGAACCGTGGTCTCCCTGACCCTAATGGCCGGCTATCTAGGGAGTGCACGGGAAAGGGAGAATCTATCGGCACAAGCGGAACACCTAACCTAAGAGCGAGTCCGCGATCTATAAAGTTCCCAACTGCGCCTGAATTGACTAGCGCGCTATGCTGGGAAGAGGGAAAAAAATTAAGACATACATGTGACCAACAGGGGGTTCTGGGTGAGTTTGGTGCTGACTCACCTGGGGGTGGTGGAACGTACAGGACCCTCTCCGAACGCCCGCGGGCAGCCAGCAGATTGTCCAGTCGGATGGACATGTCAATCAGCTCATCCAGGGAAAAAGCGGTGTCCAGACATGCTAGCTCCCTGCGGACGTCCTCCCGGAGACTACACCGGTAGTGGTCAATAAGGGCCCTGTCGTTCCACCCAGATCCTGCTGCCAGGGTCCGGAACTCCAGCGCGTAATCCTGGGCGCTCCTCTTCTCCTGCCTGAGATGGAATAGTCGTTCTCCCGCCACTCGGCCCTCTGGAGGGTGGTCAAACACGGCACGAAAACGGCGGGTAAACTCTGGGTAGTGCTCCTTCGCTGAGTCTGGACCATTCTAGACTGCGTTCGCCCACTCCACAGCACGACCCGTGAGGCAGGAGACGAGGACACTCACCCTCTCCGCTCCCGAGGGAGTGGGTCTTACGGTGGCAAGGTACAGTTCCAGTTGGAGTAAGAACCCCTGGCACCCCGCCGCAGCTCCATCATAATCCCTCGGGAGTGTCAGACGGAGAGCGCTGGAGCCGGGGGATGGAGAGTCCTGAACTGGAAGAGCCGAAGGGGGAGAGAGGAGACCACTCCTCTCCCATCGGTCCATTCGCTCCATCATTGAATCCATTGCCGAGGGGAACGAAAACAGTCCAGAAACCAACTCGAACATACACAAACACGTATATTTCGAAACAAACACCACGCTTACCAACTAACAATCCCGCACAAAGCAACGGGCGGGCCGGCTGACTGATAAGCCCAACTAATTACAAACAAATACAAAACAGGTGTAACCAATAAACACATAAGGAGGGGGAGAAAAGGATCAGTGGCAGCGGGTGGCGCTCGACCGCCGAGCGCCTCCTGAATAGGAAGGAGAGCCTGCCTCGTTCGGAGTCGTGACATAAGCTTTAACCCCATCCATCTCTTTAAGGGTATAGTGCCTTGAAAATGTATTCATCCCCCTTGGCGTTTTTATTATTTTGTTGTAAATGTAAATGGATATTTATTTGGATTTCATATAACGGAAATACACAAGATCTGAACTGGGCTGCCTTTGTAAACGCATCCAAGGTTTATGGACTGTCAGGTGTGTGGGCTGTCTGACCAATCAGTGACATTAAATTAGATAAATTGACTACCAGGATGGGAAAGGAAAAACCAGCAGTGCAACGATATTTGAGGCCCTTATTCAATATCCATGTAATAACATAGCAACATTGTGGTGAAATTCGAAAACAAAATTCACATTCACTCCAAGTGCCCTTATTTGTTATTTATCTGCGTTAGACCTTAGAACTTCATATTAGTGGTGGAGAGTGCTTGGGTATATCACTAACCTAACAATACCACAATATCATGGCCTTGACTACCAACCAAAACCCAGCCAGACATCATACGCACAGTTGCACACACAGAAATGCATGAGTAGAGACATACTGCATGTATACATATGAATCTGTTTTTCTCTCTTTCTCTCCCACAGATATGGCTAAATATTCATGGGGTGTCTGTTTAGATGTCGCAGTGGGTGCTTTGGCCATGATTGCCGATGGAGCACTGGCGGAATTGAATTTAAATCAAATGAGTGAAGTAAGGGAGAGAGTGATGGAAGGAGACAGAGAGAAGTAGGAGAGAAGACTGTGTTTTTCCCTCAAATTAGGCAAATTGTCAGCGTGACGACTTGACCAGATTAATCTTCATAACTGTGCAAACAATAAAACGAATGGGAATAAATGGGCTGTTATCATAATAGATGGACGCTGTTTAAAGAGCCTGGACTAGGGAGATTGCCTGGTCCCAGAGCTGCTCGTGCTGTTTAGCCAACTCAATGATCATAGGAGTAAGCAAGACAGCACAAACTGATCTGGGACCAGACTAGGGAGGTTGTGCAGTACTTTATGCTGCAAATCCCAACTCAGATAGAAGCAACTTGGCATCAGCTGATGGCTTCTTTCTGGTCCATAGAATCAAGACCAGTGTTGGGATTCGTTAATTGAAAAAGTAATATAAAAAATAACACCAAGGGCCTCCCGGGTGGCGCAGTGGTCTAGGGCACTGCATCGCAGTGCTAGCTGCGCCACCAGAGTCTCTGGGTTCGCGCCCAGGCTCTGTCGCAGCCGGCCGCGACTGGGAGGTCCGTGGGGCGACGCATAATTGGCATAGCGTCGTCCGGGTTAGGGAGGGTTTGGCCGGTAGGGATATCCTTGTCTCATCGCGCTCCAGCGACTCCTGTGTCGGGCCGGGCGTGGTGCACGCTAACCAAGGGGGCCAGGTACACGGTGTTTCCTCCGACACATTGGTGCGGCTGGCTTCCGGGTTGGAGGCGCGCTGTGTTAAGAAGCAGTGCGGCTTGGTTGGGTTGTACTTCGGAGGACGCATGGCTTTCGACCTTCGTCTCTCCCGAGCCCGTACGGGAGTTGTAGCGATGAGACAAGATAGTAATTACTAGCGATTGGATACCACGAAAAATTGGGGAGAAAATGGGATAAAAAATTTAAATAAAAAAAGATTAAATAAAAGAAAAATGTATATTTTCTAAAAATAACACACTACATTACAATATTACTTTGCATTGAAATTAACGCGTTATATTACTCGTCATATTACTTTGCTTTCATGACAAAAATCTCAAAAGCTCATCATTTGTTTGACTGTCGGAAGGAGCGAGGCGAGCTGTGCACGCTATACCAAAGATAGGATACTAATAACTAAAGCCCTGTCCACATGGACGATAACAAAAATTCATAATTGCATTGTGCCTTAGGATAATTTTCTTGTCCCTAAAAACGTAATCAATAGGGGAGCTTTTCGACTGGGTGCGCAGCCTCGGGAGCACACACATCTTCATAATCTGACAACTTTTTTCCCGCTGTGTACATTCACTGGATATATTCACTGCAGTATTAAGCCTAATATTTAGCTAAAGAATGATGGGTTAATATGCATACGCCTCCAACGTAGGCTACACATCTCTAGCTTGTCTGTCTTCACTGTTCTTTTGCGCAATTACGCACCTGTCCTCTCTGCTGCTTCAACGATTCCTATTAAATCTTGTGGAGTCCCATGAGAGAGTGTTGGTCAGAACTTGGTATATCATGCCGTGTTAGCTGGGGCTGGATAGTCTTTAACAATCCTTGGACAGTGTACATACAGACAGACGCACGCATGTACACTCACGCCTGTTTGATATGATAACTAGCTAGCTTTATCCTTTATCTCGATGATTGGTGGCTTTTAATATAAGTTCCCTGCCTTGTCTGTCACTGAAGCCACCAAGCATTGAAGGAAGGTAGCTAGCTAACTACCTAAAGTTACTTGTTGGTAGCCCTTAATATAACTCATCTGGTGAAAGCTAGCTAGCTGGAGTGATTGTCAGGTAACTTTAGTCACACAGCCTTTACTTTGAAAACCGCCAGCACACATATCCTGTTGCAGCCCCTCTTCTCCACGCCCACATTGTCTCTGTTCATGAATTCAATATTGTGGATAACATTAGAAAAATGTATTAATGCAGTCCAAATGATTATCAGTCTTCGTTGTTTGAGTTTGGATATTGATTGAACGAATGGTACACAGTTGACATAATGCTTAATTCATTCAATTGAGGGCTCCCAAACTGCATACATTCCTCAGTCCTAGTTTCCTGCAGCAAGCAAAAAAACAAGAAACCAAACTCTGTTGCTATTTATAAATATCTGCTGATGAACCTCTGGATAGGCTCATGTACCTTGATTTGCTGTGTATAAATACAGTATCTACTACCAATTATCCGTTGTTAACGTGCAAAGTCCTGTAGTGCACTGAATATTCATCATTATGTACACATTTGTCTTTTTTTCTTAACGTAGTGTAGTGTTGTCTGTTTGATAGGCCATCATTGAAAATACGTACACCTCACAAAAGACTCGCCTAGTAAAAGCATGGTAGAAAATATTGCTGTGAAAAAATTCTGGGTCCCTAGAAAAAAGGTGTTTTGAATCAAATTACTATTTGCTTGTGGCCTATTTTGTTAAATGATGATTTAAATGGTCTAAGCGTACTTTCACACGTGTGTGTGTTAATAAAAGAAAGAAAGCAACAATTTTCATTACCTTACAGTAAAAGAGAGACAGAGAAAGAGTAAACATCCCTCGGCACAACAGGAGCATAATTGAGCATGTTACACGACTCTAAATAAAGGTTACAAGTAAAAAATGATATGTAATTAAGCTTTTTTTCCAGCAATCTCCCAGATTTACAGGGTAAACAAACGAAGGCTGATGATTTCCCCCCAGTTTTCCTCTCCACGGACGCATACTTAGGGCTTTAGTCAAAGCAGCCATTACGTTTCACTCAGTCTCAAGAGAGCACAAAAGACCCCAAAATTGCAGACTTACATTTGGTTTTCTTTGCTTCTAAAACGCTTTGCATTGTCACCCTCCTGAATGTATTTAGTTATTTGCTTAACAAGTCAAAAAATAAGTTGCATGGACTCACTGTGTGCAATAATAGTGTTAAACAGGATTTTTGAAGGACTACCTCATCTTTGTACCCCACACATGGAATTATCTATCTCAGTCCAGCAGTGAACACAGATTCAAACACAAATAACAGGGAGGCTTTCCAATGCCGCACAGAAAATGGCACCAATTGGTAGATGGATAAAAATTAATTAAGCAGACATTGAATATCCCTTTGAGCATGGTCAAATTTTTAATTACACTTTGGATGGTGTATCAACACCGAGTCACTACAAAGATCCAGGCATCCTTCCTAACTTGCTTGACAGAGAGGATGGAAACCGCTCAGGGATTTTACCATGAGGCCAATTGTGACTTTAAAACAGTTACAGAGTTTAATGACAGTGACAGGAGAAAAGTGAGGATGGATCAATGACATTGTAGTTACTCCACAACACTAACCTAAATGAGTGAAAAGAAGGTAGCCTGTACAGATAGAAATATTCCAAAACAGGAATCCTGTTACAATAAAGCACCAAAAAAAACAGCAACAAAGGTGGCAAAGAAATTAACTTTATGTCCTGAATACAAAGCGTTATGTTTGAGGCAAATCCAACACAACACATTACTGAGTACCACTCTTCATATTTTCAAGCATTGTAGTGGCTGCATAATGTTATGGGTATGCATGACATCAGCAAGGACTAAGGAGTTTTCTGTTGTTGATATAAAAGTAACTAATAGAGCTAAAAAACAGGCAAAATCGAGAGGAAAACGTGGTTCAGTTTGCTTTCCAACAGACACTGGAAGACAAATTCTCCTTTCAGCTTCCCTCAGCAGCCTAGTTATAGTTTTGACTTAAATCGGCTTGAAAATCTATGGCACGACCTGAAAATGGCTGTGTAGGAATGATCAACAACTAACTTGACAGAGCTTGAAGAATTTCTGAATAATAATGTGCAAATATTGTACAATCCTGGTGTGCAAAGCATTTAGAGAACGACTCACAGCTGTAATTGCTGCCAAAGGTGATTCTAACATGGATTGACTAATGGGTGTGTATACATACAGTACCAGTCAAAAGGTTGGACACACCTACTCATTCAAGGGTTTTTCTTTAGTTTTAATATTTTCTACATTGTAGAATAATAGTGAAGACATCAAAACTAAGAAATAACACATATGGAATCATGTAATAACCAAAAAAGTGTTAATAGGGATAGGGGGCAGCATTTTCACTTTGGATGAATAGCGTGCCCAGAGTGAACTGCCTCCTACTCTGTCCCAGATGCTAATATATGCATATTATTATAACTATTGGATAGAAAACACTCTGAAGTTTCAAAAACTGTTTGAATGATGTCTGTGAGTAAAACATAACTCATATGGCAGGTAAAAACCTGAGAAATAATCCAAACAGGAAGTGGGAATTCTGAGGCTGGTCGATTTCCAACTCATCGCCTATTGAAATCCCAGTGAGATATGGATCTATTTGCACTTCCTACGGCTTCCACTAGATGTCAACAGTCTGTAGAACGTTGAATGAAGCTTCTACTGTGATGTTGAGCCGGATGGGAGCTGTTTGAGTCAGTGGTCTGGTAGAGAGCCAGGTCCTGGTCATGCGCATTCCACATGATATCGACTTGCGTTCCATTACCTCTATAGACACAAAGGAATTCTCCGGTTGGAACGTTATTGAAAATTTATGATAACAACATCCTGAAGATTGATTCTATACTTAGTTTGACAAGTTTATTCGACCTGTAATATAACTTTTTGAAGTTTTCGTCCGAAGTTCACCTGGACCTGCACGAGCGTTTGGATATGTGTACTAAACGTGCTAACAAAAGTAGCTACTTGGACATAAATAATGGACATTATCGAACAAAACAACAATTTATTGTGGAACTAGGATTCCTGGGAGTGGAATTCTGATGAAGATCATCAAAGGTAAGGGAATATTTATAATGTAATTTCGTATTTCTGTTGACTCCAACATGGCGGAGAAATGTTTTTTATATCTGAGCGCCGTCTCAGATTATTGCATGGTGTGCTTTTTCCGTAAAGTTTTTTGGAAATCTGACACAGCGGTTGCATTAAGAACAAGTGTGTCTTTAATATAATGTAAAACATGTGTCTTTAATCAAAGTTTATGATGAGTATGTCTGTTATTTGATGTGGCTCTCAACAATTTTTCTGATATTTTGGAAGCATTTCTGAACATGGAGCCAATGTAAACTGTGATTTTTGGATATAAATATGCACATTATCGAACAAAACATACATGTATTGTGTAACATGATGTCCTATGAGTGTCATCTGATGAAGATCATCAAAGGTTAGTGATTCATTTTATATATTTCTGCTTTTTGTGACTCCTATCTTTGGCTGGGAAAATGGCTGTGTGTTTTTTGGACTTGGCGGTGATCTAACATAATCATATGTTGTGTTTTCGCTGTAAAGCATTGTTTAAATCGGACACGATGGGTAGATTAACAAGATGTTTATCTTTAATTTGCTGTATTGGACTTGTTAATGTGTGAAAGTTAAATATTTCCCCCCCCAAAAATTGAATTTCCCGCGCTGCCTTTTCAGCGGAATGTTGTCGAGGGGTGCTGCTAGCAGAACGTGTGTCCTAGAAAGGTTAAACAAAACAAAATATATTTTAGATTCTTCAAAGTAGCCACCCTTTGCCATGATGACAGCTTTCCACAATCTTGGCATTCTCTTAACTGGCTTCATGAGGTAGTCACCTGGAATGAATTTCAATTAACCTCTACTTCCTCACAAACCCGAGTCCGGGAGCACCCCCAACAGTAAAAAAAAGCTGACTAGCATAGGCTAGCATAGCGTCACAAGTAAATAGTAGCATCTAAATATCATTAAATCACAAGTCCAAGACACCAGATGAAAGATACACATCTTGTGAATCCAGACATCATTTCTGATTTTTAAAATGTTTTACAGGGAAGACACTATGTAAATCTATTAGCTAACCACGTTAGCAAAAGACACCACTTTTTTACTCCACCATTTTTTTACTCCATCAGTAGCTATCACAAATTCGACCAAATAAAGATATAAATAGCCACTAACCAAGAAACAACCTCATCAGATAACAATCTGATAACATATTTATTGTATAGCATATGTTTTCTTAGAAAAATGTGCATATTTCAGGTATAAATCATAGTTTACCATTGCAGCCACTATCACAACTCTCACCAAAGCGACTAGAATAACTACAGAGACCATCGTGCATTACCTAATTACTCATCATAAAACATTTCTTAAAAATACACAGCGTACAGCAGATGAAAGACAAAGATCTTGTGAATCCAGCCAATATTTCAGATTTTCTAAGTGTTTTACAGCGAAAACACAATATAGCGTTATATTAGCTTACCACAATAGCAAACATCACAACAGCATTGATTCAAGGCAAAAATAGCGATAACGTATAAACCACCAAAATATATTAATTTTTTCACTAACCTTCTCAGAATTCTTCAGATGACAGTCCTATAACATCATATTACACAATGCATATAGAGTTTGTTCGAAAATGTGCATATTTAGCTGCACAAATCGTGCTTATACAATGTGATTAGTGTCCAAAACCTCAAGCAATCTGTCCGGCGCCATCTTGGAGAGGCACCTATTCTAATCGAAAACTATTCATAAACTTGACTAAAAAAATACAGGTTGGACAGCAATTGAAAGACAAATTAGTTCTTAATGCAATCGCTGGGTTACATTTTTAAAATTAACGTTACTTCAAAATACAGCTTGCGATAAAGCAAGGCTGCACTGAAAGTAATGTCGGCTTATGCATTTGACTTTTTTCAACAGAACAACGAATTATCAGCATAAATAGTACTTGCTTTTTGATGAACTCTCATCAGAATCTTGGGAAAGGTGTCCTTTGTCCAAAAGAATCGTTGCTAGGTTGGAGAACGTCCTCTTAAACGTTGCAATTAGCAGTAAACATTAGCATTTGAGCCAGAGATACCCAACTTCCTACAACGCCACGAAAATAAATACCAGAAAATCGCAATATACTGACATAAACTGATATAATTCGGTTCAAAATAACAAGATTATGAAGTCTTTAAAGCCTATATCGAATAAAAACACAGCCGGAAAAGTCTAAGATCTATAACCGATGCTTCTAGTACAATGTGCCAAGGTCCTCAGTGCGTCAGAGCGAAGGGGGAAAGAACGATACATGTCTTTGCCAAGTCATTTATAACCTTTGAGATCTACGTAGAGACTCCATTTCAAGTCTCCCTATTCGCTAACAACCAGGGGAAGGCGTATGCAGTGCATCTCAACCAATAGAAGACAGGGAGAGTTATACACAGGTCTCAGAGCAGCTTGGAAAATTCTGCATTTTCACACCCACATAGGAAAATTGCTCTAAGTCCAGTTCTGTTTCACTCACAGATATAATTCAAACGGTTTTAGAAACTAGAGAGTGTTTTCTATCCAATAGTAATAATAATATGCATATTGTACGAGTAAGAATTGAGTACGAGGCAGTTTAATTTGGGAACGTCATAATTACAAAGTGCTAACAGCTCCCCCTATTGACAAGAAGTTAACAGGTGTGCCTTGTTAAAAGTTAATTTGTGGAATTTCTTTCCTTCTTAACGCGTTTGAGCCAATCAGTTGTTATGACAAGGTAGGGGTGGTATACAGAAGACAGCCCTATTTGGTAA
Source organism: Salvelinus fontinalis (assembly GCF_029448725.1). NCBI lineage: Eukaryota > Metazoa > Chordata > Actinopteri > Salmoniformes > Salmonidae > Salvelinus > Salvelinus fontinalis. Next base: position 39,734,260 of record NC_074665.1, on the reverse strand, counting down.
AAGACCAAGTCCATATTATAGCAAGGACAGCTCAAATAAGCAAAGAGAAACGACAGTCCATTATTGCTTTAAGAAATGAAGGTCAGCTAATGCGGAAAATTTCAAGAACTTTGAAAGTTTCTTCAAGTGCAGTTGAAGCGCTATGATAAAGCTGGCTCTCATGAGGACCACCACAGGAAAGGAAGACCCAGAGTTGCCTCTGCTGCAGAGGATAAGTTCATTAGAGTTAACTGCACCTCAAATTGCAACCCAAATACATGCTTCACAGAGTTCAAGTAACAGACACATCTCAACATCAATTGTTCAGAGGAGACGACGTGAATCGGGCCTTCATGGTCGAATTGCTGCAAAGAAACCACTACTAAAGGACACCAATAAGAAGAAGGCACTTGCTTTGGCCAAGAAACACAAACAATGGATATTAGACCGGTGGAAGTCCAAATTTGAGATTTTTGGTTCCAACCTCTGTGTCTTTTTGAGATGCAGAGTAGGTGAATGGATGATCTCCACATGTGTGGTTCCCACGGTGAAGCATGGAGGAGGAGGTGTGATGTGTGGGGTGCTATGCTGATGACACTGTCAGTGATTTATTTATGATTAAAGGCATACTTAACCAGCATGGCTACCACAGCATTTTGCAGCGATACGCCATCCCTGGTTTGCGTTAAGTGGGACTATCATTTGTTTTCCAACAGGACAATGACCCAAAACACACCTCCAGGCTCTGTAAGGGCTAAACAACTGTTCAGCATATGTGGGAACAACTTCACGACTGTTGGAAAAGCATTGCAGTTGAATCTGGTTGAGAGAATGCCAATAGTGTGCAAAGCTGTCATCAAGGCAAAGCTTGGCTATATATTATATATATTTTAGATTCTTCAAAGTAGCCACCCTTTGCCATGATGACAGCTTTGCACAATCTTGGCATTCTCTTAACTTTCTTCATGAGGTAGTCACCTGGAATGAATTTCAATTAACCTCTACTTCCTCACAAACCCGAGTCCGGGAGCACCCCCAACAGTAAAAAAAAGCTGACTAGCATAGGCTAGCATAGCGTCACAAGTAAATAGTAGCATCTAAATATCATTAAATCACAAGTCCAAGACACCAGATGAAATATACACATCTTGTGAATCCAGACATCATTTCTGATTTTTAAAATGTTTTACAGGGAAGACACTATGAAAATCTATTAGCTAACCACGTTAGCAAAAGACACCACTTTTTTACTCCACCATTTTTTTACTCCATCAGTAGCTATCACAAATTCGACCAAATAAAGATATAAATAGCCACTAACCAAGAAACAACCTCATCAGATAACAATCTGATAACATATTTATTGTATAGCATATGTTTTCTTAGAAAAATGTGCATATTTCAGGTATAAATCATAGTTTACCATTGCAGCCACTATCACAACTCTCACCAAAGCGACTAGAATAACTACAGAGACCATCGTGTATTACCTAATTACTCATCATAAAACATTTCTTAAAAATACACAGCGTACAGCAGATGAAAGACAAAGATCTTGTGAATCCAGCCAATATTTCAGATTTTCTAAGTGTTTTACAGCGAAAACACAATATAGCGTTATATTAGCTTACCACAATAGCAAACATCACAACAGCATTGATTCAAGGCAAAAATAGCGATAACGTATAAACCACCAAAATATATAAATTTTTTCACTAACCTTCTCAGAATTCTTCAGATGACAGTCCTATAACATCATATTACACAATGCATATAGAGTTTGTTCGAAAATGTGCATATTTAGCTGCACAAATCGTGCTTATACAATGTGATTAGTGTCCAAAACCTCAAGCAATCTGTCCGGCGCCATCTTGGAGAGGCACCTATTCTAATCGAAAACTATTCATAAACTTGACTAAAAAAATACAGGTTGGACAGCAATTGAACGACAAATTAGTTCTTAATGCAATCGCTGGGTTACATTTTAAAATTAACGTTACTTCAAAATACAGCTTGCGATAAAGCAAGGCTGCACTGCAAGTAATGTTGGCTTATGCATTTGACTTTTTTCAACAGAACAACGAATTATCAGCATAAATAGTACTTGCTTTTTGATGAACTCTCATCAGAATCTTGGGAAAGGTGTCCTTTGTCCAAAAGAATCGTTGCTAGGTTGGAGAACGTCCTCTTAAACGTTGCAATTAGCAGTAAACATTAGCATTTGAGCCAGAGATACCCAACTTCCTACAACGCCACGAAAATAAATACCAGAAAATCGCAATATACTGACATAAACTGATATAATTCGGTTCAAAATAACAAGATTATGAAGTCTTTATAGCCTATATCGAATAAAAACACAGCCGGAAAAGTCTAAGATCTATAACCGATGCTTCTAGTACAATGTGCCAAGGTCCTCAGTGCGTCAGAGCGAAGGGGGAAAGAACGATACATGTCTTTGCCAAGTCATTTATAACCTTTGAGATCTACGTAGAGACTCCATTTCAAGTCTCCCTATTCGCTAACAACCAGGGGAAGGCGTATGCAGTGCATCTCAACCAATAGAAGACAGGCAGAGTTATACACAGGTCTCAGAGCAGCTTGGAAAATTCTGCATTTTCACATCCACATAGGAAAATTGCTCTAAGTCCAGTTCTGTTTCACTCACAGATATAATTCAAACGGTTTTAGAAACTAGAGAGTGTTTTCTATCCAATAGTAATAATAATATGCATATTGTACGAGTAAGAATTGAGTACGAGGCAGTTTAATTTGGGAACGTCATAATTACAAAGTGCTAACAGCTCCCCCTATTGACAAGAAGTTAACAGGTGTGCCTTGTTAAAAGTTAATTTGTGGAATTTCTTTCCTTCTTAATGCGTTTGAGCCAATCAGTTGTTATGACAAGGTAGGGGTGGTATACAGAAGACAGCCCTATTTGGTAAAAGACCAAGTCCATATTATAGCAAGGACAGCTCAAATAAGCAAAGAGAAACGACAGTCCATTATTGCTTTAAGAAATGAGGGTCAGCTAATGCGGAAAATTTCAAGAACTTTGAAAGTTTCTTCAAGTGCAGTTGAAGCGCTATGATAAAGCTGGCTCTCATGAGGACCACCACAGGAAAGGAAGACCCAGAGTTGCCTCTGCTGCAGAGGATAAGTTCATTAGAGTTAACTGCACCTCAAATTGCAACCCAAATACATGCTTCACAGAGTTCAAGTAACAGACACATCTCAACATCAATTGTTCAGAGGAGACGACGTGAATCGGGCCTTCATGGTCGAATTGCTGCAAAGAAACCACTACTAAAGGACACCAATAAGAAGAAGGCACTTGCTTTGGCCAAGAAACACAAACAATGGATATTAGACCGGTGGAAGTCCAAATTTGAGATTTTTGGTTCCAACCTCTGTGTCTTTTTGAGATGCAGAGTAGGTGAATGGATGATCTCCACATGTGTGGTTCCCACGGTGAAGCATGGAGGAGGAGGTGTGATGTGTGGGGTGCTATGCTGATGACACTGTCAGTGATTTATTTATGATTAAAGGCATACTTAACCAGCATGGCTACCACAGCATTTTGCAGCGATACGCCATCCCTGGTTTGCGTTAAGTGGGACTATCATTTGTTTTCCAACAGGACAATGACCCAAAACACACCTCCAGGCTCTGTAAGGGCTAAACAACTGTTCAGCATATGTGGGAACAACTTCACGACTGTTGGAAAAGCATTGCAGTTGAATCTGGTTGAGAGAATGCCAATAGTGTGCAAAGCTGTCATCAAGGCAAAGCTTGGCTACTTTGAAGAATTTGTTTAACACTTTTTTGGTTACTACATGATTCCATGTTATTTCATAGTTTTGATGTCTTCACTATTATTCTACAATGTAGAAAATAGGAAAAATAAAGAAAAACCATTGAATGATAAGGTGTGTCCAAACTTTTGACTGGTACTATTTGTAAATTAGATATTTCTGTATTTCATTTTCAATAAATTGGCAAAAAAATCTAAACTTGTTTTCACTTTGTCATTATATGGTATTGTGTGTAGATGGGTAAGAAAAAATATAATTAATCCATATTGAATTCAGACTGTAACACAACAAAATGTTGAATAAGTCGAGGGGTATGAATACTTTCTGCATTTGGGACGCAAACATGGTATTCCAAGGTTAGCGTTCATTCGTTAAAAGCATTTGTCATGGCAGATAATCAAGGGTTCACACCCCGCAATGAGCAGTGTGAACAATTCGACATAATGAATATAATCTTGCATAGTTTATTAAAGGTCTGAGCTTACACATTCACTGCAGAGAATAGTCAGGCGTGTGTTGTCTCACCTCGAGATGTGCACCGAAATACTGACTGGCACTGATATGACATCTGCTCAATGTGCTCTTGAGGAGCATGTATGTTCACATACACGCCTGTCAGGAAAGAAAAACAGATATGAAATTGTTTTAGAGAGACTCCATTGATGCTTACTGTTTTTGTAGTGGGGCATGGCAGTTGTATAATGGCTCTGATTCCTCTTCTTTTTCTGCCAATATCTTTAATTTCCCCTCCAAACAGCAGCCCTCTCGGAGCCAAGAAGAATATCCCACTTTAAAAGGGGAATTCTGCCAACCTGTGCTGCTATCACATTATTCTGTACACCAGGGAGAGACCACAACCCCTTTTTCATCCAAGGATTGGGTGGGAGGTGGTGGGAGGGTCGGAAAAAAACAGCCTTTTCTATCGAATCTTAATGACAGCGCAAGGTCACAGCCATATTTCACCAGCATTGGGAGAATCAGTGAGTTGTGCAAAGCGTCCACCGTAGTCTGCCTTGCTTATACATTCAGAGAAAGGTGGCTCAGCAGCAAAAGCAGCAACAGACAGGGAAGAATAACACTATCATTCAGGTAGAACGCATCGCACCACAAGGGCCCTTCTCTGCATGCTGTCAGACCCAGGGGCATGTTGCTCATCAAATCAGGACAGTAAGAGATGCATATCTTTTCTCATATTTCTTTCCCAGGAGGGTTATTTAGACAGTAAAAGAAACTGGTGAGGATTGAACAAACCCTCGGGGTTGTAACATGTGTGCATACTGCTGGGAGTGTTACCACTAGGCCTTGCAAGCACCACAGAAATGCGTATCTTTAATCTGTGTCGACGAATAGGAGCTGGATCTTCTATTGCCATGCAAAACCCACCAAGAGACCCAATGCAGAAGTGACATTGATGACAAGAAACTGAAGCTAGAAACTGATCCTAGACCTGCTAAGAGGCATCACCTTTTTCTTGACTGACTGATTCCTTTTTACACCATCACTAGTTAGCGAGCTGAGCCATGGCTTATGTTCCATGATGATGCAGAACACTGTAGATGAGTGGACAGAGGTACTCTTAAGTAGAGCTCTCAAGAAGAGTTTGCACTGTTTCAAACAAACAAGTATCTGAGCGGAGGGGAAATCTCCCTCAGCACCGGATCAATCAAATTACAGTGGTTGCTCAACTAAAGGTTTTAAGATTATGCTACGGCATTTAGAGGTCATTTGTGGTTTGGTATGGTGCCCTGGGTCACTGTGTCACTGCTCCAGACCAGCGCAAGGGGGAGTTAGAGCACTGATTATGCTTACTGAAAAATACTCTTCCAAAATTAATGGAAGAGGCAAGTGGAAGGGGGAAAAGACAGCATTCAGAGATGATGATTGTCTGAGTCGAAAGCAGTATTGTCTCTAATCGATGGCGGTTATGATGTAATTTAGGACCTTGAGCGTGGATGAGGTGCACCCATGACCAGCTCTGAAACCAGATTGCATCTGGCTTTCGAAGAACTTAGAAAGGCAGGGTAGGATAGATATAGGTCTGTAGCAGTTTGGGTCGCGGATGACCGCGGCAGCTTTCCAATCTTTGGGAATCTCAGACGATACGAAAGATAGTTTGAACAGGCTAGTAATAGGGGTTGCAACAATTTCGGCAAATCATTTTAGAAAGAGAGGGTCCAGATTGTCTAGCCCGGCTGATTTTTAGGGTCCAGATTTTGCAGCTCTTACAGAACATCAGCTATCTGGATTTGGGTGAAGGAGAAATTGGGGAGGCTTGGGCGAGTTGCTGTGGGAGGTGCAGGGAGTTGACCGGGGTAGGGGTAGCCAGGTGGAAAGCATGGCCAGCCGTAGAAAAATGCTTATTGAAATTCTCAATTATCGTGGATTTATCAGTGGTGACAGTGTTTCCTAGCCTCAGTGCAGTGGACAGCTGGGAGGAGGTGCTCTTATTCTCCATGGACTTTACAGTGTCCCAGAACTTTTTGAGTTTGTGCTACAGGATGCACATTTCTGTTTGAAAAAGCTGGCCTTAGCTTTTCTAACTGCCTGTGTGGTTGAAAACAGCAGAGGTGTATTTGGAGGACAAGTTGGTTAGGATAATATCTATGAGGGTGCGTGTGTTTACAGATTTGGGGTTGTACCTGGTAGGTTCATTGATAATTTGTGTGAGATTGAGGGCATCTAGCTTAGATTGTAGGATGGTATGCTCTGGTTTGAATCGCGTTGTGCAAACTGGCGAGAGTTTTCCAAGGTATAGGTCAGCTGATGACCGCTAGCAGTGGTTAGCTGACTACTAGCTAGTAGCTAGTTAGCTGGCTACCTCTGTTGGGGGATTCCGGTTCAGAAGTGAAGAAAAATACTTTAGAAATAAAAGGCAGATCCACACCACATTGGGTGAGGCGGGTTGCAGGAGAGTATTTTGAAGTTGAGGTTTAGAAAAATATAAAAAAGATATGCGAAGAAAAATATATAAAAAGATATATACATGGGACATGACAAGACGAGCACAAAGACATCTGACTGCTACGCCATCTTGGAATACCAAATACCTGTTAACCTGTCTAGGATCAGCGTGGCGCTAGCGGCACCCCCCCCCCCCCCCCACTGAAAAACCAGTGCCGCGAAATTCAAAAAAAATATTTTTTTAAAATATTTAACTTTCACACATTAAAGTCCAATACAGCTAATGAAAGACACAGATCTTGTGAATCCAGTCAACATTTCCGATTTTTAAAATGTTTTACAGGGAAGACACAATATGTAAAGATGTACATCTATTACCTAAAAACACATTAGCATAATCCACCATCTTTTATTTGTCCACCAACACCAGTAGCCATCACCAATTCGGCTAAACTAAGATATTTATAGCCCCTAACCAACAAAAAAACTCATTAGATGACAGTCTGATAACATATTTATGGTACGGGATAGGTTTTGTTAGAAAAAAGTGCATATTTCAGGTAGATGGCATAGTTTACAATTGCACCCACCATCACAAATGGACTAGAATAATTACAATGAGCAACGTGTTTACCTAACTACTAATCATCAAACATTTCGTAAAAATACACAGCATACACGAATCGAAAGACACAGATCCTGTGAATACAGACAATATTTCAGATTTTCTAAGTGTCTTACAGCGAAAACACAATAAATCGTTATATTAGCTTAGCACATAGCAATTAGCAGCCCAGCATTGATTCTAGCCAAAGTGAGCGATAAAAGTCAACATCGCCAAAAGATATTAATTTTTTCACTAACCTTCTCAGAATTCTTCCGATGACACTCCTGTAACATCACATTACAACATGCATATACAGTTTGATCGAAAATGTTTATATTTAGCCACCAAAATCATGGTTAGACAATGTGAAATGTAGACAAGCTGGTAAAGAAAAAGTCCTTGCGCCACTTAGACAGTGATCTACTCTTATACATAAATACTCATAAACGTGACTAAAAAATATAGGGTGGACAGGGATTGATAGACAATTTAATTCTTAATAAAATTGCGTTATTACATTTTTTTATTTATCCTTACTTTTCAATACAGTTTGCGCCAAGCGAAGCTACGTCAAAAAACATGGCGTCCTAAGCCACTAAAATGTTTCGACAGAAACACGATTTATCATAATAAAAATGTCCTACCTTGAGCTGTTCTTCCATCAGTATCTTGGGCAAAGGATCCTTTCTTGGGAGAAATCGTCTTTTGGTGGAAAGCTGTCCTCTTGCCATGTGGAAATGTCAACTGCGTTCGGGATGAACTGAAAAGCGTGCCCAACTTTTCACATCGTTGCAAAAATAAATGTCCCAAAATCGCACTAAACGGATATAAATTGCTATAAAACGCTTTAAATTAACTACCTTATGATGTTTTTAACTCCTATAACGAGTGAAAAGATGACCGGAGAAATATAACAGGCTAAACTAACGCTTGGAACAGGTGCGCGCCGGTGTCCTCTAGGCTCATGACGCAGCTCCCAAAGAATGACTAGCTTCAGGGTTTTTTCATTTGTAGGGCCTGTGAACGCGCAATCGACCCCGTTGGAATCGTCATCACGTAAAGGCATCCAGGGGAAGACGTAAGAAGTGTCCGTATAGTCATAGCAACGACAGTGCCCTTTTAACTGACTTCAGAAGAGTGGCCAACATTTCTCAAATCTGACTCCATGTCAGGGAAATTGCTGTAGAATGGGCTCTGTTCCACTTAGAGACAAAATTTCAACTCCTATAGAAACTATAGACTGTTTTCTATCCAATAATAATAATAATATGCATATTGTACGATCAAGGATTTTGTGGGAAGCCGTTTAAAAAATTAGCCAAATTAGCATAAATAGTCTAAACAGCGCCCCCATCCCCAATTAAGGGTGTGTACTGGAGGAAAAGTCAGGTGCAGGAGAGGAGGGCGTAGTTAACAGGCACACTTTTTATTCCGGTCCAAACGAAAGCACGTAAGTACATAAAACGTGCCCAAAACACGGAACATAAACAAAAGTCTGGTGCGTAACAATACCTACAACATCAAAACAATTTCACACAAAGACATGGAGGGGAACAGAGCACTAAATATATTCAGCGTGATTAGGGACTGAAAACCAGGTGTGTATGGAACAAGACAAAAACAAATGGAATATGAAAATGGAGCGGCGATGACTAGAAAGCTGGTGACGTCGATCGCCAAACGCCGCCCGAACAAGGAGAGGAGCCGAATTTGGCGGAAGTCGTGACAGTACCCCCCCTTGACGCGCGGCTCCAGCGGTGAAACTCCCGCAGCAATACTCCAGCGGTGAAACTCCACGAGGTACTGAAGGCCCCCTACCCAACGCCTCGAATCCAGGATGGAACGAACGGAGTACACCGGGACCCCTCGATATCCAGAGGGGGCGGAGGAACCTCCCGCTCCTCAGATTCCTGGAGCGGACCAACCACCACAGGCCTGAGGAGAGAGACATGGAACAAGGGGTTAATAGGGTAATCAGAGGGAAGCTGTAACCTGTAACACACCTCGTTCACCGTCCTCAAGACTTTGAATGGCCCCACAAACCGCGGACCCAGTTTCCGACAGGGCAGGCGAAGGGGCAGGTTTCGGGTAGAGAGCCAGACCCGGTCCCCTGGTGCGAACACCGGGGCCTCACTGCGGTGACGGTCCGCGCTGGTCTTTTGTCGCAACGCGGCTCGTTGGAGTTGAACATGGGTGGTCTCCCATGTCTCCTCCGCACGCCTGAACAAGTCATCCACCGCAGGAGCCTCGGTCTGAACCTGATGCCACAGCACCAGAACCGACTGGTACCCCAATACGCACTGAAAGGGGGAGAGGTTAGTGGAGGAGTGGCGAAGCGAGTTCTGTGCCATCTCGGCCCAGGGCACGAACGACGCCCACTCCCCCGGCCGGTCCTGGCAATAGGACCACAGAAACCCTGCCCACATCCTGGTTGACTCTCTCTACCTGCCCGTTACTCTCGGGGTGAAAACCCGAGGTGAGGCTGATCGAGACCCCCAGACGTTCCATGAACGCCTTCCAGACTCTCGACGTGAACTGGGGAGCCCGATCAGACACTATATCCTCAGGCACCCCGTAGTGCCGGAAGACGTGAGTAAACAGGGCTTCCGCAGTCTGTAGGGTTGTAGGAAGACCGGGCAGAGGGAGGAGACGACAGGACTTAGAGAAACGATCCACAACGACCAGGATCGTAGTGCTTCCCTGTGAAAAAGGAAGATCGGTTAGAAAATCCACTGACAGGTGTGACCAAGGTCGTTGTGGAACGGGTAAGGGATGTAGCTTACCTTTGGGCAGGTGTCTCGGAGCCTTGCACTGGGCACACACCGAGCAGGAGGAAACATAAACCCTTACATCCTTTGCCAAGGTGGGCCACCAGTACTTCCCAGTCAGACAGTGCACTGTCCGACTGATCCCCAGATGACCAGAGGAGGGTGAGGTGTGGGCCCAATAGATCAACTGGTCACGGACAGCAGACGGAACGTACATATGCCCGACGGGACACTGGAGGGGAGCGGGCTCTGTACGCAACGCCTGCTCAATGTCCGCATCCAGCTCCCACATGACCAGCGCTACCAGACAGGAGGCCGGGAGTATGGGAGTCTTATCCATGGGCAGCTCCTCTGTGTCATACAGCCGGGACAGTGCGCCTGCCTTCATTTTCTGGGAACCTGGTCTGTAGGACAGGGTAAACACAAAACGGGTAAAGAACATGGCCCACCTTGCCTGACGAGGATTGAGTCTCCTTGCTGCCTGGATGTACTCCAGGTTGCGGGGGTCAGTCCACATGAGGAAAGGGTGTTTAGCCCCCTTAAGCAAATGTCTCCACGCCTTCAACGCTTTAACCACAGCCAACAACTCCCGGTCCCCCACATCATAGTTACGCTCCGCCGGGCTGAGCTTCTTCGAGAAGAAAGCACAGGGACTGAGGTTCGGTGGTGTACCCGAGCGCTGTGAGAGCACGGCTCCTATCCCAGCCTCGGACGTGTCCACCTCCACTATGAACGCCAAAGAGGGATCCAGATGGGCCAGCACGGGAGCCGAAGTAAACAGAGCTCTTAGCTGGCCAAAAGCCCTTTCCGCCTCAGCCGACCACTGCAACCGTACAGGACCTCCCTTCAGCAGTGAGGTAATGGGAGCAGCCACCCGGCCAAAACCCATGATAAATCTCCGGTAGTAATTGGCAAACCCTAAAAATCGCTGCACCTCCTTTACCGTGGTGGGAGTCGGCCAATTACGCACGGCTGCAATGCAGTCACTCCATCTCCACCCCGATGTGGAATGCGATACCCTAGGAAGGAGACGGCCTGCTGAAAGAGCAGGCATTTCTCGGCCTTGACGTACAGGTCATGCTCCAACAGTCGTCCAAGTACCTTGCGCACCAAGGACACATGCTCGACGCGTGTAGCGGAGTATACCAGAACGTCATCGATGTACACCACTACATCCTGCCCGTGCAGGTCCCTGAAAATCTCATCTACAAAGGATTGGAAAACTGATGGAGCATTCATCAACCCGTACGGCATGACAAGTTACTCATAATGCCCTGTGGTGGTACTAAACGCTGTCTTCCACTTGTCTGCCTCCCGGATACGCACCAGGTTATACGCACTCCTGAGATCCAGTTTAGTGAAGAAGCGCGACCTATGCATTGACTCAATCGCCGTGGCGATAAGAGATAGCGGGTAACTGTACCTCGCCGTGATTTGATTGAGACCTCTATAGTCAATGCATGGGCGCAGACCTCCATCCTTCTTCTTCACAAAAAATTAACTTGGAGATGCGGGTGAAGTGGAGGACCGAATGTACCCCTGACGCAGGGATTCAGAGACAGATGTCTCCATAGCTTGCAACAGGGGATACACGTGACTCCTGGGAAGCATCTGCCAGGAGATTTATCGCACAAACCCCCGTCGATGAGGTGGTAATTGAGTCACCTTCTTTTTACAGAAGGCGAGAGCCAAATCGGCATATTCTGGGGGGATGCGCACGGTGGAGACCTGGTCTGGACTTTCCACCGTGGTAGCACCAACGGAAACCCCGACACACCTCCCTGAGCACTCTCGCGACCACCCCGTGAGAGCCCTCTGTTGCCAGGAAATGGTGGGGTTATGATGAGCCAACCAGGGAAGGCCTAGTACCACGGGAAACGCAGGACAGTCAATGAGGAAGAGACTGATTTTCTCCTCGTGACCCCACTGCGTCTCCATGGCCAGTTAGATGGTGGCCTCCCTGATTAGCCCGGACCCTAATGGTCAACTATCCAGAGCGTGTACCGGGAAAGGTCTAACTACAGGAATAATGGGGATCCCTAAACTAAGGGCTAATGCTCTGTTGATAAAATTTCCAGCTGCGCCTGAATCGACAAGCGCCTTGTGCTGGGAATGCGGGGAAAGCTCAGGGAAACAAACAGATACAAACAGGTGGTCAACAGAGGACTCTGGATGAGTGTGGTGAAGACTCACCTGGGGTGACGCCAGAGTGCCTTGCCTACTGCCTCGACTCCCAGAGGGACCGACACGGCACCGACCGGCAGTGTGCCCTCTGCGGCCACAGATGGTGCACGTGATGGCCCCTCCTCCAGCCTCCCTACGCGAAGCCCCTCCCAACTCCATGGGCACCGGAGCGGGGGTGCTGGAAATTGGAACCGACAGAGCCCCCTCTAGACGTCCGCAGGTGACCAGCAGGTTATCCAACCGGATGGACAAATCCACCAGTTGTTCAAAGGTGATGGTGGCATCCCTGCAGGCCAGCTCACGTCGGACGTCCTCGCGCAGGCTGCATCGATAGTGGTCGATGAGGGCCCTGTCGTTCCAACCTGCTCCAGCGGCCAAGGTCCGGAATTCCACGGCGAACTCCTGGGCGCTCCTCGTCTCCTGCCTAAAATAGAAGAGCCGTTCCCCCGCCGCTCTACCTTCGGGCGGATGCCGCCCGGCACCGGCAGACAGGTGGACATTTCACACTGACACTAATCATGGAATGGAATGCAATCTTTAGGTTTTATCACCAAGGTATAGTAAATCAACTGTCAGCAATAAGCCTCAGAAACTCCTCTCATAAGAACAGTGTGAAATTATTTAATATAAGAATACATTATAATATAAAGCAATGTGAATAACACAAATAACTATTTCCATCCCCATTCCACCATCTGTAGAAACTAAAATTAGCATACGTTAGACAAATCCAGGTAGTGACTCCCGGTTTAAGTAAAATTAGACTGAACTAGATTTTAGTGTCCCTTTTGATTAGACTACAGGTAATAAAACAAACACTTGCTATTGTTGACGAGCATATATACAGTTCATATCCTTATTATTGTCACGTTCCTGACCTGTTTTCTGTTGTTTTTGTATGTGTTTAGTTGGTCAGGGCGTGAGTTGGGGTGGGTACTCTATGTTATGTGTTTCTATGTTGGGTTAATGTGTTGCCTGATATGGTTCTCAGTTAGAGGTAGGTGTTTGACGTTTCCTCTGATTGAGAACCATATTAAGGTAGGCTGTTCTCACTGTTTGTTTGTGGGTGATTGTCGCTGTGTCTGTGTTAGTTGCAACACACGGTACTGTCTCGTCTCGTTCGCTCTTTTCCTGTTCATGCATTCTTCGTTTTATGTAGTTCTCATGTTCAGGTCTGTTTAACGTCGTTTGTTGTTTTATAGTTTATTCAAGTGTATTTCGTGTCAGTGTTCGTCTTGTCTATTACCTTCTTCTGGCTGCAAGCCCGAGGCCGGCCACAATATGACAACAGCCACTTCAAGTGCAGTGCGCGAAATTCAAAATATATTTTTTTGAAATATTTAACCTTTCACGAGTATCTACCCCGGATCCGGGATCACCCCCTACCCCCCCCCCCCCCCCCCCCCCCCACACTGATTAGCATCGCTAGCATAGCGTCACAATTAAATAGTAGCATCTAAATGTCATTAAATCACAAGTCCAAGACACCTAATGAAAGATACAGATCCTGTGAAGAAAGCCACCATTTCAGATTTTTAAAATGTTTTACAGGGAAGACACAATATGTAAATCTATTAGCTAAACACGTTAGCAAAAATCACCATTTTTATTGTCCACCATTTTCTCTCAACATCAGTAGCTATCACCAATTCGGCTAAACTAAGATATTGATAGCCACTAACCAAGAAAAAACCTCATCAGATGACAGTCTGATAACATATTTATGGTATAGGATAGGTTTTGTTAGACAAATGTGCATATTTCAGGTATAAATCATAGTTTGCCTTTGCAGCCAGCATCACAAATCTCACCAAAGCTCCTAGAATTACTAGAGACAGCAACTTGTATTACCAATTTACTCATCATAAAACATTTCTTAAAAATACACAGCACATAGCAATGGACAGACACAGATATTGTGAATTCAGACAACATTTCAGATTTTCTAAGTGTTTTACGGCGAAAACACAATAAATTGTTATATTAGCATACCACATACGCAAACGTTACCCGAGCACTGATTCTAGCCAAAGAGAGCGATATCATATCATCGCCAAAATATATTAATTTTTTCACTAACCTTCTCAGAATTCTTCCGATGACACTCCTGTAACATCATATTACACAATCCATATACAGTTTGTTCGAAAATGTGCATATTTAGCCACCAAAATCATGGTTAGACAATGACAAAAGTTGCCCAGCTGGTCAGACAATGTCGTGCGCCATATTAGACAGTGATCTAGTCGTATACATAAATACTCATAAACGTGACTAAAAAATATAGGGTGGACAGCGATTGATAGACAATTTAATTCTTAATACAATCGCTGATTTACATTTTTTTAATTATCCTTACTTTTCAATACAGTTTGCGCCAAGCGAAGCTACGTCTAAAAGATGGCGTAATAAGCCATTAACATTTTTCAACAGAAACACGATTTATCATAATAAATTGTTCCTACTTTGAGCTGTTCTTCCATCAGAATCTTGTGCAAAGAATCCTTTCTTGGGTCTAATCTTCTTTTGGTCGAAAGATGTCCACTTGTCCGTCGAAATGCCCACTAACGTACGACCGGGACCCCGAAATGTGCCCAGCGCGTCAAAGTGCACAACAAAGCAATGCCTCAAAATCGCACTAAAAGGATATAAATTGCTATACAACGGTTCAAATTAACTACCTTATGATGCTGTTAACACCTATAACGGGTAAAAACATGACAGGAGAAATATTACTGCCTACACTAATGTTTGGAAAAAGAGCAGCGCGGTGTCCAATGCGCATCCGGTGCAGCTGGAAAAGAGTTCCTACCTACAGGATTTTTTCATTTATAGTGGCTGTGATTGCGCAATCGATACCATTCAAATCGTCATCACGTAAAGGCATCCAGGGGAAGAGTTAAGCAGGGTCCGTATCCTGATAGCGTTCACAGTCGCCTTTAAACTGACTCCAGATCAGGGGCCAAAATGTGTGAAATCTGACTCCATGTCAGGGAAATTGCTGTAGAATGAGTTCTGTTCCACTCAGAGACAAAATTCCAACGCCTATAGAAACTATAGAGTGTTTTCTATCCAATAATAGTAATAATATGCATATTGTACGAGCAAGAATTTAGTAGAAAGCCGTTTAGTCTGTAATGCAATTATGCTAATGAGAAAACAGCACCCCCTGTAGTCGCAAGAAGTTAACTTTCACAAATTAACAAGTACAATACAGCAAATGAAAGGTACACATCTTGTTAATCCAGCCAACATGTCCGATTTTTAAAATGTTTTACAGCGAAAACAGCACGTATATTTATGTTAGCTCACCACCAAATACAAAAAAGGACAGACATTTTTCACAGCACAGGTAGCATGCACAAAGCCAACCTAACTAACCAAGAACCAACCAAACTAACCAACAAACAACTTCATCAGATGACAGTCTTATAACATGTTATTCAATAAATCTATGTTTGTTTGAAAAATGTGCATATTTCAGGTATAAATCATAGTTTACATTGCAGCTACAATCAGAAATTGCACCGAAAGCAGCCATAATAATTACAGACACCAACGTCAAATACCTAAATACTCATCATAAAACATTTCTGAAAAATACATAGTGTACAGCGAATGAAAGACAGGCATCTTGTGATTCCAGCCAATATTTCCGATTTCTTAAGTGTTTTACAGCGAAAACAAAATATAGCGTTATATTAGCTTACCACAATAGCCAGAAACACAAGCCATTCCCCAGTAGCAAAGGTTAGCGATCGTAACAAACCAGCAAAAGATATATAATTTTTGACTAACCTTGAAAAGCTTCATCAGATGACAGTCCTATAACATCAGGTTATACATACACGTATGTTTTGTTCGAAAATGTGCATATTTAGAGCTGAAATCAGTGGTTATACATTGTGCTAATGTAGCATATTTTTCCCACAACGTCCGGATATTTTTCTGACACTTTTTCTGACACACATATTCTGACCAAATAGCTATTCATAAACATAACTAAAAAATACATGTTGTATGGGAAATGATAGATACACTAGTTCTTAATGCAATCGCCGTGTTAGAATTCTAAAAATAACTTCATTACGACATACAGCTTAGGTATAGCGAGAAAGTACCCAAAAGCTAGGCGCAAACGACTAGCACAACATATTTGACACATATATGAAATAGCATCATAAAATGGGTCCTACTTTTGCTGATCTTTCATCAGAATATTGTACAAGGGGTCCTTTGTCCAGAACAATCGTTGTTTGGATTTAGAACGGCCTTTTTCCCTCTCGATTTAGCAAGCACACTTGCCAAGTGGCGCGAATCTCTCCATGTCAACAAATTCAATAATCTGAATAAACTATATTGAAAAAACATACTTTACGATGATATTGTCACATGTATCACATAAAATCAAAGCCGGAGATAGTAGTCGCCTATAACGACAGCTTTTCAGAAGGCAATCCCCGGTTCCTTCTCGCACCTTCCTGAAAACAGGAAATGGGTGACACGTCATTCCAAGAGGATTTATTCCACTTCAGACCAAGATAACACTCCATTTCTTCTCTCACTGCCTCTTGACATCTAGGGGAAGGTGTATGATGTGCATGTATACTAATACGTATCATGCCCATTTATAGGCAGGACCTAGAACAGAGCCTCGATTTCAGACTTTCCACTTCCTGGTCAGGAAGTTTGTGCCAAATGAGTTCTGTTTTACTCACACATATAATTCAAACGGTTTTAGAAACTAGAGTGTTTTCTATCCAATAGTAATAATAATATGCATATTGTACGAGCAAGAATTGAGTACGAGGCCGTTTGAAATGGGCACCTTTTATCTGGCTACTCAATACTGCCCCTGCAGCCCAAACAGGTTAAATCATGGAAAATTACCACGCTGCACATTGGTCCTCAGATCCTTCTCGCCTCTCCTCGTCTGAGGAGGAGGAAGAGCTAGACTGCCGTTACAATTATTAATATTTAATTAATTGATTGAAATAACGACCCCATTCTCAGTAGCCTATTTTATCTGGTTATTAGGCAACACAAAAGCTTATTACCTCGAAATCGCCTCGCTATTCATGTTGAATAAATTAACCTTTCAATTTGAACTAAGCAAGCCGCTAAAACATAAAGTTTACATCTTAAACAAACACTGGCTGCTGTATCTAGCTAAGAAAGCATGGTAATAGTTGAATTACAATCAGAAACCCAGATTTTAGTCATTAACATATACCCAATGCTATTGAAATGACAAGTAAATCCCGCAAGTAACCCAATTATAATGGTTTGTAGTCTTAACATCTGCCACATAATAATGACACAGTTACCAGAAAATAGCCTAAAAGTTCATCCAAGTGTTTCTTTGCAGAGATTTCACATGCACAAAGGGGATATAGCAGTCAACGAGTTTAATCGACATTCATTGATTTGTAAACAGATCTGGCGAGTTCAATAAAAGCTGATTATATTTTCCCTTGCGACATAATGAAATTCCTTTATTACATCACATTTACTTCCCCCAAATTTTTTAAAATGTCTTTACAAGTTACATCTACGTTCCGTGTTATTTTGCTCTATATGGAAAAAGGGTTTATTCGATAAATAAAGCAACTCCTCTCTTACTGCGGAAAAAAACTCATTTTCAGGCCTTATGGGCAATTCTTTAAATGTATTACCCAGACGCAGAAAATCCCATAAGCGTTTATAGTTTCATTTGTTAGGGTAAGTCAATTCCCCATAGTTTTACCAAAAGTGGATAAACAGCAATCTGATTGAGACTATTTCCCCGACCCAATAGACAGTCATAAAATACTTCAACCTTATCCTCATCAAATTATCCATAAAGGGACCCCTTACGTATGTCTATGTTTGTAAGTTTGTATATTATTTCCATTATTCATCAAATCTCCAGTAACCGATTATACACATACAATCACATATATAACTGTCACGGTTTCTCTCCTCCTCTTCGTCTGAAGAGGAGGAGTAGGGAGCAGACCAAAATGCAGCGGGTTGTGAATACATAATGAATTTATTTAAAGACGAAGACGAACACGAAAAACACTTGGAAAATTACAAAACAACAAAACGACGTAGACTGACCTAAAACATGAGAACTTACAAATACACGAAGAACGCACAAAACAGGTACAGACTACAAACCAACGCTACAGTCCCGTGTGGTACGAACATACATACAGACACGGAAGACAACCACCCACAACAAACAATGTGAAACAACCTCCCTATATATGGTTCTCAATCAGAGGAAAACGTAAAACACCTGCCTCTGAGAGCCATACAAGGTCAATTAAACCTGACACTTAACATAGAACAAACAACACAGACTGCCCACCCAGCTCACGTCCTGACCCACTAAACACAACTATACAAAAGGAAAACAAGGTCAGGAACGTGACAATAACGTTAGAAATCTTAGGTACTCACATCAACCACTCCATGTGCGTTACATATGACTCTCCATTGCCACAAAGCAGCTCTGCGAACATACTCCCAGCAGAACCTAAAAACCAGTCTGGTCTTCAAGGACTCCCAAGACTCCCACAAAAGCCTATATAATTACTGTTACTTCCCATTCATATAAAATAAATATCCAACACTCAATAACATCCTGTGATATTCTGTGATGGACGGAACCGTAAGATAACGTTATATATAAAAACATTAAACTGATTTAAATTGTGTATATCTTAACTTCAGATGAACACTTATTTTCACATGCACACAACTCTCATCACATTCACACAGTACTATTCCCAAAAACACACATAATCACGATTTTCATAACCTGCAGGGAGATTTTCTACTTTCAATAGGCGAAAGGAAGAAATATATATTTTATTACACATGCATCTACTACTCACTAGGTTATACCATGTTACTGCATAGAACACCTATACTCCTTTTCCTAGGGTTCATAATAAGAGACCTATTTCTTTTCCAAAACTCCTCCACATCCCTCAGGAATTTTTTAAAGACAATGCACACCCTTTTCACCTAACTGCCCACTTCTTACCTAGTAAAAATAAGAGACCAAATTCTCGTTGCCAACCTACTCCACAACCTAGGATTTTAAAAGGGTAACATTTCTTTCAAAAAATTAAATATCATTAGCTACAGTGGTTCCTCCTTTAAAAGTTAGAGGTACCGGCCTTCCGGGTGGAGCAGTGGTCTTAGGCACTGCATCGCAGTACTAGCTGTGCCACCACAGATTCTGGCTTTGAGCCCAGGCTCTGTCGCAGCCGGCCGCGACCGGGAGGCCCATGAGGCGGCTTACAATTGGCCCAGTGTCGTCCGGGTTAGGGAGGGTTTGGCCGGCAGAGATATCCTTGTCTCGTCGCGCACTAGCGACTCCTGCGGCGGTGTTTCCTCCGACACATTGGTGCGGCTGGCTTCCAGGTTGGATGGGCATTGTGTCAAGAAGCAGTGAGCCTTGGTTGGGTTGTGTTTCGGAGGACGCATGGCTCTCGACCTTCGCCTCTCCCGAGTCCGTACGGGAGTTGCAGCGATGAGACAAGAATAACTACTACCAATTGGATACCACGAAATTGGGGAGGAAAAAGGGGTAATAAAAAATAAAAAGAGGTACCCACAGCTTCATTGCTCCGGACTGCCACAAGGGGGAGTTAGAGAACTCATCCATTTGGGTCCCAAGGTTTCTATATGACCAATCATATAGAGTGGTTTCAATGATGAATTTTGACGCTAGCCACCCGTTCTTCAACAAAGATGGCTGACAATACATTAGTGGAACCAGATGTAAGTTATAACGTCATAACGAGTCAAGATTTTTTTTTTACAATTGAGAGGAATATGCTAGTTAATGTAAAGACAAACGTTTGTGCAAATTTATTTGTCATAAAGTTAATTTACGAAAATCGCTAGCTAAGATTAGCTAGCTAGCGTTAGAATGAATTTGTAATTTGTGTTTGATGTTTAGGGACTCCTGAGAAAACCAGCTGTTGTCTTGTGAAACACTGGATGTAAAGAATCTAACGTATACTCACATAAACTCATACATCGCCTTGGTCCGTACAATTGCCCTTATTTTAGCGCCCCAAAAACGTAATATTTCCAGATCAACTGTAATGTCAATACCATTGTAAAGCACAATTTCTCCCTTTTCCAAAAAAAGCAAATACATGACCTAAACACTGCCCGTTTCTGCATAATTCAAGCAGGCAATGAGCCCCGTCGGGTCTTTTTAAAAATGGCGGGTGGGGAAGCGAAACTAATGCGTGATAGTGATAAGGACAGATGTCGTGTGGGAAAATTGCTTTTTTCACTCGATCTGTCCAACTTATCACCTTATCGCCTCTAAAATGTAAATAAAACACTATAAAGAGTTTATATAATGTGTCATTACATACCTATTTGAAGGTTTGTGTCAAATTTGAATCGGGTTTTTAGGGCGGTGCTAAAGTGATCTTAGAAGTAAACATCGGCTTTGAGAATGATGATCGCATGCAATGATGACGAAAAAAATGACTAGGTATCTGTAACGGCAGCCTTCCCTCTCTTCTCTAGAAGAGGGGGTGAAACAGGGATCAGACCAACACGCAGCGTAGCCAGTGCTCAACATGTTTAATACGAACGATAAACGTGAACACTTAACAAATAACAAAATAACAAACGTGGCAAACCGATACAGTCCTAGCTGGTGCAGAGAAACACAAAGACAGGAAACAACCACCCACAAATCCCCAACACAAAACAAGCCACCTATATATGATTCCCAATCAGGGACAACGATTGACAGCTGCCTCTGATTGAGAACCATATTAGGCCGAACACAGAAACAGACAAACTAGACACACAACATAGAATGCCCACCCAGCTCACGTCCTGACCAACACTAAAACAAGCACAACACACAAGAACTATGGTCAGAATGTGACAGTATCCCCCCTTACCCCCGTCACTGTCCATTTCTTGTTTTTAAACGATGAGAGAAGTGCTGCACCTGGTGAAGAGAGATTGTAAGACAGAAATAGTTGCTTTATGCGTGCTGTACGTTAAGACATGACACGTCAAGATGTAACGGAGGGTCCGTTTTTTCAACTTTTCTCCAATACTGTAGAACCATTACCATGTCGATCAACGCTTGAATAGAAACTTAGTTCACACCCCCGATTTTGAAGTCAACACAGTCGCTACAGTCCCATTTAGTTTTCTTTGTAGCCTCGTTTGAATGTCGCGGTTACGCATATTTGTACGGAAGGGGGTGAGTTTACGTTAGCTAGCTAAAGCATTTACTGCAAATTGAATATACACTGGTGTAAGCTTGCCTTGCAATGCAGCTGAAGTAACATAGCTAGCTAACTATTTAACCTCTTGGCGCACGGATCCCTTTAACGGGATCATTTTCGTAAACAACCCCTGAATTGCAGAGCGCCAAATTCAAAAATAATTACTAAAAGTATTTATTTTCATGAAATCACAAGTGAAATATACCAAAACACACGCTTTGCTTGTTGTTAATCCACCTATCGTGTCAGATTTTGAAAATATGCTTTACAGCGAAAGCAATCCAAGCGTTTGTGAGTTTATCGATCACTAGACAAAACATTACCAACAGTTAGCCGCAATATAGATTGGTCACGACAGCCAGAAAAGCAATAAAATTAATCGCTTACCTTTGATGATCTTCGGATGTATGCACTCACGAGACTCCCAGTTACACAATAAATGTTCCTTTTGTTCGATAAAGATTATTTTTATATCAAAAAACCTCCATTTGTTTGGCGCGTTATGTTCAGTATTACACAGCCGTAGGCATGTCATCAAGGGTTGACGAAAATTCCAAATAGTATCCGTAAAGTTCGTAGAAACGTGTCAAACGTTTTTAATAATCAATCCTCAGGTTGTTTTTAACATTAGTAATCAATAATATTTCAATCGGACTGTAAACTATTCAATAAAGGAGAGAAAGAAAATGTCGAGCTATCAGTGTCGCGTGCATGAACTAATGGAAGGACATCCGTCTATCCACCGACGCAATTTGATAAATCTCTCTAATTTTTCAGAAAAAAAGCTTGAAACTATGTCTAAAGACTGTTCACACCCTGAGGAAGCCATAGGAAAAGGAATCTGTTGATATCCCTTTAAATGGAGGAAAGGCAGGCAATGTAACAGTGATTTTTCAAAATAGGAGTCACTTCCGGGTTCGATTTCCTCAGGTTTTCGCCTGCAAAATCAGTTCTGTTATACTCACAGACAATATTTTGACAGTTTTGGAAACTTTAGAGTGTTTTCTATCCTACTCTGTCAATTATATGCATATTCTAGCATCTGGACCTGAGAAATAGGCCGTTTACATTGGGAACGTTATTTTTCCAAACATAAAAATTGCCTGCCTCCTAGCGTCAAGAAGTTAATGAAGTCTATGGATAGAGTAGAATATATTAACTTCGTGCCAAGGATTCAAGTCCTACACACATGCACTGTATTTATTACCACACATGAGATTCCCACATTGTAGCCTGTACATTGAATATATTAATTGATCATGTACTCTTCCTTGGCAAATAAAGGTGCAGTTCAGGTATGAATCTCTGAGACATTCTTTTTCAGTCAAATCAAACTATTATTTGAATGATGCTGTGTCTGCATGTATGTATTACAATTATACACTTCAACAGTGTTTACCACTCTTGCTCCTGGGGACATCAATGATTACACATTGTAATTATGCAATAGACTAGAAACATGATTGATTTGTAATTCATATATACAGAAAGAAAACGATGCATATATAACTCTCTTCATCTGCATTAATCTGAGGACACAGGATAGTATTTCAATGAGATACTTAATTTCAACCAGTGGAGAATGTGAAACGCTTTATTGAAAGAAGTTTATTATCCAGGTGTTATAAATATATAAATACATAATAATTATGATAATTGTAATATAAATACAAGTTCAATCTGTACTTCAATGCACATATGGTGTGCACTATAAAATTAGGAAGAACGACGAGGTGGGGAGAGAGGTGTAGAAGCCAAAGGGAAAGAGGTAAGGACAGTGGCAGACAGCATATGATTCATGAATTACAGGGCTACCCTAATATTCTCTCAGTTCATCACAATTGCGGCGTCTCCTAACCAGCCTTGGGCCCCCAGTTGGCCCGAAGGTTATCTTAAGAGCGGGTAAGGTGGCGATGACGGGACTGGCTTCCTCTCACATCAAAACATACCTGCAGACAAGTGACAAATGGATAGAGCGCAGGATTAAGCCTTGTTTTTTTTGTTCTAACACGGTCAGTCATCTTAAATCAGGAAGTGAAATGCAAAACTGACCTTGGATCATTAACTCTGGGACTACTACATCTGTCTGTATTTCAATGTAAAGCATTTTTAATAACACTTCCTGTTGACCCGACCAAGTGACATCTCACCTATGATCATGCTGTGCCCTCTGTCAGCCAGTTCAGATGCGGGAGAGGTTCACCAAAACAGCTGATATAACCTAGAGGATTTAGGGAGAGGGATGAAGTGAAGAAGAGATACTGTTATTGTGTGTGTGTGTGTGGTCTCACCTGGTGTCCACACCAAGTGGCTACAGAGTACTTTATGCTGAAAAACAGACATGAGGACAAACAATAGAAGATAATGTCAATAGAAGATACTGTATGTGACGCAGATGCCTATCGTAGTGTACCGGAAACATTTAAATATAGAGAGCTATGTGTCTCACCACTTGGTTGTTGCAAGGCTAACCCCCAGGGAAATCATGACTTGGCAGCAACAGATAGTCCAGTGAAAATGGCTGTGTTTATGTGGTGTAAATCTTAAAATTAGTAGCTGACATTTTAAGGGTTTTAAGTTTTTTTTAATTAATGCATGTGAGACAGGTTCCATGTACAACAAGACAGGCAGAGATGGAGAAAAAGAACACACAACAATTTAATTACCTCTGGTAATGGTCCACTTGCCTGCAATAAAGCTTCCACGGCCTGTTCCTCGGACAGTGAACATCTGGCAATATCTACATTTGACCCCTTGGTCAGCTTGCTCTCTGAAGGTAAAGAAAACAGCTTATTTTTTTATAGATATGAAAACAATAACTGAGATTGACTGTTCGATCTAAAGCAGCAGATGTCATTTTTAGGATACGTCAATACAGCCTAGTGCTGCTTACCTGAGATGCTATCTTCGTAGGTGTCCTCTGACTTCCTTTGTGTCAGGAAAAAAGTTGCTTTCAGAATAATTATTTTTGACTGAAAAAACAAAAGAAGGTTTTACTCAACAAAAAGGCACAAATGTACCTCCATAGCATATAACAATTTGCATGTGAATAACCACACCTTCATACAAACGTGCTACTGTATTCAGAATTGACACACAACCGAAGTTGCTGCATTATCCTGCCAGCACACCCACAAGCGAGCCACTCAGGAGCAGAATGACGACACGTGGAAGAGGGAACTCGCGTCATTCCTTTGAATGAGATGGGAATAGCATCTTGTTGCAAATTGAGGAGGAGGGCTAATAGCTGAACAATAGACTATTCAACCTTTACTAAAGAATAGTCTAATAGCCGAGCTAGGTGTGAAACCCCCCTCCTATTACAGATCAGATTTGCCCTAACGACCAAGGGGTACCTTGCTACTCAATGTAATACAGTAATGACTTTTCAAATAAGTCACCTTACACGTTATGTTGGCTGACAATTTGTTAGCTACGCTGTCCTCACAAACTACATAGCATATCATTACAGCAGTATGTACCGTTATGTTAGCTAGCTACCTAACGTTAGTACTTATACATCAAACTTGCCAGTATATTAACTATAGGCTAACTACCCAACGTTTATTGACTTGATTATTCTCGTCATTCTTAGCTTAGCTAAATGGTATAGTCGTTGTGCTTTCTCATGGACATTCGGGTGCTTTCATAAATTCACTTTGGCTATCTATAGGCTGGACAATAGAACAAGTTAAAATTTACCCAAGGCTGAAAAACGTCTTAAGAATTTTTGCTAAACTGGAACACTAGCGCGAGCCCATAGCAAATTAATGGAATCGAAAGTTCGCAGAGCCTTTTTTGACTGGAGTGATGCTTAGAATTCCATTTAAAAAATGTATATTTTACCAGTACAATCTGTTCGTCGGACGAAACTGGAAAAAAACGACTTGTGTAGAATGTAAACATCCGTACCTCGATGGTGTCAACTGTGCTTATGTCTGTGTAATGTAAATGAAAAAATAAAAATGTATATTTCTGGTCTAGCGATCGATGACAAACGAGCTCGCTGCCCAGACTCTGCAAGGGGAACAACTACTTCAAGGTCTCGGAGTGAGTGATGTCACCGATTGAACCGCTATTAGGGCGCACCCCCATAACTAGCTATCCATTTCACACCGGTAACACCTGACATGAAAACAATCTAAATGTACACATTGCGAGATATTTGGTGAAATAGACAGACATGCCTATATTTCCCCCATAGGAAACAATGGGAAGACCGCAGAGTTCCAATGTTTTTGTTGTTAACATTTTAACTATAAAACAACGTGAGCAGGTCTCATTGCCAACAATAGCAAAGCAGGCATTGTGGCGTTGAGCAATAAGCTAGGAATAGAACATTTGGAAGGCGAGTTTGTCACGGTGCTCAATAGAATAATAGGAGCTGGCAGGGTGAAAAAATGCATTAAAAGAAGGCCTGTTTTTTCGCAATTACTTCAAAACGACGGCATGCAGCTGGGAAATATGGTCATATTATGAAACTGGGCTCCACAGTGGAAGCAATGAACTAGTTTTTAACAGAATAGAATGTTAAATGTCATGTGTCCAGCCTACTAACAACACGGATTTCAGAGCACTCTCGTCTGAGGGTATCAGAGCGCAGAATAATTACTTTACGAGCCCTCAACACCCGTTGAATATGGACAGTGTCAGTAAACATCGAGAAAAATGCATTCACTTGTTTCCAGCAGCACATTTACAGTCACCCACGCTCTGGTTAACACGAAAACTGCCTTATCAGCTCTACTAGGGCGAGTATAATGGTCACGAGTAGTCTCATTTGTGTCTGGAAGTAGCTAGCCAACGTTACAACGGCAGTCAAGTCCCCAAGGTAAGGCCAGAATGCTCAAGCCAACCCTACTCCTCGGCCCTAATGTCCAGTGTGCGCTCCGAGAGTGAAACGGTCTGAATTTACAAACTGACAATTTCTCTGAATGGAAACACCATAATATTAATCAAATTATGCCAAATTTCTTCAGATCAATCCCATATACTATGTCATTACAAAAAAGGTTTTAAATTCTCTGGTAATGCCAATACAGAATAATATCAAATGCTTCTCAAAGATGCCCTCTGGTGGTCAAACTAGCAATAACTTGCAGTAACAGAAGGAAATGGCTGAGAATTAAATGACATGCCACAGAATGCTGCAGCAGCACGCATGGTGTGCCGCAACTTTTAAAGGAGAAATTACATAAAGGTGACATTTTTTCATGCCCACTCAATATTTTTACTTGAACTGCCCACTTAACATTAACAATGTTCAATTAATGTTTAATTATTAAAATCTATTTGTTCGAAATGATGTATCCATCCCCCGAAACTCCCTCCAGGGTATCCCCGAGATCTATCAGCAACAAAATGGAGTTAGTCACCCATATTCCTCGTCTCCAAAATTGTCGTGGAATATTTGATTCGAAGGAGAGAGACTTTTAGATCTCTTCCAACAATCACACTTTAATATGGATTAATTATTGCAATAATGAAGCTGGTCGATCCCACACTCTGAATTGTGATGCCAAGAGCTCAATGAGCAGAGCTGAGCCACAGCATTTTATAGCAAAGTGCATCCTCCTGAATGTTCACGACACACACCAGATGTGTAGAATTATACAATGGTATATTGTGCTATCAAGCAACAGACATCAAGATTTACATTGTGCCAGGTTTCTGTCTCTAGGTCATTTACTGCTTGTTTATACTAGGTCATTCCCTCAAATTATGAAGTTCAGTATTCATCTGCCATGTGGGAGAAAAACTGGAGGGAGAGTCTGCCTAGCACAGCGCCAACATTTCATGCAGAGACTAATCACGGAATGGAACGCAGTATTTAGGTTTTATCACCAAGGCATCGTAAATCCACTGTCAGCATTAAGCCTCAGATAATCCTCTCATAAGAACAGAGTGAAAGTACTTAATATAAGAATACATTCTAATATAAAGCAATGTGGATAACATGTTGTATTTTCCACCATAATACTTTGCCCATCACAAGTGCCGGGGAAACAGCCGGTTGCTTGACATCCAAGTTTGTTTGTTTGACCCAACTGCTGGGTTGCAGTTGTGGGTCACTTAGTTGGGTTATTTTCTTCAAAAACTGCTGGGTTATTGATGCTGGGTTATTGAGATATGGCCTAGCAGGTCAGCTCAGAGAACTAAAGCTGTGGCTTAGTAGGGGTGGGCCTTTCAGGTAGTTATTTTTGAGAACCCATGAGAGTAAATGTAATTCCGTTCCGAACAAAAAATATACACAAAATGCAAGGTGTTAGTCTTTCATGAGCTGAAAGAAGATTCTAGAAATGTTTCATATGCACGAAAAGCTTTTTTCAAAAAAAATGTGTGCAAAAATGTATTTACAGCCCTATTAGTGAGCATGTATCCTTTGCCAAGATAATCCATCCACCTGACAGGTGTGGCATATCAAGAAGCTGATTAAACAGCATGATCATTACAGTTGCACCTTGTGCTGAGGACAATAAAAGGCCACTAAAATGTGCAGTTTGTCACACAACACAATGCCACAGATGTCTCAAGTTGAGGGAACGTGCAATAGGCATGCTAACTGCAGGAATGTCCAGAATTGTTCCCAGAGAATGTATTGTTTATTTCTCTACCAAAAGCCGCCTCCAACTTCGTTTTAGAGAATTTGGCAGTATGTCCAACCAGGCTCACAACCGCAAACCACGCGTAACCATGCCAGCCCAAGACCTTCACATCCGGCTTCTTCACCTGCGGGATCTAAGACCAGCCACCCGGACAGCTGATGAAACGGAGGACTATTTCTGCCTGGAATAAAGGCCTTTTGTGGGGAAAAAGTCATTTGATTGGCTGGGCCTGGCTCCACAGCCTTTGCCCTTCCAGGCTCACCCATTGCTGCGCCCCTGTCCAGTCGTGAAATCTATAGATTAGGACTAATAGCCTGGCGGGTAGGCACATTGGTCCAGTAACCAAAAGGTTGCTGGATTGAATCCCCGAGCTGACAAGGTAAAAAAAATGTGGCTATCGATTAAGGAAACCCTCTGCACCTTTCAATCAGAGGGGTTGGGTTAAATGCGTAAGACACATTTCAGTTGAATGCATTCAGTTGTACAGCAGACTAGGTATCCCCCTTTCCCTAATTCATTTATTTAACTTGACTGATTTCCTTATATGAACTGTAACTCAGTAGCATCATTGAAATTGTTGCATATTGCTTTTATGTTTTTGTTCAGTATTAAGGTTGAAATCCGACACTTGACTCAATGAGTTCCTCAAGAGCAAATGTATATCCCAATGTTGGGATAGCTAAATAATTATGTCATTACTTTATTACGATGCGCAAAAATATTCCAAGAAAATACATTTGCAGTGTACAATAATTAAATGAACAGGAAAGACATTTACTCTTAAGGTTAGCCAAAAATAATTATCTGAATGCCAGGCCCGTAATAGGCCACGTCTCCTGAAAATACCTTACGGTCATGGAAAACTAAATCATATGGTAATTTTAGGTATTATAAACAGTCAAAAAAATATGATACATTACTGCAGCATACTGTAAATGTTGGTACATTGTTGAACAATTGCACTGTTATTCCACCCCACAGAATACAGTACCGTACCATATCTTTGGAGTGCCAAAAACCCTTTGACCACTAGTGGGTGCATGGTATTGTTGTTTCTGGCTCAATATACAGCGGGTGGTTTGGAATTCACATTGTTAGAGCCTCTAATGCCCATGATATGAGATAACATACATATAAGGTGGCATCGTTACCTAGCAATGCAATAACACAACAACTTTTACAACTACTAGTCTTAGCACCTGTAACTCTTCATGGACGATTTTAAAGTTACATTTTGATTTGTTTTATCCACTAACATTTAATGACTGGTGCCAACAAGAATAGGAGGAAGAGGATATTAAAGAAATGAAACAAGAGCAAGTGGACCAGCAACCTTAGCCTAGTGTTAACATGCTGAAATCAGAAAACGTTAGCTCTGCTAGAGACATAGAAAGGGAGAGAAATGAAGAAGCTAGCTACATCAAGACAAACCAACTGCACAGTGTGCTTTCTGGAATGGCTGTCAGAAAAGGGGATAAACATCGATCTGGCAACTGTTTCAAAACAGGAGATGGGAAATATTCTCCAGAGTTGCAACACCACCTACTGAATAAGGTGTGGTTTGATTTGCAGTTGCACTTCACAAACTGAAGCCAAGAAATGAAGAAACCGAGAACCACAAAAATCCATTGGAAAGAGAAGCGTTAAGGCTGCATGTATGAGAACGAGCTCTGCCACGTGGAAATTAGAAATTCAGTATCATCAATAAATAGCTGTCGATGTGGTGAGAATCCCCCAAAAATGTGTCATTGTGGTTTCTGTTCTGATGTATCAATGTCTTTGCTACAATGTTTCGGCGCAATTGGACAGCACCCCTATACAATGTTTTGATCTGAAATTCAATTTTCCTATGCATAGACCAGACGTGCCCTGTTTTCAGAACCATGGACAGCTCCATAGTTCTGGAACTATCACCCAGTGCTTGGGTAATTTTGCTTTACATGGCAGTCAATATGAATACAACTAACTACCAGAGAACGCCTAAAATGTCACTTGACAACCAGTGTTAGTGAATGTAGCATCATGTTTTGTTGAACAATTCATGGTTTGGGAAAGAATCTTGATTTTTAATGCTGGTAACTCGTTGTATAAAAGCAATACACTTGAGTCCATGTGTTATGACATTTTTATCATGGCTGTGGGTCTCTCATGTATTATTGCTTAATTAACATATTTTGAGGCATACCTTGTAAGAGGCTATATTTGTTTCACCCGTGAGTGAGAATGCTGTACCAATTTAACTCATATGTGGTTATAGTGCCCCATCAATATAGAATGTATAGGGGACAGATTGGAGTGGCAGCTACTCTTAAACCTTAAATGATTCCGCCCTGTCCTTTAAAAAAAAATCTATGCCCTGTAGTCGTTGCCAATTTGAAAGCCTTGCAAGTGATGTGAAACACCAAATAGTCAATATGCTTTAATGTGATAATGCTTTACCTAGCAATCAACCTGCTTGCACCAATCCCTTGTAATTGCAGTAAAAGACTGTATAAAAAAAAAGAACTCCTCAATTTCATTCATCCATTAATTAGTCCCGATTATGGTAGCATTGACTTTTTTACAGTATAATACAGTACATTTTACCGAATTTGTTCTGATAAATGTATGTCTATCTGTACATAGTATTATAGCACTCTATTGCTCTACTCTGAATAGAACATGGGTACTGTAACTTTAAATCAGCTAACTTCCTGTTCAGCGCTCATTAGATGAGCGTCACCTTTCTTACTTACGAGGCCTTGGATAAAGATTTGTTTTTGTAAAAAAACGATACTCCTGCCTCCAGGATCTTTATTGGGAGTTGTAAGCTGTCTGCCAAGCTTAATACTTACACATATCGTGAGAGCAGAACAGCAAAAAGACTACACGGCGGGACCAGCCAAAGGAAGAGTGGATTCCTTCTACACGTCGAGCCTCTTCATCAGACTCTACAGAGAGGTTACCCGGCTCATTATACAACCAGAGGATCAAGGAAATACACCAGACATCCTTCAGCATCCAGACTTAGAGGACAGCACATACAACACGTTGGGGACCAAGTCACATTGCTCAAGCTCCAGAGACTAATGCATCTGATCTAACATCAGCTAGTGCTGAAGCAGCCAGATCTAAGTGCATTAGTTCTAGACAATCGAGACACTAACCTGTCATCAGCTAGTGCTGCAGACATCAGGGCTTGTGCAAAAGCAGATGCTGCACGTGCACTGACTTTTTTTGCAATATGGGAAGCTGACATAAGAGAACAAGGCTGCATAGAAGAGCATCATAGAGTTACAGCTGAAGTAGCTAGAGGAAAGGAGGGGGTAAAGGCAGACTTCCAAATGCTCAAGCAGGAGAAAGCTGCCACAGCAGCCATAGCTGCGGTTCTCAAAGCAGCTGCCGATGAAAACAGATGGTCACGCCGTCTGATAGATAGCCAGATGACACCTCTCAGCGCAACTCAATGCACCCGTGAGGATATACAGTAACACACAACCATGTACACTGATCAACCACCTCGTGACACAAAGCCATAGAGACCATTGAAGGTCCAGTTAGCAGTGGTTAACATTGATACAGCCATACGCTTCAATACAGAACCAGACCTCTGATGTGAAAAGTCAAAAAGAGACCTACCCGTCAATCCCACGGTATAATCTATCGACTTCAGAATATAATTATAGGCTACATAGGAGAAATTATCAGTGTAAGAGAACAATCACATAAGAGGGTCCAACCAAGCCCACCTGCCGTCTCGCCAGTCAGAGTCAAACACTGCGGCTGCCCCCAGAGAAGATTCACCCAGACAGGACTTACCCGATATGTCAGGAGATACAGATGTAATCAAGTACCTGATATGTCATGAAATGAGTTCTGGCCTTCTGAAGTTTGATGATCACCCAGAAAACTTATGGACCAGGAAATCATTATTTCTTAGCAGCACCCAAGACTTAAATCTGACAGCAAGAGAAGAGCTGGACCTACTCTCCAAATGGCTCGGGCCCAAGTCATCTGAGCAGGCCGAGAGAATCAGATTGGGTCATGTCCACAACACAATAGCAGGGCTCACAATGGTATGGCAGAGACTTGAAGACTGCTAAGGTTCACCTGAAGTAATCGAAAATACACTTCTGAAGAAAATTGAAGATATTCCTAGGATAACAAACAAATACAACCAAAAGGGGTGAGAGCTTGGGGGCAACCTAAGCTGGTGGACACCTGCCAGGCCCCTGGTATATGGACACAGCTCACAGAGTCAATCTTATCCTGGAGAAGCTTCCCTACAGCCTAAAAGAAAGATGGATCTCACGAGCATAAAAATACAAGACCATGTGGTTGCATTCCCACCATTTTTTCCTTCTACGCCAAGTTCATCCTAAACAAGCAAAGACAGACAATGATCTAAGCTTTGCCTTCTTGACCACAGGAGGCTCCAGCTCCGCAAAGACTGAGAAACCATCTGTGAAGGACAACAAAGAACACAGAACACCAGTGTCCATAAGGAGTCTGAAGCCAACCAGACTAGTCTATCAGGGAAGAAAGTTGAGGACCCATCTGATGAGAAAATGCCACAGCTTCAGGAGCAAGACACTAGATGAGCCTTAATCTTCTTTTAAGGACAACCTTAAACTGTGCTTCAACCAGTCATCTCGCAAAAGACTGGGAAAGCGTTGCTGTGCAAAGAATGCGACAGTGACACATCCGTCCACCCCATGGAGAACAGAGGACTCCGCTACCAAGGAAAATCATGGCAACGAGCAAAAGGAGTGCAACATCTGCAGTAACCTCGAAGTGCACTGAGATCTGTGGAGAGGCAGTCAGCTCTAGATCATTCTCCGAGATATGCTTAGTCAAAGTGTATTCCGCAGGCCACAGAGAAGGCAGTCAGAATGTACGCTGTCCTAGACTAACAAAGTAACAAGTCTTTAACAAGAACCCGAGTTCTTCAACCTCTTTGCGGTCAGAGGTATTCCGTTCCATACACTGAAGACATGTTCAGGAGTTGTGGAGACATCCGGCAGGAGAGCATGCAACTAAACTCAACAAAAAAAAGAAACGTCAATTTCAGGACCCTGTCTTTCAAAATTATTTGGATTTTTATGAATTAACTTCACAGATCATTGTAAAGGGTTTAAACCAGGTTTCCCATAAACAATTAATGAACATGCACCTGTGGAACGGTCGTTAAGACACTAACAGCTTACAGACGGTAGGCAATTAAGGACACAGTTATGAAAACTTAGGACACTAAAGAGGCCTTTCAACTATGTTGAAATGCCCTATGGGCACAAATCCACCGTCACTGGACCAGACAGGACTGGCAAAAAAAGTGCTCTTTACTGACAAGTAGCGGTTTTGTCTCACCAGTGGTGATGTCAGATTCACGTTTATCATTGAAGGAATGAGCGTTACACCGAGGCCTGTACTCTGGAGCGGGACTGATTTGGAGGTGGAGAGTCCGTCATGGTCTGGGGTGGTGTGTCACAGCATCATCGGACTGAACTTATCGTTATTGCCGGCAATCACAACGATGTGCATTACAAGGAAGACATCCTCCTCCCTCATGTGGTACCCTTCCTGCAGGCTCATCCTGACATGACCCTCCAGCATGACAATGCCACCAGAATGTCAGTGTTCTGCCATGGCCAGCAAAGAGCCCGGATCTCAATCCCATTGAGCACGTCTGGGACCTGTTGGATTGGAAGGTGAGGGCTAGGGCCATTCCCCCCAGAAATGTCGGGGAACTTGCAGGTGCCTTGGTGGAAGAGTGAAGTAACATCTCACAGCAAGAACTGGCAAATCTGGTGCAGTCCATGAGGAGGAGATGCACTGCAGTACTTAATGCAGCTGGTGGCCACACCAGATACTGACTGTTACTTTTGATTTTGGCCCTCCCTTTGTTCAGGGAGGCATTCCATTTCTGTTAGTCACATGTCTGTGGAACATGTTCAGGTTATGTCTGTTGTTGAATCTTGTTATGTTCATAAAAATATTTACACAAAATAAACAGTTGACAGTGAGCGGACGTTTCTTTTTTGCTGAGTTTACATCGAGTCAATGGACGGCAAGTCCATTGAAATTGCAAGTCATGACCCTCCTCTGAAGCCAGTCGCAGACAAGATTACAGAACTCGACCAATATGCAGAAATCCTCCTCCTGCTTGGAAGAGATATCCTGAAAGTGCAGAAAGTCAGAGAGCTGTACAATGGGCCGCATAATGCACAATGTTTAGACCTAAGCTGGGTCATCGTCAGTGAGGTATGTCTGAACAGAGCTCGCAAGCCAGCTAAAGTGAGCATCTACAAAACAAACGTGCTGCACATCCTTCCTTAGCCCCTGCGCTAACAGCATACAGAGCAACTAGAGATACGGAAGACCTCGGATGCAAAGTGTTGGAAAGAACACAAGACGATGGTAAGCCAGCCCCCATCTGTCGAAGATGACATCTTCTGCGAAATCATGGACAAGTCAAACAGCTGGTGGCCCCCTTACCTTTCCGTTCACCCCTTGGTCACCTTCCCAACAACAGAGGACAAGCAGTGCAACATACAGTTGAAGTCGGAAGTTTACATACACCTTAGCCAAATATGTTAAACTCAGTTTCACAATTCCTGACGTTTAATCCTAGTAAAAATTCCCTGTCTTAGGTCAGTTAGGCTCACCATTTTATTTTAAGCATGGAAATGTCAGAATAGTAGAGAGAATGATTTTAGGCTTTTATTTCTTTCATCATATTCCTAGTGGGTCAGAAGTTGACATACTCTCAATTAGTATTTGGTAGCATTGTCTTTAAATTGTTTAACTTGGGTCAAACGTTTTGGGTAGCCTTCCAAACGCTTGAATTCTGTCCCATTCCTCCTGACAGAGCTCGTGTAACTGATCAGGTTTGTAGGCCTCCTTGCTCGCACACGCTTTTTCAGTTCTGCCCACAAATGTTCTATGGGATTGAGGTAAGGGCTTTGTGATGACCACTCCAAAACCTCGACTTTGTTGTCCTTAAGCCATTTTGCCACAACTTTGGAAGTATGCTTGGGGTCATTGTCCATTTGGAAGACCCATTTGCGACCAAGCTTTAACTTCCTGACTGTCGTCTTGAGATGTTGATTCAATATATCCACATAATTTTCTTTTCTCATGATGCCATCTATTTTATGAATTGTACCAGTCCCTCTTGCAGTAAAGCACCCCGACCACATGATGCTGCCATCCCCGTTCTTCACGGTTGGGATGGTGCTCTTCAGCTTGCAAGTCTACCCCTTTTTCCTCCTAACAAAACAATGGTCATTTTGACCAAACAGTTCTATTTTTGTTTCATCAGACCAGAAGACATTTCTCAAAAAAGTACGATAATTGTCCCAATTGCCAAACTTTTATGGCGGTTTTGGAGCAGTGTCTTCTTCCTTGCTGAGTAGCCTTTCAGGTTATGTCCATATAGGACTCGTTTTACTGTGGATATAGATACATTTGTACCCATTTCCTCCAGCATCTTCACAAGGTCCTTTGCTCTTGTTCTGGGATTGATTTGCACTTTTCGCACCAAAATACTTTCAGCTCTAGGAGAGCTCACCTGAGCGGTATGATGGCTGCGTGGTCCCATGGTGTTTATACTTGCGTACTATTGCTTGTACAGATGAACGTGGTACCTTCAGGCGTTTGGAAATTGCTCCCAAGGATGAACCAGACTTGTGGACGTCTGCAATTATTTTCTGTGGTCTTGGCTGATTTCTTTTGATTTTCCCATGATGTTAAGCAAAGAGGCACTGAGTTTGAAGGTAGGCCTTGAAATACATCCACAGGCACACCTCCAATTGACTCAAATGATGTCAATTAGCCTATCAGAAGCTTCTAAAGTCATGACATCATTTTCTGGAATTTTCAAAGTTGTTTAAAGGCACAGTCAACTTAATGTATGTAAACTTCTGACACACTGGAATTGTGATACAGTGAATTATGAGTGTAATAATCTGTCTGTAAACAATTGTTGGAGAAATGACTTGTGTCATGCACAAAGTAGATGTCCTAACCGACTTGCCAAAACTATAGTTTGTTAATTAGGGCTAGGAGTCCCGCTAGCAGGACAACTTCCGGTGAAACTGGAGAGCGTGCAATTCAAATAAATAATCATACAAAGTATGGATATTAAACATTTAGGTACATGTAAGTGTCTTATATCGGTTGAAAGCTTAAATTCTTGATAATCTAACTGCACTGTCCAATTTACAGTAGCTATTACAGCGAAAGCATGCCATGCGATTGTTTGAGGATGGCGCCCTACATCAAAATATTTCCATAAATTCACAAATAGCGATTAAACATTCACTTACTTTTTGAAAATCTTCCTCTGATTTGTCATCCAAAGGGTCCCAGCTATAACATGTAGTGTAGTTTTGTTAGATAAAATCCTGCTTTATATCCCAAAAAGTCTGTTTAGTTTGCGCCATCGATTTGAGTAATCCACTCGTTCAACATGCAGAGAAAGGAATCCGAAAATCTCCCCCTCAACTTTGTTTCAACAAGCCAAAATATTTTTTTATTTACTCCTTAGATATCCTAAAATGTAATAAACGATCATATTTCTTACGAAATTAAGTATGTTCAGTAGGAAACCGATTTTAGCAGGTGCGTCCTGTCTTCAAAGCACGCGCAAACACACATTTCCAAGACTGTTCCTGTACTAAAACTGATATTTCTTCTTCGTTTTTCAAGTTACAAGCCTAAAACCTTGAACATAGACTGCTGACACCCTGTGGAAGCCATAGAAATTGCATCCAGGGAGTTAATTTTCAGTATGCCCTTACACTTTCCATTGTAAGAGAATGGTCTCAAAAAGAAATTCTGGTTGTTTTTTTGTTGGATTTTCTCCTACTAAATCTATTGTGTTATATTCTCCTGCATTATTTTAACAATTCTATAAACGTCAAAGTGTTTTCTTTCCAATGGTACCAATTATATGCATATCCTGGCTTCAGGGCCTGAGCAACAGGCAGTTTACTTTGGGCACGTCATTCAGGCAGAAATGCTAAACATTTATTCATAAACTGGGTGGTTCATTGAAATTGATAATAACATTTATTTCCATTGCCCATAGCAATACAAATACCAAACCATGTATTTCTTAACCGTTTAATGGGTCTCCAAAGGATTATCACAAACTCACAGGTGAGCTATATAATAACGATAGGTTACAAAACATAAATTAGAAACAAATCTTAGACTCCTGTTGCAATGCCGGTGTCAGGTAATTTCGCCCCAAGAGTTATTTGAACGTACTGTTCCCACCTTCTTAATTTCACGTGACATAAGGCACAAACGACAGTCCATTACCAAGGGGATTTGACTCATTAAGCTCTGAATAGACTCATTTGATTCTGCTCTAGTTAGACAGAACAACAGAACAGAACAGTGGCAGGTAATTATGATTCTATAGAAAGGTTAGGAGAAATGTCCATCATACAAAGACACATTCTGATGGAGTGTTCATGAGAGAGAGAGAGAGAGAGAGAGAGAGAGAGAGAGAGAGAGAGAGAGAGAGAGAGAGAGAGAGAGAGAGAGAGAGAGCTAATGCATTCTAAAGTCATGGCTTTAAATCGTTAACACTTGACTTAAAGTCTGCAGTTAGATAATGCATGAGCAATGTCTTCAATCGTTTCATAAGGAACAAAATACCAGCCATTTCAGTCAGTTGAAATGTTAATTCAGAGAGACATCCCATAGTATAAGTCTTGTTATCAGACATTACAAAGGCTCATACTGTACAAGCTTACAATAAATTATAAATCATCAAATATAAATGATTAAGCACATAAGGCTTTAAATAAATTGTTTCCTTTTAATCTTAAAGTTAATCTTAAACTTAAATGTCTTCAGAATAAAATTTATTTTATTGAACCTCTATTTACGAGACAAATTTGACCAGGCAAGAGGCAAAACGTATCCTGTGAGGCTGAGGGCAGGGATTAAAAGCATAATACAAAATAAAATAAAAAATGGTCACATACACATGGTTAGCAGATGTTATTGCGTGTGTAGCGAAATGCTTGTACTTCTAGTTCCGACAGTGCAGCAATATCTAACAATGAATATCTGACAATTCCACAACAAATACCTAATACACACAAATCTAAGTAAGAAATGGAATAAGAATATATAAATATGAATATATGGATGCGCAATGTCAGTGGCATGGGCTAAGATGCAATAGATAAAAATGAAGCATATTAACATATCACCTTTTCCAAAGTGAAGTTTATGAAATGCTGACCTTATAACTTGCAGGGGTGACATTTGGAGACCAAAGCTATAAACTTGAAGCCATGAGCAAATAACAGTATAGCGCCAAACCTACCGAGTTGATTTATGATTTCTAGAATGTTTTAATTATATACTCTAGACTATTCACTATATTTTTTGTTTTACTATTTGTATGCTGTTAAATATTAACCAATATTGGTAGCCACCATCAGTTATACCCACATACAACTGTCACTTTAGTGTTAGTTTCCTTACATTTTGCATCATTCTATTAAATAGTTAGTTTACCTTTCTTTCCTCTCTAAAGTTTGTGTGGTTGTTCCTGAGGATCACTGGCAATAGTGGATCATATTATCATATCATTTTGGACATGTTGTCTATTTGAATAATTATGGAACACAGACCATACATAGCAGTTTAAACCTGGAGCCTGGTGCACGGTTCACAATGACTGGACTGTTGTCGTCACAGTTCAATGATTAGTAAGGATTATTAGGGTAGATGCATAGGACTACTGTTCAACCCCAATTGTA
The DNA here is from genome assembly GCF_029448725.1 of Salvelinus fontinalis. Lineage (NCBI taxonomy): Eukaryota > Metazoa > Chordata > Actinopteri > Salmoniformes > Salmonidae > Salvelinus > Salvelinus fontinalis. The sequence continues at coordinate 39,695,366 of NC_074665.1, read as the reverse complement.
AACCTTTCTCACCTTCCAATATTTAATGGATTGAACAATTGAATATGTCAGCTTTCAGGAAGAATCAGACCACTATTTTTCATTCACCAATATATTTTGTGCATAAAGGCACTCAAAACCTCATTTTTTTTATTATTCATAAAATGTCAAAATGTCCTACCCTAAATAATATACAACATCAGAGTATTTTTCAATCTACCAATTGGTGCTGAAAGGAGACATACAGTGGCTTGCGAAAGTATTCACCCCCCCCCCCCCCCCTTGGCATTTTTACTATTTTGTTGCCTTACAAACTGGAATTAAAATAGATTTTTGGGGGGTTTGTATCATTTGATTTACAAGATGCAAAATATGTTTTATTGCGAAACAAGCAAGAAATAAGACAAAAGAAACAGAACTTGAGCGTGCATAACTATTCACCCCCCCAAAGTCAACACTTTGTAGAGCCACCTTTTGCAGCAATTACAGCTGCAAGTCTCTTGGGGTATGTCTCTGTAAGCTTGGCAAATCTAGCCACTGGGATTTTTGCCCATTCTTCAAGGCAAAACTGCTCCAGCTCCTTCAAGTTGGATGGGTTCCCTGGTGTACAGCAATCTCTGTCATTCCACAGACTCTCAATTGGATTGAGGTCTGGGTTTTGACTAGGCCATTCCAAGACATTTAAATGTTTCCCAGTAAACATCTTGAGTGTTGCTTTAGCAGTATGCTTAGGATCATTGTCGTGCTGGAAGGTGAACCTCCGTCCCAGTCTCAAATCTCTGGAAGACTGAAACAGGTTTCCCTCAAGAATTTCCCTGTATTTAGCACCATCCATCATTCCTTCAATTCTGATCAGTTTCCCAGTGCCTGCCGATGAAAAACATCCCTACAGCATGATGCTGCGTCTCGGGGTGATGAGAGGTGTTGGGTTTGCGCCAGACATAGCGTTTATCTTGATGGCCAAAAAGCTCAATATTAGTCTCATCTGACCAGAGTACCTTCTTCCATATGTTTGGGGAGTCTCCCACATGCCTTTTGGCGAATGCTTTAAGCAATGCTTTTTTTGTGGCGACTCTTCTGTAAAGCCCAGCTCTGTAGAGAGTACGGCTTAAAGTGGTCCTATGGACAGATACTCCAATCTCCGCTGTGGAGCTTTGCAGCTCCTTCAGGGTTATCTTTGGTCTCTTTGTTGCCTTTTTGCTTATTGTCCTCCTTGCCTGGTCTGTGAGTTTTGGTGGCCGGCCCTTTCTTGGCAGGTTTGTTGTGGTGCCAAATATATATTTTTTTAAATAATGGATTTAATGTTTCTCCGTGGGATGTTCAAAGTTTCAGATATTTTTTAATAACCCAACCCTTTAGTTATCAAAAAAAATATTTAAACATTATTGGATGTAACATTGAAATTGGCATTACTGCTATTAGCCAATAGAAATGCATTGAATAAAATATTTACTACATAGATAGTCCCCCAAAAAATATAAAGGAAGTTTGCTCAAAGTGTCTGTCCCACAGTAGCAGTCAAAAGTTTGGACACCTACTCATTCCAATGTTTTTCTTTATTTTTTACTATTTTCCACATTGTAGAATAACATTGAAGACATCACAACTATGAAATAACACATGGAATCATGTAGTAACCAAATTTGAGATTTTTCAAAGTAGCCAACCTTTGCCTTGATGACAGCTGTGCACACTCTTGGCATTCTCTCAACCAGCTTCATGAGGTATTTACCTGGAATGCATTTCAATTCATTTGTGGAATTTCTTTCCTTCTTTCCTTCTTGAGCCAATCGGTTGTGTTGTGACAAGGTAGGGGTGGTAAACAGAATATAGCTCTATTTGGTAAAAGACCAAGTCCATATTATGGCAAGAACAGCTCAAATAAGCAAAGAGAAATTACTGTTCAGCATTACTTAATGACATGACGGTCAGTCAATTCGGAAAATTTAAAGAACTTTGAACATTTCTTCAAGTGCAGTCGCAAAAACCATCAAGGGCGATGATGAAACTGGCTCTCATGAGGACCGCCACAGGAAATGAAGACCCAGAGTTAACTCTGCTGCAGAGGATAAGTTCATTAGAGTTACCAGCCTCAGAAATTGCAGCCCAAATAAATGCTTCACAGAGCTCAAGTAACAGGACACATCTCAACATCAACTGTTCAGACGAGACTGCTTGAATCAAGCCTTCATGGTCAAATTGCTGCAAAGAAATTACTACAAAATGACTATTAAGAAGAAGAGACTTGCTTGGGCCAAGAAACACGAGCAATGGACATTAGACAGGTGGAAATCTGTCCTTTGGTCTGATGAGTCCAAATTTGAGATTTTTGGTTCCAACCACCGTGTCTTTGTGAAACACAGAGTAGTTGAATGGATGATCTCTCAACGTGTGGTTCCCACCATGAAGCATGGAGGAGGAGGTGTGATAGTGTGGGGGTGCTTTGCTGGTGACACTTTGTGATTTATTTTGAATTCAAGATACACTTAATCAGCATGGATACCACAGCATTCTGCAGTGATACGCCATCCCATCTGGTTTGTGCTTAGTGGGACTAGCATTTGTTTTTCAACAGGACAATGACCCAACACACCTCCAGGATGTGTAAGGGTTATTTTACTAAGAAGGAGAGCGTTGGAGGGCTGCATCAGATGACCTGGCGAACACGATAACCTGACTTTAACTTCTTATGGCTGCAAGGGGCAGTATTGAGTAGCCTGATAAAATGTGTCCATTTCAAACGGCCTCGTACTCAATTCTTGCTCGTACAATATGCATATTATTATTACTATTGGATGGAAAACACTCTCTAGTTTCTAAAACCGTTTGAATTATTTCTCTGAGTGAAACAGAACTCATTCTGCAGCACTTTTCCTGACCCGGAAGTTCAAAGTCTGAAATCGATGCTCTCTTCCTCTTCCTGTCTATAAATGGGCACAAGAGCTATTAGTATACATGCACGTCATACACCTTCCTCTGGGTGTCAAGAAGGCTGTGAGAGAAGAAATGAGGTGATTATCTCGATCTGGGATGGAATAAATCCTCTTGGAATGACGTGTACCCCATTTCTGGTACTCTGAAGAACGCGATTTGGACAGTGGGGTTGCCTTTTGTTTTGCTGACGTTATAGGCGACTATTATCTCTGGCTTTGATTTTATTTGATACATGTCACCATATCATCGTAAAGTATGTTTTTTCAATATAGTTTCATCAGATTATTGAATTTTTTTCGGGAGTTTTGCCGTGTTCCGTTCTCTTCTGTTTGTTTACATGGAGAGATCCGTGAAACCCGGCTAGCGCGCTTGCTAAATGGAGAGAGAAAGTTGCCATTCTGAATCCAAACAACGACTCATCTGGACAAAGGACACCTTGTTCAACATGTGTCTGGAAGAGCCTTTGACGAGTAGAGCAGAGTAGAATTGCTGAAATTGATTGTTCTTTGGGATTGGTAGAAGTTAAATCAGCTGCAACACAGATATCAGGTATGGTGCTGCTATCAGCGGCTTGTCGAAGCTGGTGAGATAACAACTTGCTTCGTTTGTTTAGTGGAAAGATTGTCAAAATCTGATTGGTGTAGCAGTCTCTCTTTGTAGAGTTCAGAAGAAGAGGCATATCTGTTGTCCACGTGTAAAATTAGTTGAGATAGCACCCATATACGTTTAGTGCGCTGTCAGTTATGAAATCATTTGGCCCCTTAGGTATGCTTTTAACAACTAACACACAATAGAATGAGACACGTCAGGGGTGCAGTTGAGCTGTAAAAAGACATCAATGTGAGTTGATATGTCTTTTTTAAAGGCACTACAGGATAGTAGTAGCGGGTCAAGTCGTGACTCAGTACTGTTCGGAAAGCTGATATTTAGCTAGACAGGGCTATGGTCTGAGATAAGGAATAAACTGCTAAAATTAACAAAATACCTAGAAGAAAACCTTGGACCCCTGTGCTGGCCTTCCCTCTGTTGGAAGGCTGTATCTACCTCTCCTAAACTAGAGAAAAATACATAACCAAAGCAAAATACTTAAAAATATTTAACCGAACCTCAGTAGAGCTCTATCCAGGGTGAACATAATCAAGCTTACACATACGGAAGGGATTCTGAAGGGAACCACCTCAGTTCCCTAATGTATCTTATGCAAAATGCATATTTGAAAGATAATTAAACATATATATATATAAAAAAGGAGGTATATGTTCCACAGTATTTTAGTAGGGTATAAGGCATGGAAATAGAGAGGCTAAGTGGTTAGCCTTAGGTAGTGACTAGGCTAATTAGTATCGCGCCACCTATCGCCGAGGCTGGCCATCTGCAGCTAGTTGGTAAAAGCTAATTGTGCCATGTACTGTAAATAAAATACTATTCAAACTGTATTGTCCTTGTGAGATCATATGCATACCATCATTATTCATCCCATTAAGTTCCTGGAGGAATAATTGTCCTTTTTCTGGCAACAGGGTGGAGGCGCATTTCTAGTTAAGATATAAGTTCACTAGTTGGTCCTTGAGTTCACTAGTTGGTCCTTGAGTTCACTAGTTGGTCACATTAGCATGGCTAGTGTAGGGCCAGGGGCAGAATATGGGCCAACAATGGCTTGTTATTCTTATGTCACCTGTTCTCCTGTGGATGTAGGTGCACAACAATGTATTCTTTGGCCCTGGTTGGGTCCACGAATGTCTTCTGCTCGCCGGAGGGAGTAGTGATCTTCAGCATTGCTGGGTAGGGAATGCCAAACTTGGTGTCCAGACAGCGATGTAGGAGCCCGCTCACCTCGTTGAAGGCTGACTTCTTCTTCATTACTGCCGCTGTGTAGTTTGGGTTAAATGCCAAACTGCTGGCCTTGTGATGCCTTACAGAGGACATCCTCATTTTCCTGAAAGCAGTGGAATTTGACTAGGATGGGTCTGGGCGGCTACATCTGTCTGGGCCCATTCTTTGGTGCAGACTGTCAGCTTCTGTGCGCACGGTCAAGGATGGGGGCGTAATCGAGGCCTAGAATTTCCTGTAGCAGTTTAGCTATGAAAAGGGTAGGCTGCAATCTCACAGCGAAAATGTGACTGTTCCCCCGGCGCGGTCTGTTCTCGAGGTCCTCGACCTTGGAAGAAAATTTGATGACATATGATGATAGCCAGGTGACTTGCTCTTCCAGTGTCACCACTTTGTCGGAGTAAGCATTTGCGCCGCCTTCCAGGCAAATCAGACAGGTGTCCTGTTACTCCAAGTCTAACGGAGTCGTTCTTTGTGTTGACCTTGGTGGCGAGAGTAGCTATTTGTGCAGATAGGTCAGTGAATAGTGACTCCACCTTAGCCAGCACAGTCTGTTCAGACTTAATGATAGCCGCCATGACCTTGGCTAGGTCGGGGGGATCAGAGTCTGTGTCAGTGTTCAGTGAGCCTGAAGCTTTATTAGAGGCCTGCTCTTTTGTGACTCGTTGCCGACATTTTATGATGAAGGCCAAAAATTGCAGGGGGGGAAAATATTTTGATTCCTAATTAAATGTTACAAAATGAACACGGTAAGTGAGGTGTTGGTGAAGTATTAATTGTAAATTGTAATCCCTGGACAGGTGCACCAAGAAAACGCGTCTTCACAAGTTGCTGCTCAGCAGAGCCACCCAACATTGGGTTTTTTACAGAAATGTTTGGCAATCGACTAGGAATGCCTTGGAGATCGACCAGTCAAACACGATCAACCGGTTGGTGACCACTGCTCTAGAAAGTTCTGTAAATTCAATCTCGTGCTTCTCTCTGTAGGCTGATATTTCTTTCTGCATGGTGCGCAGTTTAGAAGGAACAAGTGAAGAAAAGGTATTTGAGACACAGCATATAACTCAAAGAAGCACTATTGATATTCCTTAAAGAACCCCTCTTGCTCTGCACAGTGTTTGAGTTTCGGGCACCGATACTGCTAGTTCACCCTCGCCATCACCATCACTCTCTCATGTAAACAGTCCACACAGGGCCATCCATCAATGTCATTAGAAACATAAGTTATGCTCGGCGCTCTCCCCCGACCCGCTACTGCAATAGACACATATGAATATGAACACTACCATTCAAAAGTTTGGGGTCACTTAGAAATGTCCTTGTTTGTGAAACAAAGCACATTTTTTGTCCATTAAAATTATATCAAATTGATCAGAAATACAGTGCAAACATTGTTAATGTTGTAACTGACTATTGTAGCTGGAAACTGCAATTTTTTATGGAAAATCTACAAAGGCATACAGAGGCCCATTATCAGCAACCATCACTCCTGTGTTCCAATGGCAAGTAGTGTTAGCTAATCCACGTTTATCATTTTAAAAGGCTAATTGATCATTTGAAAACCCTTTTGCAATTATGTTAGCACACCTGAAAACTGTTGTTCTGATTAAAGTAGCAATAAAACTGGCCTTCTTAAGACTAGTTGAATATCTGGAGCATCAGCATTTGTGGCTTTGATTACAGGCTTAAAATGGTCAGAAACAAAAACCTTTCTTCTGAAACTCGTCAGTCTCTTCTTGTTCTGAGAAATGAAGGCTATTCCATGTGAGAAATTGCCAAGAAACTGAAGATCTCATACAACGCTGTGTACTACTCCCATCACAGAACAGAGCAAACTCGCCCTACACCATTCTGTATACATCTGGCCCTTCCTTGGACACTGTGTTAACTAACCTCCAAACGAATTTCAATGCCATACAACACTCCTTCCGTGGTCTCCAACTGCTCTTAAATGCTAGTAATACCAAATGCATGCTTTTCAACCGTTCGCTAACCACACCCGCCCGCCCGACTAGCATCACTACTCTGGACGGTTCTAACTTAGAATATGTGGACAACTACAAATACCTAGGTGTCTGGCTATACTGTAAACTCTCCTTCCAGGCTCATATTAAACATCTCCAATCCCAAATTAAATCTAGAATCGCAATAAAGTAAAACTGTAAAGTCAGTAAAACTGACTATCCTACCGATCCTCGACTTCGGCGATGTCATTTACAAAATAGCATCCAATACTCTACTCAGCAAACTGGACGCAAACTATCACAGTGCCATCTGTTTTGTTAACAAAGCCCCGTATAACACCCACCACTGCGACCTGTATGGTCTAGTCGGCTGGCCCTCGCTACATATTCGTCGCCAGACGCTGGCTCCAGTTCATCTATAAGTCGATGCTAGGTAAAGCTCCGCCTTATCTCAGCTCACTGGTCACGATATCAACACCCACCCGTAGCACGCGCTCTAGCAGGTATATTTCACTGGCCATCCCCAAAGCCAACACGTACTTTTGCCGCCTTTCCTTCCAGTTCTCTGCTGCCAATGACTGGAACGAATTGCAAAAATCGCTGAAGCTGGAGACTTATATTTCCCTCACTAACTTTAAACATCAGCTATCTGAGCAGCTAACCGATCGCTGCAGCTGTACATAGCCCATCTGTAATTAGCCCATCCAATCTACCTACCTCATCCCCATATTGTTTTTATTTACTTTTCTGCCCTTTTGCACACCAGTATTTCTACTTGCACATCATCATCTGCTCATCTATCACTCCAGTGTTAATTTGCTAAATTGCTAAATTTTCTATTGTGTTATTGACTGTACGCTTGTTTATTCCATGTCTAACACTGTGTTGTTGTTTGTGTCGCACTGCTTTGCTTTATCTTGGCCAGGTCGCAGTTGTAAATGAGAACTTGTTCTCAACTAGTTTACCTGATTAAATAAAGGTGAAAAAATATAAAAAAATAACCAGAATAGAAAGTGGAGTGGGATGCCCCGGTGCACAACTGAACAAGAGGACAAGTACATTAGAGTGTCTAGTTTGAGAAACAGATGCCTCACAAGTCCTCAACTGGCAGCTTCATTAAATAGTACCCGCAAATTACCAGTCTCAACGTCAATAGTGAAGAGGCGACTCTGGGATGCTGGCCTTCTAAGCAGAGTTGCAAAGAAAAAGCCATATCTCAGACTGGCCAATAAAAAGAAAAGATTAAGATGGGCAAAATAACACAGACACTGGACAGAGGAACTCTGCCTAGAAGGCCAGCATCATGTCTAAGTGACCCACAAACATTTGAACGGTATTGTGCAATAAGTAAGAAGACTGCCTGCATCCCAAATAGCACCCTATTCCCCATATAGCACACTTCCTTTGGCCAGGACACAGGGTGCCATTCAGGAAACAGGGTGCCATTCACAACAGAATGACACTCTTACTCACGGTTGCACAAAAAGCGCTATAAGCAAATCACACCCCAAAAGATTCGAATGAGCCGTCGGCCCTGCATTTTAATTATCACTAAAAGAAAATAACCCTTTTCTGAACTGCAAAGGCACCCTTGAGAAACCCTACATTCTGAACGTGTACAGTCCAAGGTGACATGTGAGCCATGTATATATGAGCCAAGTATAAATGTGCTGGTATCTTCAGCTCAGTACTTGATAGATGGACCGTGTCCTAAACAGCACCCTGTCCCCTATTAGTGCACCCATAAGGTTAGAAAAGGGGATGTACTGGAATGACTGCATGGCAGGAGGGGCGGCTGATTGACTGGACATCAAGCCCTTCCATTCCCAGTCCCATTCTCCCTTCCTCTTGAACCTCCCCTGTGCTACCATAAACCTTCATCCATTTTACTCAGTTGCTAATTAATGAGCTAGGTGGTAATTAGTGTCGAAGGAGTATTCCCCATCCCTGCTTCCCATGCCTAGACAAAGAGTTATATTTCTCCCCGACTCTAGCATGTGGTGGTAAAAGCACTATAGAAAGTTAGCACTACAGCTCCAACAAATTGAGAATGCACTCTGTGTGATATTGTCTAGTCTGCACCACCTTGGAAATGTAATTAGCGTGATAAAAAAAAATCCATTAAAGTCTGGTTGAGCTAGCGATATCTGCATCTGCGGTGGAAGGTGGCAGAGCTACAACGATGTTGTCAAGACTAGGAAATATCCCGAAATCAGTATTTTCATGAAAACGTTGGTCGTGTCCGAACCGTTTGGGCTACATATGACAACTCCATGGAAAGATTAAATTCTCATGAACCCGAGAGTGTTCTCCGCTTTGCTCTACAACTCCCACAAGCATCACGGGACTTGTCTAAAGTAGGTACCGCCGATGTGCCAACTTCTGACTGTAGCGTCAGAACGGTTTGGGCTACACACTAAAGACGTATAAATACTAGGTTCAGTTTGCTCCTACCAGAACTTTGCTAGGCGTAGCGAATGTCTGTGCCTCGCATATCCCCTTAAAAATAAATGTGGTTATATTACTGTTTGTCCCTCTTGAGACGGCGCACACAACAACATACATTTACACTTTCCCAAAATAGTCAAGATAAATCAAGAGATCTGTCATTATTTTTGTCAATTTTGCAGAGAAGGTCATATTCGCAAGATTTTATCTATCAGATGTTTGGTGCAGTATATCTCAAGTGAAAAAATGTGCATGAAAGCTAGTTGTCCATCTGCTCGAACAGACTAAATAAAACCTGCCGAACGCTGCTGAACACCAAAACGAATGAAACTGTTTTGACTGGAAAACATTTGATAAACTCAATTAAGAAAAAACATTATTTTGCAATGGGATTGTTTTTTCTCCCGGTCAATTTGGCCAGCAACAATTTTATTTATTGGCTTTTTATTTTTTTATCTACAAAAAGCCGTCAATAACCGGCAAACAGAAACCCTTCTCTCTCTCTCTCACACACACACACTTTTTCTTATAAATATGCACACAGACACACACACATAATGATAGGAAATTGTCTTTCTGAAAAACAATTAATTACTCTGAGTGTCACGCCCTGACCTTACTATTATTTGTTTTCTTTATTATTTTGGGTAGGTCAGGGTGTGACAAGGGGTGGTTTGTTTAGTTTTTTGTCTTGTCTAGGGGTTTTTGTATGTCTATGGGTTTTTGACTAGTCTAGGTAGTTATATGTCTATAGTTGCCTAGATTGGTTCTCAATTAGAGGCAGCTGTTTATCGTTGTCTCTGATTGGGAACCATATTTAGGCAGCCATATTCCTTGAGCATTTCGTGGGTGATTGTCTATGTTAGTTGCTTGTGTCAGCACATTTCTCATTATAGCTTCACATTCGTTGTTTGTTTGTTATTTTTGTATAGTTTAGTTTAGTTTAGTGTTCTCTGTGTTAATAAATTCAAGATGAACACATACCATGCTGCATATTGGTCCTCCGATCCTTCAAACTTCTCCTCCTCAGACGAGGAGGAAGACGAGCGTGACACTGAGCTTTTAACACAATGCACATTAGTGACATCGGCTGGTCATCACTAAATATAAATAGACGTTTTTTTACACACAATATTCATCAAACTACATGGCACAGTGTTTAGTCGCTGGTGTTAATAGCATACAATCAGTTATAATAACAGGTTTGTATATTACATAAAGCCAAAACAAATTGCCTTTAAGTTGACAATTTTTGAAAATTGTAATTCTATGGCATTATTCAGGTTGCTTAAATCAGAAGTTTATACAATACCAAATAAAATAAAGAATTTCAACAATGGGCAGAAAGTGTGGTTTCACATAAAACCATCTCCGAATAGAGTGCCTTTACCAGGACTCGACCCCATACCCTGTCATCGCTAAGTGTTCCTGACTCTACCTGCTGTGCTACTGTTCAATGCAGTAATTTGAACAAATCCTAACTTTATTTCTAAGTACAGTATGGTGTCCAGTAAAGGTCGGTCTTTAAAAGCAACTTGGAATCGAAGAAAGGACCAGAACCACTGTGAAATCAGTGGGATCTCGCATTTTGCAACACACAGTTTGTATCAACCAAACTTTCGGACGTTATTGATCACATGATAATGTTACATTGACATGAGCATCGGTACATTGTATCAGATCAGTAGTGCTTTGAAAACTGCATCGGAGCTCCGGTATCAATCGTCCAATCACTAAACACACTCACGCACAGTCATCATCATGCACATCCTTTATCGTATTCAAGCACACAATCGACTCGCACAAACACATTTGTCTACAAAGCATTGTTTGAATCTTATTGAAGGATGTCAGCTTGTTTCACAATGACACAGAGACAGAGACAGAGGGGGAGAGATAGAGACAAAACAAAAGGAGAGTGGAGATAAACAGATAGCCAGACAGACATGTGAGTTGTGACTCAGAATGCTAACGAGGCATTTCAGCACAGAGAGGGTAGGAATGTGTGACTAGAAACAGGAGAATGTGAGATGCAAATACTCTTTCATGCCTCCTGGTGCCATGATAGCGTGCTTTATGTGTGTAACAAAAGCAATCTGGGTAACACCTTTTTGTATAGTCTGCTAATTTGGTGTTTACTTAAGTCATCCCTTTTTTGTTTATTTTCACTGAAATTCACTATAGTTTAATAGTAATACTGTAGAAATAACCAATATGTTTGCGCTGTCTACCCAATAAAGATAAATTGGAACCAGGCTATTGCCATTACATTTAACTATTTGATATACGTACCAGAAAGTGCCCATTATATCCACAATATACCAGGTATATTTCATACCAGCCAGGTTCATACCAACTGAAATGCCCTTTCACATTTGCATTCACGTGGAAAAACAGTCATTAAGCTTTTATCCAAAGCGTCTTACAAAACATTGACAATGACACATAATATATTCAGAGTGGCCCTGCAATATGCTCTAACCCACTGAGCCATTGGATCCCCAGTTCCCACCTCAGAAGCAGGCAGACCACTGAGGTTGAACGGTTGTCTGTCAAAACAAGACTAGAAATAAGTAGACATTAGGCCCAAGGAAATTCCATCAAAGGTTCGAATCAAATCTTAGTTGAATCCAATTGATTTGTGTGGTACTTTTTGGGGTCAAAATCTAATTTGAGTTGAATCAAACGGACTGGTACGACACTTTCTTATACACTTTGTTATACATTAGTCGCAAATCAATGTTTGAAGGAGAGAGAGAACATTTTCTCAAGTATCCTAGGTGAATGGAACTAAGATGCTGCCAATAATTTTAACTGGCCGGTCTTGTTAATGCATTGATTGTGTATGGTCTATGGCTTGACTGGGCCTTTTTTAAATCAAAGATCAGGTACCCAAACCCATAAGAGAAAACCCATAAGAAATGTTAATTAATTTGTTTCAGTACAATCTAAATAAAACCGGAACAAATATTACAGCAGGACGTCACTGAATATGTTGATTGGGTGTCTCGTTTGACGGACACAGTATACATGCAACCAACTGGTTTCCATTTTGTGGAACAAACACAATGAAAAAGAGATGCCCTTCAAATGCCTGTTGCCATGAATTTCAAACAAATAGCTCTGTCTGAGGAAAATCCTTGCAGCGTCGCTAAGCATTTGGAGTTGGTGGTGAAGTTGGACCAACTCAATGACTGTTAGCACAACGTTTGTCTGCTGCTCTTGAGGATGAGAATAGAACAGATACAGAGCTTGCTCAACTAAGTCTACAGGCCATATGGGTGCTTATGCTGAGCTAAAGGCTAACCCGAAATATAAATGAATGGAGAAAAAAACTGATATCCAACACATCCAGTTCTGTAGATTTATTTGGCACAAACTGAGGAATGTACAAAACTGAAACATCTGTGTGTGTGTGTGTCAGCATGTGGATGTCGCTCAGGGAAAATAACAAATTCATTTATAAAACTGAATGCGTTCCGGTACTGAGCAACTTAGGTCAACATATGGGTGCTTGGCCAAAGGGTCGTCTAAAAATATGAATGTGTAAAAAAGAGTCAGAACTCAAGTCATTAAGCTAAAATAGATTTATTTGACACACACTCAGCGGAGGCATAGAACCGAAAGGTCTTGCTTGAGGAAAACCTAAAATCTCACAAAATTGAATCATGTGAAGTCAAGTGTCTCCTGAAGTGTCTCTCGTAGATTACATTTACATTTTAGTCATTTAGCAGACGCTCTTATCCAGAGTGACTTACAGTAGAGTGCATACATTTTATTACATTTTTACATACTGAGACAAGGATATCCCTACCGGCCAAACCCTCCCTAACCCGGACGACGCTATGCCAATTGTGCGTCGCCCCACGGACCTCCCGGTTGCGGCCGGCTGCGACAGAGCCTGGGCGCAAACCCTGCCCAGCCTGGGCGCGAACCCAGAGACTCTGGTGGCGCAGCTAGCACTGCGATGCAGTGCCCTAGACCACTGCGCCACCCGGGAGGCCCAGGTCTAAGAGCTAAGAGGCCTGCAGATCTGGGTTCAAGTAGTATTTTAAAGTGGAACTCACAGCATTTTAGCAACATGGAATGTTTTTAAAATATGCTCATATTCACCCGCAGGAAGAATATGACACCTTTTTTCTCTGACAATCAGATAAATTAGATGTGGTCATTTTCACGTTTTCATAAATGTTTAGAATGTTTGGGAATGACGTATAGTAAAGCATTTGTGAAAATTCTATAGCAATATAGAATGGGAAAGTGGCTGTTCGTTTAGATAAGTAATAGACACTGCAGTAAATAAAACAGAAAAAAAAACATCCTGTCCAGGACCGGAGTCTACGCAGACCGGTGCGCCATAGCCAATCAGAGCTACAGTAGGCCTATATGCAAATTCAGTGTATTCAGAAAGTTTTTGCCCCTGATCAATCTACACACAATACCCCATAATGACAAAGCAAGAACATGTTATTTGAAATTTTAGCAAATTTCTAAGATTAAAAAAAAAAGAAATATCACATTTACATAAGTATTCAAACCCTTTACTCAGTACTTTGTTGAATCACCTTTGGCAGAGATTACAGCCTCAAGTCTTCTTGAGTATGACGCTACAAGCTTGGCACACCTGTATTTGGGGAGTTTCTCCGATTCTTCTCTGCAGATCCTCTCAAGCTCTGTCAGGTTGGATGGGGAGCATTGCTGCACAGCTATTTTCAGGTCTCTCCGCAGATGTTAGATCGGGTTCAAGTCCGGGCTCTGGCTGGGCAGCTCAAGGACATTCGTTGTCCTGTTGGAAGGCGAACCTTCACCTCTGCCCGAGGTCCTGAGCACTCTGGAGCAGGTTTTCATCAAGGATCTCTCTGTACTTTGCTCTGTTCATCTTTCCCTCAATCCTGACAAGTCTCTCAGTCCCTGCAGCATCCCCACAGCATGATACTGCCACCACCATGCTTCACTGTAGAGATGGTGCCAGGTTTCCTCCAGATGCAACGCTTGGCATTCAGGTCAAAGAGTTCAATCTTGGTTTCATCAGACCAGACAATCTTGTTTGTCAAAGTCTGAGTCCTTTAGGTGCCTTTTGGCAAACTCCAAGTGGGCTGTCATGTGCCTAGTACTGAGGAGTGGCTTACTTCTGGCCACTGTACCACAAAGGCTTGATTGGTGGAGTGCTACAGTGATGGTTATCCTTCTGGAAGGTTCTCCCATCTCCACAGAGGAACTCTGGAGCTCTGTCAGAGTGACCATTAGCTTCTTGGTCACCTCCCTGACCAAGGCCCTTTCTCCCCTGATTCCTCTGTTTGGCCGGGTGGCCAGCTCTAGGAAGAGTCTTGGTGGTTCCAAACTTCTTCCATTTAGGAATGATGGAGGCCACTGTGTTCTTGGGGACCTTCAATTCAATCTGGGGAAGGGTACCAAAACATTCAAGAAATGTTTTGGTACCCTTCCCCAGATCTGCGCCTCCACACAATCCTGTCTCAAAGCTCTATGGACAATTCCTTCGACCTCATGGCTTGGTTTTTGCTCTGACATGCACTGTCAACTGTGGGACCTTATATAGACAGGTGTATGCCTTTCCAAATCATGTCCAATCATTTGAACTTACCACAGGTGGACTCCAATGAAGTTGTAGAAACATCTCAACGATGATCAATGGAAACAAGATGCACCTGAGCTCAATTTGGAGTCTTATAGCAAAGGGTCTGAAGACTTATGTAAATAAGATATTTGTGTTTTTCATTTTTAATACATTTGCAAAAATGTCTAAAAACATGTTTTCACTTTGTCATTATTGGGTATTGTGTGTAGATTGATCACAAAAACATTTAATGAAATCCATTTTAGAATAAGGCTGTAAAGTAACAAATTGTGGAAAAGGGGAATTGTGGAAATTTCCGAATGCACTGTAAGCCACTTGGCACAAGGGCCTGCCATCATTCACTTTGAACTTTACAGGCAGTAGCAACAGCGCGACTTCAGATCATTAGAACGCATTCACCAAAAGCCACAAAATACACCTGAATGGATTTCAGCAAATATGTAAACACCACGGGAGTCTTACATTTGGAAACTTGAAAAGGTAGGCTCTCTCTTTCTCAGTTATGCAAATCAGCAACAACAACATCAACAACTAATGCTAGTCAGAGCAGGATGAGCTAAAATCTAATGAGAGAATATTAGATAAACTTTCTCAAACTTTTTCAGCTAGTTGGCCATCAAAATTGTACTGATAAACGATGGGGAATAATAGCCTGCTCTTCCTTCTACAGCTTGCCTGCCACTGCATGCTTGTCCCAATCCAGGTTTTGACAACTGAATGGGAACTTACCTGCCTGCGCAGCCATTTGATCGATGCCAAATACATTTCATTGACAAGTAAGAGATATCCTAACTAGCATAGCAAGCTAGTTAGGATATCTCTGCAAAGCAATTCACATCGCTAGCTAACCAAATGACACCTGTGCATCTCTAACTGTAGCCAACGAAAACTGATATGAGGGGAGACAGTTGGTCACTCACCCACTCCTCCAATGACATGATATTCTCCCAGCAGCTAGCTAGCTAATGTTAGGGACCATGTTTTTAGCTTGCTAAATAAATAGCTAGCTACATAAATAGATTCGCTATCCTACGGTTGTCAAAGTCAATCAGTGCAATCAGACCATATTGTAAAAACTATGAATTCGCGGGCCAGACATAGCCTATTTGCTTTTTAGAAAAAAACATGCAACTGCGACCCGAACTGGCCATTTGCCCTTTATAATGTACATTTATGTACATAGGATGCTATATACAGCATTTTAACATATAAAACATTAAATAATAAGATATACATAATATTTGTCCAGCCTTTTCTGCTATGCTAATAGATGTGCATAATATGCTGCGACCCAAATAATAAAGTAAGTATTTAATAACTCCAAATAACAAAAGGTAGCTATAGGTTGTCGTAACATTTGAACTTAAAACATGTTTTTCATTAAGCACTACATGAATCACTGTTGCGGTTAAATGCAACATTGCTGTGTGGTGCACTCAAATTGTAGCTATCGTAGTTTAGCAGCCAACCTAGGCTACTCCTCAAATGTTGCTGTAATAGGTCTACATATTTTTGTTGCATGGTGTTTTGTTGCAGGTTTTGTTTTTTGGTTATTAATTGTCAAACTTTAAAAACCGAAGCCAGACTGCAACATTTTACTAGCCTAACTAGGACTGTAAGGATGTGTCTGTACACTTTTCCTCTGCTGTGCGCTGTAAACAGGACACACGAAAGATGCTCAATTGAAGTTGAATTCACCGAGCTCATCAGGCTGTAATTTCATAAAGTAGATGACTCAACTGTTGACTCATTTATACTCATTTGTGTGTCTTATTCAGCCCGCGGGCCTTGTGTGTGATACATGTGTACTAGCCTATTAGCCACATTATGACTGACTTGTGATCATTGCCCTTGCTAGTTTGATTGTATTGACATTCCCAGCCTTAGTTACAGTCATCTGTTTTTGTTTAAAATATTGAGTGATTGAAACTGAAACAGTGTATCCCGAATGGGCTTTGGCAGCAAACAATGTACCAGGCCAGCTGTGACCTAATACAACCTAATAGCAATATTTTTGGGACTACCAAGAAATGTATTGGTGAATTATATTAATAATAAATTGAACTCCATCTACAGTTGAAGTCGGAAGTTATCATACACCTTAGCCAAATACATTTAAACTCAGCTTTTCACAATTTCTGACATTTAATCCTAGTAAAAATTCCCTGTCTTAGGTCAGTTAGGATCACCACCTTATGTTAAGCATGTGAAATGTCCAGAATAATAGCAGAGAGAATTATTTATTTCAGCTTTCATTTCTTTCATCACATTCCCAGCAGGTCAGAAGTTTACATACACTCAATGAGTATTTGGTAGCATTGCCTTTAAATTGTTTAACCTGTCTAGGACTGGGGTTCCGCTTGCAGAACCCCGTTCCGCTAGCGGAACCCCTCGCCAACAGCCAATGAAATTGCAGGGCGCCAAATTCAATCAACAGAAATCTAATGATTCAATTTTCTCAAACATACTAGTATTAGACACAATTTTAAAGATAAATATTGTTAATCCAACCACAGTGTCCGATTTCAAAAATGCTTTTCGGCGAAAGCAGAACCTATCATTATGTTAGGTCAGCAACGAGTCACAGAAAGCATACAGCGATTTTCCAAGCAAAGAGAGGATTCACAAAAAGCAGAAATATTGATAAAATGAATCACTAACCTTTTATATTTTCATCAGATGACACTCCCGGGACAGCATGTTACATGTATGTTTTGTTCGATCAAGTTCATATTTATATCCAAAAACCTTTGCCTCCAAAACATCCCGTGAATTTGCACAGAGCCACATCAAATCATAGAAATACTCATAATAAACATGAATAAAAGATACAAGTGTTATTCACAGATTTAAAGATACACTTCTCCTTAATGCAACTGCTGTGTCAGATTTCAAAAAAACTTTACGGAAAAAGCAAACCATGCAATAATCTGAGTACGGCGCTCAGAGACATACACAACCCAAGAAGATATCCGCCATGTTGGAGTCAACATAAGGCGCGAGCAAGTCCAGCAGAAATGTCGGACGAAAATTCCAAAAAGTTATATTACTGGTCGTAGAAACATATCAAATGATGTATAGAATCAATCTTTAGGATGCTTTTATCATAAATGTTCAATAATGTCCCATCCGGAGAATTCCTTTGTCTGTAGAAAAGCCATGGAACGAGAGCTACTTCTCACATGAACGAGCGTCAGAGTTTGTGGCACTCTGCCAGACCACTGACTCAAAGAGCCCTTATGAGCTTCTCCTTTACAGTAGAAGCCTCAAACAAGTATCTAAAGATGGTTGACATCTAGTGGAAGCCTTAGGAAGTGCAAAATGACCCCATAGACACTGTGTATTCGATAGGCCAAGAATTGAAAAACTACAAACCTCAGATTTCCCACTTCCTGGTTGGATTTTTCTCAGGTTTTCACCTGCCATATGAATTCTGTTATACTCACAGACATCATTCAAACAGTTTTACAAACTTCAGAGTGGTTTCTATCTAAATCTAATAATAATATGCATATATTAGCAACTGGGACTGAGTAACAGGCAGTTTACTTTGGGCACGCTTTTCATCCGGACGTCAAAATACTGCCACCTAGCCCAAAGAGGTTTTCACAAGAAATTTGTGGAGTGGTTGAAAAACTAGTTTTAATGAGTAAAGTGTATGTAAACTTCCGACTTCAACTGTATTCTGCCAACATTGCCTTACTGTACGTCATGGAATTTTGAGTCAAATAGAACCTAGTTTTAAAACCTCTTATAAAGTTGGTTTTGAAGCATAAACTGCGAATTTTATATTTTTTACTGATATTGTTGCCTGTTTCATATCTGCAAAGTAGTTAAAACGCTGTATGTTCACCTTGAAACGCTTGATTGAGCCTGCCTGGAGTGTTTGAGCCTGCCTGGGTGTGCACATTTGGGACTATTCCATTGTTAACGTTGTGCCATACGAGCTCAATCAAGCGTAGATACTTGTAAGAAAACAAATACTTTTTGATCCCAGGTCTGGATGAGAGAGTATTTCCATCCCAGTCCTTCCAATACCTCCACTGGTACATGACATTACTGTCAGGCCTGTGCTATCAGTGGGTTGCAGGCACTGCTTAAGATGGGCCAAAACTGCCCTCTACTCTTCTTTTCTCTCTCTTTCTTCCCATCCTCATTGGCATACTCGTCCTCCAATATGAGTTTACTCTCCCTCTCTCCCTCCAGTCTCTGAATCTTTTGCCCTCAAAATTTGAATCTTCTTGAATGTTTTCTTTCTCTCCTTTGTTTCCTTTGAAGATGGACATACATATGCTATACATAAACTAGTGCTTGCACGTATATTCTCTTCCACCCTCTCTAGCACGGATTTGGCAGATAGTGGCTAGTTTTCAAGAAGGTTATACTTGCAATGATCGTGAAATGTAGTTGTTTTGCCTACTTAAGTTGAATGCAATGATTGTTAGTCGCTCTGGATTGGAGTGCCTGGTAAATGACTTCCATAGACCCTGGATATTGATCTCTGTTGTCTCTGTTGCAGGTGTAAAGAGGGTTACCATGGACTACGCTGTGACCAGTTCGTACCCAAGACGGACTCCATCTTATCTGACTCAAGTACATGTCTTCCTGTATTGATCCTTCAGAAAAGTTAAAACAAAAGAATATTAGGGAGTTATCTGTCTTCTATTTTTTTTAACTAGGCAAGTCAGTTAAGAACAAATTCATATTTACAATGATGGCCTAGGAACAGCAGGTCAACTGCCTTGTTCAGGGCCAGAACAACAGATTTTTACCTTGTCAGCACAGAGATTTAATCTAGCAACCTTTCGGTTACTGGCCCAAGGCTCTAACCACTAGGCTACCTGCAGGGGGGTGGCAGGTAGCCTGGTGGTTAGAGCATTGGGCCAGTAACCGAAAGGTTACCACACTGTTCCCTGGTAGGCCGTTATTGTAAATAAGAATGTGTTCTTAACTTATTGAGCCAGGCTTCACATTATTCCCTCCAGCAAAGAAGACATAAACTGTGTAGACCAGAAGACACAAAAAACACATCAAATCCTTGTTTAACTTTATCTAGTCAAAGAAGAGAAAGTATCCTTGAGTTTACTTTCTCTTGTTTAAAAGTACTTCTAGCATTTTAGCTTTACGTGTGTTTGTTTACCCCTTGAGTATACTCAGTGTTGCTGCAATGTCATTGAAATTATTCAAAATCTTATATGCCAAAAATATGTCATAACCTTACTCTGGAATGATGGATATTTTCATTACCTTACAATATCAACATTTGATTAGGACATTAGAACATTTGGATTCAAATGCATTTGCATTTATCTTTTAAGTGGTATGAATTGCTTGAGTGTAACACGTGCAGTGTCCTTCTGTTGGAGAATTAGAATTGAGAAAGTAGATGTGGCCATCACACTAACTTGAAATCAATATAAAGCTCATTACAGTTTAGTTAGTACCGAGGATTTGAACCGGTTCAGGGAACGAAACTGAAAAACAGAAAATAACTACATTATTTGACGAACAGAACTCTTTGGGCCTATAATTCTTTGGGCCTAATTCAGATAATGTAAGTCATAACAATATGCCTAGCTCACAAAGACAAGCTTCCTCCATCCTCTCACACTCTTTCCTCACCTGCAACATTTCAGTTTCATCTTGCACCCTACATTGTGACTGGCAGCACAGTGTGTGTGTGTTTGTCTTTCATGATGATGAAACCATGCTGTTACGGCAAAATACAACTTGCTCTTAACGACTTTCCTATACAGTTTAAATCACTTTACCCGCTCCATAGCAAGCTGCGCTATCCGCACTGATTGGTGAAGTAATGTAATGTTGAGCTAAATGTATCAAACATTTTGATTTCAGAGGTTAAAAAAGGAACGGAAAGGAACAATATAAACTGAACCAGTTAAGAATACCACTTTGCTGGTCAGAACAGTGGAATGGAATGAAGAAAAAAATGGTTCTGTTCAGAACGAAATGATTATAATTTGTTGTTGTTGTTCCAACCCCTGGTTAGAACAGTCTAAAGCAGTGATATTTAAAGTTGGGGGAATTGCAGTGGGGTAGCCAAAAAAACGAATAAAAAACAACAATTATGTATATACTGCACAGTACCAGTCAAAAGTTTTGACACACCTACTCATTCAAGGATTTTTCTTTATTTGTACTATTTTCTACATTTTAGAATAACAGTGAAGACATCAAAACTATGAAATAAGAAACACATATGGAATCATATAGAAAGTGTTAAACAAATCGAAATATATTTTACATTTTATATTCTTCAAAATAGCCACCCTTTGCCTTGATAACAGCTTTGCACACTCTTGGCATTCTCTCAACCAGCTTCACCAGGTGAATGCTTTTCCAACAGTCTTGAAGGAGTTCCCACATATGCTGAGCAGTTGTTGGCTGCTTTTCCTTCACTCTGCGGTCCAACTCGTCCCAAACCATCTCAACTAGGTTGAGGTCGGGCCAGATGGAGGCCAGGTAATCTGATGCAGCACTTCATCACTCTCCTTGGTCAAATAGCCTTTACACAGCCTGGAGGTGTGTTGGGTCATTGTCCTGTTGAAAAACAAATGATAGTCCCACAAAGATCAAACCAGATGGGATGGCGTATCGCTGCAGAATGCTGTGGTAGCCATGCTGGTTAAGTGTGCCTTGAATTCTAAATAAATCACGACAGTATCACCCTCAAAGGACCCCCACACCATCACACCTCCTCCTCCATGCTTCACGGTGGGAACCACACATGCAGAGATCATCCGTTCACCTACTCTGCATCTCACAAAGACACGGCGGTTGGAACAAAAAATCTCAAATTTGGACTTATCAGACCAAAGGACAGATTTCCACCGGTCTAATGTCCATTGCTCGTGTTTCTTGGCCCAAGCAAGTCTCTTCTTCTTATTGATGTCCTTTAGTAGTGGTTTCTTTGCTGAAATATGACCATGAAGGCCTGATTCACGCAGTCTCCTCTGAACAGTTGATGTTGAGATTTGTCTGTTACTTGAACTCTGTGATGCATTTATTTGGGCTGCAATTTCTGAGGCTGGTAACTCTAATGGACTTATCCTCTGCAGCAGAGGTAACTCTGGGTCTTCCTTACCTGTGGCGGTCCTCCTGTGGCGGTCCTTTCCTGTGGCGGTCCTCAATTTCATTACAGCACTTGGTTTTTCCAACTGCACTTGAAGAAACGTTCAAAGTTCTTGAAATGTTTCGTATTGACTAACCTTCATGTCTTAAAGTAATGATGGACTATCGTTTCTCTTTGCTTATTTTAGCTGTTCTTACCATAATATGGACTTGGTCTTTTACCAAATAGAGCTATCTTCTGTATACCACCCCTACCTTGTCATAACACAACTGATTGGCTCAAACGCATTAAGAAGGAAAGAAATTCAAAAAATGTACTTTTAAAAAGCCACAACTGTTAATTGAAATGCAAAATATATTTTGATTTGTTTAACACTTTTTTGGGGTTACTACATGATTCCATATGTGTTATTTAATAGTTTTGATGTCTTCACTATTATTCTACAATGTAGAAAATATTAAAAATTAAGAAAAATCCTGGAATGAGTATGTGTCCAAACCTTTGAGTGGTATTTGGACACCCTTTCAAATTAGTGTATTCGGCTATTTCATCCACACCCATTGCTGACAGGTCTTTAAAATTGAGCACACAGCCATGCAATCTCCATAAACAAACATTGGCATTAGAATGGGCTTACTGAAGAGCTCAGTGACTTTCAACGCGGCATGCTATAGCATGCCACCTTCCTATTAAGTCAGTTCATCAAATTTCTGCACTGCTAGAGCTTCCCCGGTCAACTGTAAGTGCTGTTATTGTGAAGTGGAAACATCTAGGAGCAACAACGGCTCAGCCGCAAAGTGGTAGGCCACACCAGCTCACAGAATGGGAACGCCGAGTGCTGAAGCGCACAGCGCTTAAAAATCATCTATCCTAGGTTGCAACACTCACTACCAAGTTCCAAACTGCCTCTGGAAGCAACGTCAGCACAAGAACTGTTCGTCAGGAGCTTCATGAAATGGGTTTCCATGGCTGAGCTACAGCATACAATGACATTCTAGATAATTCTGTGCTTCAAATGTTGTGGCTGAATGGAAGCAAGTCCCTGCAGCAATGTTCCAACATCATGTGGAAAGCCTTCCCAGAAGAGTGGAGGCTATTATAGCAGCAAAGGGAGGAACAACTCTATATTAATGTGTCCATCTGTCCATATACTTTTGGTCATGTAGTGTAGTTTCCTTACAGACAATGAAGAATTACCAAGATGGCACCGATCCGATTGAGTAAGTATATTAAAATTGTGACATTGTTTGGATATATTTACTGTGTTGATAATGCATGGGTTATTTGGTTTATTCGAAAATAATTAGTTTTTGCTGAATTGATAATGGTATTGTCAAAGGCATGTAGGCACTACACTGTGTGCATATGGGAGTAGCCTAGTCTACAATAATAATGTCATTGGATGTGCTAGTATATTTATTTCATTGAATAATTACATTTTAAATGAAAATATACATACATGGTGATATAGGATATATAAGCCTAGTCTATATTTTACATTTTAACTACCCCTACACCCATGCCATTGTGGACTGGGGGGTAGGGGACATTCACACCTTCACTGAGTTGAATGGCTACTTCATTCAGTGATAACATTATCTTCGAATAAACTTTTATTCACTGTATGTATTCAGGAGTAGCCTATTCTACAATAATGTCATTGGATGTGCTAGAGTTACTTATTTTATTGGTGAATTACATTGTAAATGTAGATATACACACATGGTGATGATATAGGATATACACTGAGTACAACATTAGGAACAACCCCCCCCCCCCCCATACTTTTGCCCTCAATCCATTTCTCAATTGTCTCAAGGCTTAAAAATCATTATTTAACCTTCCTCTACACTGATGAAATTGGATTTAACAGGTGACATCAATAAGAGATCATAGCATTCACCTGGATTCACCTGGTCAGTCCATGTTGTGGAAAGATCAGGTGTTCTTAATGTTTTGTATACTTAGTGCATGTTACATTGCAATACATTGCCCCTACAGGGGGGTAGAGAAAAGTGTTTCACTGGCTGTAAACATTCACACTCTCACTGAGTTGAATGGCTGTAAACATTCACATTTTCATTGAGACTACTTAATTCACTGTCTAGCTCTGGGAGCATGGTAATGAAGGCTTTTCAGCTTTTGAAATGTGTTAATGTAGAATTAATTTCTAAATCTGCCTTTCTTTTAGTCAAGAACAGGTGGATGAGTCACAAGGGTACAGTGCAGTCCCCTGGAACAATTCAAGCTCTTCTTCAGTGTCGGTGTGATCAGAACATTGAGTGACTACAGAAACAAACTGCAGACCGGAATATTGCCAATGGTAAAAAAAAATTTTTTTAAACTCTATCAACCCCAAAGAGTTGTTCAAGTTTATTGGGATTGTTCTGTACATCGCCTAAAATGTGAATATTTTTAAAAAGATGGAGTTTCAAGAAATGACACCCATTTGAAGTTTAATGAGTGTGATGTGAACCCCTCCGTGTCAATGTTGAAAGGAACTGCTCCCACCTCTGGCACATGAAGATGTGCCATAAATGGAAGTAGATGGCAAAAGAGATAGAAATGTGAAGGAAAGGGTGTGAAGAAGAAAAACACTTTGATCTAAAATGAGTGTGGGGTTCCCTCTTGTGTCCCTTTTTTGTCATTGCTTATGAGAAATATATACTGAACAAAAATATAAACGCAACATGCAACAATTTTTAACAATTTTACTGAATTACAGTTCAAATAAGGAAATCGGTCAATTGAAATGAATTCATTATGCCCTAATCTAAAGATTTCACATGACTGGGCAGGGGTGCAGCCATGGGTGCTAGGCCAACCCACTGGGGAGCCAGGCCCAGCCAATCAGAATGCGTTTTTCCATACCAAAGGGATTTATTAGAGACAGAAATACTCATCAGGTTCATCAGCTGTCCGGGTAGCTGGTCTCAAACGATCACACAGGTGAATTCACTAAAACAACGTTGGAGGCAGCTTATGGTAGAGAAATTAACATTACATTATCTGACAACAGCTATTGTGGACATTCCTCTGCAGTCAACGTGCCAATTGCATGCTGCCTCAAAACTTGAGACATCTGTGGCATTGAGTTGTGCACAATTTAAAGTGGTCTTTTATTGTTCCAAGCACAAGGTGCACCTGTGCAATCATGCTGTTTAATCAGCTTCTTGATATGCCACACCTGTCAGGTGGATGGATTATCACAGCAAAGGAGAAATGTTCACTAACAGGGATGTAAACACATTTTTGCACAACATTTGAGAGAAATAAGCGTTTTGTACGTATGGAACATTTCTGGAATCTTTTATTTCAGCCACGAAACATGGGACCAACACTTTACATGTTATATTTATATTTTTGTTCAGTTCAGTACATATTGCTTTCAATGCTGACTAGAATAATGCAGCTGAAAAAAAAAAATGTACGTTTTGGGTGATTTTGTTTTCTTCTGTTGAAAAATGGATGTGGGCAGTAGTCCCAAAATGTATATAATTGTTTGTTTCATTGATACTTGTGCCCCCAAATACAGATATTCTCAACACCTGGGGGAACCACAACCGGGTGTTGGATATCTTGTTAATTATGGTTTGCAGTGCTTTTCACAATAAAAAACTAAGAATTTCAACATGTTTTTACGCCTTTTTTGCCTTTATGGCACATTATCATTAATACAAGTGTCTCAAAAGTGTGTTTTGACATTTTACTTCTTGTATCTGAGCGTGGACTGAATCCATAGCCATATAGCACTTGATTTATACAGAGCACTGTAGAAGCAAAAATGTTCATGACTTAGATCGAGGGACAGGCACAAAACTGAGCTGTCTACACTGACTGTGCTAGGGGCAGACCCCACTAAACTGGCATCCTGGCTAACAGCCTGCTGCCTGGCCTGCACCCTATCTCATTAGATAAGATGAGAGCACCCCTCCAACTAGGATTTAGCCCGTCACTCCTCAGCAGGCCAGGCTTGGTCCTGATTGTGGTTGACTCCCAGAATGAGGGCCAATTATCTACAAATACAATCTTTTGGGAGGGGCAGAAAAAAGTTTTCAACCAGCGATTGAAATGTTTTTTTTTTTGTGTGTGTTTTATTAGGATACCCATTAGCTGTTGCAAAAGCAGCATCTGCTCTCCTGGGGTCAACACAAAACATGAAACATGACATAATACAGAACATTAACAGACAAGAACAGAACTACATTTTTTTTTAAGGTACACGTAGCCTACATATCAATACATTCACATAAACTATCTAGGTCAAATAGGGGAGAAGCGGATTTGGGGACTGTGAAAAAAAACCCGGTGGCATGTCTGGTAGGGTAAGTGTGTGTCAGAGTGTGTGTGTCAGAGCTGTGTGTAAGTTGACTATGCAAACAATTTGGGATTTTCAACACATTCATATTTCTTATAAAAAAAAGAAGTGATGCAGTCAGTCTCTCCTCAACTCTTAGCCAAGAGAGACTGGCATGCATAGTATTTTTTATCAGCCCTCTGATTACAATGAAGAGCAAGACGTGGGGCAGTTGTGTGAGTCTGCTGTAGAGCTCATCACTCCCCCTAACTGGGAGGGGGCCAGAGATAATTACTCGATGACGACACATCTTTCTAGTTAAGATATACGCTAAAGCTATGTTGCGCTTGGTGACCTCTGACTGTTTCATCCTAATATCGCTGATGCCGACGTGAATAACAATATCCTTTTACTCTCTACACTCACCAGTTTTAGCCTTGGCCAGCACAATCTTTAAATTAGACTTTACGTCGGTAGCTCTGCCCCCTGGTAAACAATGTATGATCGTTGGATGATTATTTTTACTGTAAGTTTAATATTGCGGGTAATGGATTTGCCAATGACTATAGTTTTCAATTTGTCAGAGCTAATGGTGGGAGGCTTCGGCAGCTCAGAACCAGTAACGGGTGGAGGAGAGACTTATGGCTTATGCTCTGACTCCGATTTGTTTCGAAATGGGGAAAACCGGTTGAAAGTTTCTATCACCTGAAGGAGCGACACCGGTTGAGCATGCCAACAGCAATTCTTTCCACAAGCCGTGAGAAAATTGTCCGGCTGTGGGGGCTGTGCAAGGGGGATTAACACTACTACCTTTACTTACTCGTGGCACAGACTTGGGCTCTTGAGTGCCGCTGCGGTCTAAGGCACTGCATCTCAGTGCCTGAGGTGTCACTACAGACACCCTGGTTCAAATCCCGGCTGTATCACAACTGGCCGTGATTGGGAGTCCCATAGGGTGGTGCACAATTGGCCCAGTGTTGTATGAGGTTTGGCTGGTGTAGGCTGTCATAAAAAATAATAATTTGTTCTTAACTGACTTTCCTAGTTAAATAAAGGTTTAAAAAAATAGAACAGATGCTGTTTCATCCTTTCCTACACTTAAAATGCCCTCGCCTAATGATTACGTCTGAAGCCAGGCTTGTAATGTGGCTATCCTCACCATAAGGAAATAGTTATCCTGTGTATTATGAATACAGCGACTGCAATGAGAAGGCATAATGTTACTTCCCTTTTTCGGCTGGTGGTCCTGCAGATCCGTGTCCGGGGTGAAAATGTTGAATTAAAAAGTCTAGTGAGAACAAAACTAAGACGGTGAACTTGTTAAATACAGAGTTAGATTAAACGGTTATTAAAAGGGAAAATGTGGTAGCCAAGTAGCAACAAACAGCACAGCAGCACGGACCCTACTGACCACAGCTACTGACCATACAACTACTGACCACAACTCCAAAACTACTGACAACAACTACTGATCACTAATGACCACAACTACTGACCAAAACTATTGACCACAACCACATATCTACTGACCACAAAATTACTGAACCACACAACTTATTACTACAACAACACAACTACTGATCACAACTACTGACCACAACCACACAACTACTGACTACAATCTCACAACTACTGCCCACACAACTACTACCCACACAACTACTGACCACAACTACTGACCACAACTGCACAACTATTAGACCATAATTACTGACCACAACTACTGCTCTGGTCTGCACTAGCTCTGGTCCTGGGCATAGCTAGCGAACTCTGGTTCGCACTAGCTCTGGTCTGCACTATAAATGATAAATAAAGCGTAGCCAGTTCAGAAGGGGAACCCGAGTGTAGTGGCATCAGCGGTTATTGCACCAATTGGATTCACACTCTAATAATACTAATAATAATAATACATTTTATTTAGAAGAAGCCTTTCAGGGTACTCAAGGTCTTCTTACATAAAAAGTAGGCTGAAATTAAAGCAAGTGCAGTTCATCAAATAAATTGCATCAATCAAAGGACCAGACAAAACAGGACAGATCAAATGAGGATGGAGGGGTTGGGTAGAGCATATGAACCAGGTTTAGGGGGTAGGGTTGGGAATAGGATACAGACATGGTTTAGGGTAAAGGTGTGGGTTGGGGACACACATGGGGATACATAGGTATACTGAGAATGGGGGCAAGGAGACAAGCAAAGGAGGAGCTGAGTTCTGCACATGCTTCCTCAATGCCGGATGTCACGCGCACGCATGAGTTGGTGTCTCTTGCTGACGTGCTGCTGTAAATAGCTGTTACTCACTATGCTTGCTGCAATGATATCCCACCACCCCAGCCTCCAACTGTGGGTTCTGTGTTTCTTCCTTCGGGGGTTTTGAAATAGCATATCGTGCTCACTGCCTGTAGTTATATTATAATCTTCATATGACGCTTCGCTCTGGCAGTGAGCTACCCTGAAGGAGCAGAGCCCTCACACCAAGAGTATGCATTGTTATCTTTTCTAATAAGTTGTTACAATGTACACTTGGTGTTTCCTTTCTGAACAACTTTTATAATTTAGCATATAATACCTACCAACAACAATTGTAACTCTTGAACCATTCAAGCTAGAGACAGTGAACTAACTTTCACATGTTCAAGCTATCCGATCCTATCAACCAATCAACAAATCAATCAATCAACCAATATTTTCATCTACCAAATTTTTTAACTATAACCAGTCAATTTAAAACAAGCTAGCAAGCACACCACCATTTCTTCAGTGGTCACTGTTAGCCTAAAAAGTTTATTTGTAAGATAGAAATACAGCTAGCTATCATATCAGTAAGTCTACATACAAACCTGTTCTACATAGTTCTTGAACTACCACACAAATCCTTTTAAAGATCTGTCACCATGCACCATATTTCTAACCCCAAATAATAGCCTACAACTTTCTAATCATTACGTCATCATTCAACTAAATATACACTAAATTACACTTAATGTCAACTTAATTTACACTGAACATTTTACAAATGTAAATCGTGTATCTATTTATCTGAAACCCACAGCATGATTGATTCAGAGTTTCTTTGTTTTCCTAAGAGCTTTTTATTCCCATCTTCTGACAGAATATCGCTTAGTCCTATGTCTTTCTTCTTTTAGTTTTCACATGCAACAATGGTAGTTTAGACATTTTTGTGATCTACATGACCCACAATCCAAATTAATATGGTTGATATAGCAATCTATGAAAGTAGGAAAAATATTTGAATACATGTACTGTAACTCTGGCTAAACACTACCGAAGTTCTACCAACACATTGACTATAGACACCGACGTCTTGCTTCCGGACAAGCTAAACACCTTCTTTGCCCGCTCTGAGGATAACACAGTGCCACTGACGCGGCCCGCTACCAAGGACTGTGGGCTCTCCTTCACCATGGCCGACGTGAGTAAAGGTAACTGAACTAAATGACTATCGCCCTGTAGCACTGACTTCCGTAATCATGAAGTGCTTTGAGAGGCTAGTTAAGGATCATAATATCACCTCTACCTTACCTGACACCCTAGACCCACTTCAATTTGCTTACGGCCCCAGTAGATCCACAGACGATGCAATCGCCATTGCACTCCACACTACCATATCCCATCTGGATAAGCAGAATGCTGTCCATTGACTAAAGCTCAGCATTCAACACCATAATACCCTCCAAGCTCATCATTAAGCTCGGGGCCATGGGTCTGAACCCCGCCCTGTGCAACTGCGTCCTGGACTTCCTGACAGGCCACCCCAGGGGGTGAAGGTAGGAAACAACAGCGCCACTTCGCTAATCCTCAATACAGGGACCACACAAAGGTGCGTGCTCAGCCCCTCCTGTAGTTCCTGTTCACCCATGACTGCGTGTCCATTCACACCTCCAGCTCAATCATCAAGTTTGCAGACGTCACAACAGTAGTAGGACTCATTAACAACAATGATGAGAGCCTACAGAGAGGAGGTGAGGGCCCTGGGAGAGTGGTGCCAGGGAAATAACCTCTCACTCTACGTCAACTAAACAAAGGAGCTGATCGTGGACTTCAGGAAACAGCAGAGGGAGCACGCCCCAATCCACATCGACGGGACCACAGTGGAGCAGGCCCCCCCCGCTGCTACTCGCCCAAGCCTCCCCAGCTTCTCCTTTACCCATATCCAGATAGCAGATGTCCTGAAAGAGCTGGAAAACCTGGACCCATACAAATCAGCTGGGCTTGACAATCTGGACCCCCTATTTCTGAAACTGTCCGCCGCCATTGTCGCACCCCCTATTACCAGCCTGTTCAACCTCTCCTTCGTATCATCTGAGATCCCCAAGGATTGGAAAGCTGCCGCTGTCATCCCCCTCTTCAAAGGGGGAGACACCCTGGACCCAAACTGTTACAGACCTATATCCATCCTGCCCTGCCTAGCTAAGGTCTTCGAAAGCCAAGTCAACAAACAGATTACTGACCATCTCGAATCCCACCGTACCTTCTCCGCTGTGCAATCCGGTTTCCGAGCCAGTCACGGGTGCACCTCAGCCACGCTCAAGGTACTAAACGATATCATAACCGCCATCGATAAAAGACATTACTGTGCAGCCGTCTTCATCGACCTGGCCAAGGCTTTCGACTCTGTCAATCACCATATTCTTATCGGCAGACTCAATAGCCTCGGTTTTTCTAATGACTGCCTTGCCTGGTTCACCAACTACTTTGCAGACAGAGTTCAGTGTGTCAAATCGGAGGGCATGTTGTCCGGTCCTCTGGCAGTCTCTATGGGGTTACCACAGGGTTCAATTCTCGGGCCGACTCTTTTCTCTGTATACATCAATGATGTTGCTCTTGCTGCGGGCGATTCCCTGATCCACCTCTACGCAGACGACACCATTCTGTATACTTCCGGCCCTTCCCTGGACACTGTGCTATCTAACCTCCAAACGAGCTTCAATGCCATACAACACTCCTTCCGTGGCCTCCAACTGCTCTTAAACGCTAGTAAAACCAAATGCATGCTTTTCAACCGTTCGCTGCCTGCACCCGCACGCCCGACTAGCATCACCTCCCTGGACGGTTCCGACCTAGAATATGTGGACATCTATAAGTACTTAGGTGTCTGGCTAGACTGCAAACTCTCCTTCCAGACTCATATCAAACATCTCCAATCCAAAATCAAATCTAGAGTCGGCTTTCTATTCCGGAACAAAGCCTCCTTCACTCACGCCGCCAAACTTACCCTAGTAAAACTGACTATCCTACCGATCCTCGACTTCGGCGATGTCATCTACAAAATAGCTTCCAATACTCTACTCAGCAAACTGGATGCAGTTTATCACAATGCGATCCGTTTTGTTACTAAAGCACCTTATACGACCCACCACTGCGACCTGTATGCCCTAGTCGGCTGGCCCTCGCTACATGTTCGTCGTCAGACCCACTGGCTCCAGGTCATCTACAAGGCTATGCTAGGTAAAGTGCCGCCTTATCTCAGTTCACTGGTCACGATGGCTACACCCACCCGTAGCACGCGCTCCAGCAGGTGTATCTCACTGATCATCCCTAAAGCCAATATCTCATTTGGACGCCTTTCCTTCCAGTTCTCTGCTGCCTGCGACTGGAACGAATTGCAAAAATCTCTGAAGTTGGAGACTTTTATCTCCCTCAACAACTTTAAAAATCTGCTATCCGAGCAGCTAACTGATCGCTGCAGCTGTACATAGTCCATCTGTAAACTACCCACCCAATTTACCTACCTCACCCCCATACTGCTTTTATTTATTTACTTTTCTGCTCTTTTGCACACCAGTATCTCTTCTTGCACATGATCATCTGATGATTTACCACTCCAGTGTTAATCTGCTAAATTGTAATTATTCGATTTATTGCCTACCTCATGCCTTTTGCACACATTGTATATAGATTCTCTTTTTTCTACCATGTTATTGACTTGTTTATTGTTTACTCCATGTGTAACTCTGTGTTGTTGTCTGTTCACACTGCTATGCTTTATCTTGGCCAGGTCGCAGTTGCAAATGAGAACTTGTTCTCAACTAGCCTACCTGGTTAAATAAAGGTGAAATAAAAAAAATTAAAAATAAATTGAAGGCTGAGCTATAGTCAATGAACAGCATTCTTACATAGGTATTCTGCTTGTCCAGATGGGATTGCGCAGTGCGATGGCGATTGCATCGTCTGTGGATCTTTTGTGGCGGTATGCAAAGTGAACTGGGTTCTAGGGTGTCAGGTAAGCTGCAGGTGATGTGATCATTAACTAGCCTCTCAAAGCACTTCATGATGACAGATGTGAGCACTATGGGGCGATATTCATTTTGTTCAGTTACCTTTGCTTTCTTGGGTACAGTAACAATGGTGGTAATCTTGAAGCAAGTGGGGGCAGCAGACTGGTATAGGGAGACATTGAATATGTAAATCCAGCCAGCTGGTCTGCGCATGCTCTGAGGACGCAGCTAGGGATGCCGTCTGTGCCGGCAGCCTTGCGAAGGTTAACATGCTTAAATGTCTTACTCACCTCGGCCACGGAGAACAGTCCTTTGGAGCGGGCTGTGTCGGTGGCACTGTGTTATTCTCAAAGCCTGCGAAAAAGGTATTTAGCTTGTCCGGGAGAAAGACGTCGGACAAGCTGGTTATCCCTTTGTAATCTGTGATTGTCTGTAGACCCTGCCACATTTGTCTTGTTTCTTAGCCATTGAATTGCGGCACAGACACGAGACACATGAATTTGTGTCCAGTGACACAAATTCCCAAGGTGGCAAAGGTCCAGATGGATAGGGTCCTTAATCGGCACTGTGGTACATCGAAGTAACAAACATAGTCGTCTACGACTTTAGGAAATATGTTGTTATTTTAAATGTACATTAAATTAGACTAAGAATCTGATTGAATTACAACTTATTTGGAAAGTAAACATGTACAACACTGCAGCAACATTGCTGAAGAACAAAAGTGGTTGTATAATTGTCTATGCAAAAAAGTGTACTGTGAACCATTGTGCATGGGCTTTGAATATATACATATATTTTTAAATAAAATAAAGTGCATGTTTTCCAGGAGAACAAAGGGGAGTTGAACAAAAATAATAATCTGAATGCACAGAACGTCACTGTGGGCCATGCAATCTTCATGTATAAGTCACTCAGGGCCTTGCCCTGCATTCATGAGAGAAATGACACTTTCTATCTCTTGCCAATGCTTTGAACAGTGTCACAAATGGTGTGAGAGCAACTCTGACACACTGGTTACAGGTGTTCATTGGTGTGCCTTGTGCAATATTTTTTTTTATAAAGTTGACTGTGGAGAAGGCTGATTCACAGCTGTATGTGGAGCCAAATATGGTCAGGATGTATCGTGCCAGTTTCTTGAACAGGACATCAGCTGCAGGCACCATCTTTCCCCAGAAAATGACAGGGTCATAATCACCAGCAATGCTCCTTCAAAGCCACATTTTCTTGCAGCTCAATCCACTAAACGTGCAGTGATGCAACATCTACCTATGTGAAGATCTGACAACGTTGTCACATTTGTGACCCAAGAAGGGGTTGTAGATGAGCAGCAGCAGTTCTCTTCCAACAAGTCATCATAGCGAGCCTTGGATGAAATCAACATGGTTGGGAACATCTTTGTCTCCCTGCGTTTACATCCGAAGATTGGGGAAGTGGACAAGTTCTACCTGGAGATCATTTTTGAAAACCAAAGATTTCTTCTGGAAAGCCTGGACTGCCGTTAGCATATTGCACATTGTGTTGTTCCATCCCTGCAGCTTAACATTCAGTTGATTAAGGTCTGATGTAATGTCTGTCAAAAATGCCATCAATTCCATATTCTTCTCATCTTCCAAAAACTCAGAACACTGAGTTGCCTTGTTACTCTTTTGCTCTGAATAGAAAGCTTTGATTTCCTCCTGAGTGTCCCAAAAGTGTTCCAAAACCCTGCCTTTGCTGAGCCATCTCACATTGTTGTGCAGTAGTAAGTCATCAAAACTGGCATTGGCCTCTGTCAGAATGCCTCGTAGCGGGTGGTGTTGTAGGGATGATGTTGCTCTCAAAAAGTGTATCAGTTTCATCATCATTGTCATGACCTCCGAATACTATTTTCCCAGACTGGCACACAGGACAGATTGATGGATGATGCAGTTATATAATGTCAGGTTAGGGTGGTCCTCTTTCAAATGTGAAACCAGTCCCCTCCCTCTTCCTATCATGGCAGGAGCTCCATCTGTGGTGATGGAGACCAGTGACTTGAGATCTATCCCCCTTTTTGTCAGCATCCCTTCGATGGCCTCGTGGATATTCTGGTCCCGTGTGTGTCATTATAGATTTGTTAAGACTCACAGAATTCCTTCTTTGTTTCATGAAAAAAATCTGAAAAACACCAGAAGCTGAGCATTATCAGTGTTATCTGTTGATTCATCTATAGCTAATGGAATTCTTGGTGCATTCTGAATGGCCTCATCAAGTCTTGAAATTAAATCTTCAGCTAATATTTCAGTTCTCCTCACTGCTGTGGAATCTGACAGTGGGATTTGTTTGATCTTTTCTCTGGGCTCATCTTTTTCAATAAATTAAATAAAAAAATGTTCCTCAACAATTACACACAATACCCCATAATAACAATGCAAAAGCTTTCATGACTGGCTCGCTTGGAGAGAAAGCGGGCCTCTAATTAGGGTATTTATCTGTCAAGGTATTAGGGCTGTGTAAGCAGCAGCAGCTAATGGTAGCCAGAACCAGACTCCCTCTCACCACCAACTAAAGGAAGGATTAAGATTTGATTCACTCCTGCTATTATTTCCCCAGCGGCGCAGATTTGTTCTTCGTAATCACCCCCAAATGACTAGAGACGTGGAGCATGGCTTCCTCATATTCTCCATGGTTACTCAAGTTTCCACATGATGGCACAAATACCTCCCAAGGGTGCCTTGAGATGCCAGAGCAAAGGATGGGGGGGCTTTGCTTCATGACTGTACCCATTTTCCAGACCTATCTCGGTGATGCCAGAGGAACAGATGTGCATCAGTGCTTAATGACATCATCTGTGCAGGCGTTGACAGTAGAGCGATTAAAGGAGATAAATGTTGGGTTGTTGTGGTGGGAAATCGGTGGGTACGCGTGAATCGGCAATACTGTACTGGCAGCATCAATAAGAGACTGTTCCGGGCCTGTCAAAAGTTTTTCCACCACAATGGAAAATAATTTGTCTCAAATGTCACAACCATCTCTCATGATTGTCAATGGCAGAGCTAAAAACTGCAATCATGCCTACCCCTGTCACTACCATTTCTCCCTCTTTTATCTCATTCAGATTAATGGCATTCTCTGGAGACCACTTTAAACTAAAGGGGAGCACCACTGGCAGCTAATACTGACTCATTCAGTTTGCCTGCCTATATATCCAGTGTGTTTTGGCCATTTGACATTTTTGTCACACTTTACATGAAGGTGCCCTTGGGTACCCTTTATAAAGGGTTGTAACACACGTTTAGTTTTCTGTGAAACAAACGTATATTATGGGATTATGACTCGTAAGACATTGACACATTTGCCATGATACTGTCATAATGCGTCTCCTAACATACGGTTTTTGACGCTGTCAGGGAGTTTTGCTTCTCCCATTCTTTCTTGACTGTGGCCACCAAATAATCTGTCCCGAGGACCTGCAAGCCGCATTCTATTTTCAAACCCAGACCACCTCTGTCAGTTAAGGAATTAAGTGTGAGGGTTTTATTTGAATTTAAATTATATTATATTACAGTGACATCAAAAGGGAGGAGGAGGGGGGCCACGTCAGGATGAAGGGAACACGAGTGCTTCTCCTTATCTATCGCCCCAGCTCTGGGATTGTGGAAAAATGCTTTAATGCATGGAGAAAGGCTATAAATTGTATTTGAATGTTTCAGGACTCTTGGAAGATTAGTCCAAATGGGGACTAAAAGAGATCCAAATAAAATCACAAAAGGCGCACACGGTGTGTGTGTGTGTGTGCGCGTGCGTGCGTGCGTGCGTGCGTGTGTGTTTAAGTCTACATGTGTCTGTGTGCGTGTGTCTGTCTTTCCTGACAGTCTTGTGAGCAGAAGAACTGGGATAACTAAGTAGAATATTGAAATGAACATAAGGTTGCGGTCAGAAAGGTGGTGAGCGAACAATTATCACTACAACATAGGTACTAGTATTAGTAGGAAAGCTTTCTTATTGTCGGGACTTGGAACATGAAAGGCATTTTAGGTCTGTCTCAATTCTAGTATTCATTTCTATGTTTGAAAAAAAAAAAAATTCAACAAAAAATAAAAGGGATTTCAGGGAGACAAGTCAACCAAAGTCCAGGTTCTAGTAATGTCGCTGCAGTGCTCCAGTGGGTAAAGCCTGAGTGAGGGTTATGACTGTGTTTAATATAAAATGCTGTTCAATAACGCTGTTTCGTCTTCCCACTCTTTCTCTCCCACTCTTCTTCTCCCTCTTCCCATCTCCTCTCTCTGTACATCGCTCTCCCCCACTTTTTCTTAATCTATTCCCCCTCTCTCTGTCTCCATCCCCCCCCCCCTCTCTCACTGTGTCCATCTATTTCTCTCTCCCTCTCTTATTCGCTGTGTCCTTGGATGGAGCAGCGGGTGAACTGGGCATCGAGTTCATGGGTAAGTAAACTTTTCCTTTATGCAGTAAATCTCTCTTTATTTTCTCTCAACCTCTCAGAAAATACCTTGCTCAAAAAACACAATCGAGCAAAACCCTCTTTGCTCACCTGGGAAAAGATGAAGGATCTCAGCAGTGTGCTTGACTGGTTACATTATGTGTGTGTGTGTGTGTGTGTGTGTGTGTGTGTGTGTGTGTGTGTGTGTGTGTGTGTGTGTGTGTGTGTGTGTGTGTGTGTGTGTGTGTGTGTGTGTGTGTGTGTGTGTGTGTGTGTGTGTGTTTGTGTGTGTGTGTTTGTGTGTGTGTAGGACTACATTGTGTATTTTTGTGTGTCTGTTTGCAAATGCATTGTCCAATGTTGTGTTTGTGTTTGCACATGTTCTCCTGTGTGTGAATGCGTATATACACTACATGACCAAAATAATGTGGACAAATGCTCTTCAAACATCTCATTCCAAAGTCATGGGCATTAATCTGGAGTTGATCCCCCCTTTGCTGCTATAACAGCCTCCACTATTCTGGGAAGGCTTTCCACTAGATGTTGGAACATTGCTGCGGGGACTTGCTTCCATTTAGCCACAAGAGCATTAGTGAGGTCGGGCACTGATGTTGGACGATTATGCCTGGCTTGCAGTCGGCGTTCCAATTCATCCCAACGGTGTTCGATGGGGTTGAGGTAAAGGCTCTGTGCAGGCAAGTCAAGTTCTTCCACACCCATCTCGACAAACCATTTCTGTGTGGACCTCACTTTGTGCACAGGGGCATTGTCAAGCTGAATCAGGAAAGGGCCTTCCCCAAACTTTTGCCATAACATTGGAAGTTCAGAATCATCTAGAATGTCATTGTATGCTGTTGGGTTAAGATTTCTCTTCACTGGAACTCAAGGGCCTAGCCCAAAGCATGAAAAACAGCTCCAGACCATTATTCTTCCACCAAACTTTATAGTTGGCGCTATGCATTGGGGCAGGTAGCGTTCTTCTGACATCTGCCACATCCAGATTTGTCTGTAGGACTGCCAGATGGTGAAGTGTGATTCATCACTCTAGAGAACGTGTTTCCACTCAATTGCATTGAGCTTTACACCACTCCAGCTGATGCTTGGCATTGTGCGTGGTGATCTTAGGCTTGTGTGCGGCTGCTCAGCCATGTAAACCCATTTCATGAAGCTCCCGACGAACAGTTCTTGTGTTGACGTTGCTTCCAGAGGCAGTTTGGAACTCGGTAGTGAGTGTCGCAACCGAAGAAGACGATTTTTACATGCTACGCGCTTCAACACTCAGTGGTCCCATTCTTTGAGCTTGTGTGGCCTACCATTTCGCAGCTGAGCTGTTGTTGCTCATAGACGTTTCCACTTCACAATAACAGCACTTACAGTTGACCGGGGCAGCTCTAGTAGGGCAGAGATATGATGAACTGACTTGTTGGTGCCACGTTGACGGTGCCACGTTGAAAGTCACTGTGCTCTTCAATAAGGGTGCCACATTCTACTGCAAATGTTTGTCTATGGAAATTGCATGGCCATGTGCTCGATTTTATACACCTGTCAGCAAGGGGTGTGGCTGAAATAGCCGAATCCACTAATTTGAAGGGGTGTCCACATCATTTTGTATGTATAATGTATACATTTATTCATATTTGTGCATGTGTCTATATCCCTGGAGTGTATTCCTCGCTGCACACTGTGTTTTCATGTAAATGATTGGAAATGTCCCATGGGCATGTACACCATATTTAATGTCATCAAGCTATACCCTAAATCCCAAACCACGCCTAGCACATACCCCTACTGCATATGGGCACTTGTGTAGTGAGGTGTGTACTGGCGGCAGAGAAGTCAGGCGCAGGAGAGCGAAAACTGATTTACAACAGTGTCGTTTAATATCCATAAACCACCGACAACAGAAAAATACAATAAATGTGTCAAACAAAACCGGGTAAATACCAGCAAACCGTGCACAAGCACTACAAGAAAACAATTACCGACAAGTACATGGGGGGGAACAGAGGGTTAAATACACAACATGTAATTGATGGAATTGGAACCAGGTGTGATGGAAGACAAGACAAAACCAATGGAAAATGTAAAGTGGATCGGCGATGGCTAGAAGGTCGGTGACTTCGACCGCCGAACGCCGCCCGAACAAGGATAGGGACCAACTTCGGCGGAAGTCGTGACAACTTGAGTCGATGTGAGAGGAGTGGATAGGTCTATGCAATTTAATGGTAGCTCAATTTTGCCTATTGTCACAATATTGATTATGTAACATATGCGCTATCAAATTTCTTGCTTTTTGGTAGCATAGTTGGCTAAGCTGTTGTCAAGAGGGCAATCAAGCAAAGGTCCCGGGTTCTAATCTCAATATAAACTGGTGTGATAGGAAGTGGTAGGCCGACAGTACGACTATGCAAGCACAGTGACATCGGTCACACCTATCCAATACTCTCACATCTACACTGGTGCCTCATGGAAAGGGCTAGGGGTTGACTTGGGATTCACACACAGTGGCGTTCATTAGCAATACAGTCGACAATATGATGTTTTGGGGCATCTGAAAGAAATATACACTCTTTGGTCCGATTTACTTGACACAGAATCTCCAATGAACATGCTTTTCAGTTCAGGACTACACTTAGGTTGGGATTTATTTTCAGAGGCGCCTTTTAAAGGCATTTTCCCCTTTAAAAGTAAAGTTCAATGTTCTCCTCTATAAAGCGGCTTGGATCGAATCCCGGCCTAGGCTTCATCTGTGTCCAAGAAACCAGCCCTTTGAGTCCCGTGAACTGAATTGTCACGTCAAAGGTGTGTGTTCTCTGTCATGAATATCCCCATCTCGACTGGGAAGAGTTTCATCCATCCATCTGCCCTTTCCCACATGCAATGACTAGTGAATACATCCAACCTGTTGCTGCACATTTTTCCATTAACTCTGGCTTCACACGCTGGCTTTACTTCACACACTTCCACTTATAAAATAAATAAAAGGGAGAGGATAGAGATGTAGACAGTGGAAAGAGAAGCGAGACAGCGAGGCAGACGCATCTCTCTTCAGTTCAGTGATTTTAATCTGGGTGGTATATGAGTTAAACAGCAGTCATTACACACTGAGTGGGTGTGTGCTTGAGAGAAAGAAGGGAGGATCGGTGAGGAAGAGAGAGAGATCGACATCAGAGAGGATTTGATAGAGAAGTCTCTCCATCTATCACATCCTGTCTGATGTCGATCTCTCTCTCTCTTCCTCACCGATCCTCCCTTCTTTCTCTCAAGCACACACCCACTCGTGGTTTGTGTAGTGACTGCGATTTAACTAATTTACCACCCCGATTAAAGTCACTGAACTGAAAAAGCACTTCTGCCTTGCTGGTTGGTGACAACTGTTAACACTATCAACGTGTCCCTATACTGTGGCAATTGTGATCAAATTAATGCAATATTAGCCACTTTAAATGCATCATACTGAAACAAAATGAACTATGCAAGAGATTTTGTTGTAGGCAGAACACATCGGAGTAGGATTCTATTAGATTGA
This sequence comes from Salvelinus fontinalis, assembly GCF_029448725.1. NCBI lineage: Eukaryota > Metazoa > Chordata > Actinopteri > Salmoniformes > Salmonidae > Salvelinus > Salvelinus fontinalis. The sequence goes on along the minus strand of NC_074665.1, from coordinate 39,655,058 downwards.
CACACACTACTCCGCCCATACTCTACACAGACTGGTGCGGCATAAACAATCAGAACTGCAGTAGGTCTATATGCAAATAGACCATTGCCATATATAGATCTGTGGCATTTACTTTGAACTGGACTGTGTTTACAGCATGAGCGGCTGTGAGTAGATGTGCTTGTTTTGAGATCGAAGCAAGATCTGCATGTAGCCACGTGTGCACATTTTGTTCAAAAACTTTGCTAGTTAGTGAGTTATTAGCCTGGTTGTTAATGGCACTCACATTGTGTTCTCTAAAATCTTTAATAGGCTAAGTCCCTGTGTTATATCTGTTATGTTTTGTTGTGTTAATGTTATCCAATTTGCCATAAATCTCCAGCGTTGTTTTTTTTATGATAACAATCTTTAATTTATGCAAATATATGTTTTTATTCAATGTTCCTTTGTTGCGCAAAAGGCATCCAAGTGAGAAAGCGTATGTGACCATCATCTTTATTAAATGCAGTGCATGTGACAGCGTCTTCCACATATTCCCTCAGCACTATGTTCTCACATTAGTTACCGGGTTAGCTTCAGTTGCTGGCAGGTTAGCTTAAATTGCATGTAAAACGATAAGTAGGGGATTAGGTAGTTGAAACATAATACATTAGTTGGTTAAGGTAAGGTTTAGGCTGAGGGATTATAGGGCTGAGGGAACATACACATGATTTCCAAATGAACACATCACAACGTACAATGCATTTCCTCTTCAGCAGGAACAAATCACTTTTACAAAATAATAACAATTGGATCAACTGCTGTAGCAAAATGTGTTTTATACAACAAAGGGATAAAAGCATGTCACAAAATCCCAACACATAAAAATGTAATTTCCACACCAAAAATGCAGGTAATTTCACAAAAACATACAATAGATATTTAATTTTTATTTAGAAAAGTTAATTTACAAGTGTGCACTGCGGGAATCTACAATACAATGCAACATACCACAAAATCACTACATTATTTAGCCTAAGCATACAATGTGTGACATCACAAAATTGCCATTTCATTACGACAAAAAGTGAATTATCTATAAATACGCTTTCTTGAAATTAGGCAGGTTTCCATTGACACAAGTTTATTCTACAAAGGCAATGTCGCAAAAAAAAACATTGCGACTTTTGCAGGCTACCTGAAACATAAAACCAAGCCAGTGGTCTTATGGTTAGTGTCCCTCCTGAGATTGGAAGGTTGGGAGTTCGATCCCCAGCAAGTCATACCAAAGACTGTAAAAATGGGACCCAATGTGTCTCTGCTTGACACTCACATAAGGATAGCTGAATACCGCCATAAGCAAACAGGAAAACGCTCATCCAGAGGCGACGCTCCTAGAGGCAGGGGACTTTAATGCAGGGAAACTTAAATCAGTTTGACCTAATTTCTATCAGCATGTTAAATGTGCAATAAGATGGGAAAAAAACTCTAGACCACCTTTATTCAACACACAGAAACGCATACAAAGCTCTCCCTCGCCCTCCATTTGGCAAATCTGACCATAATTCTAACCTCCTGATTCCTGCTTACAAGCAAAAATGAAAGCAGGAATCACCAGTGACTCAGTCTATAAAAAAGTGGGCAGATGAAGCAGATGCTAAACTACAGGACTTTTTTGCTAGTACAGATTATTCCGATGGCATTGAGGAGTACACCACATCAGTCACTGGCTTCATCAATAAGTACATCGATGACGTCATCCCCACAGTGATGGTACGTACATACCCCAACCAGAAGCCATGGATTACAGGTGACATTCGCACTGACCTAAAGGGTAGAGCTGCCGCTTTCAAGGAGCGGGACCCTAACCCGGAAGCTTATAAGAAATCCCGCTATGCCCTCCGACGAACCATCAATCAGGCAAAGCATCAATACAGGACTAAGATCGAATCGCACTACAACGGCTTCGACGCTCGTCGGATGTGGCAGGGCTTGCAAACCATTACAACCCTTACAGAGCTTGCAAAACATTACTACAAAGGGAAGCACAGCCGAGAGCTGCCCAGTGACACAAGACGACAGTGTGATCACGCTTTCCGCAGCCAATGTGAGTAAGACCTTTAAACAAGTCAACATTCACAAGTTCTCAGGGCCAGATGGATTACCAGGACGTGTACTCCGATTATGTGCTGACCAACTGGCAAGTGTCTTCACTGACATTTTCAACCTCTCCCTGTCTGAGTCTGTAATACCAACATGTTTCAAGCAGACCACCATAGTCCCTGTGCTCAAGAACACTAAGATAACCTTCCTAAATGACTACCGAACCATAGCACTCACGTCCGCTATTGTTATTTACTGCTGCTCTTTAATTATTTGTTGTTCTTATCTTTTACATTTTATGTATTTTCTTAAAACTACATTGTTGGTTAAGGGCTAGTAAGTAAGCATTTCACTGTAAGGTGAATTCGGTGCATGTGACAAATCCGATTTGATTCGATTTTTTATATAGATTGGCGGTAAGGCCATGCGATAGACTAGCATCCCATCCGGGGGTGTGCTTGTACATCAAGCTTAATCGCGATAAACAACAGGAGATAGGCTCCTGCTCCTGAAACATGAAATGGATAGGTGGGTAGCGCATACAGGCTGTTGCCACTATATTAATGTGCAATTTATAATGGAAACACTTCAAAACTTTTTTTAGGCATTCTATCTTTTTGCGGCAATTTTTTTGTTGGTGTTGTTTGATGTCACTACGTCCAGCTGTTTTTATCGACACAAGACAGTTAAATCGAAACACACCGTGGCAGACAATTGTTGCATCTACTTTCTATGAAAACTTTAAATCTCAACAAAAAATCACTGGACAAGTTAATGTAAACCTAGCTACAGACAGTTAGCATAACAGATTGTTAACTTTCATATACAGTAGGTTTGGGAAGTCACACATAAATCTTATTGGCAGATTTCACAACCAGACATTAGTGATTTAATTTATTGACTGTAATCAGTCGGATTGGATATCAATTACTCTCTGTAACATGCAGAATATGGGGCACAAACCCATAATTATGTGTAGTGGGAAGCAATGTGCCTTAAATAATTGTAGGGCAGCTGAATTGGGTGCACCTTTTGCCAACAGTCAGAGACTAATAAAAAAAATAGGAACACAAGGCTTTATCGTTGGGTTTTTTACAGAAATGTTTGGTGATCGACTAGGAATGACTTGGAGATCGACCAGTCGAACGCGATCGATCGGTTGGTGACCACTACTCTAGAAAGTTGAGTGAAGTTCAATCTCATGCTTCTCTTTGTGGGCTGATATTTCTGCATGGTAGTCCCGGGGAGCTGCACTGCATTCTTGGTTTAGGTGGAACATTGCTGCTGACCACAATCACACAATTACTGTTCATACAACAACTGACCACAACCACAAAACTTCTGACCACAACCACACAACTGCTGACCACATCTAATGTCCACAACCACACAACTAATGAACACAACCACACAACTTCTGACCACACTGACCACAACCACCTGGCGACAACTACTGACCACAACTACTAACCGCAACTACAGATCACAAACACACAACTACTGACCACAACATTGAACAAAACTACTAACCACATCAACTGACCATAACTACACAAATACTAACCACACCTACTGACTGCACATCTACAGAACTACACAACTACTGACCACAACCACACAACTACTGACCACAACTATTGTCCACAACCACACAACTACTGATCACAACCACACAATAACTGACCACACTACTGACCACAACATCTGAACTCAACCACACAACTACTGACCACAACCACACAACTACTGATCACTCAACTACCGACCACAACGACTGACCACAACCACACAACTGCTGACCACAACCACACAACTTCCGACCACACAACTACTGGCCACAAATCTTATAAACATAACTACTGGCCACCGCAACTACTGATCACAACCACCTGGCCACAACTACTGAACCACAACCATTGAACAAAACGACTCACCACCACTACTGTACATAACCACACAACTACTGACCACACCTACTGAACCGCACAACTACTGACCACAACCACACAACTACTAACCACAAGTACCGACCACACAACTACTGATCTAACCTTCTGACCTAACCTACTGACCACAACCACACAACTATTGACCACAACTAATGAACCACACAACTACTTACCAAAACTACTGACCACACTGACAACAACTACTGACCACAACTACTGCCCATTACCGCACAACTACTGACCACACATCTAATTACCATAAACACTGACCACCACACCTACTGACCACTACCACCTGACCACAACTACTGACCACAACTACTAACCACAATTACTGACCACAATCACACAACTACTGACCCCAACCACATAACTGTTGACCCCAACCACACAACTACTGACCACAAATACTGAAATCGCTATACTGACCACAAAGCAACTGACCACAACTACTATCCACAACTACTGATCACAAACCACACAACTACTGACCCCAACCACTGAACAACACTACTGACCACAAATACTGATCACAACCACACAACGACTGACCACACCTACTGACCAAAGTTTAGAGGTACAAGAAGTGGCTTTTTAATGTCAGCTAGCAGGGCTCTGTGTCATCATTAAGCAGCCCAAATGGAGCTGTTGCTATGGATACCAACAGACTCAGAGGGCAAAAATGGAGACGAGGGTGAAGAATGACCACAATTACTGACCAAAACCACACAACTACGGACCACAACAAATGACAATGACTGATCACCACAACAAAACTACTGACCACACAACTACTGACCGTAAATCCTGACCACAACCAATACAACAACAACAAATCTGACATTTGCATAAATAACTCACCAACAGTAACCCTTGAACTCTTGAACCATAAAACAACTAATGACCACAACTATTGGCCATAACTACTGACCACAACCACACAATTACTGACCATACAACTACTGACCACAACTACTGACCATAACCACACAACTTCTGACCACAACCACACATCTGCTGACCACATCTAGTGACCACAACCACACAACTAATGAACACAACCATACAACTACTGAACACACATCTAATCACGATAACTACTGACAACCACGACTACTGAACACTACCACCTAGCGACAACCACAGAACCACAATTACTGACCACACATCTACTGACCACTACTGACCGCAACTACTAACCACAACTACTGATTACAACCACACAACTAATGAACACACCTAATGACCACACATCTACTGAACCACAACCACACAACTGTTGACCACAACCACACAATTACTGACCACACAACTACTGGCCACACATCTTATCAACATAACTACCGGCCACAACCGCACAACTACTGGCCACTCAACTACCAACCACAACTACTGACCACAACCACACAACTACTGGCAACAAATCGTATCACCATAACTACTGACCTTCACAACTACTGAACACAACCATCTGACCACAACTACTGACCACACGTACTGCCCACAATTACGGACCACAAACACACAACTACTGACCACAACTGAACAACTACTGACCACAAGACGACTGATCAATACTGACAACAACTACTAACCACAACTACTGTCCACAACCATTGAACAAAACTAAACATAACCACACAACTACTGAACCGTACAACTGACAACAACCACCCAACTACTAACCACAAGTACTGACCACACAACTACTGATCTAACCTACTGACCAAACCTACCGAATGCAAAAATTGTGACGAGGGCAGTGACCACAATTACTGACCACAACAACATAACTACTGACCACACAGCTACTGACCATAACAACGCAACTACAGACCATAACTCCTGATCACAACCGATACAACAATTTACCTGCATTTGCATAAATAACTCACCAGCAGTAACTCTTGAACTAATGACCACAACTACTGCCCATAACCACACAAATACTAACCACACAGCTACTGACCACAATTGCTGAACATAATTACTGACCACAACCACACAAGTACTGACCACAACTCCTGACCACAACCACACAACTACTGACGACAACCAATATAAAAATGTAAAGACATTTGCATAAATAACTCACCAGCAGAAACTCTTGAATCGTTCAAGCTAGAGACATCAAACCAAGTTTATCATGTTCAGGCTATCCTTACTTTAAATTATTAAACTTATATCAAGTATAGTTAGATAAATTAACTAGAATTACAGTATATAAATGTGAATACATTAGCATAAAATAACCCACCAATAGTAACTCTTGATACATTCAAGCTAGACACCAAACCAATTTTCACATGTTAAGGGTATCCTAACTTCTAATTCATAAAAATGTATCAACAAAAAGTATACACATTTGCATAAATTAGCATTAAATAACTCACTAATATTAACTCTTGAACCGTTCAATCTAGAGACACCAAAACAACTTTCACATGTTAAGGCTATCCTATCTCCAAATTTGTAAAATATTTTAACAGCTATAGGTATATAAATGTGCATAATTAGCATAATAACTCTCCAACAGTAACTCTTGTTTCATCAAGCTAGAGAAACCAAACCAACTTTCACATTCTTAAAAACTTTTTTTAATAATAACTATATACATTTTTATAAAATCTCTTGAACTCTTGAACGTTCAAGCTAGAGACACCAAACTAAATTGCACAAGTTCTGTCTATCCTATAATTTCAATGAATCAATCATTCACAAGCTAGCATGCACACCACATGTTCTTCAGGAAATGTACTTTTCGTAGTTAATATTATGTTTCTTTTTTTGCCGTTTTGATGAAAAAAAGACAAAATAACACTTCTAAATAATCATTTAGCATACTGCTTGGCACACCTGTGAGCAAGGTAGTCTAACCATGTGTGAGTTGTACCAAAATGAAGTGTTAAACTTCAGTGATGACTCAATCAAATAAAATTATGTGTGTTGCCATTTTGGCAGTGTTATGTTTGTTGGTGTGTACTGTGTGTACAGCATGCTTACGGTAGCTAACTAGCTAGGTAGTAACTAGCTATAGCAAGTTAGCTAGCTAGCTAACATCAGTTAACATGATTGATTGTGCGTGGGTGGTTGTGCAAAATAGTCTTTGTGTCTGATAATGGTAACAGTTGTATCTGAGTTGGTTATACTTGTAAGTTAGTGGGTAATGTTAGTGTCAGAGGCCATAATACTAAAGGCCATAATACTGTAGCTTAGATAGGCTACTCTTGCCGTATTATGAAGAGAGCTAGCGTTATCCACTGACACTATAGCTAGTAGCTAAATAACTATGTTAGCAACCTAGCTAACCAACTAGCTAGCTAAGTAATGGTGTTGTACAACTATAGTCAGCGATGTGACTTTGCACGAGCAGCACAACAGATATTGAGACAAGAGTGATGCAAGACTTAGAGCTGAGCTCACATAGTCGCACACAGTATCTGTGCATGTGCACAAGTTCCCTTCATGCAGTTACAATGTAACCAAAACGGAGGAGAAGTTGGGCCTCACAATTATAATATCTTAGTTGCGGAAATTGACCCATTGCTGAGACTACAACAAATTAGCTAAGTTGTTTGGTGTTTTTGCAAGTGGATTTTATCTAAGTTATTTGATTGCTCCTAGTGTCTGAAACGTTGACAGTGCCACAACTTTAGCGCAATTGGTTAGATGGTAGCTAGCTAACTTAATCTTAGCTGGCTAACTAGCTACGTTTAAACATAGCTGCCTGATGTTAGTTCTGTTTTAAGTGTATTTGCAACAGACCACCAAACCTCATGTAGGCATAGGGCGCTAATCGAATTGAGGTTAGGTTTAGAAACGAGTGTACAGTTTCACTAAGGTTCAGATGACACATAACATTTAAAGTGGGTTAAATGAGACTGCTGTCAGCATGTTGTTACACTGAGAACTGACCTATGTGAAGCTAGCCACAATAACCATTAGCCAGCCACAATAGTTGATTTTGCGGTTTGCCTTCAAAATAAAAGTCCCTCACTGAAACTGATGCAAACTGATTAGAATTGTGGAATCGTGCCATATTTAAGCCAAATATCTTAAACAAGATTGGAATGCTGTAGAATAATTGTGTATGTGTGTTTGACTATGTGCAATTATGTATGCATGTGAAAAATTTCATTATGAAACACTATCAATACTCCTAAAGCACCTCTTCAGGTACTATTGACACTTTTGCCATCTTAACTTCTCAACTCACTTCAACATGTATCAACAATGAATAACAGTACTTAACTTGAACCCCGGCAATGCTGCTTGCAGCTTTAATTATTATTATTAATATTACGTCACAGAACATTTACATGCAAAGATGATAAGGCCTAGGAGGGTACAACTTGGCATGATGGTACACTACAGTACATGACCAAATGTATGATTTTGACAAACCATTTCTGTATGGACCTCGCTTTGTGCATGGGGTCATTGTCATGCTGAAACAGAAAAGGGACTTCCCCCAACTGTTGCCACAACATTGGAAGCCCAAAACTGTTTAGAATGTCATTGTATGCTGTAGCGTTAATATTTCCCTTCAATGGAACTAATGGGCATAGTCCAAAGCATTAAAAACACCCTCAGACCATTATTCTTCCTCCACCAAACTTTATAGTTGGCACTACGCATTCGGGCAGGTAGCATTCTCCTGGCATCCGCCAAACCCAGATTCATACATCGGACTGTCAGATGGGGAAGGGTGATTCATCACTCCAGAGAACGCGTTCCACTGCTCCAGAGTCCAATGGCAACTTCCAGAGGCAGTTTGAAACACGGTATTGAGTGTTGCAACCGAGGACAGGTGATTTTTTACGAGCTTCAGCACTCGGCAGTCCCGTTCTGTGAGCTTGTGTAGCCTAATACTTCACGGCTGAGTTGTTGTTGCTCTTAGGCGTTTCCACTTCACAATATAACACTTTATAACAGCAACAGGGCAGAAATTTGAAGAACTGACTTGTAGGAAAGGTGGCATCCCATGACTGTGCCACGTTGAAAGTCACTGAGCTCTTCAGTAAGGCCATTTTACTGCCAATGTTTGTCTATGGAGAATGCATGGCTGTGTTCTCGATTTTATTCAACTGTCAAAAACGGGTGTGGCTGAAATAGCCGAATCCACTAATTTGAAGGGGTGTTACATACACTTAGGTTGGATCATTAAAACTAGTGTTTCAACCACTCCAATACATTTCTTGAAACAAACTGCAGTTTTGGCAAGTCGGTTATGACACAAGCCATTTTTCCAACAATTTTTTACAGACAAATTAGTTCCCTTATAATTTACTGTATAACAATTCCAGTGGGTCAGAAGTTTACATACACTAAGTTGACTGTGCCTTTAAACAGCTTGGAAAATTCCAGAAAATTATGTCATGGCTTTAGAAGCTTCTGATAGGCTAATTGACATAATTTGAGTCAATTGGAGGCGTACCTGTGGATGTATTTCAAGGCCTACCTTCAAACTCAGTGCCTCTTTGCTTGACATCATGGGAAAATCAAAAGAAATCAGCCAAGACCTCAGAAAAAAATTGTAGTCCTCCACAAGTCTGGTTCATCCTTGGGAGCAATTTCCAAACCCCTGAAGGTACCACGTTCATCTGTACAAATAATAGTACGCAAGTATAAAAACTATGGGACCACTAAGCCGTCACACTGCTTAGGAAGGAGACGCGTTCTGTCTCAGAGGTGAATGTACTTTAGTGCGAAAAGTGCAAATCAATCACAGAACAACAGCAAAGGACCTTGTGAAGATGCTGGAGGAAACAGGTACAAAAGTATCTATATCCACAGTAAAAAAACAGTCATTTCGACATAACCTAAAAGGCTGCTCGGCAAGGAAGAAGCCACTGCTCAAAAAAGTGCAATCAAAAACCAAGACTTCACATGGGGACAAAGATCGTATTACTTTGAGAAATGTCCTCTGGTTTGATGAAAGAAAAATAGAACTGTTTGGCCATAATAACCATCGTTATGTTTGGAGGAGAAAGGGGGATGATTGCAAGCCAAAGAACACCATCCCAACCGTGAAGAACGGGGGTGACAGCATCATGTTGTGGGGGTTCTTTGCTGCAAAAGGGACTGGTGCACTTCATAAAATAGATGGCATCATGAGGAAAGAAAATTATGTGGATATATTGAAGCAACATCTCAAGACATCAGTCAGGAAGTTAAAGCTTGGTCGCAATTGGGTCTTCCAAATGGACAATGACCCCAAGCATACTTCCAAAGTTGTGGCAAAATGGCTTAAGGACAACAAAGTCAAGGTATTAGAGTGGCCATCACAAAGTCCTGACCTCAATCCTGTAGAAAAGTTGTGGGCAGAACTGAAAAAGCGTGTGAGAGCAAGGAGGCCTACAAACCTGACTCAGTTACACCAGCTCTGTCAGGAGGAATGGGCCAAAATTCACCCAACTTATCGTGGGATGTTTGACCCAAGTGAATAAATTTAGAGGCAATGCTACCAAATACTAATTGAGTGTATGTAAACTTCTGACCCACTGGGAATGTGATGAAAGAAATAAAAACTGAAATAAATCGTTCTCTTTACTATTATTCTGACATTTCACATTCTTAAAATAAAGTGGTGATCCTAACTGACCTAAGACAGGGATTCTTACTAGGATTAAATGTCAAGAATTGTGAAAAACTTTGGCTAAGGTGTATGTAAACTTCCGACTTCAACTTTAGGTCATTTTACTCACAAGGAACAAAGGTTTCCATAAGGACCCATACGGTCCACCATGATGTATTTTCCGCCATTTAGAATTTTGTGAAAAACCCTTAAAATGCTACTTCTTTGGCACAGAATGACCAATCTGCACAAAACTTGATATATACAGTGGCAATAAAAAGTATGTGAACCTTTTGGAAATACCTGTATTTTTGCATAAATTGGTCACAAAAATGTATCTGAACTTCCTCTAGGTCACAACAATAGACAAATACAGTTTTCTTAAACCCTTAACACACAAACAATTATACGTTTTCACTTCTTTATTGAACACACCATGTAAACATTGACAGTGCAGGGTGGGAAAAGTATGTGAACACTTGGATTTAATAACTGATTGACCATCCATTGGCAGCAATAACCTCAACCAAACGTTTTCTGTGGTTGTGGATCAGACCTGTACAATGGTCAGGACCAAATAGCTTCTGGAGAAATCATTAGCCTAGGGGTTCACATACTTTTTCCAACCTACACAGTGAATAATTAATGATGTATTCAATATAGACAAGAAAAATACAATAATTTGTGTTTTATTGATTTAAGCACACTATGTTTGTCTATTGTTGTGACTTAGATGAAGATCAGATCAGCTGATGTCACAAAGTGCTGTACAGAAACCCAGCCTAAAACCCCAAACAGCAAGCAATGCAGGTGTAGAACCACGGTGGCTAGGAAAAACTCCTTCCTAGAAAGGCCAGAACCTAGGAAGAAACCTAGAGAGGAACCAGGCTATGAGGGGTGGCCAGTCCTCTTCTGGCTGTTCCGGGTGGAGATATTAACATAACATGGCCAAGATGTTCAAATGTTCATAGTTGACCAGCAGGGTTAAATAATAATAATCAAAGTGGTTGTAGAGGGTGCAAAATGGCAGCACTTCAGGAGTAAATGTCAGTTGGCTTTTCATAGCCGATCGTTCAGAGTATCTCTACCGCTCCTGCTGTCTCTAGAGAGTTGAAAACAGCAGGTCTGGGACAGGTAGCACATCCGGTGAACAGGTCAGGGTTCCATAGCCGCAGGCAGAACAGTTGAAACTGGAGCAGCATCACGACCATGTGGACTGGGGACAGCAAGGAGTCATCAGGCCAGGTAGTCCTGAGGCATGGTCCTAGGGCTCAGGTCCTCTGAGAAGGAGAAAGAAAGAAAGAAAGAAAGAAAGAAAGAAAGAAAGAAAGAAAGAAAGAAAGAAAGAAAGAAAGAAAGAAAGAAAGAAAGAAAGAAAGAAAGAAAGAAAGGAGAGAAAAAGAGAGAGAGAAAAAGGGAGAGCATACTTAAAATCACACAGGACACCAGATAAGACAGGAGAAATACTCAAGATATTACAGACTGACCCTAGCCCCCCGTCACAAACTATTGCAGCATAAATACTGGAGGCTGAGACAGGAGGGGTCTGGAGACACTGTGGCCCCGTCCGACGATACCCCTGGACAGGGCCAAACAGGCAGGATATAACCCCACCTACTTTGCCAAAGCACAGCCCCCACACCACTAGTGGGATATTGTTAATAAGAGAATTTCTTTCTCAATGTTCATAAACTGAACTTCACTTAAACTACTCTGTCTGTTACTAAGAATTTGTAAGGTTCTTATTGAAATGAAACAGACAGAGTCCAGTATACAATTGTCAGCAAAGTTTATTCACGAGAGATCTGCTGTGCATATACAAAAACTTTCTTTTTATACCATTTAACCTACGCACATACATACACACTAAACTTTGGATTCTCTCTTTCTCTCCTGGAGTCTCACCAATGTTTATTACCACACAGCTGACAGTTCCAGTCCCCTCCAGATATGTGAAACCTGGAGGGGCTCTTTATGTCTTATCTTATCTCCCCAGAGTTATAGCTGGGTCGGTTCAAACATAGTTTAATGATCCACTTTGTTTTCTTTAGGCACACACATACCTTCCTCTCTTCCCATGTACATGCTACATAACCTCTTTCTTATGAACTAACAGTATTAATCAATACAGAAAAACAGGGTAGAATTCAATTAGTTATAGTTATAGTTTAAATGTATACATCATTTAGTCATTGTTCATAAAATTCATATCAGATATCTCCAACCACCAACTTACCATCTTGGCATAAGGCCGAGCATAGCCCACAAAGATCTCCCCCACGGCACAACACAAGGGGGGGGCGCCAACCCGATCAGACAACGGCTATTCATACCATAACAAATAAAGTATGTACATGGTCAAAACACTGTCAAGACCCAAGCACTTTTTGATCAACCAAGTGGTTGCACTATAATGGGCACATGTTTCTATGGGTCTTACATGTTCATATCTCTTGATCTATTTGACTCCGAGTGATGGCACAAATTCCTGTAGAGTATGGTTCTGTTTGGCCGCGTGGGGGCGCTGTTTGGCAGGAAAGTCATTAATGCAAGCTCATTGGCTTATAGAAGCCATATTGTTTGACCTAGGGTCTTGGAAAATGAGAGGTGCATTCATAGGTGCCACATACCAAATTTGGTACCAATCGGTTCAGTGGTTCAGGAGAAGAAGACCTTTAAAGTAGTCAATATCATAAAAAATTATTCAAAATACATCAAAAGCATATTGTATGATCTGGTTGTTTTTTGAGTTGTGATATTTGACAACCGTGGTAAGGAGAATTGTCGAATTTGTCCTCATAGTGGACCACAACTTGAACCCCGAAAACGCTAATTGCAGCTTTAATTTTATTTGGGGGATTTTCAAAGGTGGAAATCCACTACATATTTGTGCATTGTTAAATGTTTTCCCATTCAACCTTTTATGTGAGTAAAGTACATGTCGGAAAAAAGAATGTCATGACAGGCCTGACGGAAACAGAAAATGTGTGTGTAAACTTTCCAAATGTTGACAAAGCTAAATACTCCAGACAAAGTGGGATCTTTTTGTGTCTAAAACTAATTATGAGAGTAATGTTAGTGGAAACGCTTTCATGCACAAACCTGGAGTCATGCGATGACATGCTTTGTGGTCCTCCCACCATGACTCCTCGGGAAAGCATGGAGTTTATTAGGCTACAGATTAAATGAGTGCCCTGTAGCACTCACTTCTGTCATCATGAAGGGCTTTGAGAGACTAGTCAAAGATCATTTCACTTCCACCTTACCGGCCACCCTAGAACCACAACAGTTTGCATACCCACCCAACAGGTCCACAGACAACTCAATCGCCATCACACTGCACACTGCCCTATCCCATTTGGACAAAAGGAATATCTATGTAAGAATGCCGTTCATTGACTACAGCTCAGCATTCAACACCATTGTACCCTCCAAGCTCATCATCAAGCTGGATACCCTGGGTCTCAACCCCGCCCTGTGCAAATGGGTCCTGGACTTCGACGGGCTGCCCCCAGGTGGTGAAGGTAGGAAACAACGTCTCCACTTCGCTGACCCTCAACACTGGGGCCCCACAAGGGTGCGTGCTCAGCCCCCTCCTGTACTCCCTGTTCACCCATGACTGCGTGGCCATGCACGCCTCCAACTCAATCATCAAGTTTGCAGATGACACAACAGTAGTGGGCTTGAATACCAACAACGATGAGACAGCCTACAGGGAGAGATGAGGGCTCTCAGAGTGTGGTGTCAGGAAAACAACACTCAACGTCAACAAAACAAAGGAGATGATCATGGACTTCAGGAAACAGCAGAGGGAGCACCCCCTATTCATATCAAAGAGACAGCAGTGGAGAAGGTGGAAAGTTTTAAGTTCCTTGGCGTACACATCACAAACAAACTGAAATGGTCCACAGCGCCTCTTCAACCTCAGGAGGCTGAAGAAATTTGGCTTGTCACCCAAAACTTTTACAGATGAACAATCGAGAGCATCCTGTCGGGCTGTATCACAGCCTGGTACGGCAACTGCACCGCCCTCAACCGCAAGGCTCTCCAGAGGGTGGTGCGGTCTGCACAACGCATCACCGGGGGCAAACTACCTGCCCTCCATGACACCTACAGCACCTGATGTCACAGGAAGGCCAAAAAGATCATCAAAGACAACAACCACCCGAGCCACTGTGTGTTCACACCGCTACCATCCAGAAGGCGAGGTCAGTACAGGTGCATCAAAGCTCGGACCGAGAGACAGAAAAACAGCTTCTATCTCAAGGCCATCAGACTGGCAATCACTAACCCAGAGAGGCTGCTGCCTACATTGAGACCCAATCACTGGCCACTTTAACATATGGATCACTAGTCACTTTATACAATGCCACTTTAAATAATGCCACTTTAATAATGTTTGCGTATCTTACATTACTCATGTCACATGAATATACTGTATTTTATATCATCTATTGCACCTTTCCTATGCCGCTCGGCCATCACTAATCCATATACTTATATCTACTGTACATATTCTCATTCACCCCGTTAGATTTGTGTGTATTAGTTAGTTGTTGGGGACTTGTTAGATATTACTGCACTGTCGGAACTAGAAGCACAAGCATTTTGCTACACTTGCATTAACATCTGCTAACCATGTGTATGTGACCAATAAAATTTGATTTGATTTGACTATGAACTTCACAGGTTGGTGAAAGTGCAAGGTGATGAGCTTGAGGCTCCCTTCATATAATCAGCGAGGGTCTTATTCTGGTAACATGATCATCGATGCTTAGGTGCTATTTGACAAATAAAAATAATCTTGCTCGTTTGTCCATAATAATCCCATCATGTAGGCTATACCTGCACCGTATCTGCGAGCTGTTAGCTACAGCACAAGTGCCAATGCCAGAGTGGGTACACTCGCTATATAACAAAACATTTTCTTGTGAGAAAACCAGTAGTGCTGCAAAATTAAATGGAAATCCATGTAACTAGTATTTTTAACTTGGTACATGGGAATTTAACCGTAAAAAAAAAAGAGCACTACACATCTTTGGTGGGAAAATGTGCATGTTGTTTTTATATGGATTTTAGAATATTGGCACAATAATCTATCGCCATTTGGATGGAAATCTATGCAACAATATCAACGAGTTTACTGAGTTACAGTTCATATAAGAACATCAATCAATCGAGAAAAAAAATCTATTAGGCTCTAATATATGGATTTCACATGACTGGGCAGGTGCGCAGCCATGGGCCTGGCTCCCAAGTAGGCCCACCCACTTGGGAACCAGGCCCACCCACTGTGGAGCCAGGTCCAGCCAATCAGAATAAGTTTTACCCCATAAAAGGGCTTTATTATAGACAGAAATACTCTTCAATTTCATCAGCTGTCTGGGTGGCTCGTCTCAGATGATCCCGCAGGTGAAAAAGCCGGATGTAGAGGTCCTGAGCTGGTGTGGTTACACGTGCACTGCAGTTGTGAGACCGGTTGGATATACAGCCAAATTCTCTAAAATGATGTTGGAGGCGGCTTATGGTGTAAAAATGAACACTCAATTCTCTGGCAACAGCTCTGGTGGACATTCCTGCAGTCAGCATGCTAATTGCACATGCCCTCAAAACTTGAGACATCTGTGGCATTGTGTGACAAAAGTGCATATTTTAGAGTGGCCTTTTTTGTCCCCAGCACAAGGTGCACCTGTGTAATGATCATGCTGTTTAATCAGCTTCTTGATATGCCACACCTGTCAGGTGGATGGATTATCTTAGCAAACGAGAAACGCTCACTAACAGAGATGTAAGCAAATTTCCACACAACATTTAAAAAAAATAAGCTTTTTGTGCGTATGGAATATTTCTGGGGTCTTTTATTTCAGCTCATGAAACATGGGACCAACACTTTTCATTTATAATTTTGTTCAGTATATTTGTTGAGAGAGTTATGATAGATAGAGGGTGAGACAGGCAAGTTGGAAGGGTTAGAGAGGGGATTGTACCCTGGTCTGCAGTGGGGAGAGAAGTTTACGTGTGTCAAAACCGGGGAGTGATATAGCTTGACAACAGACTCAAAAGTGCGCGCGTTTGTGTTTCTTTGTCTATGTGTGTATCACATGGTAAGGATTTGTGTATGTCCATCTGTCTGTGTCTGTTTGTGTGAATAAGCATGGCTTTGAAATCATCCGTACAATGGATTCATTTAGTCCTAATTTCACTACTACTCTCACTTGTGGCCAAACTCTATCACCCTTTGGCAATCAGAGATGATTGCCAAACAACATTTTATGGTCCAATACAGTGTCCATATGAGGACAGCCTCAGATTGAAACAAGTCCTGCTGAGACTGAGGATGTTGTAATATGGACACGTAGCACTAGGCAGCCACACATTACATGGCATAAACCCTGTTCCAAAGTAAGTGGAATATCCTATATATTATTTTCATGTTCATTTTCATTTAATTTCACATGCCAGATGTCAATAGACTGAGCCATGCCTTTTGCGTGATTAAATGAGGCACTGTGTTTTTACCGGTATTTCCAGCATTATACGGCTGGTGTTGCTGCAAATAGAAAATCCTAGGAAATGTTCTGTAGTTAATACAAGGTGTCTCCAATCAATCAATGTCTGGTTGTGCTCATGTATTTTGGCAAACAGGAGGCGTAGCTTTGCGAATCTTGATCGCAAAATGTTGATTATTTGGCAAGGACAACTATTTGTAGATCAGTGACTCTACACCTCACTTTGCTCAAGCTGATCCTCTCCAACTGACTCAATATCTGGTCATCGGCACTTGTACAAATGGGGCAGTTAAAGTAGAGTCGAGAAATCCAACCATGAAAGTAAAAAAAAAAAGAAAAGGAAATCCAATATCTGAATAGCGCTTGGGGAAAAAGTGTTTCAATACACTGCTGGGACACTTGTTGCAGATGACAAAAATATATTCTGTAAAACCTGCAACATAAGAAAATGTGCAATAGACCATCTGAAATCAAGAAATATAAAAAGCTTGTCAAAAAATAGCATCTCCATAACAACAGACGAATCCACTGATAAGAGAGAACAGTTCTTCATATTTTGTTTGTCTTGCAAACGAGAGCTGGGTGAAGAAGTAAAAGTTGTTCTGTTCTGACTGATACAGTGTATTGACAAGTGTCGGAAAGTGCTAAAACATATTAACAAAACATTGAGATTGATTTAACCTGTTGAGGATGGGGGCGCTGTTGTCACTATTTATGCTAATCGTGTAATTTTTGAAACGGCTTCCCACAAAATTCTTGATCGTACAATATGCATATTATTATTATTTTTGGATAGAAAATAGTCTATAGTTTCTATAGGAGTTAAAATTTTGTCTCTAAGTGGAACAGAAGTCATTCTACAGCAATTTCCCTGACATGGAGTCAGATTTCAGAAATTTTGGCCCCTGATCTGGAGTCAGTTAAAAGGCCGCAGTTATTGCTATGAGTATACGGACACTGCTTACGTCTTCCCCTGGATGCCTTTACGTGATGACGATTTGAATGGGGTCGATTGCGCGTTCACAGGCACTACAAATTAAAAAACCCTGTAGCTAGGAACTCTTTTCTTGCTGCGTAATGCGCCTGGAGGACATCGACCCGCACTTGTTCCAAGCATTAGTGGAGGGAGTAATATTACTCTGGTCATGTTTCTACTCGTTATGGGAGTTAAAAACATCATAAGGTAGTTAATTTAAAGCGTTTTATAGCAATTTATATCCGTTTAGTGCGATTTTGGGACATTTATTTCTGAAACGCTGTGAATTGCTGGGCACGCTTCCAGTTCATCCCGAACGCAGTTGGCATTTCCACATGGCAAGAGGACAGCTTTCCACCAAAAGACGATTAGACCCAAGAAAGGATCCTTTGCCCAAGATACTGATGGACGAACAGCTCAAAGTAGGAAATTTTTATTATGATAAATCGTGTTTGTCGAAAAATGTTAGTGGCTTAGGACGCCATGTTTTTTGACGTAGCTTCGCTTGGCGCAAACTGTATTGAAAAGTAAGGATAATTTAAAAAATGTAATTCCGCGATTGTATTAAGAATTAAATTGTCTATCAATCTATAAATTGTCCACCCTATATTTTTTTGTCACGTTTATGAGTATTTATGTATAAGAGTAGATCACTGTCTAATATGGCGCACGGACATTTTCTCACCAGCTGGGCTACATTTCACATTGTCTAACCATGATTTTGGTGGCTAAATATAAACATTTTCGATCAAACTCTATATGGATTGTGTAATATGATGTTACAGGAGTGTCATCTGAAGAATTCTGAGAAGGTTAGTGAAAACATTAATATATTTTGGCGATGTTGACGTTATCGCTCACTTTGGCTAGAATCAATGCTGGGCTGCTATGTGCTATGTGCTATGCTAATATAACGATTTATTGTGTTTTCGCTGTAAGACACTTAGAAAATCTGAAATATTGTCTGTATTCACAGGATCTGTGT
The DNA here is from genome assembly GCF_029448725.1 of Salvelinus fontinalis. Taxonomy (NCBI): domain Eukaryota; kingdom Metazoa; phylum Chordata; class Actinopteri; order Salmoniformes; family Salmonidae; genus Salvelinus; species Salvelinus fontinalis. The sequence goes on along the minus strand of NC_074665.1, from coordinate 39,636,001 downwards.
CTTTCGATTAGTGTATGCTGTGTATTTTTACGAAATGTTTGATGATTAGTAAGTAGGTAAACACGTTGCTCTATGTAGTTTTTCTAGTCCATTTGTGACGGTGGGTGCAATTGTAACCTATGCCATCTACCTGAAATATGCACTTTTTTCTAACAAAACCTATCCCATACCATAAATATGTTATCAGACTGTCATCTGATGAGTTTTTTTCTTGGTTAGTGGCTATCAATATCTTAGTTTAGCCAAATTGGTGATAGCTACTGGTGTTGGTGGACAAATAAAAGATGGTGGATTATGCTAATGTGTTTTTAGGTAATAGATGTACATCTTTACATATTGTGTCTTCCCTGTAAAACATTTTAAAAATCGGACATGTTGGCTGGATTCACAAGATCTGTGTCTTTCATTAGCTGTATTGGACTTTAATGTGTGAAAGTTAAATATTTTAAAAAAATATTTTTTTTGAATTTCGCGGCACTGGTTTTTCAGTGGGGGTGGGGTGGGAGTGCCGCTAGCGGCACCCTCATCCTAGACAGGTTAAAAAGCAAGCTGGTTGTGTGTCAGACAATGCAAGCTAAATGGTCAAAGTATACAATGATTCTGCAGGACTTGTTGACAAATTTATTTCATTTGGCAATTCATATCTGGCAAAACAATTTCCCAGAGGTCGACAAGCTTGTTGAAACCATCAAGAAAATATTAAACCGTCCCGAACCATTCCGAGTAGGCTACATGCACTTTTATGCACGTTTTGTGGAGGCAGAGAAGCATATCTCTCCAAATGTGAGCTTGACTGAATTCTGGAAAACTTAAACATCTCCACAGAAATAACTGTCAACATTTTGAAAATATATAAGTAGCAAGTCACAAACAAAAGAGATGAACAAATACAAAATGCAACATTCAAATACAAATCACAGTCAGTAAATATCCCCATGTCGTTTCACAAACATACTCTATGTCATGATCCCTAGCAAAAGAGTCATCATCAACAAAAACAAATGATGATGAGCAAATAAATGCAAGATAGGTTTCTGGTTTACACAGCATATTTTGCAAAGATCTTTCTTACTTTGCAAACACAACAGTGGTCAAAAAGTTTTTTGTGAATATGACAACATTTGTGACTTCACAGATTACATTTGTGAACTGCATCTTACATTTGTGAACTGCGTCTTACATTTGTGAGTTCACTCACATATTTGTGAGTTGCTCCACATATTTGTGAGTTGCTCCACATATTTGTGAGTGTCCTCCCTCCTGTTGGATGTAGAGCCCCAAAGCAGATGGCAAATCACTTTGGTTCAGTAGTACTTAGGGTTGCATTTATATTTTACTCCATTTTTTTTGTTAGTGGCACATCTTTGATATTATCCCACACTGGTTGAATCAACGTTGTTTCTACGTCATTTCAAGGAAATTACGATGAACCAACGTGGAATAGACATTGAATTGACAGCTGTGGCCAGTGAGATGCTGCTTTCAGAAAGTATTTAAACCCCATGACTTTGCAACATTTTGTTGTTACAATCTGAATTAAATGTAGATTTGTCACTGGTCTACACACAACACCACATAATGTCAAAGTGGAATTATGTTTTCTGAATTTTTTTTACAAGTGAATTATAAACGAAAAGCTGAAATGTCTTCATACAATAAGTGTTCAACCCCTTGTTATCCTGTCTAGCCCAGGCGTTCCGCTAGCGGAACTCCTCCCACATTCCACTGAAAAGGCAGAGAGCGAAATTCAAAAAGTATTTTTTTGAAATATTTAACTTTCACACATGAACAAGTCCAATACAGCAAATGAAAGATACACATCTTGTGAATCCAGTCAACATGTCCGATTTTTAAAATGACTTACAGCGAAAACAGCACGTATATTTATGTTAACTCACCACCAAATACAAAGAAGAACAGACATTTTTCACAGCACAGGTAGCATGCACAAAGCCAACCTAACTAACCAAGAACCAATTAAAGTAACCAACAAACAACTTCATCAGATGACAGTCTTATAACATGTTACACAATAAATCTATGTTTTGTTCGAAAAATGTGCATATTTGAGGTATAAATCAGTTTTACATTGCAGCTACCATCACAGCTACCGTCAAAAATAGCACCGAAGCAGCCAGAGCAATTATAGAGACCAATGTGGAATAACTAAATACTCATCATAAAACATTTCTGAAAAATACACAGCGTACAGCAAATGAAAGACACAGATCTTGTGAATCCAGACAATATTTCAGATTTTCTAAGTGTTTTACAGCGAAAACACAATATAGCGGTATATTAGCTTAGCACAATAGCAAACATTACAACAGCATTGATTCAAGCCAAACATAGCAATAACGTATAAACCACCAAAATATATTAATTTTTTCACTAACCTTCTCAGAATTCTTCATATTACACAATGCATATAGAGTTTGTTCGAAAATGTGCATATTTAGCGGCACAAATCGTGCTTATACAATGAGAATAGTGTCCATAACGTCAAGCAATCTGTCCGGCGCCATCTTGGAAAGGCACCTATTCTTATCGAAAACTATTCATAAACTTGACTAAAAAAATACAGGTTGGACAGCAATTGAAAGACAAATTAGTTCTTAATTTTAAAAATTTAACCCAGCGATTGCATTAACGTAACTGCGCAATACAGCGTGCGATAAAGCAAGGCTACACTGCAAGTAATGGCGTCTTATGCATTTGACTTTTTTCAACAGAACAATGAATTATCAGCATAAAGACTGCTTATTAGCTGAGCTTCCATCAGAATCTTGGGCAAGGTGTCCTTTCTTCAGAACAATCGTCTTTTGGCTGAAAGATGTCCTCTTGTCCTGTCGAATTAGCCGCTAACGTTAGCCACCCACTGGAGAGGTGTCCAACTCGTGAACGCGCATCACAAAGAAATCCAGGAAAATCGCAATAAACTGCTATAAGTCGGTTTAAATTAACTACCTTATGATGTCTTTAACACCTATAACGAATAAAAACATGACCGGAGATATAGAACTACTAAAACGAAAGCGTTTGCAGGACGCCATTGTGATGTCTTCTTGCGCCAGGCGCACCGTTGAAAAGGACGGTACTTCCGTTCCACGGTCTTATATAAGGTCCCAGATTGCGCAATCCACTCCATTCAAATTATCACCGCTTACTGACATCTAGAGGAAGGCGTATGCAGTGCATGTAGCCCCATAGCTTACATTGGGACTTATAAACTGACCCCAGAACAGGGACCTCGATTTCTGAAATCTCACTCCCTGACAAAAAATGTGCTGCAGAATGAGTTCTTTTTCACTCAGAGAAATAATTCAAACGGTTTTAGAAACTAGAGAGTGTTTTCTATCCAATAGTAATAATAATATGCATATTGTACGAGCAAGAATTGAGTACAAGGCCGTTTAAATTGGGAACAATTTTCCCCCAGAGTGTAAATAGCGCCCCCTATCATCATCAGGATAAAAAGCATTATGTTTGGGGAAACTCTATCACAACACTTCACTGAGTCCCACTCTTCATATTTTCAAGCATGGTGGTGGCTGCCTCATGTTAAAGGTATGCTCGTCTTTGGCAAGGACTAGGGAGGTTTTTTTTAGATGCAATCCTAGAGGAAAAGCAGGTTCAGTCTGCTTTCCAAAAGGCACTGGGAGACAAATTCACCTTTCAGCAGGGCAATAACCACAAGGTCAAATATATACTGGAGTTGCTTACCAAGACAACGTTGAATGTTCTTGAGTGGTCTAGTTAGTTGAAAATCTATGGCAAGACATGAAAATGGTTGTCTAGCAATGATAAACAACAAACTTGAAGATTTCTTTAAGGAATAATGTGCAAATACTGTACAACCCAGGTGTGCAAAGCTCTTAGAGACGAACACAGAAAGATTCACAGCTGTAATCACTGCTAAAGGTGATTATTTTTTATTTCACTAGGCAAGTCAGTTATTATTTTTACAATGGCAGCCACAGGCATACCCCAGGCCAAACCCAGACAACACTGGGCCAATTGTGCGCCGTCCTGTGGGACTCCCAATCACAGTCAGCTGTGATGCAGCCTAGATTCAAACTAAGTACTGCCTTTTGCACTGAGAAGCAGTGTCTTAGACCACTGCGCCACTCGGGAGTCCATTCTAACACATATTGACTCAGAGGGGGTAATACTTAAAAATGTGATATTTCTGTATTTCATTTAAAAAAAAAATGCAAACACTTCTAAATACATGTTTTCACTTTGTTATTATGGGTATTGTATGTAGATGTGTGAGAAAAACAAGACTTTTTATTCATTTTGAATTCAGGCTGTAAAACAACAAAATGTGGAATAAGTCAAGGAGTATGAATACTTTCTGAAGGCAGGTTATGCACATCTTACAGTGTGGCTTTAAAATGCTTCGTGTCTGTGTCACGAGACCGACCATTACTATTGTGTGTGTTACTATCGAGGATTTATCATTTTTGTTGGTGGCTCACTCTGATGGTACTCTACATGCATATCGAGTGTGTCTCTACAGAGAGCCACAATACCTACAATTACTATTGTGTGTGTTACTCCATTTCATGGTACTCTACATGAATATACAGCATGTGGCTTTAACATCATATGTTTTGCCTGTGTCTCCCACAGAGAGCCGTGAGACTTACCAGAGACAGGTGATGTCCATCTGCAGCATCGCCTCAGGAATCAGTTTTCTCGGAGTGGCGTGCATGGCTCTCTATTGCCGCAACAAGTGAGTGATTGTCACGCCAGGTAGTTAAGGATGCCACCAAACAACAGAGGGACAATTGTATCATCATTGGACCTAAACTGTAAAATACAAAAGCATGAGCCAGCCTTTTATTTTATTTACTTAACCTTTATTTAACTAGGCAAGTCAGTTAACAATACATTCTTATTTACAATGACAGCCTACACCGGCCAAACCAGAACGACGCTGGGCCAATTGTGCGCCGCCCTATGGGACTTCCAATCACAACTGGTTGTGATACAGCCCGGATTTGAACCAGGGTGTCTGAAGTGACGCCTCAAGCACTGAGACTCAGTGCCTTAGTCCGGGGAGCAGCGGTCTGCATTAGCATAGGAAGATAGAGGTGCAGCCCTGGGACCTCATTTGTACATTTTGCGTACGCACAAAAAATACGTGCTCCAGTTCACGCAAAAGTGGACATTTAAAAAAACGGAACTTGAATTGAGAATGTGTGTCACGTTCCTGACCTATTTATGTTAGTTTTTGTGTGTTAGTTGGTCAGGACGTGAGGTTGGGTGGGCATTCTATGTTATCTGTTTCTATGTTGGTTTCGGTTTGCCTGGTATGGCTCTTGATTAGAGGCAGGTGGTTTGCGTTTGCCTCTAATTAAGAGTCATATTTAGGTAGGGCATTCTCACTGTTTGTTTGTGGGTGATTGTCTCCTGTGTTTGTGTCTGCGCACCACACGGGATTGTTTCGGTTGTATTTCGTTTTGATGTAGTCTGTTTCCTGCTCGTGTGTTCTTCCTGTCGTTATGTAAGTTCCATGTTCAGGTTTCGTCTACGTTGTCCGTTTGTTATTTTGTATCATTTCTAAAGTATAGTTCGTGTCAGTGTTCGTTTTGTTCAATAAATTCATTATGTCATCACACCTCGCTGCGCATTGGTCTACCGATCCTTCTCTCCTCACCTCATCCGAGGATGAGGAGAGCGTCACCCGTTACAGAATCACACACCTACCGAGGACCAAGCGGCGGGGGAGAGCTCAACAGAGCAATCAGGACTCGTGGACTTGGGAACAGATCTTGGAAGGAAAAGGACACTGGGCGCACATTGGGGAATATCGCCGCGCTCGTGAGGAGATGGAGGCAGCGAGAGCCCAACAGCGGTGGTATGAGGAGGCAGCAAGGAGACGTGGCTGGAAGCCCGAAAAGCCAGGGGAGCAGCTGGAGGCACTGGGGAGTGCAGAGGCTACCGGAGAGAGGAACCGGAGCTATGAGGGAACGCGTCTGGCACGGAAGCCAAAAAAGCCCGTAAGTAATTCCCAAAAATTTCTTGGGGGGGGGCTAGGAGATAGTGGGCCAAGGGCAGGTAGGAGACCTGCGCCCACTTCCCAGGCTTACCGTGGAGAGCGGGAGTACGGGCAGGCGCCGTGTTACGCAGTAGAGCGCACGGTGTCTCCTGTACGAGTGCATAGCCCAGTGCGGGTTATTCCACCTCCCCGCACTGGTAGGGCTAGATTGGGTATTGAGCCAGGTGTCATGAGGCCGGCTCAACGCGTCTGGTCTCCAGTGCGTCTCCTCGGGCCGGCATACATGGCACCTGCCTTACGCATGGTTTCCCCGGTTCGCCTACATAGCCCGGTGCGGGTTATTCCACCTCCCCGCACTGGTCGGGCAACCGGGGGTATTCAACCAGGTAAGGTTGGGCAAGCTCAATGCTCAAGAGTGCCAGTACGCCTCCACGGTCCGGTATTTCCGGCACCACCTCCCCGCCCCAGCCTAGTACCTACAGTGTATACACTACGCACTAGGCTACCAGTGCGTATCCTGAGCCCTGTTCCTCCTCCACGCACTCTCCCTGTAGTGCGTGTATCTAGCCCGGTGCCTCCAGTTCCGGCCCCACGCACTAAGCTACCAGTGCGTCTCCAGAGCCCTGAACCCACTGTATCTTCTCCCCCTACTAATCCTGATGTGCTTGTCCTCAGCCCGGTGTCACCAGTGCCGGTACCACGCATCAGGGATAGAGTAGGCTTTGAGAATACAGTGTGCCCTGTCCCTGCTCCCCGCACTAGTAGGAAGGTGCTTGTCATTAGCACGGTGCCTCCAGTTCCGGCACCACGCACCAGGTCTACAGTGCGCCATATCCGGCCAGAGCCATCCGTCTCCCCAGCGCCATCTGAGCCATCCGTCTCCCCAGCGCCATCTGAGCCATCCGTCTCCCCAGCGCCATCTGAGCCATCCGTCTCCCCAGCGCCATCTGAGCCATCCGTCTCCCCAGCGCCATCTGAGCCATCCGTCTCCCCAGCGCCATCTGAGCCATCCGTCTCCCCAGCGCCATCTGAGCCATCCGTCTCCCCAGCGCCATCTGAGCCATCCGTCTGCCAGGAGCCTGCAAAGCCGCCCGTCTGCCATGAGCCTGCAAAGCCGCCCGTCTGCCATGAGCCTACAGAGCCGTCAGCCAGACAGGAGCCGCTAGAGCCGTCAGCCAGACAGGAGCCGCTAGAGCCGCCAGCCAGACAGGATCTGCCAGAGCCGCCAACCAGACAGGATCTGCCAGAGCCGCCAACCAGACAGGATCTGCCAGAGCCGCCAACCAGACAGGATCTGCCAGAGCCGCCAACCAGACAGGATCTGCCAGAGCCGCCAACCAGACAGGATCTGCCAGAGCCGCCAACCAGACAGGATCTGCCAGAGCCGCCAGCGAGCCATGAGCAGCCAGAGCCGTCAGAGCGCCATGAGCAGCCAGAGCCGTCAGAGCGCCATGAGCAGCCAGAGCCGTCAGAGCGCCATGAGCGTCGAGAGCCGTCAGCCTGCCATGAGCGTCGAGAGCCGTCAGCCTGCCATGAGCGTCGAGAGCCGTCAGCCTGCCATGAGCGTCGAGAGCCGTCAGCCAGCCATGAGCATCGAGAGTCGTCAGTCAGCCATGAGCTGCCCTTCAGCCTGAAAAGGCTAGATACCCAGAACTGCCCATCAGTCCAGAGCTGTCTCTCTGTCCGGAGCTGCCTTTCAGTCCGGAGTTGCCCCTCTATCCTGATCTCCCTCTATCTTTATCTACCTCTATAGTCTTATCTATCCCTCTGTCTTGGTTTATCTCTCTGTCCCGGTATTGTCATTATTAGATATGTTATTAGGAGGATTTTGTGGGGGAAGTAAGAGGGTGGACATTCTTGAAGGGAGGGGGCTAGGATGGATTATGGTGGGGTGGGAACCGCGCCCGGAGCCTGAGCCACCACCGTGGTTAGATGCCCACCCAGACCCTCCCCTAGACTTTGTGCTGGTGCGTCCGGAGTTCGCACCTTGTGGGGGGGGTACTGTCACGTTCCTGACCTATTTATGTTAGTTTTTGTGTGTTAGTTGGTCAGGACGTGAGGTTGGGTGGGCATTCTATGTTATCTGTTTCTATGTTGGTTTCGGTTTGCCTGGTATGGCTCTTGATTAGAGGCAGGTGGTTTGCGTTTGCCTCTAATTAAGAGTCATATTTAGGTAGGGCATTCTCACTGTTTGTTTGTGGGTGATTGTCTCCTGTGTTTGTGTCTGCGCACCACACGGGATTGTTTCGGTTGTATTTCGTTTTGATGTAGTCTGTTTCCTGCTCGTGTGTTCTTCCTGTCGTTATGTAAGTTCCATGTTCAGGTTTCGTCTACGTTGTCCGTTTGTTATTTTGTATCATTTCTAAAGTATAGTTCGTGTCAGTGTTCGTTTTGTTCAATAAATTCATTATGTCATCACACCTCGCTGCGCATTGGTCTACCGATCCTTCTCTCCTCACCTCATCCGAGGATGAGGAGAGCGTCACCCGTTACAATGTGCTTATCCTCCTCCTTTAGACCAGTGTTTCCCAAACCTGGTCCTTGAGTACCCTCAACAGTGCACAGTTTTGTTGTAGCCCTTGACAAACACACCTCATTCAACTCATTGAGGGATTGATGATTAGTTAAATCAGTTGCGCTTGTTCAGTTAAAATAAAAATGTGTACTGTTCGGGGTATTTGAGGACCAGGGTTGGGCAACACTGCTTTAGAACATACATGTATACAATTTCTAGTGGTTTAAGTATTTTCATTGTAAGAAGGCAAAAGTGGCTTATACAAATGAAAAATAAATTATGACACTTATTCATAACAACAAAAAACAGGTAGCTAAATATAAAAACAATATTCAGTCATTTGCCATTAGTGAGAAGAGTGAAAATCTATTTATTTTATCTTTGCATCTATTTCCTATTATTTATTGCATTTCCCTTTTCTGACTGTGAAGACGTCATACTCACGAAATATATAGGCCTACAACAGGTTAGGATAGGCTACCATTCATCCGATCTCTCATTTAATCACACTGCACCAAATACCCTAGCACACCTCTGAAGGCTCTACCCACTTCCATGCCAGTCGGAAGAACTTAGGTGTTTAATCTATGAACAATAAAAAGCTGGTTTCTCCACCAACTGGTGGGAACAACACTTTAACACATCTTTATTTAACTAGGCAAATCAGTTAAGAACAAATTCTTATTTTCAATGACAGCCTAGGAACAGTGGGTTAACTGCCTTAGCTCAGGGCCAGAACTGATTTTTACCTTGTCAGCTCAGGGATTCGTTCTTGCAACCTTTTGGTTACTAGTCCAACACTCTAACCACTAGGCTACCTGCCACCCCAGATAACACATATAGAGATATAGAGATAACACATATGGAATCATGTAGGAACCAAAAAAGTGTTAAACAAATAAAACAACAGCTTTGCACACTCTTGGCATTCTCTCAACCAGCTTCATGAGGTAGTCACCTGGAATGCATTTCAATTAACAGGTGTTCCTTGTTAAAACGTAATTTGCGGAATTTCTTTCCTTCTTAATGGGTTTGAACCAATCAGTTGTGTTGTGACAAGGTAGGGGTGGTATCGGTGACCAGTCCTACCACTATTTTGTCATCAGCAAACTTGGTGTTGGAGTCGTGCTTGGCCATACAGCCGTGGGTGAACAGGGAGTACAGGAGGAGACTAAGCATGCACCCCTGAGGTGCCCCCTATTGAGGATCAGCGTGGCGGATGTGTTGTTACCTACTCTTAACACTTGGGGCTTGGCCCATCAGGAAGTCCAGAATCCAGTTGCAGAGGGAGATGTTTAGGTCTAGGGTCCTTAGCGATGAGCTGTGAGAGCACTATGGTGATCAATGCTGAGCTGTAGTCAATGAATGGCATTCTCACATAGGTGTTCCTTTTGTCCAGGTGGGAAAGGGTAGTGTGGCATGCAATAAAGATTGCATTATCTGTGGATCTGTTGAGGCAGTATGCAAATTGGAGTGGGTCTAGTGTTTCTGGGATAATGGTGTTGATGTGAGGTACTCTACCTCAGGCAAAGGATACCTCGAGACTTCTTTGACATTAGATATCACGCACCAGCAGTTATTGACAAGACACACATCCCCGCCCCTCGTCTTAACAGACGTACTGTAGCTACTCTGTCCTGGCGATACACAGGAAAAACCAGCCAGCTCTATATTATCTGTGTCTTTGTTCAGCCACGACTCAGTGAAACATAAGATATTACAGTTTTCAATGTCCCGTTGGTAGGATAGTCTCTGATTGCACGTTGGCCAATAGAACCAATGGTAATGGCGATTTACTCACTCACCTACGAATCCTAACAAGGCATCCCGACATTCTCCCTCGGTATCTCTGTCTTTTCTTCATGCGAATGGTGTGGATTTAGACCTGTTCTCCGGAAAGCAGTATATCCTTCGCATCGGACTCATTAAAGAACAAATCTTCATCCAGTTCAAGGTGTGTAATTGCTGGTTTGATGTCCAGAAGCTCTTTTCAGTCATATGAGACGGTAGCAGCAACTTTCTGTACATAATAAGTTACAATGCGAAAAAACTAAAATAGCAGAGTTGGTTAGGAGCCCGTAAAACGGCAGCCATCCCATCCGTCGCCATTATTACACACAATGCCCCATAAAGACAAAGCGAGAACAGGTTTTTTAAATATATGGCAAGACTTGACAATAGCTGTCTAGCAATGATCAACAACCAACTTGACAGAGCTTGAAGAATGTTTTAAAGAATAATGTGCAAATATTGTACAATCAAGGTGTGCAAATCTCTTGGAGACTTACCCAGCTGTAATTGCTGCCAAAGGTGATTATAACATGTATTGACTCATGGGCGTGAATACTTATTTAAATTTGATATTTCTGTATTTTATTTTCAACACATTTGAAAAAAAAATATATGTTTTCACTTTGTCATTATGGGGTATTGTGATTCCATTTTGAATCCAGGCTGTAACACACCAAAATGTGTAAATAAGTCAAGGGGTATGAATACTTTCTGAAGGCACTGTATGTTAGTCAGTCCATGTCTTTATAGCACTACTCACCTTCAAACTCTGCCATGCTCCCCTCTCCACCCGTGTACCTTAATCTCAGCTGAATGACCAGCAGACATTTGTGCGGACTGTTCTTCCTAAGACTTGACAAAGAAAAAACATGAAATTAAGTTCATGCATGATCTTCGCACCACTTTATCATGTAACATATTTGAGAATGCTAAGATAACCATCATACAACAACCTACCCTGATTGCTTAGTTGGACTTATTCTCCAAAAAACATTATTTTGTCAAATTCCAAGTCATAAAACAAATACAAATTTGTCCTCACTTTTCTTGCGGCTTACATATGTCCTACTCACCAGCATTAATGTGTAGATCCGAGCCTCCCGGGCGGCTCGGTGGTCTAAGGCACTGCATCGCAGTGCTAGCTGTGCCACCAGAGACTCTGGGTTCGAGCCCAGGCTCTGTCGCAGCCGGCTGCAACCGGGAGTACCACGGGGCGATGCACAATTGGCCTAGCATCATCCGGGTTAGGGTGGGTTTGGCCGGTAGGGATATACTTCTCATCGTGCACTAGTGACTCCAGTGGTGGGCTGGGCACAGTGCGCGCTGACCAGGTCACTAGGCGTTTCCTCCGACACATTGGTGTGGCTGGCTTCTGGGTTGGATGCGTGCTGTGTTAAGAAGCAGTGCGGGTTGGATTGTGTTTCAGAGGATGCATGGCTCTCGACCTTCGTCTCTCCCGAGCCCGTACGGGAGTTGTAGCAATGAGACAAGACAGTAACTACTAACAATTGGACACCATGAAATTGGGGAGAAAAAGGGGGTAAAATAAATAAAAAATTGTAGATCCCTTACTGCTGGCTATTAAATCAGAAAATAGCAAAAAATTAGCAAATTAACAGGATTCAAATATTGAACATTAGTTACCACAAAGTGACAAGTTGTAAAAGTCGACCTTTAAATTTACGGATAGCTCCTTGCATCTTGCTCGAGGAATGCCTTTTCCAGTGCAGTCACTGGAGGACAGCTGCTGTAGCTGCTGTTGTTGGAATAGTTCAGATACATGTCTAATCAGTCTTTCTTTCATATAGGGTGCATTCGGAAAGTATTCAGACCACTTCGCTTGTGTTACGTTACAACCTTATTCTAAAATGTATTTAAAAAAAAATTCAATCAATCTACACAAAGCACAAACAGGTTAAGACATTTTTGCAAATGTATAAAAAAACTAAACCAAAATACCTTTTTTACATAAGCGTTTGCTATGAGACTCGAAATTGAGCTCATGTGCATCCTGTTTCCAATGATCATCTTTGAGATGTTTCTACAACTTGATTGGAGTCCACCTGTGGTAAATTCAATTGATTGGACATGATTTGGAAATGCACACATCCACATCAAAGATCCTGGAGAGAACTGTACATGAGCAAATGTATGAATATGTTAACAAACAGGGTCTAATGTATGATTTTCAGTCGGGTTTTAGAAAAACATACTCCACTGATTCATGTCTACTTTACTTGACTGACTTCATCAGGAAAGAGATTGATGAGGGAAATCTGTGTGGAATGGTACTGCTTGACCTACAGAAGGCCTTTGATACAGTTAACCACTGTCTCCTATCTCCAAACTGGAGGCACTGGGGTTAAGCAGTATCCTTCTAGGCTGGGTAAAGTCCTATTTATCAAGAAGGGAGCAAGTAGCAGAGGTTAATGGTTCACTGTCTCAGGCAAAACCAATGAGTTGTGGCGTTCCGCAGGGGAGCGTGCTTGGGCCTCTGCTGTTTTTATTGTATATTAATGATATGAAAGATTTTTTTATTTTTTATTTAACCTTTATTTAACCAGGAAGGGCTCAAAAGATGCTTGTTCTTGCCGTTTTTTTTCTTTATGCGGATGACTCCACACTTCTGGTGTCTCACAAAAGTAAAACTATGTTGGAGAGCATACTTAGCACAGAGCTGGAGATAATAAGCTATCTATGCACAATTATTTTTGGATCCAGACCTAAATTGTGTAGGTTGTCTGAAATCAGAGTGGAGTTAGGGTGTTATGTGCTGACTACTAAAACCTCTGTTAGCTACTTGGGATGTATCCTTGATGGTAGCTTGGGAGGTGTGAGCATGGCCAATAAGGTGCTAGGGAAGGTTAATGCCAGGATTAAGTTTTTGGCTAGAAAGTCCAAGCTGCTTGATAAGGACTCTGTGAAAGTGCTAGCTACTGCCCTCATTCAATGCCATTTTGACTATGCTAGTAGTTCCTGGTTTGGGGGCTTATCTAAACTTAAGGGGAAGCTCCAGATAGCCCAGAATAAGTTGATCAGGGTAGTTTTGAAGGTGAGTCCACGTACTCACATAGGTAGGAGCTGCTTTCAGGAACTAAATTGGCTGCCTGTTGAGGCTAGGGTGTCCCAGATTAGACTAGGTTTGGTTTACAGGAGTATTTATGGTCCTGCGCCCAGATATTTAAGTGATTACTTGCCTCGTGTTAGGGATGCACACAATCACAGCACCAGATCAGGTGTTGCTGATGTCTGCTTATACAGGTTCAGGAGTAATGCTGGGAAAGGTACTTTCTTGTATACTGGAGCCTAAGAATGGAATGAGTTGCCTCTGTATATAAAAACAACGTCCTCTCTGGACAACTTTAAAAATAAAGTAAAAATATGTTTGATGTCCTCTGTGCCCATATGAATAACCCCTATGATGTAACTTGAATGATGAGATAAATGTTCTTCTTTTTATGTTTTTGTTTTATTATTTCACTGCCATACTGCGTTTGATCTTGTATAGCCATCTTGTCTCAAGAGGACCACACTGTGTTCTTGGGTACCTTCAATGCTTCTGAAATGTTTTGGTTCCCCAGATGTGTGCCTCGACACGATCCTGTCTTGGAGGTCTACGGAAAATTCCTTCGATCTCATGGGTTGGTTTTTGCTCTAACATGCACTGTCAACTGTTTGACCTTATATAGACAGGTGTGTGCCTTTCCAAATCATGTCCAATCAATTGAATTTACCAGAGGTGGACTACAATCAAGTTGTAGAAACATCTCAAGGATGATCAATGGAAACAGGATGCACCTGAGCTCAATTTCGAGTCTCATAGCAAAGAATCTGAATGCTTATGTAAATAACGTATTTCTTTTTTTTCTATTTATAAATTTGCAAAAAAATTCTAAAAACCTGTTTTCACTTAGTCATTATATGGGGTATTGTGTGTGAAAAATATATTAAATCCATTTTAGAATAAGGCTGTTACAAAATGTGGAAAAAGTCAAGGGGTCTGAATACTTTCCGAAAGCACTGTAACATGATCATGTTATGGTCAAGTCTGGTTCATCCTTGGGAGCAATTTCTAAATGCCTGAAGGTACCACGTTCATCTGTACAAACAATAGTACGCAAGTATAAAAACCATGGGACCACGCAGCCATCATACCGGTCCTAGAGATGCACGTACTTTGGTGCAAAAAGTGCAAATCCATCCCAGAACAACAGCAAAGGACCTTGTGAAGATACTGGAGGAAACAAGTACAAAAGTATCTATATCCACAGTAAAATGAGTCCTATATCAACATAATCTGAAAGACCGCTCAGCAAGGAAGAAGCAACTGCTCAAAAACCGCCATAAAAGTTTGGCGGTTTGCAACTGCACATGGGGACAATGATCGTACTTTTTGGAGAAATGTCCTCTGGTCTGAACAAAAATAGAGTTGTTTGGCCATAATGACAATAGTTATGTTTGGAGGAAAAAGGGGGAGGCTTGCAAACCGAAGAACACCATCCCAACCGTGAAGCACGGGGGTGGCAGCATCATGTTGTGGGGGTGCTTTGCTGCAAGAGGGACTGGTGCACTTCACAAAATAGATGGCATCACGAGGTAGAAAAATTGTGGATATATTGAAGCAACATCTCAAGACATCAGTCAGGAAGTTAAAGCTTGGTCGCAAATGGGTCTTCCAAATGGACAATGACCCCAAGCATACTTCCAAAGTTGTGGCAAAATGGTTTAAGGACAACAAAGTCAAGGTATTGGAGTGGCCATCACAAAGCCCTGACCTCAATCCTATAGAAAATGTGTGGGCTGAACTGAAAAAGCGTGTGTGAGCAAGGAGGTCTATAAACCTGACTCAGTTACACCAGCTCTGTCAGTAGGAATGGGCCAAAACTCACTCAACTTATTGTGGGAAGCTTGTGGAAGGCTACCCAAAATGTTTGACCCAAGTTAATCAATTTAAAGGCAATGCTACCAAATACTAATTGACTGTATGTAAACGTCTGACCCACTGGGAATGTGATGAAAGAAATAAAAGCTGAAATAAATCACTCTCAACTATTATTCTGACATTTCACATTCTTAAAATAAAGTGGTGATCCTAACTGACCTAAGACAGGGAATTTTTACTCGGATTAAATGTCAGGAATTGTGAAAAACTGAGTTAAGGTATTTGGCTTAGGTGTATGTAAACTTCCGACATCAACTGTACATATAATATGAGTAATGTAAGATATGTAAACATTATTAAAGTGCCATCATTTAAATTGGAGGCATTATTTAAAGCCAGATGGTCCCACCTCATCTTGCCTCCTCCCGACTGCCTTCCATTTTTGAAGACATTTATTATAATTCTATTCCCATGCATTTGATTGGCTGATGAGTTTGTGCTGGTGTTTCTTTAAAATACACTTCCTGTCCCATCGACATCCCGGCAATTCTTTGAATAAACACTTTATTTCAAAGTTGTGCCTGGTTGTCACTAGTTACCACAGCCACAAAGACATACACCTCATCTTTTTCTACAGTTTTTCTTCTTAAAATGTGATATTAAACCTAACCATAACATTAACCACACTGCTAAACTTACACCTAACCCTAACTTTCATTTTATTTATTTATTACGATATAGCCAATTTTGACTTTGTGGCTGTGGTAACTAGTGGAAACGGTTGTGCCTGTTGTTCACACTCGTATCTGCCCTCTCATTGGCTAGAATGGTCCCACCTCATCTTGCCTCCTCCTGACTTGCCTTCCATTTTTGAAGACATTTATTATAATTGTTAGAGTGGCCACTAGAGTATCTGGTCAATATAATGGCTCTTCTGTGAACTAGTGTGTCACTCCCAATGACTCAATATGGTAGCTCCAGCAGAGACGAAAGAGGACATGAGACATTTCCCGCTCCTTTTTTTCTGGTTCATTTAAAAGTAGACCCAGACCCAGCTATCACATTGGTATCTACTGGAACTAAGACTATTTTTAGTGGGGCTTGCAAAGCAAAAGACCCCATTGTACATCTTTGACATACTTCTTGTTGTGGGGCTTGGCAAAGCAAAAGCCCTGACTTAAATCTTCAACATACTTCTGACTTTTTTATTATTATTAGGCACGGTACTCGTCTTACAGCATTTAAGCTAGAAACGCCGATCAAACTTTTAAACGTGCAGACTGGCCAGGACAACTGTAACTTTTTGATACCTTTTATACTATTAAAGTTATTTTACTTGTCCTTTTTTCCCCCTCAACATTCTAAATCTGCCCATTGTGAGGTCATCACTTCCAACGTTCCATTCACTGTAACTGCAACAATGCAACTTTTGACACAAATCAGCTACTTTGAACACTTTGTTAACAACTTATACAAAAAGTTAGAGCATATGAAATCTTCCTCTACTTTTCTGCTTTTCAAATCTAACCGTGGAACAAAATGTATTATTCGGATAAAAGTTTCAACTGTTTTCGTAACCGCATTAACAACACTCTGTAACTTTTTATAAAAAGCAGACATTTTTACCACTTCCCCAACAAGTTAGACAAACGGTGAGAGGGTATGACATCTTCGTCTACTTCTCTGCTATTCAATTCTGTTTGCGGAACTATCTGCTATGTGTATAACGATACAGCTGTTTCAGTAACTGCAATAACACATTAACACATTTCCCCCAAACTTTTTCCAAACGACTGCCGTTTTGACAACTCCCCCAACAAGTCAGACAAAAACTTGGAGCGTATGAAATCTTCCTCTACTTCTCTGCTTTTCAAAACTGAAAATATTAGGAATAGATTCAACCAATCAATAGATAGAGCTGTTTAAGTAACTCATCACCTGCTGTCTTTTGCATTAAGTCATGTCAGAAGCTAGAAGATTCATTACTGACCATAGTTAGTGACCACAAACATTCAACTACTGACCACAACTATTGGCCACAACTATTGACCACAGCTACTGCACACAACTACTGACCACAAGTACACAACTGCTGACCACAGCTAGTGACCACAACCACTAAACTACTGACCAATACAATTACTGAACCATTAAATTACTGACCACAACCACAACACATTTACTGACCACCACCCACTTTAATTATATCTACTCAAATGTGCATATATAAGCATATAATACCCACAACAATAATTGTTACTCTTGAACCGTTCAAGCTAGAGACACCAAACCAACTTTCACATGTTCAGGCTGTCCTATCAACCAATCAATCAATCAATCTTTTCATCTACCTACTTTTTCAACTACAACCAGTCACCACCATTACTACGGCAGGCACAACCGCTACTATAACATTTCAAGCTTGCAAGCACACCACGTTTTCTTCAGGAAATATACTTTTCAGTGATCACTGTTAGCCTAAAGAGTTTATTTATTATATATACATATATATAACTACAACTAGCTATCAATAGGTCTACATATGAACCTATTCTACATAGTTCTTCAACTACCACAAAAATACTTTTTGTCATCACTAGATTCACCATCATATTTCTCTCCCCAAATAATCCCCTAAACATCCCAATCATTAGATCATCATTCAACTACAATCAAACTTAATTTACACTGAACGTTTTACAAAAGTACATTGTGCATCAATTTAAACCCACAGCATGAATGATTGAGTTGCTTTGCTTTCCTAAGTGTTGTCCACATGATCCTGCCTCTTATTGCCATCTTCTGACAGAAGATCGCTTTGTCCTATGTCTTTCTTCTTTCAGTTTTCACACGCAACAACTGTAGTTTAGACATTTTTGTGATCTAACTGTCCCCCAATCAAACGTAATAAGGTTGATTTTTATAGTTGATTTATGTATTTATGCACTTATGTGATGATGCTGTACTGTGGTTTGTTGAGATGCAAGACAAATTTCCCGAAAGGGATACACAATAAAGAAGAATTACGAATATAGTAATCTATCAAAGTAATGAGACCAATTATTTTACTAAATTTAACTTTGACTATTTGTAACTCCTTTGCTTTATATTGTAAAGTCAAACTTTCTTTCCATTACCACAAAAATACTTTTAAAGAACTAATGCAAGCCCCACAACTTTAGTTGTAAAGTTACCATCTAGTTTCAATTGTGAAAGGCCTGTGTAAAACGTCTTCATTCATCCACCATCTTTGGCTCTAGTTGCACAGATCTGCATTTATTCGCTCAAAGTCGGTATCGGTAATTCTACATAAAATATATCTGCCTCACATAATCTTTTTTGACGATTGGCTGAAGAAAAAAAATCTGTAGCTATCATGTCAAATCGAAAGGCAGATGATCTCAAACCCAGGACCTGGCCCATGAAAGAGTGTGGACACTGCCACATACTTTTGGGAAAGACCGCATACTATGAACAGCATTTCATAACCATGTACTGCAACGTCAGAATGAAGTTCACAAAATGCAAGGGAGTATGTGGACACAGGCGAAGACCAAGACAGAGAGGAAACAATCAAATCACATGAAATTGTATTGGTTGCATACACATATTTAGCAAATGTTATTGTGCGTGTAGCGAATGCTTGTGTTCCTAGCTCCAACAGTGCAGTAATATCTAGCAATACAAAACAGTAAACACAAATCTAAAAAGTTAAATAATGGAATAAAGAAAAATTTTAATATTAGGACTAGCAATGTCAGAGTCCGGAGTGGAGTGTGTGTATGTATATATATATATATATATATATATATATATATATATATATATATATATATATATATATATATATATATATATATATATATATATATATATATATATATATATATATATATATATATATATATAGTGCATTTGGAAAGTATTCAGACCCCTTGACTTTTTCCACATGTTGTAACGTTGCAGCCTCATTCTAAAATTGGATTAAATTCATTGTTTTCCTCAGTCTACACACAATACCCCATAATGACAAAGCAACAACATTTTTGCAAATGTATAAAAAAATGTAAAACAGAAATACATTATTTACATAAGTATGCAGACCCCTTACTATGATACTCTAAATTGAGCTCAGGTGCATCCTGTTTCCATTGATCATCCTGGAGATGTTTCTACAACTTGATTGGAGTCAACCTATGGTAAATGCAATTGATTGGACATGATTTGGAAAGGTACACACCTGTCTATATAAGGTCCCACAGTTGACAACGCATGTCAGAG
Organism: Salvelinus fontinalis; assembly: GCF_029448725.1. NCBI lineage: Eukaryota > Metazoa > Chordata > Actinopteri > Salmoniformes > Salmonidae > Salvelinus > Salvelinus fontinalis. The sequence goes on along the minus strand of NC_074665.1, from coordinate 39,616,525 downwards.
CAAAAACCAAGCGGAGTTGCCTCCTCACTGTCGAGACTGGTGTTTTGCGGGTACTATTTAATTAAGCTGCCTGTTGAGGACTTGTGAGGCGTCTGTTTCTCAAACTAGACACTCTAATGTACTTGTCCTCTTGCTCAGTTGTGCACCGGGGCCTCCCACACCTTTTTATATTCTGGTTAGAGCCAGTTTGCGCTGCTCTGTGAAGGGAGTAGTACACAGCGTTGTACGAGATCTTCAGTTTCTTGGCAATTTCTCGCATGGAATAGCCTAAGCACACAGCCAAGACAATGCAGGAGTGGCTTCAGGACAAGTCTCTGAATGTCCTTGAGTGGGCCAGCCAGAGCTCGGACTTAAACCTGATCAAACATCGCTGTAGAAACCTGGAAATAACTGTGCAGCAACACTCCCCATCCAACTTGACAGAGCTTAAGAGGATCTGCAGAGAAGAATGGGAGAAACCCCCCCAAATACAGGTGTGCCAAGCTTGTAGCGTCATACCCAAGAAGACTGGAGGCTGTAATCACTGCCAAAGCTGCTTCAACAAAGTACTGAGTAAAGGGTCTGAATACTTATGTACATGCAATATTTCCATTTTTTATTTTTAATAAGTTAAATGACCATGTCTGGAGTAAAGTAGCTGGCATAAAAGAAAGCTACAGCAAAGTTGATACTGTGAGATTTAAAAACGTGTAAAACTATGACTAGAGAGATTATTTTTAAGTCACGTAAAAAACAAATCTGAGCGGTAGATCTCAGCTTGCATTTTGCCTCAAGGTGATCTTCACTCAAAAAATAGTTGGTTAACACCATCAACGTTTCCCTTTACTGTGGAAATTGTGATCGAATCAGCGCAATATTAGACACTTTCAATGCAACATACCGATCCAAAACAAACTATGCAAGAATGTACTAGGCAGAATGCATCGGAGTAGGATTCTATTGCATTGACACGCACTACTCAGCCCGTACTCTACACAGATCGGTGCAGCATAAACAATCAGAATTGCAGTAGGCCTATATGCGAATAGACCATTGCTAAATATGGATCTGTGCCATTTACTTTGAACTGGACTGTGTTTACGACATGAGCAGTCGTGAGTAGATGCGCTTCTTTCCAGATCAAAGCGAGAGTTGCCACGTGCATATTTTGTTTATATCCTTTTCTAGCTGGTGAGTTATTAGCCCAGTTAAAGATCATTTGTAGTAAGTAATAGGGGAGTGAATGCTTCCTACAAGAGCACAAAACTTATACGTTTCTAAACATCTTTGAAAAGCGAGCCAGGTAAAGAGCTATTTTTGTCTTAAAGGGGCAGTGTTGTATTTTGAGACATGCTTGAATAAGCTTAGCCAATAGGCAGAGGGTAGCATCATTCATCTGATTCTCTGTAATAACGGTATCAGAATAATAATGCATTTTATTTTGTAAAGTGGTTTCTTGCATCAAACAACATTTTCAGTCACCTTGTCTGAAGGACAAGTGGATAAACAGGTTAATAAACAGGTTTTTTATTTCAATAGTCTCATGGAATGTAGGCCAAATTGAACACCACACATTGGCTGATACTGTAGACTGAATGATAGAACAGCTATTTCCGTGATAAAATGTTATGGGATGCATTTTCTCCAATGTTTTTGATGGTAGGCATTCATTATGATCAAATAGCCACAGTAGCCTATATAGCCACTGTTAAAACTGTAGAAGCAGGTACAGCCTGTGTTTACAGTAAACGTACACTGGAATTTGCACAGAATTTTCACAATGTTCAAGTTTGCGCTCAGCAGGCCTGAAATTTGCTCAGTCCTGAAAAAAATTAGAGGGAACATTGGTTGGCAATTTCGTTTTTTCTAGCTAGCTAAACTGTGCAGCCAGCATTTTGTCTAAATCAATCCTATAACATACCTGTCACGTTCGTCATAATGATTGGACCAAGATGCAGCGTGGTATGTTTCCATCCCTTTTATTAGGAAGAGAGAAAACAATAAAGCAAACAAACGAAAAGCTATAATAATGCTCACAGGCAACTATACATAGACAAGATCCCACAAAGCACAATGGGGAAATGGCTACCTAAATATGATCCCCAATCAGAGACAACGATAAACAGCTGCCTCTGATTGGGAACCACACCAGGCCAACATAGACATACAATTCCCCTAGATAACCACCCTTAATCACACCCCGCCTAACCAACATAGAGAAAAAACAGCTCTCTATGGTCAGGGCGTGACAATAACGAACCGGTTGGATAAACAAATAATTTGTGAAATCACTGTGTACTGCAGCAGATGACATGGGGTTAGTTTAGGATACTCAAACAATATGACAGAAGCAGCTTCACTTTGATTGGCTTTTGCGTGGAATTCTATTTGTGTTTGAGTTGCTTCATGTAGCAGAAAAATTGCTTGAGATTATGTCACATGCAACCTGCAACTATAATTAAAATTGTGTGCAAGTTGTGTTGTGTAACTGCAGCTCCAGTTCATTGATGCTCTACTTAGAAATATGACAAAAGAGAGCATTCTTGTGTTTTGAAATGTACGTTTAATCATAGTGATGTACTCATCCTCAACAATAACCATAGGTAAATTCTGATGCATTATATCTGAGTTTTTCCTGTATATTTTTTTAATGCAGTTGTAAACTGCTGTTAACACAAGTGCAGTTGGAAACCAAAAAAGGTTTCAAACCAGTGTCTGTCTCTTTCTGTCAATTCACATCGCTCACTACCTGCCACTACTTTATCACCAAAATCTCCCATCATGGGATTTTCTTCCGAACAGCATGCACAACAGCATTTTAGTGGTAGCCTATCCAGCACAGTGTTACTGTTAAGCTGCTTAAGCTGTCTACCAGGTTATCATAAAGTCGCATTGCTGAAATTTGCATGAGGTTGGATCTTATCAATGGGATACCAACATATTCAAATGATGATAATGATTGACATTTTCATTAAAAACGTTATATTGAGGAATTTATTCATACTGATTCATCTTTCCACAAGATATAGTCTAGGGTTACAAATCTAGGGTTGCTACCCAAGCCGGCTGGTCATTCGTTCTATCGGTTCGGTTGCAAGAATCGTTCAGTCTTTTTGTTCTGTATCTATGGACGTGACCCAGTCGTTCGTTCTAAATGTTTAATTACCATACTGGCTGGCAACGTTCTTATCCTTTGCTTGCTAGCTAGCCAATTACAGCTAACAGTCACGTCCACCAGAATAACAGCAAAGTAGCTGCACTTGCATTTGTTTAAGCTGTTTTCTAGGGACTTTACTTGGATACATCCAAAACAATGAGCTAATGATGTGCTGTTGTTCAGAGCAGGAGCTAGTCAATAAACACAGCTAACACAATCACTTCAAACTGAAACTGGAAAAATTGAAAACTAGCTGCACTTCATTTCGTTTTACCTTTTTTCAATTGACATTTATTTGTATACATCCATAAAAATGATGCCTGGCTGAGCTGAGAAACTCTGTCTGCCCAACTTCCAACACGTTATTTACTATGGGACAGCTGGAGATTTGGGACAATTTGAATATTGAAACAATGTTGCAAATGTGAGAGAGACAGAGAGCAAGGTTTATACAAATCTCCGCTGTTGAAAACAAAATGTTAGTCTAAAAGAAATGTCAGATAATGTCTAGATGCTTTTTATAGTGGAGATCAAGTGTATAAATTGCTTGGCTGGGCTGATGAGAGAGTGGATTGAGCAGTCAGATGGAACAAAGTAAATAGGCATTTTAAAGTCATAGATATAGCCGGTGGTAACTTGTGGAATAGACGCCGGCTGGAATGCGATTTTAACCAATCAGCATTCAAATTTCACAGCACGGTGTAAACAAATGTCTGTGTGCCTAACAGAAGTTTTATGCAACATCACTTTGATTAAACCTTCACTTTGAAAATATTCCTTCTTCCTCTCCACTCCGAGCACCTTTCCTTCGCCACTACGCTGGCTCTCTGCAAGTATTACTATGTAACAATAGTATAACGGCCATTACTGGCTTTGAAACATTGAAGGGTTTGCCACTATACTCCAGTGGCTGCTTGATTACAAATGATTTAACATAGCTGCAAAATAATTGAGCCTTGTCATGGGTGGAATGAACAGGATGAAAATTACCATAGTTATTGACAACATTCACCATGTAGCAAAAGGGGTGCTGTTTAAAGCAGTGTTAACAGTTCAATAAAAATGATTACACACATTTTATTTGCACCCTGTGACTGTGCGTACAAAGAGCTGGATTATCTGGACAACAGAATCTCATCAAGCAGTGACGAGGCACCTGTAAGACGTGAATGCAGCTCAAAGACAGTGAATCAGGGTACAAGAGCCAGGGACACCAAGCTCTAACCCAGAGCAATATACTGTACAGTAGGCATACTTTATCTGAGGATCATGAAAGCTGAAGGTGGGGCTTTGTATTAAACTCGGTATGGCCTCTCTCCCTCTGCAGGAGACACAGGGAAAAGCTACAGACGCAATTCTCTGAGAGCTGGAACCTGAGGGAGTGCGGAATCAACTCCTCTGGGCGGATGTCTAAATCCTGCCCCAGGCCTCAGTGCGGCCTGCAGCTTCAAAAGGTGAGATAAAGAACCAGCCTTTCTTATTGTATTCTACTTTGACGTTTATATACAGTTGAAGTCGGAAGTTTACATACACCTTAGCCAAAAACCGTTCAACTCCGTTTTTCACAATTCCTGACATTTAATCAGAGTAAAAATTCCTTGTCTTAGGTCAGTTAGGATCACCACCTTATTTTAAGAATGTGAAATGTCAGCATAATAGTAGAGAGAATTATTTAATTCAGCTTTTGTTTCTTTCATCACATTCCCAGTGAGTCAGAAGTTTACACTCAATTAGTATTTGGTAGCATTGCCTTTAAATTGTTTAACATGGGTCAAACGTTTTGGATAGCCTTCCACAAGCTTCCCACAATAAGTTGGGTGAATTTTGGCCCATTCCTCCTGACAGAGCTGGTGTAACTGAGTCAGGTTTGTAGGCCTCCATGCTCGCACACACTTTTTCAGTTCTGCGCACAGAATTTCTATAGAATTGAGGTCAGGGCTTTGTGATGGCCACTCCAAGACCTTGATTTTGTTGTCCTTAAGCCATTTTGCCACAACTTTGAAAGTATGCTTGGGGTCATTGTCCATTTGCAACCAAGCTTTAACTTCCTGACTGATGTCTTGAGATGTTGCTTCAATATATCCACATAATTTTCCTACCTCGTGATGGCATCTATTTTGTGAAGTGCACCAGTCCCTCTTGCAGCAAAGCACCCCCACAACATGATGCTGTCACCCCCTTGCTTCACGGTTGGGATGGTGTTCTTCGGCTTGCAAGCATCCCCCTTGGTCCGATGGTCATTATGGCCAAACAGTTCTATTTTTGTTTCATCAGACCAGAGGACATTTCTCCAAAAAGTATGATCTTTGTCCCCATGTGCAGTTGCAAACCGTAGTCAGGCTTTTTTATGGCGGTTTTGGAGCAGTGGCTTCTTCCTTGCTGAGCAACCTTTCAGGATATTTTTGTTCAAATATATATTTTACCTTTATTTAACTAGGCAAGTCAGTTAAGAACATTAAGAACAAATCCTTATTTTCAATGATGGCCTAGGAACAGTGGGTTAACTGCCTTGTTCACGGGCAGAACGGTTATGTTGACATAGGACTCGTTTTACTGTGGATATAGATACTTTTGTACATGTTTCCTCCAGCATCTTCACAAGTTCCTTTCCTGTTGTTCTGTACCAAGGCACTCTCATCTCGAGGAGACAGAACACGTCTCCTTCCTGAGCGGTGTGATGGCTGTGTGGTCCTATGGTGTTTGTACTTGCATACTATTGTTTGTACAGATGAACATGGTACCTTCAGGCATTTGGAAATTGCTCCCAAGGATGAACCAGACTTGTGGAGGTCTACAATTTTTTTCTGAGGTCTTGGCTGATTTCTTTTGATTTTCCCATGATGTCAAGCAAAGAGGCACTGGGTTTGAAGGTAGGCCTTGAAATACATCCACAGGTACACCTCTAATTGACTCAAATGATGTCAATTAGCCTATCAGAAGCTTCTAAAGCCATGACATAATTTTCTGGAATTTTCCAAGCAGTTTAAAGGCACAGTCAACTTAGTGTATGTAAACGTCTGACCCACTGGAATTGTTATACAGTGAATTATAAGTGAACTAATCTGTCTGTAAACAATTGTTGTAAAAATGACTTGTGTCATGTACAATGTAGATGTCTTAACCGACTTGCCAAAACTATAGTGTGTTAACAAGAAATTTGTGAAGTGGTTGAAAAATGAGTTTTAACGACTCTAACCTAAGTGTTTGTAAACTTCCGACCAACCGTATATATACGATAAGTACACTCTTTGAAAAAACATCTTGAGAGGTTCTTTGTCAGGGGTGAGGGGTATATGTGTAACCATTTTCACCAAAGTGTTATTTGCATATCAGGAAGGGTTCTTTACTACTGTGATGTTTATGAATAACCATCCTGTTTTTCCTCTCTTCACCATGTTTTTCTTTTGTGCCATGAAATGCTGCTCATTAGGCCTGTTTCCTCTTATTTATAGACTGTGTGGAGATACACTGAGTGTAAAAAAACATTAGGAACACCTTATCTTCCCATGACACAGGTTGACCAGGTGAATCAAGGTGAAAGCTATGATCCCTTATTGATTTCACTTGTTAAAACCTCTATTTCATTCAGTGTATATGAAGGGGAAGAGACAGGTTAACTTTTTAGGGATAGGGGGCAGCATTTTCACTTTGGATGAATAGCGTGCCCATAGTGAACTGCCTCCTACTCTGTCCCAGATGCTAATATATGCATATTATTATTACTATTGGATAGAAAACACTCTGAAATTTCAAAAACTGTTTGAATGTCTGTGAGTATAACAGAACTCATATGGCAGGCAAACTTCCAAACAGGAAGTGGAAATTCTGTGGCTGGTTGATTTTCAACTCATCGCCTATTCACATCCCAGTAAGATATGGATCTGTTCGCACTTCCTACGCCTTCCACTAGATGTCAACAGTCTGTAGAACGTTGAATGATGTGGAAGGCAGCTGTTTGAGTCAGTGGTCTGGCAGAATGGCAGTTCCTGGTCATGCGCATTCCTCATGATAATCGCCTTGCGTTCCATTACTTCTGTAGACACACAGGAATGCTCCGGTTGGAACGTTATTGGATATATATGATAACAACATCCTGAAGATTGATTCTCTACTTAGTTTGACAAGTTTATTCGACCTGTAATATAACTTTTTGAAGTTTTTGTCCGAGTTCGCCTGGACCGGTGCCAGCCTTTGGACATGTGAACTAAACGTGCTAGCAAAAGTAGCTACTTGGACATAAATATTTGACATTATCGAACAAAACAACAATTTATTGTGGAACTACGATTCCTGGGAGTGCATTCTGATGAAGATCATCAAAGGTAAGGGAATATTTATGATGTAATTTCGTATTTTTGTTGACTCCAACATGGCGGAGAAATGTTGTGTATATCTGAGCGCCGTCTCAGATTATTGCATGGTGTGCTTTTTCCGTTAAAAATATTTAAAATCTGACACAGCGGTAGCATTAAGAACAAGTGTATCTTTAATTCTAAGTAAAACATGTATCTTTAATCAAAGTTTATGATGAGTATTTCCCGTTATTTTATGTGGCGCTCTGCAATTTCTCCGGATATTTTGGAGGCATTTCTGAACATGGCGCCAATGTAAACTGAGATTTTTGGATATAAATATGCACATTATCAACAAAACATACATGTATTGTGTAACATGATGTCCTATGAGTGTCATCTGATGAAGATCTTCAAAGGTTAGTGATTCATTTTATCTCTATTTCTGCTTTTTGTGACTCCTATCTTTGGCTGGGAAAAATGGCTGTGTTTTTCTGTGACTTGGCGGTGATCTAACATAAATATATGTTGTGTTTTCGCTGTAAAACATTTTTTTAAATCGGACACGATGGGTAGATTAACAATATGTTTATATTTAATTTGCTGTATTGGACTTGTTAATGTGCAAAAGTTACATATTTCAAAAAAATATTTTTGAATTTCCCGTGCTGCCTTTTCAGCGGAATGTTGTGGGGGGGGTTCCGCTAGCGGAACGTGTGTCCTAGAAAGGTTAATCCCCTAGAGTTACATAACAAAAAAAGCCTCATCAAAATCTGTCAGTTTAAGCAAGAGATAAAGGTTTTTTGCATTTGATGCTTCCAAATCCACTGCGTTCGCCAGGTGGCAAACCTAGAGCGATGTCTGTCAGACCATGAGACATCCCAAAAAACATCTGTAGCGTTCAAACGGTTGGACCTACAAAGTATTATGACCACTCTGTGGAAAGGGAGACTCACGAACACGATGGCATTTTGCTTTAAGATAGTGTCATAGGACTCGTCTGAAGGTAACCGGTACAGGTTTAAAAAAACGAATGAAAGCATTAAGGTAGTTTTGTGCCCACCCCAAAAAGGGGTTAAATACTGTATGTGTAAAAAAAAGATTTATGACAAATACTTCAAAACCTTGTTTCTTAAGTAAAAATGTTTTACTGTCCTTTTTGACATTATGAATGTGTTATTCAATGCGTTTCTATGGGCTTTAGTAGTAAAGGCCTAAATCAGTATTTTATCAAATCATTTTGTAGAACCCTTTCTACAAATGTTCTATATGGAACCCAAAATGGTTCTACCTGGAACCAAAAAGGGCTCTACCTGGAACCAAAAAAGGGTTCTCCTTTGGGGACAGCCGAAGAACCCTTTGGAACCCTTTTTTCTAAGAGTGTAGAATCAACACTCAGATATAACACTCACAACTCTTTTTACCTGAGAGCCAAGATTTTAACACTTATAAATTTGCTGTGTGGGGATTTGAACTTGCAACCTTTTGGGGAACTGTCAGGGCTTGGACTCTACAAGGTGTCGAAAGCGTTCCACAGGGATGCTGGCCCATGTTGACTCCAATGCATCCCACAGTTGTGCCAAGTTGATTGAATGTCCTTTGGGTGGTGGACCATTCTTGAAACACACAGGAAACTGTTCAGCATGAAAACCCCAGCAGCGTTTCAGTTCTTGACACATTCAAACCGGTGTGCCTAGCATCTACTACCATACCCATTCAAAGGCACATCAATATTTTGTCTTGCCCATTCAACCTCTGAATGGCACACGTACACAATACATGTCTCAATTGTCTCACGGCTTAAAAATCCTTCCTTAAACACTATTATTACACACAGAGTCCATGCAAGTGACTTGTTATGCAAATGTTTTCTCCTGGACTTATGTATGCTTGCCATAACAGAGGTTGAATAATTGACTCAAGACATTTCAGCTTTGCATTTTTTATTAATTTGTAAACATTTCAAAAAACATTATTCCACTTTGACATTATGGGGTATTGTGTGTAGGCCAGTGACAAAACATTGTAATTGAATCCATTTTAAATTCAGGTAACACAACAAAATGTGGAAAAGGTCAACGGGTGTGACCATGTTCTGACGACACTGTATGGTAATAAAGGGTTTACATTTAATTTCAAACACAATCACTGAGGCAGTCACTTGGTGAAGGCTTCATGACTAGAAGTTATTGAATGCAACAATAATGTCTTTGTCACTAACAAACACAATCATGGGTGATTATATCTCACATTCACTTGAAAGGCATGCTGGGAAATATGCAAATACTGCTTTACAACATACAATGATAAACCCGCCCCCAACTCAAATAAAGTGTTCATTTAAGTTGTAATTTGCAACACCCAGTTTGTGAAAACTTTGAAAAGTGTTAGGTTAACACTATTTTGGTGGGTCACATACAGTAAAATGTCGGGAAAAGTGTTGAATTTAATACTGTCGGTCTTAAAATTCTGATCTCAAATTTGATGTGCAGAGCATTGATGCCTACTTTAAATCAAGTATTGCTTAGCACTTCTACTTTGATGTTGGTTTTGTCCGAAAATGGGAAAATTATTGACTTCATTCTGGGCACTTTTAGCAAAGTGCAGAAACAGATTGTTGCCAATAAATCTGAGGCCAATCTCTGTTATGTCAACAGACCAGTCAGTTTTTAAATGTATTATTATTATTTTTTTTTTAAATATCCAAACATACAATATACTTGCAGTGAAGGCGCTGAACAACAACACCACCAGTCACCAGTCAACACCACCAGACACATCGGTTTTGTATACAGTCACAGGTGTCTTGCTGCTGTACCTGGCAGGTTTCTCACTTTTCATAGACACCTGGTTAGTTGAGGTGTAGAGGGTGAAACTGGGGTCGTTTCTAGTTTTCGCCTGGTTCCTGATGAATCTCGAGAAGAACGAGAATGGTGGGAATGCTACCCGATAGTCCTCCTTGTATTTGGATCCCTGTGCAATCCATTTTTCTTGTAAACTGAATGGAAGTTTCTCTACTATAGGGTTTACCCCCCGAGATGTGTCCAGATAAGCGAGGCCTGGAAGGTACCCTTCTACTTTAGCACACTCCAGTTTGAGAAGAATGTCACCTAGTTCTCTTAGTTTGTGATTGTCTTTGTTAGCCAGTTTTGGAAAATCATCAATTTTCTTCAACAGTGCATTCTCGATCACTTCGGGTGTACCATAGCACTCTTCTAGTCGTTGCCAGACCATGTTAAGCCCTGCTGTTGCGTTGAAAATATGGACAGATCTAATTCCGTTTGCTTGCTTAGACGACTCTGCCCCTAGCCACTTGGTAATTAGATCTAACTCTTCCCTGGCTGATAAATTCAAGTCTCTGGTCGCATTGAGAAAGGATGCTTTCCATGCCCAATCATTTTCAGGGCGATCATCAAACTTCAGGAGTCCGGAACTCATCATCTCACGGCGTAGGAGGTACTTGATGAGGTCTGGTGCCACTTGTGACTCAGGGACGCTTTGTGTGTGTGACTGGAAGTGGGCTTGTTTTCCATTTACACCATGCTGCTGTTCGTTTCTTTTGAACGGAGAGTCTCTGCTCATGCTCTGTTGTTTGCTACTTTCTGGATTATGGCATGTAGCTGGGTCAACACTAAGCTCTTGTTTCTCCACTTCAAATGGAAGTTCAGCAAAGTAGGGCCTAGCATGTTGTTGCACATACTCACAGGTACGCTGGACTGGACTTAAGGGATGTGTCTAGTTCTTTGTGAAGTTCTCTGCGTTCTGATCCTACAGCTTCTTCAAAGGCTGCAGCTTCAGCCAACGCAGCAGCAGCTGTTCTCTCAACTTGGAGAAGATATAAACTTGCCTCGAGGTCAGCTTTTTGCTTCAACAAGCTGGCCTCTATTTCTGCCTTTTGTTTCATCACAGAAGCTTCCTTCTCAGCAAAGGAGACTTGAACACGTGCTTTGATGGCTGCAGAACTCGCCGTTGAGGATCTGCTTGAATGTTTTGATGACCTTGATCTTGTAGATTGAGACTTGGTCCCAATGTGCTGAAGAGGCTCCTCCATCTCTCTCTGTCGAACTCCTGGCTCTGGTTGTTGTACCGTAGACTGCTGGTCTTCCACAGGAACAGAGGCTTTGTTGGCTGATGAATGTAGAAACAAAACCACCGTGTGTGGTTATTCTTGAGCTTGAGCCCGCCGTGATGATGTTTTTTTACTATTCTGCCCTTGAATTGCGTTCCCATGCAAAACTAGACAGATAGCTAACAACTAAGTCTTCAATAAAACTCCCAAGGCGTGACTTTTCTTGAATGAATATATTGAAAACGTTTATGTTGTAAAACTGCAAAATACAGAAAAGAATATACTTTAGTATTCAATTCAGACCGACATACTGTAGCTGTACATTATACATTTGAAGTTGCATGAATACAAAGCACGTGCTAAGGTACCATGCATCTGGCATGATGCCAAACCATATAGCTAATTGTTACTCATATGGTAATTGACTAACTCCTTTCATTACTCTAATAATGTACAACCATCTATGTAGAATAACAAAGCATATTACACTAGAATCGGTAACAAAACTACAGTATTGTACATTTTACAATTCGTTTGCCTGACGCACGAGCAAAGGAATACAGCTAACGGCATACATGAAAGGCATTGCAATTTGTGTGAGTAAATGCAACCAACCAACATTGATATGTAAACAACTCTATCAATAACAAGATTATCATCACTAGCTAAATGCTTGAATCGAACTTACAAACAAATTTTTTCCAAGGCTGAAGCGTGACAAGAAATAACTACACTGAAAGACCTGCACCGTAGCGTTGTTTTTAGCTGCTTCTATGCGTGCAGAACGAATTCTCTACTTCCTGTTTGCGTACAGTCTAAGTACCAGAAAGCTCCACTAGGGGGCAAATAACACCATGGAACACAATGAAAATCCATCTTAACCATTGTAATAAAATAATCTGTTAACAGGATGGCAGCACAGTATTAGTAATTGACTGAGCCGGTCTCTCCAGATCTCTTAACAGTACTATTTCTAGGGTAAATTTTAGATCAATGTCATGCATTTTCAGCCATTCCTGAACCTGAGACCAGAAACAGGCTACCTGAGGGCAATACCAAAATAAATGGTCTATTGATTCTGTATCCTCATAACAAAATCTGCAGAGCTTTGATGATTTAATGCCTGAAATAATCAACATTTTGTTTGTGGCAAGAATTCTATATAATCATTTTAGCTGAAAAGCACGAAGTCTTGAATCTTGCGTTGTTTTATATATCAACTCATACCATGGAATCAGTACATCAAAAAATCTCTTCCCAACTATTTTGCAATCTGTATGGCACAGTTGTCAACATACTGGTCCTCAAATGAAACTGGTATACTTTCCTATTTATGCTATTTTTATTCCTCTGCAAGTTTTGATCCTTTATATTGGGCAGACAGACCAGTTTCCTACCTCTTCCAACTACCACCTGCCTCCTCTATTTTTGGGGTAATGCTGTAATAAATTGGTAGTACACTTGGATTAAGCAGGAAGATAACTGATAACTCTGATAACTCCATGAAAGACATCTCTACCATTCCAATTTACAATATAATTTAAGAACAAAATACCCTTTTCAAACATTTTTCCCATTAATACAGGTAATTTATCAACCAGCACATTTGAGTTCAGCCATAATATTTGCTGTAATATTTGTTATATATTTTCAGAGGGATGAAATTGAAATTGTAGCCCGCTCTGCAATGCTTGTTTGAAAAAGAGAGATACTTTGAAAAAAGTAGCATTTTCAATTAATCGAAAATTAGACATGGCAATCTGCACAATTAATCTGCACATCTGCACAATTTTTAAACAATGGATGAGCTTTTCTTAGTAATCTACTTGAGAACCATTTAGGATTCAAGTAAAACTTTTGAATAAGTGAAGCTTTTATAGAGAGGTTTCGTGCTTTTATATTTAATAATCTCAACCCACCCAATTCATATTCATTATACAGATAGGCACACTTTATTTTGTCTGATTTAGCTTCCCAAATAAAGCAAAATATTTTCTGCTCATATGATTTGAAAAACGAATCACCATGAGTAGGCAGCGCCATAAGTAAGTGAATAAACTGAGATATGACTAAGGAGTTAATCAGGGCAATTTTTTCCATAAATAGACAGGTATTTACCTCTCCATGGTTGCAGGATCTTGTCTATTTTTACACGTTTTCTATTGAAATTCATTGTGGAGCGCTTATTTATATATTTTGTGATATGAATACCATGTCTACTTCACCGTCAGCCCATTTTAGAGGTAAACTGCAGGATAACGTAAAAGTTGTATTTTTTAAAGATCCAATACGTAATATTGTACACTTGTCTTAATTAGGTTTTAGTCCAGAGAGTTCAGAAAAGTTATCTAGATCTTCAATGAGACATTGCAGGGATCAAGCGTGCAGACTTAATATAAAACTTGAGTCATCGGCATACATGGACACCTTTATTTTTAAGCCTTGGATTTCTAATCCTCTAATCTGGTTATTGGATCTGATTTTAATAGCTAGCATTTAGATGGCCATAACGAATAGATATGGTGACAGCGGACACCCTTGTTTAACTCCTCTTGACAATTCTCTGAGAAGCAGCCTCTATTTACTATTTTACACCTGGGGTTGCTATACATTACTTTGAACCATTTTATAAGAGAATCACCGAAATTGAAAAAATCCAGGCATTTATAAATAAGATCTAGTCTGACTTTATCAAATGCCTATTCAAAATCCGCTATAAATACCAGGCCTGGCTTCTTAGACGTTATTATCTATTCTATTATTTCTAGTAGATGTCGTATATTATCTCCAATGTATCATCCATGTCAAAAACCAGTCTGATCAGGATGAACAATACCTGGTATAAACCCTTTTAATTCTGAGTGCTATCATTTCGCTAGTATTTTTGCATCATAACATTGAAGTGTAAGAGGCCTCCAGTTTTTTAGATAGACTGGATGTTTATATTTTCCAATTTAATAATAGTGAAATCAGACCTTCCTGCTGGGTACCTGACAGACTACCATTTCTATAGGAGTAGTTAAAACAATCTAACAATGGAGATTTTAGCAAAAAAGGCTTGATATACCTCTTCTGGTATGCCTCAAGCCCTATGGGTTTTCCAGACTGAAAGGATTTAATAGCCTCAACAGTTATTCCTCTGTAATTTGGCCTTCACACTGATCTTTCTGTACATTTGTTAATTTTCAATTTTTTGTACTATTTGGAAAGAATTCCTTACCGTAATCTTCATTCAGTGGGAGAGGATGAGACGGAAAAGAGAACATCTGAACATCTGTTACTTTAGCCAGAAACTGCTTTTTTGTTAGTTATGAATATGGAATTGAATGACATCTGAAGGTACATGTAAAGGCATCCCAAACAATAAGTGGATTTGCTGTTCCTATATTATACTGGAATTATTCAGTTTTAAATTATTTTGTCTTAGTTAAAAATAAGTTGTACTCCGGTAAACTTTGATTCAATTTCCAATATCCGTCCACGTGGATATTCTATAATAGTTATGTAAAGGCCAATTAGAAGATGATCCGATTGCATTCTGTCTCCTATTGAAACTTTTTTAACCTTTGATGCAAGAGAGAAAGAGACAAGAAAGTAGTCAAGATGACTAGCTTGATTAAGTCTCCTCCATGTATATCTCACTAGGTTGGGATTTTTTATTCTCCAAACATCCACTATTTCTAATGTGTTCATAATATTTGTGATTTTCTTAAGGGCACAATGATGATAGTTTGTAGAGTGATTTCCTTTACGGTCCATTGAGCTACTTAACACTGTGTTATAGTCACCTACCATAATGATTTGATAATTTGTTGCCTCTAGGTTCAATAAATTGGTATAAATATTTTCGAAGAAGTATGGATCACCCTGATTTGGACCATATAGATTAATGAGCCAAATTTATTTTTCGTCCACTTTCATATTCAAAAAGATCCAACTTCCTTGCAAATCATTCCTAACTATTTGCACATTCAGATCGACATTTTTGTTAATTAATATCATCACACCTAATGAGTTCCTTTGTTCATGACAGAAAATTATTTCACCACCCCCTTCCTTTTTCCACACAACTTCATCTAAGGATGTAGAGTGAGTTTCTTTTAAACAGTATATGTTATATTCCTTTTCTTTTAGCCATATAAAAACTGATCTTCTTTTTTATTAATCTGCTAAACCGTTATAACTGATTATACTTATTTCACCCCTTACCATGACTAGATACTATTCTCAGTCTAAATTGACCATAATTAGTGCTTGTAAAGTTACTGCCATCAGAGGTATTATGACGGTCAAAACTAGAGCTTTCAAATGTCTGATATTTAGAATTCAAGAAATAGTTTCTAACAGTATATGTTTTATTCCCTTGCCTGTTTGCCTGTGAGCCAATACCACAGATGTTAGAAAATTGAGACAATATATTATTTTTGCAGTAAATCTGAGTAAGTTGATGTGTATGATATTGGATGTGATTTAGTGAGAGTGTGTACAATGTCTGTATCTGTGTAAGACTATAATGTGTGATGTCCAAATAAATAATAACCCCGCCAATTTGCCTGGTTGAGTGTCTATGTGTGTAACATGTAGTGAGTTTAGCCTTAATATTCATGATGATAATTGTAGTCCATATCATATCACCATCACAGTTGCATCATAATTACCTTAACTTTTACTTGGTCCCGGATCCGGGATGCTCCCTCATCAGCACCCTCATCAGTAAAAAAGCTGACTAGCATAGCCTAGCATAGCGCCACAAGTAAATACTAGCATCTAAATATTATGAAATCACAAGTCCAAGACACCAGATGGAAGATACACATCTTGTGAATCCAGCCATCATTTCTGATTTTTAAAATGTTTTACAGGGAAAACACAATATGTATGTCTATTAGCTAACCACGATAGCAAAAGACCCAACTTTTTTTTTTCACAATTTTTTTACTGCATAGGTAGCAAATTCGACCAAATAAAGATATAAATAGTCACTAACCAAGAAACAACTTCATCAGATGACAGTCCTATAACATATTTATTGTATAGCATATGTTTTGTTAGAAAAATGTGCATATTTCCGGTATAAATCATAGTTTTACATTGCAGCCACCATCACAAGTCTCACCAAAGCAGCTAGAATAACTACAGAAACCAACATGAAATACCTAAATACTCATCATAAAACATTTATGAAAAACACACAGTGTACAGCAAATTCAAGACAAACATCTTGTGAATCCAGCCAATATTTCAGATTTTTTAAGTGTTTTACAGCGAAAACACAATATAGCATTATATTAGCTTACTACAATAGCCAACCACACAACAGCATTGATTCAAGCCAACAGTAGCGATAACGAATAAACCAGCAAAAGATATACATTTTTTCACTAACCTTCTCAAACTTCTTCAGATGACAGTCCTATAACATCAAATTACACAATACATATAGAGTTTGTTCGAAAATGTGCGTATTTAGCGGCACAAATCGTGGTTATACAATATGAATAGTAGCCAAAATGCAAACAAAATGTCGGGAGAAATCTTGGGAGAGGCACCTAATCTAATCAATAACTAATCATAAACTTGACTAAAAAATACAGGTTGGACAGCAAATGAAAGATACATTAGTTCTTAATGCAACCGCTGTGTTAGATTTTTAAAATTAACGTTACTACGACATACAGCGTAGTAACATACATTCCATTACTATAGAGACGGCTTCACTACAATGCAAATGTGTCCCGTACAATATGTTATTATTCCCCAATGTCCCTATTCTGATATCCTCCCCTTGCGTGTTGTAAACATATATAAACATGTAGACAAAGACATAGAAAAGATAGACAAACAAGCAACATTATCAATTATAGAACAGTTCTCGACAATAGAGATAAAGTTGAGAGAGGAAGAGAAGGGTAAAGAGAGAAAGAGAGAGCCAGAGAAGAGAGCGAGATCAAGCTTGTATGTGTACGTGTATGTATAAGTCTGTATGTGTAAGTAAACATGTAATTGAGTATGTGTGTGTTCATATCCACTTCATAGTGTTTAGACATTTTTACAGTTCCCATTCTTTATTTTTTTCGTAATCTGAAGTCCCTGTAGAATTTAGTACAGCCATGGTTTTATGGAGCTGTCTCTGAATAGCTGTCTATTCAGAGACAGCTGTCCATCTGTAAAGAGTTTGTCCACAATGAGAAAGGCACGCTTACCCCTCTCCCTCTATTGCCTCTGTACAGGATACAGTCTCTTGCGACGTTTGTTTATCTCCCATGGAAATTGGTCATTGAGCCTGAATTTGGTCCCTTTAAGCTCCCTTCGCCTGCTTTTGATCAGCTCATTTTGTTGGTAGTGTTCAAATTTTGCGATGATCTGTCGGGGACCCTTGGTCTTGTCGCTCCAAGTCTGTGTACATGGTGGAAAGCCACCTTGTTTACAGTCTCTAGAGGAAGTTTCAAGGCAGATGAATTCTCTGATCGCGTCCTCTGGCTTATTCCCAGAAAATATTATATTTTCACGCATGCTACGACTTTGTATGTCTAGCAGCGACTCCTTCATCACCCTGTTATCCCTGAGTAGACAATCCATTTTAGAATCGTGGATTTTTACCTTGGCTGTGAGTGCCTTGTTCTCTCCTTGGAGCGTGAGAATTTCACTCTGGCTAAACTCCAAACTCCCCCTCAGCCCTGCTACCTCCTCACACAACTTTTCCAGTGTTGCATGGATTCCAGCCAGAGCACTAGGCTCTACTTAAATGGTAAGTAAGTCGTCCGTGTCCGTAGATTAATCTGTTTTTCTTTTTTTTGTCGGGTTAGAGTTCTTTTGTGAGGTAGTCGCATCTTTCCATGATGGAGTATGTTGTTCCTCCATAGCGCAAAGCTGTTGGTACTCGTCAATTTCCCTCAGGATCTCCTTAGTATCCAGGTTCGCTCTTTACTGCAACCAGTTGTTTTTCAAACGTTTTTAACGCGCCTTTCCCTCGACGACGACCGGTGTCTGTAGTCCAGCAACCGAGCACTGTTGTTGGCAACCAAGAGGCTATGAATTCAAATCCAGGCTGAGGTTGAGTCCCAAGTGTGTTCACAGTAAATCCTTTTACTGTAATACATATCCTATAAAATTACAATAACTTACTGTGTCCTGAGTTACTACGTACATATTGGCACCCTAAATAATATTGGCACTTCTTCTAAAATAAGTAAAACAATACAAAATAATTTTGATCACAACTTGTAATTTGATTTTCAACATTGCAGAACCAATTTTATTTCTGTAAACGTAAGGTTTTAATTTTAATTGAGATAATAAAGACAAATGGTATGGACAAAATGATTGGTAGTTGGCTGCATAGCCTTTGGCTAAGATAACTGCCAACAAAATCTTCTTGTAGCCATCTATAAGATTGGTGCACATTTCTACTAGCAATATGGCCAACACTTCAATGTTTGATTCAGGTTTAACCCTAACCCTGCTGATTTCATGAAGTCTTGCACACATTCAAGGACCCACTACCAGAGACAGCAAAACGACCCCACATCATTATTGAACTTCCCCATGTTAGGGAGGGTGTTCTTTTTCTTTGACTGGTTAATTTTGTCATTGGTAAAGATAGGAAGACCCCATTGCTGAATGAGACACAAGAAAGACTGATTGAACTATAAAAATAATAAACAAGTCTAAATCCATGGGGAAATGTTCTGCGGACCAATGAAACAAAATTAGAGCTCTTTGGCAATACAGATTAGCGTTGTGGATACTGACGACCAAATGAAGCATTCAATGAGAAGTACAATCAAACATAGGGGAGGATTGATAATACTGTGGGGTTGCTTTGCTGTGTCTGGTACTGGGGGCCTTGAACGTGTGTAAGGCATCATGAAATCAACAGATTATTAGGTGTTTTGGAGTCCAATGTTCAACCCAGTGTCCAAAAACTGTCTCCATTAAAGGTTGTGGATCTGCTCTGGAGTGGCCAGCGAAGAGTCAAAATCTGAATCACATCCAAAACTTATGGCGAGATCTGAAAACAGTTGGTGGAGGGTAACCCTTAAACATTGAAGAATTAGAGCAGTTTGATGCTAGAAAATTGGTCAAATAGCCAGAAGAACGTTGCAGTAAGCTCATTGATGGCTATAAGAAGCGTTTGTTTTTAGTTATCTTGGCCAAAGGCTGTGCAACTAAGTACTAGCTCCGGGGTGCCAATAATTTTGTCAATGCCATTCGTGTTTATTTTCTAAATAAAAAATGTGTGATAATAAATCATATTTATTGACCTTCTGAACCTCTCTGTGGATATTTTGGGCAGGATGAACCTGTTACTGAAACTCCTACTGTGTTGCATTAGAGTGCTGTGGAGTGGGTGTGCGTCATTGTCCATGATCATGTGTGTTTTAGCTTGTAGACTTCTATGAACATGCCATGCATTGACTCTAGACTGCATCTGACTGTAGCACTTTCTTTCTTTATGATTTTGTCCCCAAAAATAATGTCATTTTTCCCCCTCTTTTTTTAAAAATAGGGAACTATTTAAGAAAAGTGCAAGGGTGCCAATATATTTGGCCACACCTGTATATACTGTATATGTCAATAAAAACACAAACAACAACAAAAGCTCAAATGTGACAGACTGTTTAAGAGAGGAGGTGCCACAACTGGCAATTACAGAAGTCCCATAGTTTTACGACATCCTGGTCATGTTTGCACCGACAGACTCCGAAGACACCGATTGCAATCCTGCCTTCTCATGTCACATTCCTCTTAAGTCCCGTTCCCCCCAGCCAAGTTTGCGAGGGTGGTCAAAATGATCAAATTTTCCTGCCCCGGAGGAGAACAAGCTGTAACAGGTCCCTACGGGAAGGGAGAGAAGAGTGATTGGGCTTATCAGCAATGAGAGCTCTGAAAAAAATCCCCAAATGGAACCCTATTCTCTAGTGCACTACCCTATTCACTGTGCATGATATAAGTAGGGAATAGGTTGCAATTTGAGACACAACCTAAGTCACATCCAATCGCCTTAATAATGCACCGTAGGGACGGAGGCTGACAAACATAAGAACTTTAGTCACTGGATAAACACTATTATCTGCTGTTATTCTCTGTGTTCATGAGGCTTTGGGGCATCGCACTGGGCCTTGCGTGCATCAAGGATCCCAGTACAGGCGCCCTTGTGAGATAATGGTTCTAATTTTGATAGAGGAAAAAATAGAGAATTGAGGCGAAATTCTTTAGGAATCCATTAATGTAATCTTGTCTGGGATTAATTCCTGGCCTCTGTAGATAGTCGTGGGAGAGCCGCCATGGAGTGTAATCAGAAAGTGTTGACTTAATCTGCGGTTTAATTAAAGGGACTCTGCCTGGGCTAGTAGGGCCACATATAATGGGGGAACATCTCCTACATTCACTAAGGACTATTGCGGCTGCTTCTACTGAGTGTATATCGTGTTATCTTAGGCTATCGTGTATGTAGGCTTGTGTGCGTACGTGTATTCATTATGTTTGTATATGTCCACAAACTGTATTGGGTCCTAATATCGACTTTCCAATTTCCTATTTTCCTCAAATCATGTCCTTATTTGGCCTTTGTTTTCTTTCACTGCAGTGCTGCAAAACTCATGGGTCCTCCCCTCCTGAAGGGGACAGCAGTCTGCCAGCTGGCGCACCCACAGCAGCTCCACCTATTCTCAACAGAGCACTCTCCAAAGGGAAACGCTTCAGGTACTTGAAGAGTAGAAATTCTTCTCTTGTTCTTCCCTCACCTCTAGTTTAAATGGGCCGCTCCAGTTACAGAAGTGGATGCAGCCAGGTAAGACATTTAATCAACCCCAAAATGGCAAATATATTTTATTGAAAAAAATAAACAGTGCTTTCATGGAATGTAAAAAAGATTTATGGTAATTGTAATTGGTAATAAACATGTTAATATGCATTTAGGCTCCGTTGCAAGGCATAAAGGCCTTTATCTGCATCAAAAGCAGTATGAATCAGGACATTTCAATTTGATTTACAGTTTTACGAAGTTAGCGGCTAGCATGAAAATTACACTGATGGCTTCACAACAGATGGGGAAATGTAAACTCAGCAAAAAAAGAAACGTGCTCTCACCGTCAACAGCATTTATTTTCAGCAAACTTAACATGTGTAAATATTTGTATGAACATAACAAATTTCAACAACTGATACATAAACTAAACAAGTTCCACAGACATGTGACAGACAGAAATTGAATAATGTGTACCTGAACAAAGGGGGAGTCAAAATCAAAAGTAACAGTCAGTATCTGGTGTGGCCACCAGCTGCATTAAGTACTGCAGTGCATCTCCTCCTCATGGACTGCACCAGATGTGCCAGTTCTTCCTGTGAGATGTTACCCCACTCTTCCACCAAGGCACCTGCAAGGCACCTGGAATGGCCCTAGCCCTCACCCTCCGATCCAACAGGTCCCAGACATGCTCCATGGGATTGAGATCCGGGCTCTTCGCTGGCAGAACACTGACATTCCTGTCTTGCAGGAAATCACCCACAGAATGAGTAGTGTGGCTGGTGGCATTGTCATGCTGGAGGGTCATGTCAGGATGAGCCTGCAGGAAGGGTACCACATGAGGGAGGAGGGATGTCTTCCCTGTAACGCACAGCGTTGAGATTAAGACAACAAGCTCAGTCCAATGATGCTGTGACACACCGCCCCAGACCATGACGGACCCTCCACCTCCAAATCGATCCCGCGTCCAGAGTTCAGGCCTCGGTGTAACGCTCATTCCTTCGACGATAAACGCGAATCCGAACATCTGGTCCAGCGACAGTGGGTTTGTGCCTATAGGCAACGTTGTTGCCGGTGATGTCTGGTGAGGACCTGCCTTACAACAGGCCTACAAGCCCTCAGTCCAGCCTCTCTCGGCCTATTGCGGACAGTCTGAGCACTGATGGAGGGATTGTGCCTCCTGGTGTAACTCGGGCAGTTTTTGTTGCCATCCTGTACCTGTCCCACAGGTGTGATGTTCGGATGTACCGATCCTGTGCAGGTGTTGTTACACGTGGTCTGCCACTGCGAGGACGATCAGCTGTCCATCCTGTCTCCCTGTAGCGCTGTCTTAGGCGTCTCACAGTACGGACATTGCAATTTATTGCCCTTGCCACATCTGCAGTGCCCATGCCTCCTTGCAGCATGCCTAAGGCACTTTCACACAGATGAGCAGGGACCCTGGGCATCTTTCTTTTGGTGTTTTTCAGAGTCAGTAGAAAGCCCTCTTTAGTGTCCTAAGTTTTCATAACTGTGACCTTAATTGCCTACCATCTGTAAACTGTTAGTGTCTTAACGACCATTTCACAGGTGCATGTTCATTAATTGTTTATGGTTCATTGAACAAGCATGGGAAACCGTTAGAATCAAGCAAAAAATATCTTCACAGTCACATCTTTAAAAATAAACTTCATATGTACAATTTCAACATGAATAAAATCTTTATTCTGCATGACTTCTAATGAGGTGTTTACAATGAATAACCCTTTACAATGAAGATCTGTGAAGTTATTTGGATTTTTATGAATTATCTTTGAAAGACAGGGTCCTGAAAAAGGGACGTTTCCATTTTTGCTGAGGTTATATTTGTATATTCAAATAAGATTGCAATTGCAATAGATGTTGGTATATGAGGTGTTCATGTGCCATGTATTTCTTTATAGTTTCCTGTTTCTGATATCCAAGACGGCATAACAGTCAGGCGTCTTTGTCTTTATCTTGTCGTGTCCCGTGTATATATCTTTTTTCTTCGTATATATTTTGTATATTTTTTTAAATATTTTTTTACCTCAACTTCAACATACTCTCCTGCAACCCGCCTCACCCAATGTGGTATGGATCTGCTATTTTCTTTACATTAGAACCGGAAACCCCAAACGAAGCTAGACAGCCAACTAGCTACTAGCTAGTAGGCAGCTAGCCACTGCTAGCGGTCATCAGCTAAACTTTAGCACGGTCAACTCCTGCCAGGCTGCACAGCGCGATTCAACCCAGAGCATACCGGACTTCTTTTTCTCCAGCACATCTCCGGATTCCTACAGCAAGCTCTGAACCTTTTAACTTGGATCATCGCAGCTAACTAGCTGCTATCCGAGTGGCTACTAGTGGCTAACGTCTCTGTCCCGAAGCAAGCACCAGTTAGCCTGGAGCTAGCCTATGCTAGGCCCATCTCCCGGCTAGCTGAAGAGGTCCATCAGCCACTCCTTGGGGCTACAATACCTATTTTGCCAATTGGCCTGAACCCCTTTTACTGCTGACACGGAGCCCCGCTGATCCATCACGACTGGTCTACCGACATAATCTGCCCAAGGGGGTTTCAACAGTCTCCTCCGTAGCGATGTCCCCTGAGTGCCCATCTGCTAGCCTGCTAGCCTCGGCCCACTAGCTGTCTAGAGCATATCGGACTGTTAGCTGAACAATTCCATAAGCCAATTTCTTGGGTTACAATAAAGATTTTGCCAATTGGCCTGGACCCTTTTACTGCCTACACGGAGCCTTGCCGATCCATCACGACTGCTCTGCCGACGTAACCACCCGAGGTGGCAACAACAGACTATTCCGTCGCGACGTCCCCCTAAGGCCCTTCTGCTAGCCTGCTAACCCTGGCCCGCTAGCTGTCTGAATCAGCGTGTCTCCAGCCCTCCTAGATACTGTCGTGGTAATTTCCTGTATTACTAAATGATGAGAGTTATAAACCACACACAAGTCAGAGTTATACTTAAACTTCATCTTTAATTCATATGAGCATCACCATAGCCCTTTGACTCTCAGATCAATTCAGTGTCTATAAATGAATTCTCTGAGAGTCCTTACAAAATAATTCTAGTATATTTTATAGCCAAGATGCACCCCTCTCAACTCACATGACGAACCACAGATCTCAGGAACTTCACAAAGGGCCTTTTACTTGAGAGAGGAGTATCCCATAGCCAGATAGCATTAGCTATAAATTATCGTTCAGTTTGGTCTCTAAGACGAGGTTCTAATCTCGTTCTTGGTACTTCATATTACCAAAACATTACCTCATCCAATGACATATATCAATTGTCAACTTTAGATACCCCCATCTCAAATACACCCCCTCCTGGACAAGCTCACTGAGGGGAGTGAGCCTCTAGGTCATATACTATGAAAGATAATTTCAAAATCAGAGGGGTAAAACAATGGTTCAAGACACTGCCATACTCCTCCCCCCAATGGGAAAAGGAGGGAGTGACTGGCGTACAGACATTGTGGAGCCCTTCACATGGTTTAACAGATACATTCACATATGAAGACAATGTTCAATTCTGACTTCTCCCTTTCTGATATTCTGCATATTACCAGACATGTAAAAGACAAGCCTGACCTCTCCCCTCTCTGGGCCCCAAGTGACTTTTCCCTAGAGAAGAAAGGAAAAATGCAACTCCCAACAGTATAGTCCAAAAGGAGACATTCTAATGACAAGTATCTCACATAAGCATATTATGAAAGTAAATAAAACATCTTATTTATCTATGTCACCTAACTAATTCTGATTCAGCTACGACAATACTCACTGGAACCTATGATCACTCGGCTATGCATGACTTTCCCAAATGTCAATATGCCTTGTCCATCGCTGCTTTGGTTAGTGATTATTGTCTTATTTCACTGTAGAGCCTCCAGCCCTGTTCAGTATGCCTTAGCTAGCCCTTTTGTTCCACCTCACCTGGTTTAAATTGTGTCTCTAGAGACAATACCTCTCTCATCGTCACTCAATGCCTAGGTTTACCTCCACTGTCATCACATCCTACCATACCCTTGTCTGTACATTATGCCTTGAATCTATTCTTCCGTGCCCAGAAACATGCTCCTTTTACTCTCTGTTCGGAACGCACCAGACAACCAGTTCTTATAGCCTTTAGCCATACCCTTATCCTCCTCCTCCTCTGTTCCTCTGGTGATGTAGAGGTTAATCCAGGCCCTGCAGCGCCTAGCTCCACTTCCATTCCCCAGGCGCTCTCATTTATTGACTTCTGTAACCGTAAAAGCCTTGGTTTCATGCATGTTAACATTAGAAGCCTCCTCCCTAAATTTGTTTATTCACTGCTTTAGCACACTCCGCCAACCCGGATGTCCTAGCCGTGTCTGAATCCTGGCTTAGGAGGGCCACCAAAAATCCTGAAATTTCCATCCCTAACTAACATTTTCCGACAAGATAGAACTGCCAAAGGGGGCGGAGTTGCAATCTACTGCAGAGTTCTGTCATACTATCCAGGTCTGTGCCCAAACAATTCGAGCTTCTACTTTTAAAAATCCTCCTTCCCAGAAACAAGTCTCTCACTGTTGCCGCTTGCTCTTGACCACCTTCTGCCCCCAGCTGTGCCCTGGACACCATATGTGAATTGATTGACCCCCATCTACCTTCAGAGCTCGTACTGTTAGGTGACCTAAACTGTGACATGCTTAACACCCTGGCCGTCCTACAATCTAAGATAGATGCCCTCAATCTCACACAAATTATCAATGAACCTACCAGGTACAACCCCAAATCCGTAAACACGGGCACCCTCATAGATCATCCTGACCAACCTGCCCTCCAAATAAACCTCTGCTGTCTTAGCGATCACTGCCTCATTGCCTGAGTTCTCCGTAAAACACTTCAGCGAGCAGGCCTTTCTAATCGACCTGGCCCGAGTATCCTGGAAGGATATTGACCTCATTCCGTCAGTAGAGGATGCCTGGTTATTCTTTAAAAGTGCTTTCCTCACCATCTTAAATAAGCATGCTCCATTCAAAAACTGTTGAACCAGGGCCAGATATAGCCCTTGGTTCACTCCAGACCTGACTGCACTTGACCAGCACAAAAACATCCTGTGGCGTACTTCATTAGCATCAAATAGCCCCCGCGATATGCAACTTTTCAGGGAAGTTAGGAACCAATATACACAGGCAGTTAGGAAAGCAAAGGCTAGCTTTTTCAAACAGAAATTTGTATTTTGTAGCACAAACTCCAAAGAGTTCTGGGACACTGGAGAATAAGAGCACCTCCTCCCAGCTGCCCACTGCACTGAGGCTAGGAAACCCTGTCACCACCGATAAATCCACGATAATTGAGAATTTCAATAAGAATTCTTCTACGGCTGGCCATGCTTTCCACCTGGCTACCCCTACCCCGGTCAACAGCCCTGCACCCCCCACAGTAACTTGCCCAAGCATCCACTCCTCCTTCACCCAAATCCAGATAGCTGATGTTCTGAAAGAGCTGCAAAATATGGACCCCTACAAATCAGCCGGGCTAGACAATCTGGACCCTCTCTTTCTAAAAATTATCTGCCGCAATTGTTGCAACCCTTTTTATTTAGCCTGTTCAACCTCTCTTTCGTATCGTCTGAGATCACCAAAGATTGAAAAGCTGCCGTAGTCATCCCCCTAACCAAAACTGTTACAGACCTATATCTATCCTACCCTGCCTTTCTAAGGTCCTCGAAAGCCAAGTTAACAAACAGATCACCGACCATTTCCAATCCCACCGTACCTTCTCTGCTATGCAGTTTGGTTTCCGAGCTTGTCATGGGTGCACCTCAGCCATGCTCAAGATCCTAAACGATATCATAACCGCCATCGATAAAATACTATACTGTGTAGCTGTCTTCATCGACTTGGCCAAGGCTTTCGACTCTGTCAATCACCACATTCTTATCGACAGACTCAACAGCCATGGCTTCTCAAATGACTGCCTCGCCTGGTTCACCAACTACTTCTCAGACAGAGTTCAGTGTGTCAAATCGGAGGGCCTGTTGTCCTGACCTCTGGCAGTCTCTATGGGGGTGCCACAGGGTTCAATTCTCGGGCCGACTCTTTTCTCTGTATACATCAATGATGTCACTTTTGCTGCTGGTGATTCTCTTATCCACCTCTACGCAGACGACACCATTCTGTATACTTCTGGCCCTTCTTTGAACCCTGTGTTAACTAATCTCCAGACGAGCTTCAATGCCATACAACTCTCCTTCCATGGTCACCAACTGCTCTTAAATGCAAGTAAAACTAAATGCATGCTCTTCAACCGATTGCTGCCCGCACCTGCCCACCCGTCAAGCATCACTACTCTGGACGGTTCTGACTTAGAATATGTGGACAACTACAAATATCTAGGTGTCTGGTTAGACTGTAAACTCTCCTTCCAGACTCACTAAGCATCTCCAATCCAAAATTAAATCTAGTATCGGCTTCCTATTTCGCAACAAAGCATCCCTCACTCATGCTTCCAAACATACCCTCGTAAAACTGACTATCCTACCGATCCTTGACTTCGGCAATGTCATTTACAAAATAGCCTACAACACTCTACTCAGCAAATTGGATGCAGTCTATCACAGTGCCATCCGTTTTGTCACCAAGCCCCATATACTACCCACCACTGTGACCTGTATGCTCTCGTTGGCTGGGCCTCGCTTCATATTCGTCGCCAAACCCACTGGTTCCAGGTCATCTATAAGTCTTTGCTAGGTAAAGCACCGCCTTATCTCAGCTCACTGGTCACCATAGCAGCACCCACCCGTAGCACATGCTCCAGCAGGTATATTTCACTGGTCACCCCCAAAGCAAATTCCTGCCTCACTAACTTTAAGCACCAGCTGTCAGAGCAGCTTACGTATCACTGCACCTGTACATAGCCCATCTGTAAATATCCCATCCAACTTCCTCCTCCTCATACTTTTATTTATTTATTTTTGCTCCTTTGCACCCCAGTATCTCTACTTGCACATTCATATTCTGCACATCTATGACTCCAGTGTTTAATTGCCAAATTGTAATTACTTCACCCTGGCCTATTTATTGCCTTACCTCCCTAATCCTACCTAATATGCACACACTGTATATAGACTTTTCTATTGTGTTATTGACTGTACGTTTGTTTATTCCATGTGTAACTCTGTGTTGTTGTTTGTGATGCACTGCTTTGCTTTATCTTGGCCAGGTCGCAGTTGTAAATGATAACTTGTTCTCAACTGGCCTACCTAGTTAAATAAAGGTGAAATAGTGTTTGTTTTTTTCATTGCTGAAGAGAAACTACAGTGTGGGAACTACAGTGTGGCCCTTTAAGCATCTATAACCACTGACCCAATTGTTATCCATTTGTGACCCTTTTCAATATTTTTACCAATGTTTTCTGTTTCTGTCTTACGTATACTTTAACATGGCTCGTTCCAGGAGTAGATCCCTGTCCCTCAGTCCAGTCCAAAGACACTGGGACACTCATCACATGAGGACCCCGCCCATCTCTCGAGGACCAAGGGTTGCTGGCCCCGCATATAAGCACCTGGAGGAGGTGGAGTCTACAGAGATGGAGGCAGAGTCTTTAAGAGGGTATGTAAGGGCAGGAATCAGAAAACCAGTCTGTATTTGGTGTATTTGTATTTTTTATGGATCCCCATTAGCTGCTGTCAATGCAGCTCCTCTTCTTAGGGTCCAGCAAAATTAAGGCAGTTTATACCATTTTAAAAACATGAAAATACATTCACAGATTTCACAGCACACATCTCCTTCACATATAGTTGATCAGGCTGTTGATTTTGGCCTGTGGAATGTTGTCCCACTCCTCTTCAATGGCTGTGTGAAGTTGGTGGAGTTGGTGGGAACTGGAACACGCTGTCGTACACATCAATTCAGAGCATCTCAAACATGCTCAATGGGTGACATGTCTGGTGAGTGTGCAGGCCATGGAAGAACTGGGACATTTTCAGCGTCCAGGAATTGTGTACAGATCCTTGCAACATGGGGCTGTGCATTATCATGCAGAAACATGAGGTGATGGCGGCGGATGAATGTCACGAAAATGGGCCTCAGGATCTTGACATGGTATCTCTGTGCATTCAAATTGCCATCGATAAAATGCAATTGTGTTCATTGTCCGTAGCTTATGACTACCCTAACCATAACCCCACCGCCACCATGGGCACTATGTTCACAACGTTGACATCAGCAAAACGCTCACTCACACGACGCCATACACATGATTTGCATTTCTGAGGCCGGTTAGACGTTCTGCCCTATTCTCTAAAATGACATTGGAGGAGGCTTATGATAGAGAAATTAACATTAAATTCTCCGGCAACAACTCTGGTGGACATTCCTGCATTCATAACGCCAATTGCACGCTCCCTAAAAACTTGAGACATCTGTGGCATTGAGTTGTGTGACAAAACTGCACATTTTAGAGTAGCTTTTAATTGTGCCCAGCACAAGGTGCACCTGTGTAATGATCATGCTGTTTACTCAGCTTCTTGATATGATACACCTGTCAGGTGGATGAATTATCTTAGAAAAGTAGAAATGCTCACTAACAGAAATGTAAACAAATTTGTGAACAAAACCTTGGAGAAATACTTTTAGAAATAATATTTAAAAAACTGTGTGTGTCTAACATTTCTGGGATTTTTTATTTCAACTCATGAAACACGGGACCAACATTTTACATGTTGCGTTTATATTTTTGTTCAGTATAATATTCAAGAGTATAAATCTTCTGTTTACCTTTAACTAACTTGAGCAAAATTTACTTAAATGACTTAATGCTGCAAAATGTAACTCTTTGGGCTACCCAACAAAATTCACATAGAAATGTGAGTTATAGATTTGTCTTTCTCATTGAAATCAAGTCTAAGGAATGGTAGATCTGTTCTATTGCTATTTCTATGAAGTTTAGTTTTTGTATCTTTTACTTTTGGTTTTGTACACAGCTGAAAATACAATATTTGTGGTTAAGGAAAATATATTTCACAGTGGTTTAGATGGTACAATAATTATCTACACTACACTTGCTTGTTTTGTCAAACATACAGAAGTTAGGCGAACTATTCGAATTTGAGCAACCAGGTAATGTCGGAGTGATTTTTGCAAAGTGCATTTTTAACACAATTAAGGTTTAAATACTTCCAAAGTATTACCTTGGTAAATTTTTGGTAACTCAAAGATGGTCTACGAAGTGCTAGATAGACAGTAAAATAGGGAAAAGTTTAAAGTGCAACCATGCTTGTATATTTTTCCCTTTATTCTGAATATCGAGAAACCTATTCCTTGCTGTAGCGCTATTCCACATTTGTCATCATTGCCTTTCCAAACACTGCGTCGGTGGTGCAAAATATAGTCACTCCTTTGCAGCAGATATTCAGCACATGCCAAGCCATAAGCATTAACCATGACTCTGCACTATTGACCCTATCTTCAGAATGCATTCAGTCTGGGATATTGACAACACAGCGTCTTAACAGTTAGCTCTGTGTGTGATTTAAATGCACGCCGCTATTGAAAACACATTCTAATACTGCATACTGGCAGCGATTGAAGAAAGCATCTCAGCTATTCAATTGCAACGAGAAGTCCAAAATTAGATTGAATAGAGCAGTCAACATGAGACGAAACCCCGCTGGCACTTTCTTTGCAGAGGAGTATCCGTCAAATGTTCTCACAAGACGGTGGGCACCTGATGTAGCATTATGATGCCATGATTAGGGAGCAACCCTAGAGAGCGGGTCAGTGGTGTCAAAATAATTGATTGATTATGCTTTAGAAAGAATAAGAATAGAGGAGATACTCAACTGTACTGTACTATACTGATTGTCAATTCTTGTGAGAAACCCCTTCCACACACACACATATTAAGAGGCTTCAGTGGTTAAGTACCTAGCTCAAGGGCACAATGGCAGGAGATGGTACCTGGGATCAGAGTGATGCATCAGAAGCTGAGGCTTGACACTGTCTCCATTTTGACAATATATTATTTATTGTAAATCCAAGGTTAGAAAACGTTTCGGTCAGAGACCTTCATTAGACAGATCTCTTTGAACACAAAACCCCCTTTTATGGGATCCGAGAGCAGCCAGCCCTCCGGTGGCCATTTCACTTCTTCTGAAGTTCAGTGTTTCCTTTTAGAAAATCTTTGTTAAAATGTAAATTTACACATTCCTCCACACGTTACTACAGTACAATGCACCCAATTGCCAGGTAAGGGACCAATCATGCTAATGCTGATTGAAAAACTGAGAAAGGGAGAGCAAGCTATCATACCCTGATTCAACTGCTGAAGTTAGCAAACGAGGCACTGTAGTGAGTGTGAAGGAATGACGGCAGCGTTCAAAGCGCTAAATTACATCAAACTGTAGCCTCACCAACATTGTGCACGTCCGCCATTGTGTTAAATTTGACATACCAAAACGACACAGCTGATAACACCAGCAAAAAAATGCCTATAAAAGAATCATACCATGTCTATAGTCATACTCTAAAGTAAGCTATTTCTATTTAACCAAGGAGACCTTGTGCACGTCTGCTGTTGTTTTGAATTCAACATACCAAAAGATACTGCTGGTTACCATTATTATAATTTTTTCTTAGTAAATGCCAGACAAACACCAGTTAAAA
Source organism: Salvelinus fontinalis (assembly GCF_029448725.1). Classification (NCBI taxonomy): domain Eukaryota; kingdom Metazoa; phylum Chordata; class Actinopteri; order Salmoniformes; family Salmonidae; genus Salvelinus; species Salvelinus fontinalis. Next base: position 39,584,633 of record NC_074665.1, on the reverse strand, counting down.
AGGCCTGTAAAACAAAGCATTGCCCAATCATATCTCCATGTCACTGTCAATACTGACAACACTATTCTTATTTTACCAAGGAGGTTTAGTTAGCATAATTTGCTGGCAGCTTGGAACTTGAGTGACGATGTGACTATGTAAGATGTCTGTCATTATAGCGATCCCAAATACGTTCGAAATGACACCGCTATTCCCAACATAGTGCACTACTTTTGACCAATGCCGTATTCATGGTTGCACCTCCATAAATCGGTCGCGTAACACCATTGTTATGAGCATTCTAAAATCAAATCAACGTTTATTAGTCACATGCACAGGATACAGGGTGAAAACGGTCATGTAAAATGGTTACTTGCAAGCTCTTCTCAACAGTGCAATACACATTTATATAAAAAAGTTATAAAAAGTAGTACAAAATGTAGTACAAAACGAAATATACACTGCTCAAAAAAATAAAGGGAACACTTAAACAACACAATGTAACTCCAAGTCAATCACACTTATGTGAAATCAAACTGTCCACTTAGGAAGCAACACTGATTGATAATACATTTCCCATGCTGTTGTGCAAATGGAATAGACAAAAGGTGGAAATTATAGGCAATAAGCAAGACACCCCCAATAAAGGAGTGGTTCTGCAGGTGGTGACCACAGACCACTTCTCAGTTCCTATGCTTCCTGGTTGATGTTTTGGTCACTTTTGAATGCTGGCGGTGCTTTCACTCTAATGGTAGCATGAGACGGAGTCTACAACCCACACAAGTGGCTCAGGTAGTGCAGCTCATCCAGGATGGCACATCAATGCGAGCTGTGGCAAGAAGGTTTGCTGTGTCTGTCAGCGTAGTGTCCAGAGCATGGAGGCGCTACCAGGAGACAGGCCAGTACACCAGGAGACGTGGAGGAGGCCGTAGGAGGGCAACAACCCAGCAGCAGGACCGCTACCTCCACCTTTGTGCAAGGAGGAGCACTGCCAGAGCCCTGCAAAATGACCTCCAGCAGGCCACAAATGTGCATGTGTCTGCTCAAACGGTCAGAAACAGACTCAATGAGGGTGGTATGAGGGCCCGACGTCCACAGGTGGGGGTTGTGCTTACAGCTCAACCACTCCTTTATTGGGGGTCTTGCTAATTACCTATAATTTCCACCTTTTGTCTATTCCATTTGCACAACAGAATGTGACATTTATTGTCAATCAGTGTTGCTTCCTAAGTGGACAGTTTGATTTCACAGAAGTGTGATTGACTTGGAGTTACATTGTGTTGTTTAAGTGTTCCCTTTATTTTTTTGAGCAGTGTATATACAGTTGAAGTCGGAAGTTTACATTGACTTAGGTTGGACCCATTAAAACTCATTTTTCAACCACTCTACAAATATCTTGTAAACAAACTATAATTTTAGCACATCTACTTTGTGCATGACACAAGTAATGTTTCCAACAATTGTTTACAGACAGATTATTTTAATGTATCACAATTGCAGTGGGTCAGAAGTTTACATACATTAAGTTGACTGTGCCTTTAAACAACTTTGAAAAATCAAGAAAATTATGTCATGGCTTTAGAAGCTCCTGATAGGCTAATTGACATAATTTGAGTCAATTGGAGGTGTACCTGTGGATGTATTTCAAGGCCCACCTTCAGACGAAAGTTGAGTGGTGCCCAGTCATTCTTAGCAAGGGTTAATTATATTTTTGTCTAAATTAGCAAATGTTATACCACATCTAAAGTCAATCTGACAACATCTCAATGATGACCAGAGGTTTTTCAGCAAATGATTTGCCTCCAATTGAAAATGCATTGAGTACAACGTTCAGTCTAGGAGTCAGTCTTCAAAATAATGTTCAAAACAATATTGTGCTGAAACGTGCATCCCATGAGTAGACCCTGGCCAAAAGTAGTGCACTTCAAAATGAATAGGGTGTCATTTGGGATGTGACCATAGCTCTCCCAGAGCATATTTTGCACTTAAAAGTCCCTGGCAGTATTCTTATTAACATGCCAACCTGATTGAGTATCACAGTGACTTGTAAGATACACACTGCTGTCAAACTCTTTATATATGACCTATTTCCATAATTAACATTCTTAAACAGTGCAGCATGCAGGCAGCTCAGCATATTATTTCAAGGGCTGTGAGAAGATCTCCTCCTATAGCACTGCACAAACACACGCAAACACATACAGTATGCAGACTAGTATGCATGCATACACACACTATGCACACACACATTCAGTGTGCAGACTTTTCACGCATTACACACACACACACACACAAAGTATGCACGTGCACATGTAGAGTATGCACATTCCGTCACGTGTGCGCACACACACATAAACACCCCCACAGTATGCATTCACAAACAAACAAATACACACACCCTCATGCAGAGAAAGAGAGAGAACTAACTAGGATTTTTTTTAAAGCCGCAGAGGAATCTGTAGCCATAGGCAATTATTGGTAACATGAGGCTTGCAAATGCTCGGGGAATGAGTGTTTTTTTTCTTCACCGACGTGCAAAGATTGTGACAGTTATATTTGACTAGTTTAACAAATTAACTATTGATAACCCGTTTAAAGATCCATCAGCAAAGCAAGGCCAATGGAAGTACGATTGACCTATTTCTATACTTAACAGCCATACAACACTAACATCCCCACCCCCCTTGTTGCCATGGAGACACCCTCTCTCCTGGAATGAGCAGTAAAAGATGGAGAGAGAGTGAGAGGGAGCGAGAGAGAACACAGCGACAGAGTTAGGGAGTGAGAAAGAGAGTGAGAGAGGGAGGGAGACAGAGAGAGAGGGGGAGGAAGGGAGAGAGAGAGAGAAAGACCAAAGAGAGAGAGAGAGAAAACAAGAGCGGGAAAATGTGCATGAGAAGTCACCTGTGTTTGACAGTAAATCCCCATAGAGCATTGCCAGTTTCATTAAACACTGTCAGAAACACATATTTACCATTCACAGATGAAGAATGGATTGAAACCTAATTTGTTATGACAGTTATTTTTAGACATTTTACAATGCCCAGGCTTCCACCTATTATACAGAAGAACGGGGAAAGTAATTAAAAATGTAAACTCAGTTATGGTCCAAACGGTCTCTGAAGTCAGACAATAATAATGGCTCACTCCTAAAGGCTTGTTGAGCGGGTCTTAGTAGGTTTTACTAACAACGTATGAGATTTAAGACACCTTTTAGAGTTAAAGCTCAATACAGTACCACATGTTTCTGTGTCAGTATAGTATAAGACATCTTATTCTAGTGACCTTGGACACAATAGTCTCTGGTGTATATGATTTATGTTTTTTTATGGGGTTTAAAAGACACAATCTTTTTTTTTCTTGTTTACTTGTAAAAGGTCCAAAAATATCCCCAACACTTAAGCATAGAGATGGGGCTGGGGAAATGTAACCACTCTCAAAATCATAGCTGGAGCTATGGATACAAGGACCCGACAGTCCACGAGAAAGACATGATAGTTCAAAACTAGGATTCAAATGACAACATAAACATAATTGAGTAATATAACTTTAATTTGGGTTTCGGTAGAGTAAGACAATTGTACTAAGCTCCCAAAACATTTATAAGTTATATTCTTCGAGAATAATATTGCAGGAAATACCCCAGATTGTGCCTTTAAAGCCAGTTAGCCCGATGGCGTTATTTAACATTTTGCTGTCAAATAGCATCTTCAACGCTGCAACACTTTCGGTTCTTCAGGCAACGTTCCTTGATTCATATGCACTCACCCACCTAATGCTAGGCCTAATTTCAACATTTCTGCTATCTGGACATTCAGGTATTCTTTCAGGCAGGTTTTCATATAGCCGTTCAAACCCGGGTCAGGCATACCCCAGCTTTGATGCTAAAGCCTTAAATCTCTGATAAGGTTGTCACAAGAGAAAGAATTTTCAGTTAAACATTTACGCAGCCAGAGTAGACTGTCCATGCCGTAGATCATTAAAAATTCCAAAAGATTATCTCTCTCGTGAAATGAGAAATCATGCAATAAAGGTCTGGTAACAAAAGGTCATAATCTCCACCCATTTTTTTTCTGTTCTCTGCATCCCTGCAGGTTTGACAGTGGAAGGGATGGAGGTGACGATCACCAGCACAGCGGGTTCCCGAATATGCAAACCATGTCTCGTTCCGCAGAGAAGAAGGGATGCAGGGATGTTCCCTGCACCCGTCTTGACAGAGGAATAACACCTGCTCCTCCCTCTCTCCGCACGCACTCCGTCCCTATCATCCCCTCTCTCCAGGAACACGACCGCGAGACGGGTCACGTGGACGGGAGCCGGAAGAGGGTGTCGCATGGAGGAGGTCTTGCCGGGCCAGGTTACATGGCGCAGGCACCTGCCGGTGGCAGAAGCCACACCCCCCCTAACTCCTCCTCCTCCACCTCTGTGACTGTACTAGAGTTAGAGGACAGACCCAGTCATGTGCGTCCCTACAACATCAAGACTGCACTGGTGTCAGAGACAAGCCCTATTCACACGCACCAGGGCTCCTCTGAAACTCTAGTAGGGCCAGGGGACCCGTTCCAACACTCTAGCCTTGTGGCCTCTGGGACAGCAGAATCCGGATCAGGTGTTGCCGGGTTGAACAGCACAAACACTTTTATTGCTGTGACCGTGCTGGAGTCCAAGAAAAAGAGCATGCGGTATACACCCAGACTGCTCTACAGCTTTCCCAAGAGCAGGGGTCCTCAGGCAGGTGTCCAAAGAGAGGCCCAGGGGCTTGGTAAACAAAACGTCCCCCTGGTGAATGGAGGGGCAAACGGCTTCCTGTCAACAGTGGTGGGAAAAGGTGCTGGAATTTATTGTGCCAAACCTTCTGCCAGCTGATTGGATTATTTCTCGCCAACTTGCAAGGAGAGACTCTGCCCACCTGCATCGATGACACGGGAGGGGGTAGGACCACCTGCTTAACTAATTGGCCCCTAGTTTCTGTAAAAGAGCCACAGCAGCCTGGACTGCAGAGAGGAATGAATTCATACATTTAAGACACTGAAAACACACACACATGTATGTGAATAATGTGAAACAATGCAGACAGACATAAAGACCAGTGGGAGCTTGATATAAATGTGTATTTGAAAAAAATATAAATGATTTATATGCACTATTTAAACAAAGCTTCTACTTAGAAATCAAAATAGTGTGTTATCTCTATGTTGTTTCTCTATTGTAAAGAAATCAAATTATACATGTCATATATATATATGTCCTATAAACATATATTTGACATGACAACGTGACAAAATAAAGACAAAGACTACAGTGTTGAAGGGTGTGTGGTTGATTGAATTTCTGAAACATATTTCAGATTAATCTTTGTTTGTGTCTCTCAAATCGGTGTGGGTATAGCCCAGTAAAATGTATAGCAAAATAAGTTTATCCTATATGACACATTATGTCAACATGTGCTGCCTATGGGATTATTCACTGTGCTGAACGAGGTCTCTCTAATACATCTTCTTCCATCGAAAGATGAATCAAGTCACACCCAGAGCATCTCATGCCAGACCACCGCGGTGTTCCTCCCCGGTAAAAGCAAGGTCCTCCATTTGATAAAGAGCATCAGACGGATTTAATCATTTACTTGTTTATCTCTTCCCCAAAACAGCCTCGTTAATTAAAGTGCCGGTCTCATTATTTTTGCATCAGCTGTTTATAAAAATTGTAGCGAGGAGAGCAGAAAAGTTTTTAACTAGCCAATCTTCAGGTGAGGACATTTCTCAAGAGGAATTAATCAGGCAAAAGATGAAAGCACCGGCGCATGTCCCTGGTCCTGTTCACAACAAAGTAGAGCAACACAGAGGGAAAATGTTGTCTTTCCATCCATATTAGTAACACTTTTTTTCTCCTCAACTGTTTTTAATCAGTTCTACAAGCAGCAAAATGACTGTGCAAAATGTACCGGTAACTAATGAGTGGGAAATGGGATTGCAGAGGGTGAGTAGCCTACTCATACAGAAAGAGCAAAAACGTATTTTAGATGCCATTTTGATCAATCAAATCGTATTTGTCACATGCTTTGTAAACAACAGGTATAGACTAACAGTGAAATGCTTACTTATGGGCCCTTCCCAACAATGCAGATGTAATGTATAACTTTAGTCCGTCCCCTCGCCCCGACCCGGGCGCAAACCAGGGACCGTCTGCACACATCAACAACAGTCACCCACGAAGCATCGTTACCCATCGCTCCACAAAAGCCGCAGCCCTTGCAGAGCAAGGGGAACCACTACTTCAAGGTATCAAAGCGAGTGAACCGCTATCAGCGATTGAACCGCTATTAGCGCGCACCACCGCTAACTAGCTAGCCATTTCACATCGGTTACACAGAGAAAAATATAGAACAAATAATAACACAAGGAATGCATACACAATGAGTAACAATAACTTGGCTAGATACACAGGATACCCGCGCCGAGTCGATGTGCAGGGGTACGAGGTAATTGAGGTAGATAAGTACATTGTAGACATGACTATAGTCGCAATGCATGCAAGTGAGTTTATCCCCTCTTTTCCCCGTCAATATTCCATATTATTGAACAACATTTGGGACCTCAGCTGAGAACTTCATTCCCTAAACGGTCACCAGGTGGCACTGCGATCGGTTCGCAAATTTTCTAAGAAAAAGGGTGTTTCATTTATTAGCATTATCCAATAGGCATTATTTTAAATGACCTCCAATATATTCCACAAAGTTGTCAAAAGTGACACTCGAATCACAGAGAACGATTAATTATGATCACCTCCTTCCGTTCGAATACTCGAGAAAGGTGTTGTTGTTAAAAACAACATTTTTATCTGCATCTTTTACAGCAAACAATGATGGAAAGCTAACTAATTAAATGGCGCTAACTGGCTAATATTTTATTTTTGTTAAAGGAGAAACAGAAAAAGATAGACAGAATTAGGATTACAAATCATATGTTGTAATTCAAAGGGAAAAATGCAGCATTTCCTCATTGGCAATCTATCTGTTCTATGTACCGAACTGTGAGGCAAAACTGAAACCTAGCCACTCTCTTGTATCTTAGCAACAGTAGCTAGCTAGCTTGCTACACACGTTTTTTGCTAGCTAGCTAACGTTATATCCCAACAACATTGACACTCAATATATTTATTTCTCAGCCATATTCAAAATTGAATTCAAGCAGGATAGCCTTTATTGAAATTGTTAGTTGACTTTGTAACATTTGCCAGGCTCCCGGGTTTGCAGCATCGCATTAGTGGAAACTAAGACTGTTCTCGGGGCAGGTTGTAGCTAGATATGTTCGAGTCGTGTTGGGAGCAATTGTAGCATTTTAGCTAACCCTAAACCTTTTCATAACCTTAACCTAATTCTCCTAACCTACCATGTTAATTATCCTAACCTGCTGCTTAAGTTCTCCTAACCTGTGCTACGAAAAGTCAAACCTGCCCTGAGAATAGTCTTGGTTTCCACTAATGGAATACAGCCCAGGGTTCACGTCTCATCCGAGCAGCCCAGCTATATAGCACAATTTGGCTAGCTAATATATATATATATATATATATAAATATATACTGTTTACATTATAATACATTTACATTACATTCAATTCAAGGCAGATTAACTATTTAGCAGGAATGTGCTCAGATGGGCTGGAAACATAGTTTTTATTGTATCAAATCGACCTCTCCACCGTAGGTAGCTAGCTAGTTAGCTACATTAGCCACTGAAATCACTGCTCAAATTTCAATCAATAGAATAATGCCGTGACAGTTTAATCAAACAGGAGTAGAATGTTATAGCTATGTCTATTCTTACCTTGATCGTCAGTATTAGCTCCTCTTTGCCCATATCTCCAATATTATTTTGAGGCTCACACTAAATAATACATGTCCAGGCAATGTTGTTCTGCACTAAGATGGGTTGTTGACTGATGTTGCAGCATCTTAGCCTGACTTATCCTGACTTTCGGACAATTGTGTAATTCATAAACAACATAACTATTGAAATGCAAGCAGCAGGTGATGAGACTAGTAACAGAAAGTATTACAATACCAAAACATAAAAACCATAACATGTCACTCAAGTCAACCTTAACATGATTGTAATACAGTAATCAGTACTATTGTCACACCCTGATCTGTTACAGCTGTCTTGTGCTTGTCCCCACCCCCTCCAAGTCTCTCCCATTTTCCCCATTATTCCCTGTGCATTTGTACCTGCGTTTTCTGTTTGTCTGTTGCCAGTTTGTCTTGTCCTGTCAAGCCCTAACAGCGTGTTCCCATGTTTTCTGTGCTCTAGTTTTATTTTTTCTTAGTCTTCCCAGTTCTGACCTTTCTGCCTGTCCTGACCCTGATCCTGCCTGCCGTTCTGTACCTGCCTGACTCTGATTTGGATTACAACCCTTTGCCTGCCTTGACTTACCTTTTGCCTGTCCCTTGTACAATAATAAACTCTGAGACTCATACTATCCGCGTCCTGTGTCTGCATCTGGGTCTTAGCTTGACTCCTGATTGTAAGAACTGACCATGACTGACCAGCAGACTCGGACCAGCCCCGCAATGCCGTCTCCTCCCAAGGAGACACCATTGGAAGACACATTGGCTTACTTCAAGGTCTATTGGAAGGATTCCAGACCTTGGCGGAACGCCATGACCGTGCCTTCAATACATTGCTGGAGCAATTCCGTGGATTGTCTGTTAGGCAGCCAGCCTAACCGTAACCTCCCAGCCCCTCAGTAACCCCGCTGCCAGCAGCGCTTTTCTCCAGCCCACCTCGGCTTCCCGAAAACCCTGCTTACCTCCTCCGTAACGCTTCGCTGGAGATTCAGGAACCTGTCTGAAGTTTCTCTCCCAGTGTTCCCTCATCTTTGAGCTACTGCCCTCGTCCTTTCCCTCGGACCGCTCGAAGATAGCGTATCTTGTAACGCTGATGTCCGGGAGGGCTCTCGCCTGGGCTACAACGGTGTGGGAACAACAATCTGCCGTGTGCTGCAGGCTGACGGAGTTTGTGGCGGAGGTGAGTATTCCCTGGGCTATCAGCCCCTGCTCTTCCCTGAGCAAGAGGAAGAGGTCGGCATACCTTTGGCCCAGATGTTTGTCCGCCGCTGTCGTCATACGTGGAAGAGAGCCTTGTCGGCCCTTCTCAAGACTACCTTCAGGTATCGACAACAAGCGGACCACCACCGGACCCCGGCTCCCCAGTATTGTATCGAGCAGAAGGTATGGCTGTCCACCCGGGACCTGCCCCTCCGGGTAGAGTCCCGCAAACTTTTCTACCGGTTTATCGGCCCTTTCCACATCTCCAAGGTCATTAGCCCTTGTGCTGTTCATCTTCTGTTCCCCCGTACCCTCCATATACATCCCACTTTTCATGTGTCTAAAATCAAACCCATGTCTCACAGCCCTTTGTCTCCTGTTTTCAGGCCCACCACTCTCCCCCGTCTCATCGACGTTCTACCGGCCTACATGGTGAGGCGTCTCCTGAAGGTTCTACCTTGGGGCAGAGGATTCCAGTACCTGGATGACTGGGAGGGTTATGGCCCAGAGGAGTGGTGCTAGGTCCCCGCTAGGGACATCCTGGACCCAGGCCTCATCGCTGATTTCCAACGTCGCCACCCCGGTCAACCAGGTACGCACCCATGTAGGACGCAAGGTGGCGCACCTAGAGGGGGGGAGGTACTGTCACACCCTGATCTGTTTCACCTGTCTTTGTGCTTGTCTCCACACCCTTCAGGTGTCGCCCATCTTCCCCATTATCACCAGTGTATTTATACTTGTGTTCTCTCTTTGTCTGTTACCAGTTTGTTTTGTCCGTCAAGCTTACCAGCGTTCATCCCCTTGCTCCTGTCTTTTTCTATAGTTCCTGTTTTCTAGTTTTCCTGGTTTTTACCATTCTGCCTGCCCCGACCCTGAGCCTGCCTGCCGCTCTGTACCTTGTCATTACCGCCCTGGATTGTTGACCTCTGCCTGCCTTGACACTGAGACTGCCTGCCGCTCTGTACAGTTTGACTCTGATCTGGATTACTGACCTCTGCTTGCCCTTGACTTGTCGTTTTGCCTGCCCCTGTTCTAGTAATTAACTTTTGTTACTTCGACACTGTCTGCATCTGGGTCTTCCCTAAAATGTGATGGGGAGTTTTACCTATCCACCGTGCTTCTACACCTGCATTGCTTGCTGTTTGCGGTTTTAGGCTGGGTTTCTGTACAGCACTTTGTGACATCAGCTGATGTAAGAAGGGCTTTATAAATACATTTGATTGATACACTATGTCTGTCACCAGAGTGGTATACCACAAAGCAAGCTAGATCTACTCAGGGTTTTCTAAAGCTAGCCCGATTTAGTTTGCTTCATATTCCAGGTCAGGCTTCATCCGTATTACGAGGGTGGATATTGCTCGACCTTCTGCCTGCCACTAACTCTAGCAGACTTGTAACTGCACGTGTATGTTGCACATGGTTAGTCGAACGCCAAACTTTTCATTGAGACAATTCTGAAACATCAACCCGTTGGTGAGTCAGTGCCACATTTTAATATGTGCTGAAATCAAAATGAAAGAAAAGTTATCTTGCAAATTCAACAGACTATGGTAAGAAATGGGCTTTTAGAAGTGCTCTCTTTATATTATTAATTATAGTTAATTTTATTTTTATTTTACCTTTATTTAACTAGGCAAGTCAGTTAATTTTACCTGTCGACAACTTCCGGTGAAATTGGAGGGCGCGCAATTCAAATAAAAAATCATAAAAATTATGGATATTAAACATCTAGGTACATACAAGTGTCTTATATCGGTTAATCTAACTGCAATGTCCGATTTACAATAGGCTTTACAGCAAAAGCATGCCATGCGATTGTTTGAGGACAGCGCCCCACATCAAAATATTTTTTGATGTGGGCAAGCACCTGGACAAGCACCTTTTCCCACTCCTATTGCTCCCTATGGAACAGCTTGTTGCCTTGTGGCCATAGACATACAGTGAAATTTTGAGATTATTCAGACCCCTTCCATTTTTCCACATTTTGTCAATTTACAGCCTTGTTCTAAAATGGGTGAAATAATTTTTTCCCCTCATCAATCGACACACAATACCCCATAATGACAAAGCGAAAACAGTTTTTAAATTAAAATTAAAAAACAGAAATACCTTATTTACATAAGTATTCAGACCCTTTGCTATGAGACTCGAAATTGAGCTCAGGTGAATCCGGTTTCCATTGATCATCCTTGAGATGTTTCTACAACTTCATTGGAGTCCATCTGTGGAATTAATTGATTGGACATGATTTGGAAAGGCACACACCTGTTTATATAGGGTCCCACAAATGACAGTGTATGTCAGAAAAAAAAGCTAGCAATGAAGTCAAAGAAATTGTCCGTAGAGCTCCGAGACAGGATTGTGACGAGGCACAGATCTGGGAAGGGGTACCAAAAAATGTCTGCAACATTGAAGGTCCCCAAGAACATTATTAAGAAGTTTGGAATCACCAAGACTCTTCCTAGAGCTGGCCGCCCAGCCAAATTGAGCAATCGGGGAGAAGGGCCTTGGTCAGGGAGGTGACCAAGAACCCAATGGTCATTCTGACAGCTCCAGAGGTCCTCTGTGGAGATGGAAGAACCTTCCAGAAGGACAAACATCCAGCACTCCACCAAGCACGCCTTTATGGCAATGGCCAGATGGAAGCCACTCCTCAGTAAAAGGCACATGACAGCCCGCTTTGAGTTTGCCAAAAGGCACATAAAGGACTCTCAGACCATGAGAAACAAGATGCAGTGGTCTGATGAAACCAAGATTGAACTCTTTGGCCTTAATGCCAAGTGTCATGTCTGGAAGAAATCTGGCACCATCCCTACGGTTAAGCATGGCAGTGGCATCATCATTCTGTGGGGATGTTTTTCAGCGGCAGGGACTGGGAGACTAGTCAGGATCAAGGGAAAGATGAACGGAGCAAAGTACAGAGATATCCCTAATGAAAACCTGCTTCAGAGTGCTCAGGACCTCAGACTGGGACAAAGGTTCTCCTTCCAACAGGACAATGACCCTAAGCACACGGACAACACATTGCAGGAGTGGTTCGGGGCAAGTCTCTGAATGTCCTTGAGTGGCGCAGCCAGAGCCCGGACTTGAACCCGATCGAACATCTCTGGAGAGACCTGAAAATAGCTGCGCAGCGACGCTCTCCATCCAACCTGACAGATCTTGAGAGGATCTGCAGAGTAGAATGAGAGAAACTCCCGTCGTACACAAGAAGACTCGATGCTGTAATTGCTGCCAAAGGTGCTTCAAGAAAGTACTGAGTAAAGGGTGTGAATACTTGTGTAAATGTGATATTTAAGTTTTATATTTTTATACATTTGCAAACATTTCTTAACCAGTTTTTGCTTTGTCATTATGGGGTATTGTGTGTAGATTGATGAGGGGGGAAAAACTAACTTAATCCAATTTAGAATAAGGCTGTAACGTAACAACATTATCAAAATGTTAGGAATGTACTGTATAAGCCATGGAGTGGTTTTGGAACCTCTAGCCCTGGTAATTTGACTGTTAATTAAAACTTGTTAGGGCTCGGATCCTTTTTCAGAATTAACGCCTGACTGACGTGCCCAAAGTAACCTGCCTGTTACTCAGGCCCAGAAGCCAGGATATGCATATAATTGGTAACATTGGATAGAAAACACTTTGAAGTTTGATGAAATGTTAAAATAATGTATGAGACTATAACACAATTGATATGGTAGGAGAAAATCCAAAGAAAAACCAACTGGATTTTATTTTTTGAGAACCCATGCTCTTACAATGAAAAGCAATTGGTCCTATGCAATTCCAGCTCCCAGATTTCAATTCCTATGGCTTCCACTAGATGTCAACAGTCTTTGTTCAAGGTTTCAGGCTTGTTTCTTCCCAAACGAGGAAGAATTTTGAGTTTTGGTACTCGGAGTCGAAGTCGGAAATCAGTCTGTGGGCGCCCGACGAATTAGCCCTTGCTAATTTTACTCTTTTTATTGAACATACTTCTTTCCGTATTAAATATAGTTTAATTAAATTTTAGGGTAAAGAGAAACATAGTTTGACTTGTTTTAACAAAGTTTATCGGTAGCTTTTTGGATTCCTTTGTCTGCATGTTGAATGAGTGGATTACTCAAATCGATGGCGCCAACTAAACAGACTTTTTGTGATATAAAGAAGGAATTTATCTAACAAAACGACGATGCATGTTGTAGCTGGGACCCTTTGGATTGAAAATCAGAGGAAGATTTTCAAAAAAGTAAGTGATTATTTAATCGCTACTTGTGATTTTATGAAGCCAGTGCTGGTTGAAAAATATGTTGATGTGGGGCGCCGTCCTCAAACAATCGCATGGCATGCTTTCGCTCTAAAGCCTATTGTAAATCTGACAATGCAGTTGGATTAACAAGAATTTAAGCTTTTAACCGATATAAGACACTTGTTTGTACCTAGATGTTTAATATCCATGTGTGATTATTTATTTGAATTGCGCGCCCTCCAATTTCAACAGAAATTGTCGACAGGTGTCCCGCTGATGGGACGCCTAACCCTTTAAACTCATGGGTAAATTAGCAATGGCTTCCAGTCTTGACTTGAATGAGGACGGCCATCTATGGGTTATATGTCTATGGTTTGTTCCAGGCTGTCAGTTTGTCTTTTGCAAATCTGAAAATACAATAATGTGAAAAATGTACAGTTTGGAAAGCAAATTATGTCCTTGCTAAATGTGTAATGTCATAGGTATTTAAAACATTTTACAAACCATTTTTTTAGATTAATTAAATATTTACTCAGTTGTCTTCCTCAAATGAAGGGGATGATGACACAATCTTTGCCAGGGGGAAGGGAGGTAATTTGATTTAATTGGTCCTCAACTCTTGACTCAGAAACTTCATTAAGAATAAATGTTAGCTGTGAGTTAGCCTGCCACACAGCAGGTTTGTTTTGAAGGATTTGTTGCCATAGAAATGTACCTGGCTAAAAGGTGAGACAACTACTTAAGGCCTTTGCAGATTGTATGATTTTAGCTGTCCTATGCCACGATTTTTCTGTCCCAGACAAAATGTAAAAGTCGTCTGCAAATGTTTAGGTCGTAAATAATTGTCGGAGGTCTTGGCTTTTCAGTGTGACAGGGTCTAGGTCTGCCGATTAAGTACCACTATGTGGTAGGGTCTGACAAATTCTGGCAATGTCAGATTTGTTTTGCCTTGATCGTGTAGTGTGGCTGGTGTTACTGACCAAAAGGAGCACTGAGTATGCACGGATTATTGTGAATAGTCAGATAAAAATAAAAGTTTGATTTAAATGTTTACATGCTGTGGACCGCCTTAACTATCCATTCGTGGAGAGCTCCTATCGGGTGGTGGTGCGGATCCGTGGTTGCCATTCCCAAGAGGTAGTTTACCCTCTTCTTCTCCCTTTCGTCAGGTAAATCTTCCCCTTTAGAGAATCAATCACTCTTTTTTCCTCCAATCTCCCCCACTGTTGGTTCCCTCCTCTCTCTTGTAGGGGGAAGAAAATAGGTGATTAGTACCTTAAAAACTTCTTCTGGCTACAAGCCAGAGGCCGGCCACAATATGACAACAGCCACTTCAAGTGCAGGGCGTGAAATTCAAAAATATATTTTTTAGAAATATTTAACTTTCACACATTAACAAGTCCAATACAGCAAATGAAAGGTACACATCTTGTGAATCCAGCCAACATGTCCGATTTTTAAAATGTTTTACAGCGAAAACAGCGAATACAGCGAAAGCACGTATATTTATGTTAGCTCACCACCAAATACAAAAAAGGACAGACATTTTTCATAGCACAGGTAGCATGCAGAAAGCCAACCTAACTAACCAAGAACCAACCAAACTAACCAACAAACAACTTCATCAGATGACAGTCTTATAACATGTTATTCAATAAATCTATGTTTTGTTCGAAAAATTTGCATATTTCAGGTATAAATCATAGTTTACATTGCAGCTACAATCAGAAATTGCACCGAAAGCAGCCAGAATAATTACAGACGTCAAATACCTAAATACTCATCATAAAACATTTCTGAAAAATACATAGTGTACAGCAAATGAAAGACAAGCATCTTGTGAATCCAGCCAATATTTCCGATTTCTTAAGTGTTTTACAGCGAAAACACAATATAGCGTTATATTAGCTTACCACAATAGCCAGAAAGACAAGCCATTCCCCAGTAGCAAAAGTTAGCGATCGTAACAAACCAGGAAAAGATATATAATTTTTGACTAACCTTGATAAGCTTCATCAGATGACAGTCCTATAACATCAGGTTATACATACACTTATGTTTTGTTCGAAAATGTGCATATTTAGAGCTGAAATCAGTGGTTATACATTGTGCTAACGTAGCATCTTTTTCCCACAACGTCCAGATTTTTTTCTGACACTTTTTCTGACACACATATTCTGACCAAATAACTATTCATAAAGATAACTAAAAAATACATGTTGTATAGGAAATGATAGATACACTAGTTCTTATTGCAATCGCCGTGTTAGAATTCTAAAAATAACTTCATTACGACATCCAGCTTAGGTATAGGGAGAGAGTACCCAAAAGCTGGGCGCAAACGACTAGCACAACATGTTCGACAGATATATGAAATAGCATCATAAAATGGGTCCTACTTTTGCTGATCTTTCATCAGAATGTTGTACAAGGGGTCCTTTGTCGGGAACAATCGTTGTTTGGATTTAGAACGGCCTTTTTCCCTCTCGATTTAGCAAGCACACTTGCCAAGTGGCGCCTCTCCATCGTCGACAAACAAAGAGAACGGAACACGGCAAAACTCCCCCCAAAAATTCTATAATCTGATTAAACTATATTGAAAAAACATACTTTACGATGATATTGTCACATGTATCAAATAAAATCAAAGCCGGAGATATTAGTCGTCCATAACGACAGCTTATCAGAAGGCAAATCCAGGTCCCTTGACGCGCTCTCCAGAAAACAGGAAACTGGTGACACGTCATACAAAGAGCATTTATTCGAGGCCAGATCAAGTTACACACTCCATTTCTTCTCTCACTGCTTGTCGACATCTAGTGGAAGACGTATGAAGTGCATTTAAACAAATAAATATCAAGGACTTTAATAGGCAGGCCCTAGAAGAGAGCATCGATTTCAGATTTTCCACTTCCTGTCAGGAAGCTTGCTGCAAAAGGAGTTCTGTTTTACTCACAGATATAATTCAAATGGTTTTAGAAACTAGAGAGTGTTTTCTATCCAATAGTAATAATAATATGCATATTGTACGAGCAAGAATTGAGTACGAGGCCGTTTGAAATGGGCACCTTTTATCCGGCTACTCAATACTGCCCCTGCAGCCCAAACAGGTTAAGGATTAGCCCCTTTTTTCAATTTTCGCTTAAAATGACATACCGAAATTTAACTGCCTGTAGCTCAGGCCCTGAAGCAAGTATATGCATATTCTTGGTACCATTTGAAAGGAAACACGTTGAAGTTTATGGAAATGTGAAAGGAATGTAGTAGAATATAACACAATAGATCTGGTAAAAGATAATACAAAGAAAAAAACAACTGTTCTTTTGTATTTTTTGTAGCAGCTTTTTTGAAATGCAAGAGAAAGGCTATAATGCATTATTCCAGCCCAGGTGCAATTTAGATTTTGGCCACTGGATGGCATCAGTGTATGTGCAATGTTTTAGACTGATCCAATGAACCATTGCATTTCTGTTCAAAATGTTGTATCAAGACTGCCCAAATGTGCCTAATTTGTTTATTAATAACTTTTCATGTTCAAAATTGTGCACTCTCCTCAAACAATAGAATGGTAGTCTTTCACTGTAATAGCTACTGTAAATTGGACAATGCATTTAGATCGAGAAGAATTTAAGCTTTCTGCCAATATCAGATATGTCTATGTCCTGGGAAAATGTCTTGCTACTTACAACCTCATGCTAATCGCTTTTGCCTAGGTTAGCTCAACCGTCCCGTGGAAGGGACATCGATCCCGAAGAAGTTGTTTAAATGCCTCTGATCACCTTTACTCACATGCCAGGCTGGTCTACTATCTGTGGGACCAGCCTGCCTCCTGGTGGTCCACACTAGTTATAACCTAATGTTAGCCAGTTAACATTGAACCTGGTTGGTTAGCTACCTGCAGATTCATGCAGAGTAGTAACGTTATGAGTTAGGATTATGTTTCATTGTTTAGTTCATTGTTTAGCTTTACATGCTGTGGAAGAACATTTTCCATAATGATCTTGTTTACCTGATACATTTGAAATCAGACTACCTGATGGGATTTTGATATACTCAAAATTGCTAATCAAAATAAACGTTCTACCACAGCGACCATGTTATTTTGGGGAAGCCTATTTGATTTTGAGTTCGGACATATACAGTTTGTATGTGAAAACTATTTTTAAGATGTACAGTATAGGCCTACCTTCAGTTTTTCCGAACTCATTTTACCCGTGCATAAGCATAGAGAGGCTTGCACTGTTGGTGCTGAAACACACGCAGATCAAACACACCGCTGCAGTTGACGTTGGACAGTTACGTAGCCTCACACGGCAATCGCAGAATGTGACGACAGAACTGAAGCAAATCGTACAATCTGGCCAGGTTGATAAAGATTTTAATTTGTGACTCATTTCAGGAAACTAGGCATATGTCACTAATTCACAGGAGTGCCATTTGAACAGAAACTATTTTTTATCCAAATTCCTTTTTTGGCAAAAGTGCCTTCTGGAATATGTGATCTTACATGTGCCTTAATAACAAACTTGTATGGCATATGCATATAATTGGTGGATAGAAAACACTAAAGTTTCCAAAACTGTTAAAATAATGTCTGTGAGTATAACAGAACTGAAATGGCAGGCAAAACCCCGAGGACAAACCTAGGTGGCTCCCATTTTGGCTGTAGCGTTTCCAAGTGTGTGAATGAGAGCATGTTCTTTGGTATTTTTCTCCGGTAAAGACAATAACGATTCTCCGTCTTAAATTGTATTGTTTATTTGCGTATTAGGGTACCTATTGATAGATTGTAAACGTTGATTGACCTGTTTGGATGAGTTCACTGGTAACGTTTTGGATTCATTTTGTATGCATTTTGAAGGAGGGAAACCGAGTGGATTATTGACTGAAGCGGGAAAGCTAAACTGAGTTTTTATGGATATAAAGAAGGCCATTATCGAACAAAGGGACCATTTGTAATGTAACTGGGACCTTTTGGAGTGCCAACAGAAGAAGATCTTCAAAGGTAAGGCATATATTATATCGCTTTTTCTGACTTTCGTGTCGCAACACCCTGGTTGAAAATAATTTGTTATGCATGTGTGTGCTGGGCGCTGTCCTCAGATAATCGCATGGTTTGCTTTCGCCGTAAAGCCTTTTTGAAATTTTACATGGCGGCTGGATTAACAACAAGTTAAGCTTTATTTTGATGTATTGCACTCGTGATTTTATGAAAGTTTAATATTTATAGGTATTTAATTTGTATTTGGTACTCTACAATTTCACTGGAAATTGTCGAAATGGGACGGTAGAGTCCCACTCATCCGCAAGAAGTTAACCAATTGTGCTGTTGTGTGTTTTTTCACGTTATTTGTAACTTATTTTGTACATAATATTTCTGCCACCGTCTCTTATGACCGAAAAGAGCTTCTGGATATCAGGACAGCGATTACTCACCTCATACTGGATGGAGATTTCTTATTTTCTTACTTCAGACAACCGACAAGGTTCTCATCCCCGTCATTCGCAGGAGAAAGAGAAGGAGATATCAGGGATGTAGGTCGGGATACATTGTAAGGACTGACGGCGAGTGGGTAATCTGCCTCTACCGTCAGTCCTATTAGCCAACATATAATCATTGGATAACAAGCGACGATCATGAATATCCTACCAATGGGACATTAACTGTAATATCTTATGTTTCACCGAGTCGTGGCTGAACGACGACATGGATAAAATACAGCTGGCGGGGTTTACGCTGCAGCGGCAACAGCAAGATAGAACAGCTGCCTCCGGTAAGACAAGGGGTGGCAGTCTGTGTATATTTGTAAACAACAGCTGGTGCACAAAATCTAATATTAAGGAAGTCTCAAGGTTTTGCTCGCCTGAGGTAGAGTATCTCACGATAAGCTGTAGACCACACTATTTACCAAGAGAGCCCAAATGCGTTTCTATGGGTTTAATATGCAGACCTAAGCTTGTCGTCTGCCTTCGGGACGACTCCCGTTGTTAGGGCAGAGACATGAGTATCTAGTCATTATATACAGATCTCTGACTAATGTAACACCGACATAATATTTTAGGGAGTGGTAGATGTGATCAATAATGGTTGCAAATGAGATCAGCTGTGCGTGTGAATTTAGCCCATATTGATGGTTTAACGAGACTTCAGTTGGAGATAATCTAGTGCCATCAATGGTTGCAGGATTGTTATTTTATTATATTCCTATAGGCTACATTTTTGCAGGCTACCTGTTAGCCTATCAATGGTCACATATTGAAAGATGTAAAAACGGATAATCTACTGTTTGTGTTTCCCTGGCTAAATTGACTAGCTGATTTGGGCCATTCGTTGATTGACAGATGTAGGTTTACTGTAGAACGATAAACTTTCCTCCATTGTGGATGCTCGTTCACGTTTTATAGTTAGCTTATGTATAATTTGCAGAGGTAGGTAGGGTACTGAACATCTGTACTTAAATAAAAGAACTGTTACTTAGATTGTAATTTACTAAAGCAAAATTAGCCTTCTAAAGAAACTACTCAAGTAAGAGTAAAAAAGTATCTGGTCAGAAAATTACTTAAGTACTAGTTACAAATGTAGTTTGTATTTTTTTTTTTACATCCCATGGTAAACTAAAACAGTAAACCAAAAGGACAACAACTTAGTGCAATTCATTTGACATTCATTTATTATTCAAGCCTGCCAGCACCATCTTGCAGATGTCCCCCAGCACAGGTACTCTGTGGAGATTGACATCAAATAGTCTGTACAGTTTCAATTAGTCATTCATTGTTGACTTAATATCTATCAATGTGTGCAATTCCATAAAAAGTTATGGTACTCGAGACACTGGAATCATTTCACAATTTCAATAGCATAATGAAAATTAATTTCAAGTACATGTTATGGTGAATGCATACAAAAAAATACAGAAAGTACATTTGACAAAAGCTATATCCCTTCTAGACAAAACCGGATTGCAAACCTCTCCTTTCCACTTTGAAGGGTATTTTCTTTCTTGGCTGGCCCATTCTCATTCCCCCTCGGTTGTGTCGCTACAAGCTGTAAATAAATAGAGACACACTCACACAAAAATCTTGATTTCTACATGGCACAAAAAGTTTTGATGACAAGCTATTTTTAATACATTTCATTAGTCAAGGGGTTGAGAAACGTTCATACAGATGTAAAGGGGAACCAATAGTATCGATTCATGTTAAATAAAATAACATTTTGTTTGAAAGTTTTCATCCTACAGCGACGATATAATATAAATCTGTAACTAAAGTGATTTTGCAAAATGTAACAGAGTAAAAAGTAAGTTACTTCCTTCAGAAAATACTTCAGTAAGAGTACAAGTACAGCACACAGAGAGAAACAAGAGAAATACTAGTTCCTCCAAAAATTCAAAGGCCATTAGTGGACCAGATTCAAACCTATGCTTGCTCTGGCATATACGTGTGCCGTTGTCAGTGGCTGTACCCACTGGTCCACACAGGCCTTTCATTTTGCCTATTGGTTGCCTTGAACATATAACAAATGATAAAAAAGATTTTCCCTAACGAAAGATAGATACCCCGTACAAATATTGTCAATTTATTACAATCCACATAAGAATTCACACGAGGCATGCTGTAGCCTGCACACAGCCTACTTGAACTGACGCCCAGGACCTGCAGTCTAAATATTGTATAGCCTATGTCGTGTCTTTGGCATCATTAAACTGAAGACTGTTAGTTTATCAAATCAATTCTCTGTAATTATTATTACGTGATTATTATAATCATGTAAATGTAATTAACTAGGAAGTCGGGGCACCAAGGAAAATATTCAGATTACAAAGTTATAATTTTCCTAATACAACTTTTCAAAAATTTTAATATCTGATCAATTAGTCTTCTAATTAATGAATTATTCTAACAATTGAAATGCTAATCTTTTGCACATGAACGCTCACTCATTCGAGAATAATTGCAATCAATATATATTTACGCTCAGTGTGTCGTCGTAATCTCTGTTGGAAAGTTTGTTTCTGTTGGAGAGTTTGTCCGCCCTCTCTCTCTCTGCCGTGGTTAGGATGGATAGTTCAGAGTAACATTCAGCAATTTTGTTATAGAATAGATGTTTCGGCGGTTATCGGCCTTCGCATTCATGGATACATAATTTCTAGCTGCAGACTAGTAATTCGTTTCGAAGAGTAGCTCTTGTTCTGTCGGATCGATAGTCTCAGAGTGTCAACAACCATTACAACCTTAGCTAATACTCAGGTTTATGGTCTCGACTCAAACCTTAGCCCTCTCGGTTATCGAGGTAAGATGGTCTGAAGGGAATTCCTCCCGGTGGGGGTTATATTCGTAACAGTAGAAAAGGGCTGTCCCATGACGCCAGATCAATGTCTGTGCTCATGGGGCGGGCCAATGATTTAGTTAAACTCCAAAGGGAATTGGAGTTTCCTTCATTAAACAGTTTAAAATCACATTACATAATTTCACAAATAGTTTAATCTTTACTCATTCATTTTATACAACAATTAGATGCAAGCCTCACAACTGAGACTCTTGTATAAACAGAGTTATTGGCATAGCGTCGTCCGGGTTAGGGATAGTTTGGCCGGTAGGGGATATCCTTGTCTCGGTATGTAAAATGTAATAAAATGTATGCACTCTACTGTAAGTCATTCTGGATAAGAGCGTCTGCTAAATGACTAAAATGTAAAAAATGTTGTCGCTCATGAGTTTCACAAAATTGCTCAAAACAGACCAGTTCGTAGCTGGCTACTTCACCGACCGTTTATACATTCTCCAGAACATGAATATTGTTCAGTTCTCAAGTTCTATGATGTGGAAGAAGTTCCTTTGTTCTCTCTATGAAAACTCACTCTCTCTTATACTCTGGCCATGAGGAGAGAACTCCTCTAGGAATTTATGACCTGCCTAACAGAGCCTGTTGGTAGGGGGAAGAGAGAGAGAGGTGGTGAGAGAGAGAGGGGGGTGGTACTCGCTATCCCCAAAGAGGGCAACGTCATGACACTTACAAACACCACTTCCAGCTGCCCCCTGGCGTCGATTCTAAATATTAAATAGATATTCAAATCCTCCTGCTGCAGGATTTTTTTCCTCCTGCGACGAAATGGGTCCGACATCTGTAAGGTGACTAGGCAACAGGATAGATAATAAATGGTAGCAGAAGCGTATGTGATGAGTCAAAACAGTTAGTGCAACGAGGGTCAAATGGAGATAGTCCTGGTGGCAATTTGGTTAACTATTTAGTAGTCTTATGGCTTGGGGGTAGAAGCTGTTCAGGGTCCTGTTGGTTCCAGACTTGGTGCTTCAGTACCGCTTGTCGTGCAGTAGCAGAAAGAACAGTCTGACTTGGGTGGCTGGAGTCTTGGGTCACCGCAGTCTTCTGACACCGCCTGGTATAGAGGTCCTGAATTGCTGGGAGCTCGGCACCAGTGTAATACTTGGCCGTACACACTACCCTCTGTAGCGCCTTGCGATCGCGTGCCAAGCAGTTTCCATACCAAGCAGTGATGCAGCCAGTTAAGATGCTCTCAATGGTGCAGCTGTAGAACTTTGAGGATCTGAGGGCTCATGCCAAATCTTTGAGAGCATTGGTGCTTTGGCATACATTTTATTTAGTGGACTTTCAGGACACTCAAGAACACCTTACATTATTAAAAGTAGACCTACATAAAATCAAGTGCAGTAAATAAAATCATAAAATCAAGTGCATCAATAAAAGTGCAATTTAAAAATCAAAAGGACCAGACGAAACAGGCCAGATAAAGAGGGAGGGTTTGGGTTTAGGATAAATGTTTAGGGGGTAAGGTTGGGATAGGATACGGACCCAGTTTAGGGTAAGGATTTGAGTTTGGGGGGGACACATAGGGATAAATACACTCTTAGAAAAAAAGGTGCTAAGTAGAACCATATAGGGCTCTTCGGGTTTGTCCCTGTATGAGAAACCTTTTTGGTGCTAGGTAGAACCCTCTATTCATAGAAACATCTGTTGAAGATGTCCTGTGATTCTTTTTGCTTTTCCTGTTGTAAAGTGAAATACCAAAATATAAATACAGTAAAGTACACACACTAAAGGGTAAGAAAATGTGTTTTGAGCAAAATAGTTCAAACTTCAAGTAGGGCATTCAAGAAGTTGGTTTGATGGGAAGTGGCAATGTCATCTGCCTCCCCTTGCTTGAGGAAAAATAGAGGAGCAATAGAAAACAAAAGAAGAAAGCCCCCTCCACACACACTTATGCAATGTCATGGCTTACCTGGACCACCTATTGATGTGCCTTTTGTTAAGCAAATCAGGTGTTAAATGAGGTGAAAAGGAGATGGTGTGCAACTTTTAATGGTTATACTTAATTAGAACCATCTATGAAAGGTTCTACTGAGAACCATTTTACCTTTGAAATGTTCTTCCTAGAACCCTCTATGAACGGTTCTACCAAGAACCCTTTTATCTTTGAAGGGTTCCTCCTAGAACCCTCTATGAACAGTTCCACCAGCCATATTAGCCTTTAAAATTATACTGTTTATAACAACATTACATATCACCAGGCCTTTCTTTGACGGCCTAGTTATGCCGTAAAGACATTTTTACACAGGTTTGTTTGCTTTAGTTCGAATCAGAGTTCGGTTATCTGTTAAAATGCATTTTCTTCATTTGGTCTGGTTGATTTCACACTGCCACATCTCAAGCGCATAGCAAGCTCACCACAATTTTTTAACAAAGCAATATGAGCGCTTGTCCTGACTGCGTGCAGTGTATAATGTGGTGCTTCACTATCACAGCATTAGATGCGCTGCTTGTACCAGACAGAGAAGGCTAGCACTGACGAGTTCTTTCAATTGTATAGCGACTCTGGACATTTTCCATGCAAGATCCATCAGGTAATCAGTCATGAGCTGATGATACAATCAAACTGCCCCATAGAGCAGCCCAGGCAAATTGTGTTCGAATAATAGGAAAAGGCTAAATTGCTATTGAATATTTATATTATATTTAGGCCATTCAAAACAAAATAAAAGCATAATTAGACTAAAATATATTTATAATACTGCAATAGTGAATCAAGATTATCAATCAATAATTTATGTGAATCAAAATAATCTGATGTAGCCTAGTCTACTAAATGTATTGTTCCCAGTTGGAGACGCATGCATTAGCCTTGAAAGAATACTTTCACCAACTGAATCCTACAGAAGAAGAACCATATGTGACAAAAAAAAAAAAAAAAGCGATATACATGAAAAATCATTATTGGACACCCTTTTTCTATAGTGAACCGGTTTCACAAGCTTTCCACGCGCTAATTAACAATACTTTTAAATTTAAAGATAGGCTCTCGTGGAATAGCCGTTTGTGTGTAGCAGTGTGATGTTGTTCCCCTAGATCAGGGGTGTCAAAGTCAAATGGACGGAGGGCCAAATAAAAAATTTAGCTACAAGCCGAGGGCCGGACTGTTCGAATGTTCATTGAAAATTTTTTAAATGACGCATATAGTCTAGTGAACCTAATTGAACCTACTGAAAACCTAACAAATATATTCCAATATGATCAGATAAATAAAGCAATATTTTCTTATGGCTCTGTCAGTAATCTTTAATTTTCAACAGACACAAAAGACAAATTTCCTTTATATAAAAATCCCCATAACATGAACATTAAATGAAAGAAACCGGTATTCAAGGCACCATCAGTAGCCTATATTTTCTATTTTAGCAAAAGTGGGCTAAATTTACTTCAAAGAAAAAAACAATAATAGCAATTTTCTATCATCCACTCAACTGAAATATTTTTAAAATATAATTGGATTGAAATACAATAAAATAAAGTGCAAAAATCTATTAATCAAAAACAACACTTTGTTTAAGGAGAAGTAACATGCAGTGAAAACAAATATTAAACTTTAACTTTTAAACTTGAACTGAGTAAAAACTCTAAATATGTGATTGCACAATAATGTTCACTTGTTTGAGGTTGAGGGTGATACTTGGTGGTGTCCCATCTTTTCCACAAGTTCATCAATGTTCGGGGTAAGGCTCTGAGCTGAGGAAATCCTCAGAATTGAGTGGAGGTGTTCAGCAGTAAGTCGACTTCTGTGTGATGTTTTGTTCAGGTTCATCAAAGAAAACAGTTGTTCACACAGGTATGTGCTGCCAAACATAGACAACGTTTGAGCAGCCTGGATGCGCAGCTGGGGCATTGTGTCGGGGAGGAAACGGGCGAACTCCGCAGCACCCACTGCCGCATATTTTGCCCTCAGTGCATCATTGCATTGGAGGTCAATCAACTCCATTTGGAGGTTTGGTGGTGAGCTTTCCACGTCAACAGCAAATGGGTTACCGAGCAGTTCCAACCTGCTTTTTTGTGCTTCAAAGTCAGCAAATCGGCGTCGAAAGTCAGCGGCAAGCATACCTATTTTATCAGCCAACTGTGCGCTCGGGAACGCACTGGTAGAGAGCTTCTCTTTCATGGTCTGGCAGCTGGGAAAGTGGCTCAAATTTTCTTTCCGCATCTGCGTCTCCCACAGAGTCAGTTTGGTTTTAAATGCCTTCACTGTACTGTACATATCAGAGATGACATGATCCCGACCCTGCAGCTGCAAGTTCATTGCATTCAGATGACTCGTAATGTCACACAGAAAAGCCATTTCACACAGAAACATTTCGTCTCGGAGTTGTGTTGTGTCTTTCCCTTTGCTGTCCAAGAACAGACAAATCTCCTCACGAAGCTCGAAACATCTTTGAAGCACCTTTCCCTGGCTTAGCCATCGCACCTCTGTGTGATAAGGCAAATCACCATGCTCCGTTTCTAACTCCGTCAGAAATGCCTTGAACTGGCGGTGATTCAAACCTTTGGCTCTGATAAAGTTAACTGTGCGCGTGATGATGCTCATTACATGCTCCATTTTCAAGGCTTTACCGCACAACGCTTCCTGGTGTATGATACAATGATAAGCTGTCAGCTCACCTGTCGCGTTTTCCTCTTGCATCTTTTCCCGTATCTTCGCCACCAGTCCGCTCCTGTGTCCACACATCGCAGGTGCTCCGTCGGTTGTCAAACCCACGAGTTTTTCCCAAGGCAGCTCCATCTCATTTACACATCTTGACACCTCTTCATACAAATCATGCCCCGTAGTTGTGCCATGCATAGGACGTAAAGCCAAAAACTCCTCTGTCACGCTTAGGCTGGAGTCCACTCCGCGGATGAAAATTGACAACTGGGCAATGTCAGAAATGTCGGTGCTCTCATCCACAGCCAAGGAATATGCAATGAAATCTTTTCCCTTTTTCACAAGCTGCTCTTTTAGATTGATGGACAACTGGTCTACTCTCTCGGCAATGGTGTTTCTGCTCAGACTCACATTTAAAAAGAGTTGCCTTTTTTCTGGGCAAACTTCGTCACAAACTTTAATCATGCAGTTTTTGATGAAATCCCCCTCCGTAAATGGCCGGGCTGATTTAGCGATCTCTTCTGCCAAAATAAAACTGGCCTTGACAGCAGCCTGGCCTTGTGATTTGGCTTTTTTGAACAGAGCCTGTCGAGATTTGAGGCCTCGTTTTAATTCCTCTGCCTTTTGTAGCCTTTGTTCCATGTCCATATTCTTGTTTTTGTCCGCGTGTTTCGTTTCATAATGTCGTCTCAGATTATACTCTTTCAGTACCGCCACACTTTCTCCACACAGAAGACACACAGGTTTTCCAGCTACCTCCGTGAACATATACTCCGACTCCCACCTTGTTTGAAACCCCCGGTTCTCAGTGTCCACCTTCCGTTTTGCCATTTTTGATGGGTATCTGAAAGTTAATTTTACTGTGATGCTGACGACTGCTGTGCCAATAAATATTGAAATGAAGCAGCCTACTGCTCGGTGCGTCACCGTTGCATTGTGGGAAATGTAGTATTGGTGCGTGTAAAAGATCTGCGGGCTGCCGGCTTGCTGCGGTCTGCGGGCCGGTTCTAATAATAAATCAAGATCATCCCAGGGGCCGTAAAAAACCTTCTCGCGGGCCGGATGTGGCCCGCGGGCCTTGACTCTGACATATGTGCCCTAGATTATGCAAAAAGTTGCACACAAGGATCAATTCAAATAGGCCAGGTCAAGAGGGGATGTTAATAATTTGCTAATAATAATTCAGTGTATTTTTTAAATTTAATTACAGCTGCATAGCTAATGTTTTTATTTGGTGTACAAACACTTTTTCATATCAATATTGTACATACATGTGATTGTAAAAGTTTTGTATATTTTGGTTTGGCCCATCGCCGGTTATCTGTATTTCCATACCCTCTTATTGTTCTCTTTTGCCTGACATTCGGCTAGCAAGGTATGTTTTCCTTGGCTCCAAAATTGTTTAATATAAAACCGTCAATGTTACACAATGTACTGTTTTTCAACCATAAGTTTGTTACAATGTGGATAATATAAAGATTTATGTTAGCAAGTTTCACAAAGCTCGCTAACTAGGGTATCTATTGTAACTTGTGAGTACTTGGGACAGTGTTTGAGTGAGTGTCCATGTGCTCGCGCAGATGCCTGAGAGCTGTGACTGCGCCAAGGGTTAACATAATGTGTGTTGTCTCTTCGTGTGCAGGTATGTGTTTTATTTTGTCCGAATTATGTTCTGTATAGTTTTACTTCTATTGTATGGTGTGCATCGAATGTGTGCACGCAGCACCTGTTATTTCCTTTTGGCGCTCATTTGCCTGACCTTCGGCTAGCAAAGGTGCCTGAGAGCTGTGACTGCGCCAAGGTTTAACATAATGTGTGTTGTCTCTTCGTGTGCAGGGCAAATAAAAAGATTTCAACTAGCAGACCGTCAGTTGTCGCAGTGTCCTAATTAAAAGTACACAACGCAGAATGAACCACGCTACATGTGCACCACTCAGAATGGACGGACAAGCGCACAACTTTTCTGTTGCTGATGAAAACGGCGAAATGTGGGAAAGAAACGTAAAACAAAACTAAAATAATGGAAAGACGGGCAAAGGAAGATCTTACGGGATGCGGGAAAACCCTATACAAATCGTAAGGGTCAAGAAAAAAAAAACTGGGAAAAGCTGTCCAAAAGAGGTATGTGGAAGAACCGTATATCAAACAATCAAGCTAGCTATAGAGTACAGTAGCTAACATGTATGTTCTGGGTTGTCTAATTTGTAACTATAGAGAAAACATATTCGCTAAAGTTCGTTGGCTACTAACTTATACATTATCGTTACAAATATTATTGCTAGATTATAGAAGAAACATAGCTAGCTACTTTTTCTCCATCCACCGGATGATTCGACATGGCTACAGTAGCTAGCTAGTTATAGGTAACGTTACACTGTATCCTGCAGGGAAGAGCGTGTTCCACGACATGCACAAAGGATTGTGGAAAATTGACTGATGAGCGCAAGCTGCATCTGTTCAACAGTTTCTACACTGTCCCATACGAGAAACAACAAGCGTTGATTCTCTCCGGCTTAGAACAGGTTAGAAATAAGACAAAACGCCTATTATTATAATAGCTATATTGAACACTTGCATAGTTTAACTTTGACAGTAATGATACGTACATTAATTAACTCTAAAAGTGCAGTGTTACACAATGGTGCAATACAAACTCATTCTGTGTATAGGTTGGGAGTGTGTGAAAGATGGAGGTCCTGATCAAGCAATACCCTGAATGTGCTACAGTATATTAAATTCTTTATTTATCATTGTCAATTTTTATTGCAGCATGAGGTGGAATGGAGACGTAAACCTGAGGATACAAAGGAGAACAAACGACTGAAACAAACCTTCAAATACCATGTACAGCAAGCAAGCCAGAGATTGAATGTGTGCAAGGTCACTTTCATGTCTGTGTTCCAGCTAACCAACAGCCGTCTTCAGGCAAGTGAAAATATGAAGAGAAGAATACCACATCATTTTCAAACAGTGGTCTCAATTTCGGCCAACCCAGGAGTGACACTTGTGGCAAATGTGACACATTCTTCACTAAGATGTCACCAGCAACATCTGAAAAGGAAGATTGCAGTTGAAAGTGAGTTGCACCATCGAAAAGCCAAAAAGGCCTACACACAGCTTCAAAGTGACACTGAGTGGGCTAAAGCCAATGCTGACTGCCATGTCATTTCTGTGGATCTACAGGGGGTGATGTACACCCCTAATCTGACCCACTCCAATGTTTACTACCAGCGGCAGCGGTCAAATTTTAACCTTTGCATCCAGGAACTTGGAAAAGAAGATCCTGCATACATGTGTGTTTGGCATGAGGGGATTGCACACCGAGGGTTCATTGAGGTGGCAAGCTGCATATTGAAGTGGGTGAAGACAAAATTCACGCCACTCACCAA
The DNA here is from genome assembly GCF_029448725.1 of Salvelinus fontinalis. NCBI lineage: Eukaryota > Metazoa > Chordata > Actinopteri > Salmoniformes > Salmonidae > Salvelinus > Salvelinus fontinalis. Next base: position 39,555,048 of record NC_074665.1, on the reverse strand, counting down.
ACCAGAGGTGTGCAAGTTGATCATCTTCAGTGACAGATGCTGTGGGCAGAATAACAACTGGCGGATGCTCAATCTGATGTCGATGCTCGTCTCTATGGGTTACTTTACCCAAGTTGAGCAGAAGTTCATGGTCTGGTCATTCTTTTCTTCCTTGTGATTGATCTTTTGCCACCATCGAGAAGAGGCGCAATGTGTCAGTCCTTCATATACCTGATGATGTTTCAAAGATGATACTTGAAGCACAACCTGCAAAACCATTCAAGGTGATGAGGATGCAATGTGAAGACTTTAGGCACCTCCCAGATTCTGTCCTCAAGCGACCAGCTGGACTACAGATCACCTCGGTGAGGTGGTTAAAAGTCACAGGTATTGCACAGAGAATAGTTTACTAACATCCCATCAACATGCAACATGTTCTAACAATAAAATATCCTAATGCTTGACTATTAAAGTTGTTTATTGATGTCCGGAACTTAAAATGTTTCTGTTCTAATTTCAGTTGATCCTTGGAATCTGTACGCCAGACAGAGCCACTGTCTATTTGAGGGATGGAAATCGTGGCTGATCTCCAAACCAAAACAAGGAGCTACACCACAACCTCCCTATTTTGCAAGCCACTACCCTAGAGCATATGAGAGTCCTCTGCCCATCATAAAAAACAAGTACCAAGATCTGATGACCATGCTCAACTACTTGCCAGCAGCTGCACGCTCTTTTTATAAATCACTGCAGAGTGAATAATTTGTTGTTAAACCAAGCTACATAATTAACTGTTTTTTCTGTGAGTTTATGATCCCCTGAATCTGAATACATTTCAGAAGAGATGTCACCCCTATTGTAGGAAATGAAATGTATAGTAGGTGTTTTCTATGTGAATCAATTTGTGTAGGATTTGAACCAGCACAATATATTGAATTAATTTAATTTTAAGATGTTGTTCCTAGTGTAGAAAATGTTATGTACGGTACAATGTGTTCTGTTAAGAATTATTTTGCGTGTGATCATTTGAACATTTTTTTAATCTGAATTAATTAAAAACAAAGTCATCACATACAGTGTTGACGTGAGTATTCATTTGATCTTGATTCCCTTTTTTTATTCATTACAATATACAGTACGTCTCTCACCACATTTAGCATTAACTCTAAGCAGTTAATACATATTTACTGCTGTCACCTCAGTACAGAAGGACATTTCTTGCCTTTAGCATGGGTTTAATGCAATTCAAAACTTAATTGCTGATCATAGTGTTAAACGCAAAGTGAATGGTTTTCTGAACGTTTTGTAATATTGACATTAGGGACCTGCATATTGGCACATCATATTGATCCATATTTGATATGTACAAGTTGTGCTTGTTTTGATTGAATTAATTTAATTGTATTCTATTTTTGTAGTTATTCTATGGTATGTTCACATTGAGGGCTTCATTTTAAATGAGACTAAGATTTCATGACTCAACTTTTAAGAAAAGTCAGTGCTGAAGTTGATAGACCACCTTTAAATGAACCTCCATACAAATGAATTAACTACATATTGCAGTTAAGTTATTTACATGAAGGGCATCTGTACTTGAAAGTACTTAAAACATATCAGGTCTTTAAAAAGGACTTCTTACCAGAGTCATGCAAAATGTCACATACGGTTCTTCCACAAACTGAAATCACTGGAGAAATACTGTTCATCCACATTCTAAAAATTAAAACGACAAAAGTATTTTTTGAAATAAAAAAAATATCAATTTTTGGAAGATATGGGTATGGTGAATTATTTGTCAACCATAAAACACCTAATATGGTACACACAATAATATAAAAATAACTTATCTTAAAATGGAAAAATTGTCACATGGTTCTTCGTCTGTAGGATTCAACTGTCACAGGAGATTCTGGGCACATCCCCATTCCTTTGATTAGTGGCAGCACATGAGTGACAACTCAACTGACAGAATGGCTCCTCAATTTCAGGATGAGAAGAGATACCTTCCTACACCTGTGTGATGTTCTTCGGCCCAATTCATCTCTGTACCAGCAAGGCCAGAGAGGCACACTGTTGCTGGGATGGACTGAGATGTGATTTATTTATACTTTTTTTACCCCCCCCCAATTGATAGTTACAGTCTTGTTCCATCGCTGCAACTCCTGCTTTGAGCCACAAGAATGGCCCATCTTGGATGACTCTTGTTCCCCTCACTCTGCTAATCAGTGCTCTGACTCCCTCTGCTCATCGGTACTCTGACTCCCTCTGCTCTGCTCGTCATCCATGTCATTGGGTTCGGTTTGGTTTGCATTACTACCTTTAATAGAAAGTGAAATCATGTTAGTGATCATCTTTGACATTATGTATTGCACTGTGTTGTTGTCAATTAATTGATTTAACGCTAGAACCACTGGGCCTCGAGGTACCCCCCCTTCAAGCAAATGAGCAGTCATTCTGACTGCAACATTCTAACTTTGTAATTAATACATGTCATATATACCGTCGCAAAAATAATCATTTGGTTGCGTTTATTAAGGTAGCATTAGAATAACGATTTTTATTTAAATAACACAATAGCATTTTCATTAGTTTATGTTACTGTTAGCTATCAGTGGCGGTAGGTGTCGTTTATGATGAGGGAGGATTATTTTTTGTATGAGCATGGCCTTATTTCTATTACAGCATGTCATTCATATTCCATTCACCCAGCTCAATGAACATCGATAGGTTTAGACTACTACATGATATTCACATTTTCCCTATATCCATCATGAGGTTGTTACAACCTAGCCTATGAATGAAAGTTTACAACGTAGGTTCACAGGTCAAGATACATTTTAGTAATCAAGGTGACAGACATTGACACATTCAATACCGCCTTGCATAATCTTGCCTGCGTCTAGCTGATCTAGGGTGTAATCATTAGTCCAACAGCTGCAAACAAGAGTTTCTTTTGGACAAATTCAGGTATGTTTATTCCAGTTTTGTTCCGTTTGCTTCCGTTTTTATTTAACAGAATTGGCGGAATGAATACACCCCTGATCACAAGCAGACACAGTTTACTTTCATAGCAGCCAGATCAGATCGTTGTATAATTCCTTCACGCATCTACTCGCTCAACTTTTCCCTTCGCTTGTGGACTTCAGTGTACAACACATCTGTCTGTGACCAGGGGGAAAAAAACTTCCCAAGCCACTCCATATCATAACCGCTAACCACTACACACAGTCTACATTGTTGTCACCATATTAGCTAACGTCAAGTCAACAACATAACTACTACAACTAACGCGTTAGTAAACCTGCTGCATGATTGTAGTACAGTCAGCAAGCAGTTACACTGGTGGGCTCCAGTAGCAATACATTTATAAAACTAAAAACTTACCTTGACTTAGAAGAGTTCCAGTGTTGGATAGCCATGGTCACCTAGGTAACATAGCATCCCTCTGTTTGAGCCAGGTGTTTGAGTAGGCTAAACTAGCTAGCTGAATAAGTGAAAGATTTATATAGATATAGATATATATATATACACACACACACATAGTTAGCTCTCTCGCTTCTTCATTTTTGAATACATTAATTTGTTCAAAACTTCAAGAATTGTCTTTCTCTCTCTTTGAGTCAACTACTCACCACATTTTATGCACTGCAGTGCTGACTAGCTGTAGCTTGTCAAATCAAAGTTTATTTGTTACGTGCACCGAATACAACAAGTGTAGTAGACCTTACAGTGAAATGCTTACTTACAGGCTCTAACCAACCGTGCAAAAAATGTATTAGGTGAACAATAGGTAAGTAAAGAAATAAAAACAACAGTAAAAAGACAGTGAAAAATAACAGTAGCGAGGCTATATACAGGTACCGGTTGGTCGGGCCAATTGAGGTATTATGTACATGAATGTATAGTTTAAGTGACTATGCATATATGATAAACAGAGTAGCAGCATCGTAAAAGCGGGGTTGGGGGAGGGCACACAATGCAAATAGTCCGGGTAGCCATTTAATTACCTGTTCAGGAGTCTTATGGTATGGGGACAAAAACTGTTGAGAAGCATTTTTGTCCTAGACTTGGCACTCCGGTACCGCTTGCGGTAGTAGAGAGACCAGTCTGTGGCTGGGGTCTTTGACAATTTTTAGGGCCTTCCTCTGACACCACCTGGTATAGAAATCCTGGATGGCAGGCAGCTTAGCCCCAGTGATGTACTGGGCCGTACACACTACCCCCTGTAGTGCCTTGCGGTCGGAGGCCAAGCAATTGTCCTACCAGGCAGTTATGCTTTCAGTACTAGATTCATTCTGTGATACTTTGGGTGGACAACATGTCGGTTCATGCTGGAAGAGCTCTGATAGGACGTCCTCCGGAAGTAGTCCTCCAACCGAATTACTGTGTAAGCCTATGGAAGGGGGTGAGAACCACGAGCCTCCTAGTTTTTTAAAAATTGAAGTCAATGTACCCAGAAGAGGACAGAAAGTAACTGTCCCCCAGCTACACCAAAGTGCTACAGAGTGCTGTTGAGGCTACTTGTCACGCTGTATAAATGATTGGAGACAGGTGCAGGAATTCGTAATAGGGGGGGTTTATTACTCCACCCCAAATATACACAACATGCAATGAAAAGGCACGGGGACAAAGCCCACAAACACATAACCCAAACAAAAGAGCGAGGTAAAACCTCTAAATACAAGGGACAAGACCAGCAATACCAATACACAGGATGAGACACGTAATATCAAGTGCACAACAATACATGGGACGAGACCTATAATAACGAGTACACAACACACACAGCACGAATGCCGAAACAAAGCACAGATACTCAAGTCCAACGGACATGGGAAAAATAACCGACAAGACAATGGTGAACAGAGGGCACATATCTACAATTACTAATCAGGGGAACTGGAATTAGGTGTGCGTAATGAGACAGTTCAGTGACGCCTCGAGGCCGGTGACGTAGACCTCCGGAACTGGTGCACGGAATGAGCAGCAGTACCGGAGGAATCCGTGACACTACCGTAGACCTTCATTGCAAAACAGTGTTTTAATCAATCATTTAGTTTATCTAAAAATGATAACTTTGTTTCACAATTTTTATGAAATTCACTGAGGATGATCCTTCCCTTCCTCCTCTGAGGAGCCTCCACTATTAGCTATACTCTGAGTGTACAAAACATTAGGAACACATTTTTTTGTCCTGAAAACGGTCTCAATTTGTCAGGCATGGACAAGGTGTCGAAAGCGTTCCAAGGGGATGGTCCATGTTGACTCCAATGCTTCCCACAGTTGTGTCAAGTTGGCTGGATGTCCTTTGGGTGGTGGACCATCTTTGATACACATAGGAAACTTTTGAGCATGACAAACCCAGCAGCATTGCAGTTCTTGACACATTCAAACCGGTGCGCCTAGCACCTACTACATTACCCCGTTCAAATGCACTTAAATCTTTTCTCTTGCCCATTCCCCCTCTAAATGGCACATACCTACAAGGGCACACGGCGAGACCCAGATGTAGACACAGCAGGCAGATGGTTAGAGTCTTTGTTGTTTATTTATAATCCAAAAGGAGTAGGCAAGAGAATGGTCATGGACAGACATGAGGTCAAAACCAGAGTCTGAGTCCAAGAGGTAAAGAGTGGCAGACAGGCTTGATGTCAGGTCAGGCAGGCGGGTACGGAGTCCAGAAAAACAGGCAAGGTTCAAAACCAGGAAGACTAGAAAAAGAGAATAGAAAACAGGAGCATGGGAAAACATGCTGGAAAACATACAAGACAAACTGGCACAGAGAGACAGGAAACACTGGGGAAAATAAGCGACACCTGGAGGGGGTGGAGACAATCACAAGAGCAGGTGAAACAGATCAGGGCGTGACAATACCATCCATGTCTCAATAGCTTAAAAATACTTCTTTAACCTCTCTCCTCCCCTTCATCTACACTGATGGAAGTGGATTTAACAAGTGACATCAATAAGGGATCACAGCTTTCATCTGGATTTACCTGGTCAGTCTATGTCAAGGAAAAAGCAGCTGTTCCTAATCTTTTGTACAGTCAATGTATGTAAAAACAGAAAACCACAAGAAAACAAAAAATGATAGTGTTCATTCAATGTTATTAGTGGATTGCCTTTGTTACAACTATGACACAGAAAGCATATGTTGGAACACGTTAACAGCTTCTTTTTATAACCACCACAAAAAAGAATACCCTAACCACCAAGATGCACCAACATCAGTAGCCTAAACATCATTATAAGTGCCAAGTGTGCTTGATAAATAGTGAAAAACAACACAAAAGCAATAATGGCATTATAATGAATGAGTCGTTATGACAGTGGTCAACACAAAGAGTTCATTTTAACACTATCTCAGAGTGTAAAATGTACTCTGATTATAGTCTTACATTTTGAGTGTTAATGTAACACTTCATAGTGTAAAAAATGAACACTGCATTGCACTAGCCAGTGTTACTCAAATTTAACACTATGGTGTAATTAAAACTGTGTGGTGTAAAGCTTCATTTGCATATATCTTTATTGTGCCTTTTCTTTTCGAGTGAATTGTAGAGTTGCCACCCATGGCTATTTGTTAGTGACAAACATGGTTGTTTAAAGGCCTGTGGCTTTCACCAAATGAGTACCTAGGCGAATGTAATCATTCAAATTAAACTTTATGACAAAACATTACATATTTCATAAAGCTTTACTTTGGTGGCCTAGTTTTACTCTAACAAAGTGGTGTTAGGACAGCGTTTCCCAAACTCGGTCCTGGGGAACCCAAGGGGTGTACTATACGTTTCGTTTTTTTGCCCTAGCACTACACAGCTGATTCAAATAATGAGCTCTTCATCAAAGTTTGATTATTTGAATCATCTGTGTATTGCTAGGTCAAAAAGCTAAATGTGCACCCCTTGGGGTACCCACGACCAAGTTTGGGAAAGGCTGTGTTGAAACTCCTAGTTTACAGGCCAAATCAAGCCTGCAAGTCACAGTATGCTGGCTTGCAAAGTGATGTGACATTTCTATTTGAGTCCAGCCAGAGTTAGGACAGTTGGAATTTGTATTCCCCCACAATCTGCATTCAGAATGAAAGTCAGGGGGGCCTCCCGGGTGGCGCAGTGGTCTAGGGCACTGCATCGCAGCGCTAGCTGTGCCACCAGAGATTCTGGGTTCGCACCCAGGCTCTGACGCAGCCGGCCGCGACCGGGAGGTCCGTGGGGTGACCCACAACTGGCCTAGCGTCGTCCGGGTTAGGGAGGGTTTGGCCGGTAGGGATATCCTTGTCTCATCGCGCACCAGCGACTCCTGTGGCGGGCCGGGCGCAGTGCGCGCTAACCAAGGTTGCCAGGTGCACTGTGTTTCCTCCGACACATTGGTGCGGCTGGCTTCCGGGTTAGAGGCGCGCTGTGTTAAGGAGCAGTGCGGCTTGGTTGGGTTGTGTTTCGGAGGACGCATGGCTTTCGACCTTCGTCTCTCCCGAGCCCGTACGGGAGTTGTAGCGATGAGACAAGATAGTAATTACTAACACAATTGGATACCACGAAATTGGGGAGAAAAAGGGGGTAAAAAAAAAAAGAAAAGAAAAAAAAAAAAGAATGACAGTCAGGGTTTGGGACATTGGCAAAGGAGACTACCTAAACTATTTAAACTGGAACAACCATTTCGGTAATGGGTGCAATACATCTAACTGATTGGATTAGTTTAGAAAAAGACATGTTATTTATCTTTGTGTAGAATAAGATGAATCAATCAATGAATGTGCATGCAAAAACACAGATATTAAAAACAATACAAAAAAATCTACCTTAAATAGATTATGCTGGCAAATATGATGGGTGTGGTTTTGATGGTAATGTTTTACTCGCCACAGAGAAAAAAAATTACACAATCAAACTCTCACAATCAACACTGGGTATTAACACCCAAACTAGGGTAATGTTATACCCCTGAGTGTTAATTTCACACTTACAGAGTTAATTTGAATCCTGAATCAACACTATACATTTTACACTGAAAAATCCACACTAGGTAACACTGGCTAATGTGCTGTGTACCATGGCGAATTTGTCTGTTTCCGGGTGACGCGTTCTCGTTTCGTCCAAAGAAAGGTATCCTATACATGTCTGACCAGAATACACGCTCTTTCCACAGAATGCTCCATCGACATACAGGATTGAAAAAAATTGCTTCAAGCTCATCAACAGACAGATCCCAGGCAGTGTCTCAGCCACAGTACAGTCACTGATGTGCTGTAGCATACCCATGTCACATAAAACAATGAAAGCTGGTGAGTGTGTTGCTGATGTGTTCTTTACTCTCTCAATGATAATCGGCCTGTAGCATTGTCACCGGTTTGTTCTATTCAAACAGTGCCATCCTTTGGAGGGGTAGGTTCAAGCTGAGTCTCAGATTCAGAAGCATAATCATCGGAGATGTCATGATTCATTTCTTTCTTCATGACTCATTTTCATTCAGATCTTGTAGCAGCGCCAACGCAGCTTGTACATCCATTCGTCTTTGTCTTCTTGCCATTGTAAATTACACACACTCTCACTGTGTACTCAAGTAGGCCAGAGTAGACTGATAAGACTAATTGGATTTGGTGGACTAATATAGGGTACATAGCATTTTGAGATTATAATAAAAATATACTGTACCAATACAATAGAATGGCCCACCCTGTTCTTCATTCACAATTCCCGATTACATAATTATGGATCGTTCGCTTCCCCTCGCTCATCAACTCACCCATTCTCCCTCTTTCTCCCCATCATACTTTTACTTCATTTACAATACATGAACAAAAGTATGTGGACGTCTGCTCGTCAAGCATCTCATTCCAAAATTATAGGCATTAATATGGAGTTGGTCCCTCCTTTGCTGCTATAACAGCCTCCACTCTTCTGGGAAGGCAACAAAAAGCATTAGTGAGGTCGGGCACTGATGTTGGGCAATTAGGTCTGGCTCGCAGTCAGCATTCGAATTCATCCCAAAGGTGTTTTATGGAGTTGAGGTCAGGGCTCTGTGCAGGCCAGTCAAGTTCTTCCACACCGATCTCGACATGCCATGTCTGTATGGACCTCGCTTTGTGCACAGGGACATTATCATGCTGAAACAGGAAAGGAAGCACAGAATCATCTAGAATGTCATTGTATGCTGTAGCCTGAACATTTCCCTGCAGTGAACTAAGGGGCCTAGCCTAGCCATGAAAAACCGCCCCCTCCACCAAACTTTACAGTTGGAATTATGCATTGGGGCTGGTAGCGTTCTCCTGGCATCCGCAAAACCCCGATTAATCGGTCGAACTGCCAGATGGTGAAGCGTGATTCATCACTCCAGAGAACGCGTTTCCAATTCTCCAGAGTCCTTCTATGTGTATAGGCTCAGTCGGGGTGACGAGATGTGGGTGGTCTGACCCAATCAGGATAAGTGGCGCTACTCTGGCCAAGTTAGGAAGAGGTAATCCTCGTAGATGAGGATATTGTTTCTGGAGAACACTTACCGGGCAGGAGTGCTCCGCAAGATTCAAGCCATCTGCCGTGAAGGCATTGGTGATATTATAGGCCACGTCCCGGTTTCCTGAAGGTGAAATGCTAAAGGTCACAGCAGAGCCTTTCATTTGGATAACATCATGTCGCACCGTTCTGAGGTTAAGGGTCTCGGGAGTCCCCTCCAGGTTTAGCTGACGGGTGGCCGCCGTGAGAATGATCGTTCTTTCTGACCCATCATCTAGAACGGCGAATGTATCAATGCTTCTCCCTTCACTTTGCAGAGTGACCTTGACCACTTTCAACATGACCCTTGGAGACCGGTTCTGCTGGTCGAGGTACAGCTCCTTTGCAGCTCCTACCATGAGCATACTCTGCTCCTTCTGTGCTTGGGGAATTACATCATGCAACACTGTGAGATGGATTTCCTTACAGCGATTGCAGGGTTTCCTCAATGTGCAGGTCTCCGCCTTATGGCTACGGGCACACTTGTAGCATCGCTCGCCTGAAGTGATCCAGGCCTTCAATTGAGTTTGGGTGAGCTTTTTTACCCTGGGGCATGAGCCAAGGAAGTGTCCCTTACTATTGCAATATGGGCAGTAAGGCTGGAATTTGATGTTCTTGCTCTTGAGAGGGGTCTTCCCGGGTTCCTCCCCAGCTTCACTATTTAAGTACATGGTAGTGGGATTTGGTCTTTTCTGTCCCCCCTGGCGTTCAAACTCCTTCCTTCCCCCGGTGGCTATGGCTGAGATTGTGGCCTGGTGAGCGATACTCTTCGCCTTGGCCTTCACCTCCAACCATGCGGCCAGGTCTCTGAGTGCATAGGTGCTTCTCGAGCCGTCTTTCAGGATGCCCCTGTTCAAACAATGTTCAATGAAACTGTCTCTGAGGTACACTGGAAGCTTGCTAAGAAGCCTGTCCACGTGGGAGCCACATTTCAGCTCGTTCCCATCTTCTCCTTCAACAGATTGGAGCATTGAGGTCAGGGATTGGACAGCCAGGGAGAACTCTTGGAAGGCAGCATGGTCTCCCATTTTAATTGGAGACGTGTTCAGGATGTTGTTTAGTTCATTCTGGACTAACTGGCGTGGCTCACCATATCTCGCCTTCAGGGCCTGGAGAGCTGCAGTGTATGGTGTTGCGGAGTGCATAAAAGATTGGGCCAGCCTGTATGCACTAGGAAACCGCAAATGATCCATTAGTACTTGGTATTTGTAGCGTTCTGAGAGATGACTGTGAATACCCAGTAGGCTCTCCAATGCCATTTCCAAAAGGACAAATTCACTCTCCTTTCCGCTCTCAAAGTATGGCAGTTTGGGTCTGGGAATTCCATAGGCTGAGGCTACTAGAAGTTTCATAATATTGGCTCCCTCTTCTGGTTGCGTGAAAGATGAACCCGGGACTTCTGATGAGCCCACTGTGACCTCATTGGGCCGGTCCCCTACTGTCCCAGACCCTCCATTGGTGGCAGACGGAATTGGGTGAGAGCCCTTCCACCTGATGTTTGAGGACTGGCCTGGCCCTGGACGAGAGGAACGATTTGCCGTGGTTGGTAATTGGCGGAAAGGCGAAGGAGTGATGCTTTGTCCACATGGAGGAATGCTAACTTCTGTCACTGGCCTAGAGGGCGTTGGTGGAGCGGCCTGTCCCCCGTGCTCCGTGTTGGCTGTTGACCCCGGAGCCTGTGTGCCATGCTGTACCAGAGGGGCAGATTGGGAAAGAAAGGCAGACAGGTCAGGTCCATGTGGAGGGGTGGTCAGGTCAACTCCCTGTTCGTTCCTCTCCAGGAAGGATGAGACCATCCGTGCCTCCTCCAATTCCCTTCTGGCTTGACGGTGCCGTCGCTGTTGTGCCAGGTCCTTGGCAATGAATTCCCGTTCCTGTAGAGCACTACGGGCCTGCACATCCAATAGATGACATCGTACATCAGCCTGTCGTTCCTCCTCAATCTGACTCTCAATTTCCTCCAAAGCTAATAGTTTCATCCTCTCTTGTAGGACAGCGGTCTGTGAATCGCTGAGGGCTAGTGAATGGCGGCTGCCATGGCCACTTCCAAAGGGGTATCCACTGATCGAACTCCCACTCCGTCTAGAGTGCCTCGACGATTTCCCTTTAGTTAAGGAGTGAGCGGAGCCTGCCTCAGGAAGCTGGTTGACCTGTGCTGTGGGAGTCACCTCCATGGGTTCTTCCTGTAGACCACTTTCCTGCTCCAACGCAGTTTCCGGTGCTTGGCTCAGAGGAGATGGTTGATGGCTGAAACGTACAGTTGATCCATCATCACCTTGAACTCTAGTGGGCTTGCCCTTTGATGTCGAAATCTCGACCACATAATCCTTAAGATAACCAGGTGCTTGCCTGGTTCTTCTAGTGCTGCTGGTGGTTGAGGATGAAGCCTTTGTTGCTTTAGGCTTAGCTCCTGGATATTTCCTTTGTTCCAAGACCTTTCCCTCAGCTGCCCTCTCCTCCTCTCTTCCCTCCAGTGGAGACAATTCTTCCCTCTCCTCCTCCATTTCACCTGTCTTTGGTTCAGTCATCATCCGGCTCGAAGGACCATTGAAAGATTAGTGGAATCTATGTGGGTAGCTGGACGGGTAGGATGACTGACAGTGAAGGTGAACAGGTGGTCACGTGTCAGGTGACAGAAGAATGGATGAGACTGAGGCAGGAATTCTTTTAACCATAAAGTGGTATATTTACTGAGTAGTCTGTGCTGCATAACAAAGGAAACAAAATAACACGTATCCAATCAAATTCATAATCACAAAGATCAAATCATAACAATCATTCATTATTAACATAATTAGGGAATTCATGAATCCAGTTAATTAAGAAGTCAATAGTAATCACCTGTGAGTCATTTAGGCTCTTAACTATTTCACATAAATCATGAAATAAATACAAACAGTGAATGGTCATTCAATCTATAATCTCCTTTAGTTTGATATCAAAGTCGATCAGTTAGCAAACAATGACATTTCTCATTTCATCCTTTCAATTGGTCTTCATGTGTACATGGAATTAATTTAATTACATATTAAACATATCGATTGCATAATTGGCCTATGAGGATCCGTATGATCATTTACAATTCACATTACACAATATGTTTGAAGCGTGCACTCCTAGCCGCGCTCCGCGATAACAACTATAAACAATAACTGATAGCCCACTCTCCCACTCGCAACAGATAGTTCAGATGAAAGGTAACAGAGTCGGTGGACTTACGTGGATTCATGGACGCACAGAACTTCTGGAGCAGACGGAGTTAAGGAAGAGAAAGCAGCGAGATCAGGCGATGCCGTTTTCCTCCTTTTATGTGGATGAGATCTGTTGGTCATTGCCACCTGACCTAATTAAAGCGCTCTGGCCCAGCTGAGTAAGTGGCCATGAATTAAAGGATTATTCCACCAACTCCATGGGCCTTTTCTACACTCCCCATCATACTTTTACTTCATTTACAATACATGAACAAAAGTATGTGGACGTCTGCTCGTCAAGCATCTCATTCCAAAATTATAGGCATTAATATGGAGTTGGTCCCTCCTTTGCTGCTATAACAGCCTCCACTCTTCTGGGAAGGCAACAAAAAGCATTAGTGAGGTCAGGCACTGATGTTGGGCAATTAGGTCTGGCTCGCAGTCAGCATTCGAATTCATCCCAAAGGTGTTTTATGGAGTTGAGGTCAGGGCTCTGTGCAGGCCAGTCAAGTTCTTCCACACCGATCTCGACATGCCATGTCTGTATGGACCTCGCTTTGTGCACAGGGACATTATCATGCTGAAACAGGAAAGGAAGCACAGAATCATCTAGAATGTCATTGTATGCTGTAGCCTGAACATTTCCCTGCAGTGAACTAAGGGGCCTAGCCTAGCCATGAAAAACCGCCCCCTCCACCAAACTTTACAGTTGGAATTATGCATTGGGGCTGGTAGTGTTCTCCTGGCATCCGCAAAACCCCGATTAATCGGTCGAACTGCCAGATGGTGAAGCGTGATTCATCACTCCAGAGAACGCGTTTCCAATTCTCCAGAGTCCAATGGCGACGAGCTTTACACCACTCCAGCCGACACTTGGCATTGTACATGGTGATCTTAGGCTTGTGTGTGTTTGCTTGGACATTGAAACCCATTTTGTGAAGCTAACAGTTATTGTGCTGGCGTTCCTTCCAGAGGCAGTTTGGAATTCAGAAGTGAGTGTTGCAACCAAAGACAGATGATTTTTACGCACTATGCGAGTCAGCACTCGGCTGTACCATTCTGTGAGTTGTGTGGCCTACCACTTCGTGGCTGAGCCGTTGTTGCTCCTAGACGTTTCCACTTCTCAATAACAGTACTTACAGTTGATCGGAGCAGCTCTGGCAGGGCAGAAATGTGATGAACTGACTTTTTGGAAAGGTGCTATCCTATGACGGTGCCACGTTGAAAGTCACTTAGCTCTTCAGTTAGGCCATTCTACTGCCAATGTTTGTCTATGGAGATTGCACGGCTGTCTGCTCGATTTTATACACCTGTCAGCAACTGGTGTGGCTGAAATAGCAGAAATCCACTCATTTGAAGGGGTGTCCACCAGTGGAGGCTCCTCAGAGGAAGAAGGGGAGGACCATCCTGCTCATTGAAATTTCATAAAAATAAAAATTGTGAAACATTAAAGTTATCCTTTTCAGATAAAACTATACTAAATATATTCATATGTCACCAAAACACTTGATTAAAACACACTGTTTGCAATGAAGGTCTATGGTAACTTCAACAGCACTCTCTGGTGTAGCACCATGGTGTACCCGGGGGACAGCTAGCTTCCGTTTTCCTCTGGCTACATTGACTTCAATACAAAACCTAGGATGCTCGTAGGCCTCACCCCCTTCCACAGACCTGCACGGTTATTATGACCACTTCCAGAGGACGACCTCCAACCAATCAGTTTTTGCTGTATGTACTGACATGTTTTCCATCTAATCATAGGATTAGGATCAGAGAATTAACCTAGTGTGTCGTATTGGGGTTGTGCAGCAGAGCATTATTGGGGGGCGGGGGGGTTCAATGTGTTGAGCATTTTGGGGGGGTTGGGGGATTCTATGTGATGAGAAGCTTGGTGAGTGTGACAAGTGATATTATTAAATTCAAATTACAGGAGACAAAGGTGGTAGATAATAAATTGTATTCTTGGTTTTAGAACTTTATTCTTGTGTCCAGTTAGTGCGCAATTATTTCAATTTGCCTTGCTAACTTCAGTAGTAAGTAGCAGTAGCTAGCCAGCGCAAGTGTGCAGTTTGGCAGAATGACCAACGCTACCCGAGAATGTTGTGGACTTTTTGTTGAAGAACCCCTTTCATTCTCTGAGGTAAATGGAAAATGTGCGAATTAAAACTGAGGGTTGACCTCTGCCTGAGATCAGTTTCATGAAGAACGATGACAAGATGAAGGAGTTCGTATTGATTGGTATCAAAAGTTAGCTGGTTAACAGGGAGACTTTCATCAATCCGCCTGTACAGGCTGGCAAGTCTGAGCCATGGGCGAATAAAAATAAATAAATGTAACCTTTATTTAACTAGGCAAGTCAGTTCAAGAACATATTGGGATTATTTTGCTAAACGGCTTTAAACAGTTTCTCATGCATTGTCAATGGGGTTTGAAACCAACCCGGATGTAATATAATTCTGGCCACATGTTGACTCAGTGGCGCTTCTCCATGCAAGACTTGGGAGGGGCGCACACTGTAAATAGGAATAGGTGCATCACCGGCACTGGTCTAGCAAGCTAAAGTTAGCTAGTTAGTCACAGAAATGTACGTTCAACCTGTTAATTATTTCTGTCCAATTTGACTTATCTTACGAAGTCAACATGGCTTAATATAGTTTCTTTCGTTTTTTGACCTCGACATTGTTGCTGGATAGATACTTGCATATATTAGCTGCTAGCTAATGCTAACGACGCTAGCTAACCTCATATCTGGATGCCTCACGCGAGTTCCCGAGAGAGCAGCATACTAGTAAATCAACTTTGCTTTAAAACTTTAATAATCTGTAAAGTTTTTTTTATATGCAATCATACAAGCTAGATAGGTATTTTGTTAAAAAGCTTGTTGTCATTCATTGGTTGTTTCTTTGGAGCTAGCTAAGCTATCACTAGCTAGCTAGGTGGATAATAATGTGATGTACAGTAGGCTACAGTAACGTTACAGTATTACTGAATTACAACAATATAGCCTTGTCGCTGCTAGTTGGTTGATATGGGGTGCAGTAGACTAGCGTCGTTGTTATTCGTTGGGTTCCTTGACAAAATTATGTTCTTTTTGACTTGGTAAAATAAGCTAATGTTTGTGTGTACTCACACTAGATATAATTCTGTGGTTTGGTGACAGATTTTCAAAAGAAAATAGACAAATACAGTATATCATCAGCAATTTTCAATCAGATGAGATACACAGCTAACCCATAATGCATTTCATTCATTCATAAATGTGGACACTAATTATTGTTAAAATTCCAATTCTCTTGACCCTCCATTCCCAAACCTGAAGACCCATGTCCTGAGCAGGAAAGACCAGGAAAAGTGTTGGCTTAAGGTACAACTTCCGATTGAGGAAATGTAAGACAACTCAATGTCATATTTGGAGTTACTGACATGAATAGAAGCATATACAAGCAATCTATCAAATGTATTTTATAAAGCCCCTTTTAAATCAGCAGTTGTCACAACGTGCTTATACAGATTCCCAGCCTAAAACCCCAAAGAGCAAGTAGTGCAGATGTAGAAGCACAGTGGCTAGGAAAAACTCCCCAGAAAGGCAGGAACTGAGAGGCACCAGGCGCTGAGGGGTGGCCAGTCCCCTTCTGGCTGTGCTGGTGGAGATTATAAACGAGTACAGCCATTTGGCCAGATTATTCTTCAAGACGTTTAAATGTTCATAGATGAGCAGCAGTGTCAAATAAGAGGTTTATAGAGGGTGCAATAGTTCAGCACCTCAGGAGTAAACGTCAGTTGCCTCTTCATAGATGAGCATTTAGAGGTTGAGACAGTAGGTCTGGTAGAGAGAGACAGGATCAAACAGCGGGTTTGGGACAAGTTAGTACCTCTGGTGGGCCTTGAGCAGGTCAGGATTCCATATCTGCAGATAGAAACAGCAGAGACTGGATCAGCAGCCCGACTAGGTGGACTGAAGACAGGGAAAGCCAGGAGTCGTCAGGCCAGGTAGTCCTGGGGCATGGTCCTAGAGCTCACGTCATGCATTCTTTATTTAACTTGTGTAGACTAAGCCCTAGAGGTTTGTAACTTCACAAGATTTAGCCTACTTGTCAATCCAGATCTGAATATTTGATATCCTTTTAACTCTACACTGTTGATCATTTTTTCCCAAGCTAATCACTGAATGGCCTACTACAAGGATGTGGTCAGGTTGAGACTTCTAAGTCATAATAATAACACACACACACACACCAGATTGCAAGGGCAAGTACAATGAGCAGTTGGTAAAATGAAGTCTGCTGCGTGGGTTGCCCCACACACACAAACTTAATTCATTTGTTGTATTGTATTTATTATGGATCTCCATTAGCTGCTGCCAATACAGCAGTTACTCTTCAGGTCCAGCAAAATTAAGGCTGTTATACAATTTTTAAAACATTACAATACATTCAAAACACATTGTGTGCCCTCATGCCACTACTCTACTACAACACAAAATCCGTGTGTACGTTTGTGCATATGTTATCGTGTGTATGTATGTGTCTCTTCACAGTCCCCGCTGTTCCATAAGGTGTATTTTTATCTGTTTTTTAAATCAAATTTTACTGCTTGCATGAGTTACTAGATGTGGAATAGGGTTTAATGTAGTCATGGCTCTATGTACTACTGTGCGCCTCCCATAGTCTGTTCTATTTAGGTTAGTGAGTAGTCAAGGCTTTGTCATAAAAATTATATTGTGCCCATTTTTCAGATCTGTCAACTTGCTCGGTGGGTAGCAGGTAACCGTCCTTCCACCAAGCTGTTCCAGGCCTGGGCTGGCAGGCTGGAACTTCCAGAGGCGTGTAGACCTGAAGCGGTGTGATGTGGTCCAGGTAATTATCAAAACACACGTATACACTTGAGGTCGACCGATTATGATTTTTCACCGCCGATATTGATTATTGGAGGACCAAAAAAGCCGATACCGATTAATTGTACGATTTTTTATATATATATATTTGTAATAATGACAATTACAACAATACTGAATGAACAATGAACACTTATTTTAACTTAATATAATGCATCAATAAAATCTATTTAGTCTCAAATAAATAATGAAACATGTTCGATTTAAATAATGCAAAAACAAAGTGTTGGAGAAGAAAGTAAAAGTGCAATATATGCCATGTAAAAAAGCTAACGTTTAAGTTCCTTGCTCAGAACATGAGAACATATGAAAGCTGGTGGTTCCTTTTAACATGAGTCTTCAATAATCCCAGGTAAGAAGTTTTAGGTTGTAGTTATTATAGGACTAATTTTATCTATACCATTTGTATTTCATATACCTTTGACTATTGGATGTTCTAATAGGTACTTTAGTATTGCCAGCCTAATCTCGGGAGTTGATAGGCTTAAAGTCACAAACGGCGTAATGCTTGAGGCATTGCGAAGAGCTGCTGGCAACAGTAAAGTGCTGTTTGAATGAATGCTTACGAGCCTGCTGCTGCCTACCATCGCTCAGTCAGACTGCTCTATCAAATCATAGAATTAATTATAACATAAAAACACACAGAAATACGAGCCTTAGGTCATTAATATGGTCGAATCCGGAAACTATCATCTCGAAAACAAAAGGTTGATTCTTTCAGTGAAATACGGAACCGTTCCGTATTTTATCTAACGGGTGGCATCCATAAGTCTAAATATTCCTGTTACATTGCACAACCTTCAATGTTATGTCATAATTATGTAAAATTCTGGCAAATTAGTTCGCAACGAGCCAGGCGTCCCAAACTGTTGCATATACCCTGACTCTGCGTGCAATGAACGCAAGAGAAGTGACACAATTTCCCTAGTTTAATACTGCCTGCTAACCTGGATTTCTTTTAACTAAATATGCAGGTTTAAAAATATATACTTCTGTGTATTGATTTTAAGAAAGGCATTGATGTTTATGGTTAGGTACATTCGTGCAACGATTGTGCTTTTTTCGCAAATGCGCTTTTGTTAAATCATCCCCCGTTTGGCGAAGTTGGCTGTCTTTGTTAGGAAGAAATAGTCTTCACACAGTTCGCAACGAGCCAGGGGCCCGAACTGCTGCACATACCCTGACTCTGTCATACTTATTTTCCACCATAATTTGCAAATAAATTCATTAAAAATTCTACAATGTGATTTTCTGGATTTTTTTTTTTAATTTTGTCTGTCATAGTTTAAGTGTACCTATGATGAAAATTACAGGCCTTTCTCATCTTTTTAAGTGGGAGAACTTGCACAATTGGTGGCTGACTAAATACTTTTTTCCCCCACTGTATACACACACTCCCACACTTGGGGCTCTATTAAATCACGCCTGTTTTAGCCGACATCCACATAGTGGTTGTTTTGGCGGTGTCTGAGATGGAACTGTGTTAGAGCTGTCAAATTCACAAGCAGCTCCTGGCATTATACCTAAAGCGGACATTGCCATTGGCCGCATGGAGTTGCATTAACAGAAATCTCATGCAGCCCTGTTTACAGGTTAGAACACTGGAGTTTGAGATGTAATCTACACCTCGATTAGGCTGATATAAATCCTCATTATTTAGTTTAATGATTTTGAATTTGAGCGGCAATATTTCTTTATAACCTACACTTTCTCATTCTGAACTTGTTCCGAGTTGGACGGCTGTAATTTTGTGACAATGGTCAAGAGCTGTTGCTTACTGATTTGACAGATCCAACGCAGTTACACCTCACACACCGCCAAAACATCAGCTATGCGGGTGTCGACTATTGCCGGTTAACGCTTGATCTGATTGAATCTAGGCCTTACACTCAGTCAGTCTATTTAGTTGTATGATTGTCAGTTAAGAAAATTGTGCCTCTCTCTTTTAGATCTACCACCCCCAGCAGTTCAGCTGCAGTCAGCTGCTGTGGTATTTAATTTACCAGCTGCACCACACTGGCCATGAAGGGAGAAACTTTTGAGGATACCCAGATGGATACAGGTACTTCAGAATTATATTGCATATGCACAGACATGGTGAGCTGATTATTTACTGTCACTATGTGCATCTTTCTTTCAGATCTTCCATGCCTGACAGCCTCACCCAGAAGTGCATACACTGGGCCTAGCAAGACTGACAAAGCAAAATAAAACATGCACTCACACACATTATCCACAATGTAAACAAGTTGTAATTACATGTTTATTTAATGTTTTCTCCATTTTATTTTAGGATTGGAGATATCTACTCCTTCATAGCCATTCTCAATATCTACATAAGTACTCTAAATATCTATCAAATCAAAGTGTGATTGATAATATTGTAAAAGACTATGGCTTAATGTTTACAGTTTGAGGAAATTCTGTGTGTTGAAAAACATGTCTTACTCTCACACACAAGACCCAATGTAAACAAGTTATTACAATTTATATACTACATTTTATTTGAGGAAAATATCTGAAATAAAGTACATTCACTGTTAAAGCAATGCCTTTGGTTTATTGGATAATTCTCTGAATACAATGTGTGACCAGAAGGAAGTTGGCAGACTTGCAACCCTTGGACTGTGTAGGTTTTGTCATCTGGAGCTGAAAAATAGAGAGATAGGGAGGGAGGGGAGGAAAAGTGCAGTTTAAAGGTTTATCATTAACTGACAATTCTATGATGAATACATATTAGAATAATAATACATAAGAGTGACCAATAGTTACTGTATTGTGATTATTTTGTGTTTTATTTAATCAAGTAGTGCCATGCCGTGTCCCAAGAGCAGCAGAAAAGGTCAAATAAGTTGACCAAAATTTCTGTTACGGCTGCGCACGACACGGGATTCTTTAGCTAAATGGCCCAGAACTGTAGTCTATTCCCAACCGTCACATTATACAGTGCCATATTTTCCATTCCATCCTAACGGAAACCCAGAGGTTTTTCTTGGAATAGAAACACGATAATGTTTGGCAAAATGTTTTAATCAGTCCTATATACTACATTTTTACAAAAGGTTTTAAATTCTCTAGTACAGCCACCATTGAAGGCAATCAAATGCTTCTCAAAGATGCCATCTGGTGGTCAAACGAGCACTAACTAACATTAATGGTACCAGTGGTTGGCACTTAAATAACGTGCCATAGAATTCTGTGGTACCATGCACACTGTGCCGCAGTATGCTGCAACTTTTAAAGGACGAACCACTGTATGGCAACTGCTCAGCCTCTGACTGCAAGGCACTACAGAGGGTAGTGCGTATGGCTCAGTACATCACTGGGGTCAAGCTTCCTTCCATCCAGGACCTCTATAGCAGGCGGTGTCAGAGGAAGGCCCTAAAAATTGTCAAAGACTCCAGCCACCCTAGCCATAGACTGTTCTCTCTGCTACCGCACGGCAAGCGGTACTGCAGTGCCAAGTCTAGGTCCAAGAGGCTTCTAAACAGCTTCTAACCCCAAGTCATAAGACTCCTGAACATCTAATCAAATGGCTACCCAGAATATTTGCCCCCCCCCCCCATGCTGCTGCTCTATTTGCATTGCACCCCTCACATTGACAGATTGACTCTTTACTGCTGCTCTTTAATTATTTGTTATTTTAATTTTACTTTTTTAGGGATTTTCTTAAAACTGCATTGTTGGTTAATGGCTTGTAAACATTTGACTGTAAGGTCTACACCTGTTGTATTCGGCACATGTGACAAATAGAATGATATTTTAGTTGATGTGTGGCAGGACCAAAATCGGAGAGATAGGTAGGAGTAAGCCCATGTAATGCTTATCCTCAAAAGTTTCTCCCTTCATGGCCAGTGTAGTAGGAACTGGTGCAGCTGGTAAATTAAATACCACAGCAGAGGACTGCTGTGACTGCAGCTGAACTGCTGGGGGTGGCAGATCTAAAAGAGAGAGGTACAATTTTCTTAACTGACAATAATCATACAACTAAATAGACTGACTGAGTGTAAGGCCTAGATTCAATCAGATCAAGCGTTAACCGGCGATAGCCGACACCCGCATAGCTGATGTTTTGGCGGTGTGTGAGGTGTAACTGCGTTGGATCTGTCAAGTCAGTAAGCAACAGCTCTTGACCATTGTCACAAAACTACAGCCGTCCAACTCGTAACAAGTTTAGAATGAGAAAGTGTAGGTTATAAAGAAATAATGTCGCTCAAATTCAAAATCATTCAACTAAATAATGAGGATTTCTATCAGCCTAATCGAGGTGTAGATTACAGCTGTTTCATCGAAATGTACAGCTGTGTATCGTCCACATAGCAGTGAAAGTTAACATTATGTTTTCAAATGAAATCACCAAAAGATAAAATATATTGTGAAAACAATAGTGGTCCTAAAATGGAACCTTGAGGAACACAAACCATCCACAGAGACAAACTGACATCTTTCCGACAGATAAGATCTAAACCAGGCCAGAACTTGTCCATGTAGACCAATTTGGGTTTCCAATCTCTCCAAAAGAATGTGGTGATCGATGGTGTCAAAAGCAGCACTAAGGTCTAGGAGCACGAGGACAGATGGTCTGACGCCATTAAAATATAATTTCACCATCTTCACGAGTGCAGTGTTAGTGCTATGATGGGGTCTAAAACCAGACTGAAGCATTTCGTATACATTGTTTGTCTTCAGGAAGGTAGTGACAGCTGCGCAACAGCTTTTTCTAACATTTTTGAGAGGAATGGGAGAATCTATATAGGCCGATAGGTTTTTAGAGTTTCTGGGTCAAGGTTCTATTTTTTCAAGAGAGGCTTTATTACTGCCACTTTTAGTGAGTTTGGTACACATCCGGTGGATAGGGAGCTGTTTATTATGTTCAAAATAGGAGGGCCAAGCACAGGAAGCAGCTCTTTCAGTAGTTTAGTTGCAATAGGGTCCAGTATGCAGCTTGAAGGTTTAGAGGCCATTACTATTTTCATGAATGTGTCAAGAGATATAGGATTAAAAAAAAACTTAAGTGTATCCTTTGATCCTAGGTCCTGGCAGTGTTGTACTGAGCTTTGGAGAAATACGCAGATTTAAAGAGGAGTCCGTAAATTGCTTTCTAATGATCATGATATTTTCATCAAATAAGTTCATGAATTTATCACTGCTGAAGTGAAAGCCATCCTCTCTTGGGGAATGCTGATTTTTAGTTAGCTTTGCGACAGTATCAAAAATACATTCTCCTCAATCATGTTGGAAAAATAGGATGATCGAGCAGCAGTGAGGACTCTTCGATGTTGCACAGTACTGTCTTTCCAAGCTAGTCGGAAGACTTCCAGTTTGGTGGAGAGGCATTTCCGTTCCAATTTTCTGGAAGCTTGCTTCAGGGCTTGGGTATTTCTGTATACCAGGAAGCTAGTTTCTTATGACAAATGTTTTTGTTTTTAGGGGTGCGACTACATCTAGGGTATTACGCAAGGTTAAATTTAGTTCCTCAGGTGGTTAACTGATTTTTGTACTCCGACGTCCTTGGGTAGGTGGAGGGAGTCTGGAAGGGCATCTAGGAATCTTTGGGTTGTCCGAGAATTTATAGCATGGCTTTTGATGATCCTTGGTTGGGGTCTAAGCAGATTATTTGTTGTGATTACAAACATAATAAATTGGTGGTCCGATAGTCCAGGATTATGAGGAAAAACATTAAGATCCACAAAATGTATTCCACGGGACAAAACTAGGTCCAGAGTAAGACTGTGGCAGTGAGTACGTCCCGAGACATGTTGGACAAAATCCACTGAGTCGATGATGGCTCCGAAAGCCTTTTGGAGTGGGTCTGTTCCATGTGAATATTAAAGTCACCAACAATTTGAATATTGTCTGCCATGACTACAAGGTCCGATAGGAATTCAGGGAACTCAGTGAGGAACGCTGTATATGGCCCAGGAGGCCTGTAAACAGTAGCTACAAAAAGTGATTGAGTAGGCTGCATATATTTCATGACTAGAAGCTCAAAATATGAAAATGCAGTATTTATTTTTTGTAAAATGAAATTTGCTATGCAAATGTTAGCAACTACCCCGTTTATGCGGGATGAGCGGGGGATATGGTCACTAGTGTAACCAGAAGGAAAGGCCTCATTTAACACAGTAAATTCATCAGGCTTAAGCCATGTTTCAGTCAGGCCAATCACATCAAGATTATGATCAGTGATTAGTTCATTGACTATAACTGCCTTGGAAGTGAGGGATCTGACATTAAGTAGCCCTATTTTGAGATGTGAGATATCACAATCTCTTTCAATAATGGTTGATGGAGGTCTTTATTCCAGTGAGATTGCTAAAGCGAACACGGCCATGTTTTTTTAGTTTTGCCCAACCTAGATTGAGAAACAGACATGGTCTCAATGGGGATAGCTGAACTGACTACACTGACTGTGCTAGTGACAGACTCCACTAAGCTGGCAGGCTGGCTAACTGCCTGCTGCCTGACCTGCACCCTGTCTCATTGTGGAGCTAGAGGAGTTAGATCGCTTTCTATGTTCATATTTAAGATGAGAGCACCCCTCCAGCTAGGATGGAGTCCGTCACTCTTCAGCAAGTCAGGCTTTGTCCTGTTTGTGGGTGAGTCCTAGAAAGAGAGCCAATTATCTACAAATTCTATCATTTGGGAGAGGCAGAAAACAGTTTTCAACCAGCGATTGATTTGTGAGACTGTGTGGGGCCAGAGACAATTACTCGATGCCGACATATCTTTCTAGCCGATTTACATGCTGAAGCTACGTTGCGCTTGGTGACCTATATCCCTATACTCTCCCCAGTTTCAGTCTTAGCCAGCACCATCTTCAGATATAGCCTTTAAGTCGATAACCCTGCCCCCTGGTAGACAGTGTATGATTGCCAATTATTATTTTTTACGTCTAATACTGCGGGTAATGGAGTCGCCAATGACTAGGGTTTTCAATTTGTCAGAGCTAATATTGAGAAGCTTTGGCGTCTCAGACCCCGTAACGGGTGGAGGAGAGACCAGAGAAGGCTTGGCCTCTGATTCCAACTGTTGCTTAATGGAGCGACACCGGTTGAGCATTCCGACAGCATTTCCTTCCAGAAGCCATGAGAAAATTGTCCGGCTGCGGGGATTGTGCGAGGGGATTTAAATGACCATCTGTACTTATTGGTGGCACAGACGCGGATTCATCCTTTCCTGCACTTAAATTACCCGTGTAGCATGGCTATCCACACCATAAGGCGATAATAGTTATCCTGTATATTATGAGTACAGCGACTGCAATTAGATGGCATAATGTTAATGTTACTACTTAGCTTCGCAGGTGGAGGTCCTGTAGAACCATGCCCAGATAGTGTCGGAGGTGAAAAGGTTTAAAGAAAAAAGTAGAACGAGGGAAAAATAAAAATGTAAAATGGTTATTAAAAATGGGAAAGTAAAAAATGTAAAGTTGGCAGGTAGCAAAGTAACGTTAGCAACAAACCGCACATTAGCACCTAAACAAGTCCACAAGTTGCGACCGGAAGTCGAGCATCTTAACAAGGATAACCTTAGAATACATCTGAGATATCACTGAGGTGTACCACACTGGTTGTAAAATAAGTCCACCTCCAAAAACAAATGGTTACAATAATCATTCCTTGCCATTTGTAGTCTCAACTACAATGCAACTAGTAAAATGCTCTAATCATGTGTTCCGGTAGGATAACATTTTTGAATTAATTGGTAGGGTATGTCACAGATCCCTCTGGAACTTTCATTGCGCACACCTGGCCCCTATTCCCACTGATTGCATTTGTATATATGTGCCCTTTGTTCACCATGGGGCTGTCTATTATTGTTACAATGTCCATTGGCGTGCGTGAGTACCTGTGTTTTGGCTTTCGTGCCATTGTGGATTGCGCAGTTTTTTGCGGGGCTTGTCCCGTGTGATAATCATTGTGCGTTTCTGTATTTATTCGAGGTACTCCTCGCTCTTTTGTTTTGGGTTTTAACCCTGTGTTTTTGTTATTGTTTGGTCAGCGTCCCAGTGCCTTTACACGGCACACCGTAGTTTGGCCTAAATACAAAACCCTATTACACAGTCCTGCATCTGTTTCCCGACTCCAGTATGGCAACGTGACAGGGTAGCTGGTTCCCTTGGGTACCAGTACCAATGCCAGAAACAGTCAGTCCAGCCACAATCAGTAAGAAGGTTAGAGACCTAACATTTCTAATTGCCATTGAGAGGCAGTAGTCCCTCAGATTGCAACACGTGGAAGGGAATCTCCAAAACACTCTTCTAATGGTTAACACACATGCCACTAATAAATAGAACCCTCCATTCAGGAGGAAAGTTATTAGAAGTCATGAACCATGATCACACCGCGTACAACTGGTTCAGTGCTTATAGAGTACTTCCGTCGTGAGGTTAGCTACTCCGTGGATAACATAGCTATGAGATAGACTCCTTCATACCTATCGCCACTACAATGGTGTAAGACACATTGACTTGTAGTAAAACCTCTACAAGTCCCCTTGGCATATGACTTGAGGTCTGCACCAATTCTAACTGACACACGATCACTGACACTAAAATTATCTGATGAAGTCAGACTCATTCTGAACAGGTTGCAGCCTGCTAGGATACTTGGTTTTCTTTCCCTTTCTTTCCCGTTTCTGTACCAAATATTAAGTTCTGCTTTTCCGATGTATCAAATACTTATGTCATGCAATAAAATGCAAATTAATTATTTAAAAATCATACAATGTGATTTTCTGGATTTTTGTCTCTCACAGTTGAAGTGTACCTATGATAAAAATTACAGACCTCTACATGCTTTGTAAGTAGGAAAACCTGCAAAATCGGCAGTGTATCAAATACTTGCTCTCCCCACTGTATATATATACCACACACACAACCGTTCAAAGGTTTGGTGTCACTTAGAAATGTCCTTGATTTTGAAAGAAAAGTAATTTTTTTTGTTCATTAAAATAACATCAAATTGATCAGAAATACAGTGTAGACATTGTTAATGTTGTAAAGGACTATTGTTGCTGGAAATGGCTGATTTTTTATGGAATATCTACATAGGCGTACAGAGCCCCATTATCAGAAACCGTCACTCCTGTGTTCCAATGGCACGTTGTGTTAGCTAATCCAAGTTTATAATTTTAAAAGGCTAATTGATCATTAGAAAACCCTTTTGCAATTATGTTAGCTCAGCTGAAAACTGTTGTCCTGATTAAAGAAGCAATAAAACTGGCCTTCTTTAGACTAGTTGAGTATCTGGAGTATCAGCATTTGTGGGTTCGATTACAGGCTCAAAATGGCCAGAAACAAATAACTTTCTTCTGAAACTCGTCAGTCTATTCTTGTTCTGAGAAATAGCTATTCCATGCGAGAAAATGCCAAGAAACTTAAGATCTCGTACAACGCTGTTCACAGAACAGTGCAAACTGGCTCTAACAGAATAGAAAGATGAGTGGGAGGCAAAACACCAGCATCAATGTCAGCAGCGAAGAGGCGACTCCGGGATGCTGGCCTTCTAGGCAGAGTTGCAAAGGAAAAGCCATATCTCAAACTGGCCAATAAAAATAAAAGATTAAGATGTGCAAAATAACACAGACATTGTACAGAGGAACTCTGCCTAGAAGGCCAGCATTCTAAAATTTATGAAATTGTTATTTTTCCTCATCAATCTACACACAATACCCCATAATGACAAAGGAAAAACATGTTTACATTTTTTGTACAAATAAAAAGCTGAAATATAACATTTACAGAAGTATTTAGACACTTTACTCAGTACTTTGTTGAAGCACCTTCGGCAGCGATTACAGCTGCGAGTCTTCTTGGGTATGACGCTACAAGCTTGGCACACCTGTATTTGGAGAGTTTCTCCCATTCTTCTCTGCAGATCCTCTCAAGCTCTGACAGGTTGGATGTGGAACGTCGCTGCACAGCTATTTTCAGGTCTCACACGAGATGTTCGATCAGGTTCAAGTTTGGGCTCTGGATGGGCCACTCAAACACATGTACTTAGGGTCGTTGTCCTTTTGGAAGGTGAAGTGTCACCCCAGTCTAAGGTCCTGAGTGCTCTGGAACAGTTTTTCATCAAAGATATCTCTGTACATTGCTCAATTTATCTTTCACTCAACCCTGACTTGTCTCCCAGTCCCTGCCGCTGAAAAACAGCCCCATAGCATGATGCTGCCACCAACATGCTTCAACATAGGGATGGTGCCAGGTTTCCTCCAGACGTGACGCTTGGCATTCAGGCCAAATAGTTAAATCTTGGTTTCATCAGACCAGAGAATCTTGCTTCTCATGGTCTGAGAGTCTGAAAGGTGCCTTTCGGCAAATTAGAAGCGGGTTGTCATATGCCTTTTACTCAGGAGTGGCTTCTGTCTGACCACTCTACCATAAAGGTCTGATGGTGGAGTGCTGCAGAGATGGTTGTCCTTCTGGAAGATTCTCCCATCTCCACAGAGGAACTCTGGAGCTCCTTCAGAGTGAACATAAGGTTCTTGGTCACCTCTCTGACCAAGGCCCTTCTCCCCTGATTGCTCAGTTTGGCCAGGCGGCCAGCTCTAGGAAGAGTCTTAGTGGTTCCAGACTTCTTCCATTTAAGAATGATGGAGGCCACTGTGTTCTTGGGGACCTTCAATGCTACAGAAAAGTTCTGGTACCCTTTCCCCAGATCTGTGCCTTGACACAATCCCGTGTCAGAGCTCTATGGACAATTCCTTCGACCTCATGGATTGGTTTTTGTTCTGACATGCACATTCAACTGTGGGACCTTATTTAGACAGGTGTGTGCCTTTCCAAATCATGTCCAATCAATTGAATTTGCCACAGGTGTACTCCAATCAAGTTGTAGAAACCTCTCAAGGATGATCAATGGAAACAGGATGTACCTGAACTCAATTTCGAGTCTCATAGCAACGGGTCTGAACACTTATGTATGAAAGGTATCTGTGTTTTTTTTATATAAATTTGCGAACATTTCTAAAAACCTGTTTTTGCTTTCTCATTATGGGGTAGTGTGTAGATTGATGAGGAAAAACATTTATTTAAACATTTTTAGAAAAAGGCTGTAAAGTAACAAAATGTGGGAAAAAGAAAGGATTTCTGAATACTTTCTAAATGCGCTGTATATATGTATGTATGTATGTATGTATGTATATGCAGTATATACACTAAACAGAAATATAAAAGCAGCATGCAACAATTTCAAAGATTTTACTGAGATATAGTTCATAAACTCAGCAAAAAAAGAAACATCCCTTTTTCAGGACGCGGTCTTTCAAAGATAATTCGTAAAAATCCAAATAACTTCACAAATCTTCATTGTAAAGGGTTTAAACACTGTTTCCCATGCTTGTTCAATGAACCATAAACAAATAATGAACATGGACCTGTGGAATGGTCATTAAGACACTAACAGCTTACAGATGGTAGGCAATTAAGGTCACAGTTATAAAAACTTAGGACACTAAAGAGGCCTTTCTACTGACTCTGAAAAACACCAATAGAAAGATGCCCAGGGTCCCTGCTCATCTGCGTGAACGTGCCTTAGGCATGCTGCAAGGAGGCATGAGGA
This sequence comes from Salvelinus fontinalis, assembly GCF_029448725.1. NCBI lineage: Eukaryota > Metazoa > Chordata > Actinopteri > Salmoniformes > Salmonidae > Salvelinus > Salvelinus fontinalis. The sequence goes on along the minus strand of NC_074665.1, from coordinate 39,525,926 downwards.
CTGCAGATACTGTGAGACGCCTAAGACAGCGCTACAGGGAGACAGGACGGACAGCTGATCGTCCTCGCAGTGGCAGACCACATGTAACAACACCTGCACAGGATCGGTACATCCGAACATCACACCTGCTTGACAGGTACAGGATGGCAACAAAAACTGCCCGAGTTACACCAGGAACGCACAATCCCTCCATCAGTGCTCAGACTGTCCGCAATAGGCTGAGAGAGCTTGTAGGCCTGTTGTAAGGCAGGTCCACACAGACATCACTGGCAACAACGTTGGCTATAGGCACAAACCCACCGTCGCTGGACCAGACAGGACTGGCAAAAAAGTGCTCTTCACTGACGAGTAATGGTTTTGTCTCACAGGGGTGATGGTCGGAGTCGCGTTTATTGTCGAATGAATGAGCATTACACCTAGGCCTATACTCTGGACGTGGAATCGATTATGGTAGAGGGTCCGTCATGGTCTGGGGCGGTGTGTGACAGCATCATCGGACTGAGCTTGTTGTCATTGCAGGCAATCTCAACGCTGTGCGTTACAAGGAAGACATCCTCCTCCCTCATGTGGTACCCTTCCTGCAGGCTCATCCTGACATTACCCTCCAGCATGACAATGCCACCAGCCATACTGCTCGTTCTGTGCGTGAATTCCTGCAAGACAGGAATGTCAGTGTTCTGCCATGGCCAGCAACGAGCCCGGATCTCAATCCCATTGAGCACGTCTGGGACCTGTTGGATCAGAAGGTGAGGGCTCGGGCCATTCCCCCCAGAAATGTCCCGGAACTTGCAGGTGCCTTGGTGGAAGAGTGGGGTAACACCTAACAGCAAGAACTGGCAAATCTGGTGCAGTCCATGAGGAGGAGATGCACTGCAGTACTTAATGCAGCTGGTGGCCACACCAGATACTGACTGTTACTTTTGATTTTGAACCCCCTTTTTTCAGGGACACATTATTCCATTTCTGTTAGTCACATGTCTGTGTAACTTGTTCAGTTTATGTCTCAGTTGTTGAATCTTGTTATGTCATACAAATATTTACACATGTTAAGTTTGCTGAAAATAAACGCAGTTGACAGTGAGAGGACGTTTCTTTTTTTGCTGAGTTTAAAAGGAAATCAGTCAATTGAAATAAATTCATTAGGGCCTAATCTATGGATTTTATATGACTGGGAATACAGATATTTAAAAAGAAAGGTAGGGGCGTGGATCCGAAAACCTGAGTATCTGGTGTGACCACCATTTGACTCGTGAAGCACGACACATCTCCTTCGTATAGAGTTGATCAGGCTTTTGATTGTGGCCTTTGGAATGTTGTCCCACTTCTCTTCAATGACTGTGCGAAGTTGCTGGATATAATGCAATTGTGTTCATTGTCCGTAGTTTATGCCTGCCCATACCATAAACCCCACCACCACCATGTGGCACTCCGTTCACAACGTTGACTTCACACCTCTGCCATGTGTCCGGTACAGTTGAAACCGGAATTAATCCTTGAAGAGTACACTTCTCCAGCATGAGCATTTGCCCACTGAAGTCGGTTACGTTGCCGAACTGCAGTCAGGTCAAGACCCTGGTGAGGACGACGAGCATGCCGATGAGCTTCCCTGAGGCGGTTTCTGACAGTTTGTGCAGCAATTATTTGGTTGTGAAAACCCACAGTTTCATCAGCTGTCAGGGTGGCTGGTCTCAGACGATCCCTCTGGTGAAGAAGCCGGATGTGGTGGTCCTGGGCTGGCGCGGTTGGACGTACTGCCAAATTCTCGAAAACAACGTTAGTGGGGTATTATTGTAGAAAAATGTACACTCAATTCTCTGGAAATAGCTCTGCTGGACATTCCTGCAGTCAGCATGCCAATTGCACACTACCTGAAATCTTGAGACATCTGTGGCACTGTGTTATGTGACAAAACTGCACATTTTAGAGTGGCCTTTTATTGTCCCCAGCACATCAGCTTCTTGATATGCCACACCTTTCAGGTGGATGGATTATCTTGGCAAAGGAGAAATGCTTACTAACAGGGATGTAACAGGGGAAACACATTTGTGCACAGAATTTGAGAGAAATAAGCTTTTTGTTCATATGGAACATTTCAGCTCATGAACCATGGGACCAACACTTTACATGTTGCGTTTATATTTTTGCATAAAGTAAGTAACCCAATCAACATTAGTCATACGTCGAGACCCCTCTGGCGCCAACCCCATTATCTCCTCAAATGTATACAGATGAAATCATCTGCTCAGGCAGTGGTGAGTTTTTGCATACAATAGTTTCCTGCTGAACTACCATTTTGCATGAAGATATTTTGTTTTGGCATTCTTTGTTTTGGTTGTGAATGTATGGGGAACAAATGAAGAGGCTCTTCATGAATTATCATTCATATCTATTTACTGAGTGCCTATAATCTATGGACTTGGCTAGTTGGCTTCAGCAATGCTAAACAGACAACAATATGCATGGTACAGAAATGTAGTCTACAAACTACAGTATGAATCAGGCCGTTAGGGACAACCATTAAAATAATTGAAATTCAATGACAACAAAGTATGAACAGTAATGTACACAGTATGAACCAGTCTGCTAGCCCACAGCCATTTAACACTAGAACTGCTCAGTCAGTCATTTTGACTGCTCATGAAAAAAATATATACATATTTTACAGACACTCTTATCCAGAGAAATGTACAGAAGCAATTAAGGTTAAATGGCATGCTCAAGGGCACAGGCAGATGTTTCACCTAGTTGGCTTGGGGATTCAAACCAGCAATCTTTCAGTTATTGGTCCGACGCGCTTAACCACTAAGCTACCTGCCGCCCTCTAGGTTAGGATCAGTGAGTACCCAGAGGCTCCTTTCAAACACAAATATTTAGGAGATATATCCTAATATAATATGAATTGGACATAAAGGGGTTTGCACAATTTCTCTCATATCTTGAGAATTGAGACACCTAGGACTCATGACCTGTTCAGAGGACCTCAGCTCAGACTCCCCTGGGGTAAGTGTGATGGTGAAATGCAGGACACAATTAAAAACACTGTGGGAAAGGAGGCAATTCAGGCTTATTTGCGCTCCATAGTCAGGCCTTCTGAGCTTTGGCGAGTCTGGAGCGTCTTCTGGACCATGTCCTTCCACTAGTCGTCTGAGATCTCCTGAGCCCCGGTCAGGATGGCCAGAGAGGGCAGGGCCACTGCTGCCACGGTTCGCTACACCAGCTCCACGTGGTCTTCATCCATGAGGACGGAGGCTGCGTTGCACTGAGCAGCGGCTCCTTCTGGTCATCCTTCTCTGCCAATTTTCAAGTCATGCCCCCCCTTTTCCTTAATAAGTCTATATAACAGACTGCTATTGTTAGATTCTTAATATCATAAACAGAGCTGTAATTATAACCGGTTTTAGAAGGGCATGCCATTTTTTAAAGGTTTTCCCCCGTTGCCCCTCCTCCTGACAGTAGGGCCTGCTCTGCTCTTTCTCCCAACAGTGGAAGGTGCCATGCCAAGTTGATAATCACCCCGGTAATTGAAAAAAAAAAAAAAAACGAAATTATACCAAAACTGATTTCACACATATAACAGATGAAATACACTATATATACAAAAGTATGTGGACACCAGTGGAGGCTGGTGACTTGAACAATTAAGGAAAAATCGTCAAAGACTGATTATTTTAACCTCAAGCATTTAATAAAGATGTTTATAGCACAGTATTATGGGGAATGGGAATGAGAGAGCTACCTACAGTGTTGGGAAGGGATCACAGCAGTGATTGAATGAGGCATGAGTTGAGGTGTTCAGAGGTTCGACTTCAGTGAAGGATGGGGGTTGAGGTGTTCATAGACTTCAGTGCAGGACAGGCTCATCATGGATGGATGGATGGATGGTGTTTGGAGAGAGCTCAACTCTTCCACTGAGGGCAGGACAGGATTTGGACTGGGAGGACAAAAAACAATAACACAACACAGTTAGACAAAAGAGCTAAGAATGAGTTAGTCCAAGCAAGGATTAAAATCATTGATGTGTAATAATATGATTATGTTTGAATGTGTGATTGACTCTACATACAGTAATGAGAGAAAATGTGTAAGTGTACTCACAGTGCTTGGACAGGAAACATTCAACTTGCCAGTGAATAAGCGGGCACGTGAAATGTGGCTTCAGTTCATGTCAGGAGAGAGATGACAACGGTAGCTGAGTGGTCATCACCTCTTAATAAGGATCAGACCCTTTTTTTCTCCAATTTCTGCCTAAAATGACATACCCAAATCTAACTGCCTGTAGCTCAGAACCCGAAGCAAGGATATGCATATTCTTGATACCATTTGAAAGGAAACACTTTGAAGTTTGTGGAAATTTGAAATTAATGTCAGAGAATATAACACATTAGATCTGGAAAAGGATAATACTATCATCTTTGAAATGCAAGAGAAAGGCCATCCATTGATAGGATTTGGGGTGTAAATTTAGATGTTGTCCACAAGATGGCAGCAGTATGTGTGCAAAGGTTCAGACTGATCCAGTGTAGAATTACAACTGCCAGGAGTTTGCCCAAATGTTCTGAATTGGTCAACTTAAATATTTTCAAGTACATAACTATAGAGAACATACAAAAATGATATGGTAATAAAAACATTTATGTTTACAAGCTCCCAAGAATGTGATACATGATGGATCATTAGCTTCCCTACAGAAAAGACACCAACCTTCACACATCTAGATGGCCGGGCAGGGTGTGTGTGGAGCCAGGGACAGCAGTGGGGTCAAACTGTAGAACCCAGTTCCTACATTTGAATATAAAAATGTATTTAAAAAATTAAAAAATAAAACTCACTACATTTTATCTCAGGGGCCCTCAGGATGACAAATCAGAGCAAGCTACTAGCTAGCAAGCTACTAGTACATTATTTACCTTCAGAGGTGAATGTATCAAACCAGTTGCTGTGATAAAGTGTTTGTTGTTGTAGACTATCCTCAATCATGGCATTTTTTTTTGCTGTAATAGCTACTGTAAATTGGACACTGCAGTTAGATAAACAAGAATTAAAGCTTTCAGCCCTCTATTTTTATTTTTTATTTAACCAGGCAAGTCAGTTAAGAACAAATTCTTATTTACAATTGCGGCCTATCCCAGCCAAAGCTGGGCCAATTGTGCCCCACCCTGTGGGACTCCCAATCACAGCCAGATGTGATGCAGCTTGGATTTGAACCAACTACTGCAGTGACACCTCTTGCATTGAGATTCAGTGTCTTAGACCACTGCTCCACTCAGGAGCCCAGAAAGTTGGCCGTTGCTTACAATGTCAGTCTAGTCACATTATTGCATATTGAACAACTGTCCCAATTTAGGGACACTGATCCCGTAGAGGTTTTAATCAGGGAGGGGAGTTAGCTGTAAATAGAAATAGCATATACATTTCATTACAGTTGCACCATTGTATGTTTGGGCAACAAGTTTCTCCATGAATATAAACTCAAGACATTTTGGAAATCCAAGTCAAACACAGACTGAGACATCAAAGTAGCCCAATAAATGTTCCTGAATAAAGCCCTGATCATCCTGACGATAACTGACAACTGCAAGCAGACTGGTTGCACCATAGGTCCCAAAATGGTGGGGCATGCGGGAAGCTGCCACTGGCTGATCCCGTCCTTGCTTACATTCAGGGGGGATGTAAATGTAAAATGTTCTTTGTCTAAAATAAATCACTGCATTTGACTCACACAGCCTCAGTCACTTACTCACCTTGTCCACTGTGTGTGTGCCTCTCTGAAATAAGCTAAACATGCTGGCTAGCTCATCATGTCTCAGTCTAAACTGTACACTCAAAAATACAGAAAGGAGTGGGAATCAAACCCTGAATTCAAAGGTTGGTTGATCGTTTATTGGAGATGATAGACGGGCATACTGCCTGTATTGTAAGGCTGATTTCTACGCCAAACTTACTGACGTAAAAAAACACATGACAACTCAAAAACATACTCAAAAGGTAAAGCCTTAAAACAGTTCCACCCAAAACAAGCTGCCATTTATGGTAAAAAATATTGACTCTGAAAAAAAGGTTGAGGCCACCATGGCATTAGCTATCGCTGAACACTACTCCATGCTGGCATGTGATCACATTGGAGAAGCATGTAGAGCAACTTTCTCAGACTCCACTGCTGCTACCCACTTCAAAATGCACAGGATAAAGTGCACAGAAATGATTAATAGTGTTCTAGCACCATACTTTCTGAAAAAGTTGGTTGCAGATGTGGGTGACCAGCGTTTCAGCCTCCTCCTCGATGAGTCCACAGATGTAAGTGTTTCTAAGTACCTGGGGGTTGCGATAAGGTACTTTAGTAGCACCAAGCAGACAATTGTATCAATATTTCTGGGGCTTGTTGAGTTGGAGGGAGGAGATACCAAATCTATAGCCCGTGCTGTTGTGGCTTTCCTCGAGAAGTGTTGTCTTAAAAAAGAGAAACTCCTGGGGATAGGGACTGACAATGCCTCTGTTATGACGGGGATTAACAATAAGGGCCATAAAGTGCTAAAGGAGGAGTATGGCCTCAAATATCTGGTTCCTATTCGACTGTGTGTGCCACTCTCTGCAGTTTGCTCATTTGTAGTTCTAAACATATTTAGGGTGTTTTGTGCTCACTTTTTGTCTCTCCCACAAAGTTATTCCTCTCTCCTACAGCGTCCATCACAATTACATGCACATGGCCAATTATTCAAATTAGGTGATGACGTCATTTAGCGACTTCGAGCAAGTTTTAGGACAGCCAATAGCTACGTTCCTTACTGAGGAGTTGGCAACGCTGCTCATTGGACTCACCTGCACTTTGTTGATTACCCCCTGTTCCTTGGTCATGGTTCCCTGTGTCCGCATTGTTCCGTATTGTGTTTGCTATGTGTTCCTGTTCCGTTTCATGTCCGTCAGCCAGCTAATAAACCTTCACTCGCCCGTACCTGCTTCTCATCTCCTGCGTCGCTCCCGTAACAATATGTGACACATCCACATACTTCTGGTGCTCTTTCATGCCGTCCCTAGGAGGGGTGCGTCACTTGAGTGGGTTGAGTTACTGACGTGATCTTCCTGTCTGGGTTGGCGCCCCCCCCCCGGTTTGTGCTGTGGTGGAGACCTTTGTTGGCTATACTCGGCCTTGTCTCAGGATTGTAAGTTGGTGGTTGAAGATATCCCTCTAGTGGTGCGGGGGCTGTGCTTTGGCAAAGTGGGGGGGGTTATATCCTTCCTATTTGGCCCTGTCCGGGGGTATCTTTGGATGGGGCCACAGTGTCTCCTGACCGCTCCTGTCTCAGCCCCCAGTATTTATGCTGCAGTAGTTTATGTGTCGGGGGGCTAGGGTCAGTTGGTTATACCTGGAGTACTTCTCCTGTCTTATCCAGTGTCCTGTGTGAATTTAAGTTTGCTCTCTCTAATTCTCTCGTTCTTTCTTTCTCTCTCTCTGAGAACCTGAGCCCTAGGACCATACGTCAGGACTACCGGGCATGATGACTCCTTGCTGTCCCCAGTCCGCCTGGCCTTGCTGTTATTCCAGTTTCAACTGTTCTGCCTGCGTTTATGGAACCCCTACCTGTCCCAGACCTGCTGTTTTCAACTCTTAATGATCGGCTATGAAAAGCCAACAGATTTATTCCTGATTATTATTTGACCATGCTTGTCATTTATGAACATTTTGAAAATCTTGGCTCTCTCTAATTTTCTCCTTCTCTCTTTCTTTCTCTCGGAGGACCTGAGCCCTAGGACCATACGTCGGGACTACCGGGCGTGGTGACTCCTTCCTGTCCCCAGTCCGCCTGGCCTTGCTGCTATTCCAGTTTCAACTGCTCTGCCTGCAGTTATGGAACCGCTACCTGTCCCAGACCTGTTGTTTTTCAACTCTTAATGATCGGCTATGAAAAGCCAACTGAAAATTATTCATGATTATTATTTGACCATGCTTGTCACTTATGAACATTTTTTAACATCTTGGCATAGTTCTGTTATAATCTCCACCCGGCACAGCCAGAAGAGGACTGGCCACCCCTCATAGCCTGGTTCCTCTCTAGGTTTCTTCCTAGGTTTTGGCCTTTCTAGGGAGTTTTTCCTAGCCACTGTGCTTCTACACCTGCATTACTAGTTGTTTGGGGTTTTAGGCTGGGTTTCTGTACAGCACTTCGAGATATTAGCTGATGTACGAAGGGCTATATAAAATAAACTTGATTGATTGATTGATTGATACAAGCATTTCGCTACACCAGCAATAACATCTGCTAAACATGTGTATGTGACAAAATAAAATAAAATATGATTTGGTTTTGATTTGATGATTGATGCAGCTTTTCCCCAGGAGCTTGAATCTAATGTAGGCATTTATATTCTCCCTGCAATTGTTATGCCATTTAACTGAACGAGCAATGTTCTTCAGGTCACTGTACCAGGGAGTATAGTGTACCCCCTTTCAGGGAGTACAGTGGGGTGGTCAGAGCGTTGGGACAGTAACCGAAAAGTTTCTGGATCGAATCCCCGAGCTGATAAGGTAAATCTGTCGTTCTGCCTCTGAAAAAGGCAGTTAATCCACTGTTCTCCAGTAGGGGCACACGGGCGACCGGGGTTCAATTCCCCAACGTGGAGGTAGGAGTAGGCTGTCCTTGTAATTAAGAATTTGTTCTTAACTGACTTGCCTAATTAAATAAAGGTTACACTAAGAGCATAACATTTTGACACCATAATTGTAGTCTAGCCAATACACAGAGATTCAATGACGATAAAAATCTCATTGATTTATCAAGACCAGTCTCAGAGCAGTGTGAAACAGTGCTAAAATAGTTGTAAGCTATTGCTTCTAACTTCAATATGCTCTTTAAATAAACAAGACCTACACCACTTTTAACAGCGCATTACTCAACACTAATGAGACTCATGTCGCCTACGGTAGGCCTACAGTATATCAAAAAATATGACTTGACTCTCCGCCAATAATTACATATACAGGATTGGAGAATTCTAAATTAAAACCAAAAGCCGCCTCGTGTCTCCCGGCACGGGTATCGAACCTGCACATGTAGCAACGCATTTTCCACTACGGGAGCACCAATCCACTCAGGACCCCCATCCACAAAGTATCAAAATACAGAGAGGTGTTGGTAAAGGAATATTGTCCTGCTAATTGCCCATAATGGGCTATTATAATACTGTACATGGTGTCCAGGTCAGGATAACCAAAACATTTCTTTATTAAAGACTATCAGAAAGAATGTTGAAACTTATTTATTTTGATCCAAAGACATGAATGAGTGAGTCACTCAGCTTTATGTAGGTGCCACTATATGACTGTGTCATCAACTTGATAATACAGTATATAACGATATTTTGGAGGTTATTTCTTTTTCAAAAAAATTAAAGAGAGCGATTGTAATCTGAATAAAGGTCAAAATAATATTTGTAAAGGCCGAAACATTTATTTCTGTTTTTAGAGGGAGAGAAACGCTGGGCCAATTGTGCGCCGCCCATGAAGGCCAAAATATAGCCCTGCTAATAGCCATAATGGCGCTGTACAACGTGACCGTGTGTGTTTGAAAGAGTATTTTTATCATTATTTTATTAACGAAAGCATAAAGATGCTGATGAAGAAATACAGTACTGTACAGTATATGCTTTTACAGTTGGATAATAAAGCATTTAAAGCATTTTGAAGATAATAAAGCATTTAAAGAATTTTGACGATCTACGCCACCTGCATTTGTTTCGTTGTTTTGTTTTAGAATGTCCATTTCTTCTGTCAAATTAGCAACTTTGGCTAGCATGGTGGAGCTCACGTGTCCATGAAGATTTTACGCATGAACGAAAAATTCAAAAAGTCATAATAAAAGTCGAAAAAACTGGTCAAACTCAGTTGAGAATCCATCTTTAGGATGTTTTTCACAAATATATCCAATAACGTCCCAGACGGAGCATTTCTTCGTGTCTACCTAACGCATTGCAGACAACGATATGACAAACCCAAGTGCGTAGCCAAGTACTACCAATATGGCTGACCTCTCACTCCAACGAGTCCCATCCAGTCCCAGAAAAGGCTTCATTCCACGTTCTACTGCCTGTTGACATCTAGTGGAAGGCGTATGAAGTGCATACAGATCCATAAATACAAGACAATTGAATAGGCAATGCCTTTCACAGAGACCCATTTCAGAATTTTCACTTCCTGTTTGGAAGTTTGCCTGCCAAATGAGTTCTATTTTACTCACAGATATAATTCAAATAGTTTTAGAAACTTCAGAGTGTTTTCTATCCAATAGTAATAATAATATGATCTAGGACAGAGTACGAGGCCGTTTAAATTGGGCACAATTTTATCCAGACGTGAAAAGGGCGCCCCCTATTTCCAAGAGGTTAAGACATCTGTGGCATTGTGTTGTTTGACAAAACTGCACATTTTAGAGTGGCCTTTTATATATATATATTTTTTTACAAGGTGCACCTGTGTAATGATCATGAAGTTTAATCAGCTTCTTGTTATGCCACACCTGTCAGTCAGGTGGATGGATTATCTTAGCAAAGGAGAAATGCTCACTAACAGGAATGTAAAGAAATTTGGGCACATAATTTAGGAGAAATAAGATTTTTGTGCGTTTGTAAAATTTCTGGGATCTTTTATTTCAGCTCATGAAACATGGGACCAACATTTTACATGTTGCATTTATATTTTTGTTCAGTGTATATTGGGTGATTGACATTATGGTGAATTACTTATTTGATTAGATATATTTTATTTGACCTTGTCTCAATGTTGATAGTAAAATGGTACGTTTGAGTCAATGTCATCATTTCAACATCTTGCCATCAACCTAAAGAGAACGAGTCTACCATCCAGATGCCTACCTCTTTGTACCCTGCTTAACTTTGGAAAAAAACAGTGTTAGTTTCTGCTGAGCTATCATGCCAACACATTTGGAAATTGATCATCTTCCATACTCATTTACGTAGCTATGCTCTACCTTGACAACATTGAATAGTTGAAAGTAACTCCTCTAACTTGTTTTACACAAGTTATGTGAAAGTAAATTCAGAGTGAAGTTGGGTTTACGCAGTCTGTATTCAATGTAGTAAGTACACTGACATCTGATTTGCCCAAAGGAAACCATAAATTCAACATGTAGCTATGTATAAATTCATTCATTCATGACTGATCTTAAGACATTTAGAAGTAGTTAACCCTTTGATAAGTACGATCACATATTTGTGATCATTGTTGAGTGGTGTCTGATGGGTACCATCGCAAATACGTGATTGGAACAGTAGCAACAGAACATACAGTTGAAGTCGAAAGTTTACATACACCTTAGCCAAATACCTTTAAAATCAGTTTTTCACAAATCCTGACATTTAATCCTATTAGAAATTTCCTGTCTTAGGTCAGTTAGGATCACCACTTTATTGTAAGAATGTGAAATGTCAGAATAATAGTTGAGAGAATGATTTATTTCAGCTTTTATTTCTTTCATCACATTCCCAGTGGGTCTGAAGTTTACATACACTAAATTAGTATTTGGAAGCATTGCCTTTAAATTGTTTAACTTGTGTCAAACGTTTCGGGTAGCCTTCCACAAGCTTCCCACAGTACGTTGGGTGAATTTTGGCCCATTCCTCCTGACAGAGCTGGTGTAACTGAGTCAGGTTTGTAGACCTCCTTGCTCGCACAAGCTTTTTCAGCTTTGCCCACAATTTTTCTATGGGATTTAGGTAAGGGCTTTGTGATGGCCACTCCAATACCTTGTCTTGAGATGTTGCTTCAAGATATCAACATCATTTTCCTTCCTCATGACGCCATCTATTTTGTGAAGTGCACCAGTCACCCTGCAGCAAAGCACCCCCACAACATGATGCTGCCACCCCCGTTCTTCACGGTTGGGATGGTGTTCTTCGGCTTGCAAGCGGCCCCCTTTTTCCTCCAAACATAACGATGGTCATTTTGGCCAAACAGTTCTATTTTTGTTTCATCAGACACAAGAGTACTCTCCGAAAAGTACTCAATGTTGCCGTCAACCTCACTCTTTCTGGAAGAGTGGTCTTCTGAGGACAGCTAATCAGCCATGTCGATGATCCCCAGAGTTGTTATGAGAGCAGTGTTGTTGACGATGATTTGAAGAGAATAACCGGATGGTCCTACATAAATTAACTTTCTTAGTTACAGTACTTAGAACAGATATTCAACTGTAACATTGATAGCTAGAGGCTACTTTGTCTTCTTCAACTCGTGTTGATTTGCAGGGTCATGACCAATGTAGACCTAGCTGCAGCTTATGGTCCTTTTATTCTGGTATGTTAATTCTTAGCTCACTTTTATACACTTGGGTAAAAAGGGACGTTTCTGTCATACTGACATGCCCTCTGAGCTCCCTCTTCGTACTTGATATTTCATACACAGCGTAAAGGATGTAAACCTGATATACACCGTGTAAAAGCTCTTCAGGTTACAATATTTTCGTTTCATCACTTTTATGCCATTTGAAATGACAGCAGAAAAATAGACATTAATTTCCCATATTCCATCTCTCATCATACCCCACATTCGGATGTTGAAATATATTGTCTCAGTGTTCACTGTTGGACGTTAGAGTTTTTGGGCAGCAAAACCTTCTCTAACAAAGGGATTCCATTCACCAATACTAGAGACCAAAAGGAGTTATCTGTTGCCTGCTATTTACAATCGACATGAGGTGTCATAAGACCCCCACACCAATCCCTCCTCCCCTCTGCGGCTGAAAGGGCTCTGTAGACGCTGATCCATTGTAACCTGATCTTTGGATCCTCACAGGAGAGTCATAACAGCAATTACCTTTTTGTCCTGAATACAAAGTGTTATGTTTGTGGCAAATCAAATACAACACATTACTGAATACCACTCTCCATATTTTCAAGCATAGTGGTGGCTGCATCATGTTATGGGTATGCTTGTAATCGTTAAGGACTGGGGAGTTTTGTTTTGATAAAAAAGAAACTTAATGAAAAAAAAAATAATTCTAGAAGAAAACCTGGTTCAGTCTGCTTTCCATCAGACACGGGGAGATTACATTAAGCAGGACAATAACTTAAACCACAAGGCCAAATCTACTTTGGAGATGCTTACCAAGAATTCAGTGAATGTTCCTGAGTGGCCGAGTTAGAATTTTGACTTAAATCTGCTTGAAAATATATGACAAGACATGAAAAGCCGCCCGTCTGTCCTGAGCCGCCTGTCTGTCCTGAGCCACCTGAGCCGCCCGTCTGTCCTGAGCCGCCTGAGCCGCCCGTCTGTCCTGAGCCGCCCGTCTGTCCTGAGCCGCCTGAGCCGCCCGTCTGTCCTGAGCCGCCCTTCAGTCAGGAGCCGCCTGAGTCGCCCTTCAGTCAGGAGCCGCCTGAGTCGCCCTTCAGTCAGGAGCCGCCTGAGCCGCCCTTCAGTCCAGAGGCGCCTGAGCCGCCCTTCAGTCCAGAGGCGCCTGAGCCGCCCTTCAGTCCAGAGGCGCCTGAGCCGCCTGAGCTGCCCTTCAGTCCGGAGCTGCCCCTCAGTCCGGAGCTGCCCCTCAGTCCGGAGTTGCCCCTCAGTCCAAAGGCGCTCCTCAGTCCAGTGGGGCCCTTTATTAGGGTTCCCAGTCCAAGGTCGGCGGCGAGGGTCGCCGCTCTAAAGAGGCCACTGAAGCGGGCAATGACTATGGTGGAGTGGGGTCCGCGTCCCGCGCCAGAGCCGCCACCGCGGACAGATGCCCACCCAGACCCTCCCCTATAGGTTTAGGTTTTGCGGCCGGAGTCCGCACCTTGGGGGGGGGGAGTACTGTCACGCCCTGACCATAGTTTGCGTTGTATGTTTCTATGTTTTGTTTGGTCAGGGTGTGATATGAGTGGGCATTCTATGTTGTATGTCTAGTTTGTCTGTTTCTATGTGTTTGGCCTGATATGATTCTCAATCAGAGGCAGGTGTTAGTCGTTGTCTCTGATTGGGAGCCATATTTAGGTAGCCTGTTTGGTTTGAAAACCATGTCAATTATCAGTTGGAGCATGTCCATGTCACAAAGCCTCAACAACGAAAGCTGTTGAGTGCATTGCTGATTTTATTTATTGCCTGAAATGTAGGCCCTGCTCCCGCAGTGATGACATTTTATGCTGATAATAGCCCCTAGAATTCTCAACAGCTGATTCTATTCCAAATAGTGCCATCATCTCTCCTGGCTCACCATTTCATTTGCCTGTGGCGTGGGCACCTGCTCAGTGCACAGTTTTGGCTTTTTTTTCAGTTAGGCCTCGGAGATGTAGGCTCAGGTTGAGGCTCAGCATCAGAGGAATACGCAACAGAGATGTCATCATGATTAATTTCTTTCCCACCATCTGAGTCGTTTTCATTTAGATTTTGTAGCAACGCTAACGAGTGCATCCATTCGTCTAGGTCATCTTACCATTGTAAATTACGTATGCTCTCACTATGTACTCCAAGTAGGCCAGAGTAGACTAATAGAGTACATAACATTTTGAGATTATAATTAGAATAGATCATTACAATAGAATGGCCCACCCTGTTCTTCATTCACTATTGGGGATGACCTACATAATTATGTGTTGTCCACTTCCCCTCGCTCATCAAATCATCCATTCTCCACCATCACAATTTAGCCTACTTAATTTATTTAGTCTGTTATTATGTGTGAAATTAGTTTCGGTATAGTTTAGGTTCACTTTCGAGGCAATTATCAGGGTGAGTTTCAACTGGGCATGGCATATTCAACTATCGGAAGAAGGAGGGGAGCAAGCCCTACAGTCGAGAGGAGGGGCAACGGGAAAAACATATAAAAAATGACATGCCCTCCAAAAACTGTCTATAACACCAGTCCTGTTTGTGATATTAAGATTCTAACAACGACAGTGTGTATTTTAGACTAATTTAGGAAAAGTCAAGGATGGAGGGGGGCATGACTTGGCAGAGTAATAAATAGTTTTAATTCATGAGCAGTCCAAATGACTGCTTTAGCAGTTCTATTGTGGGTTTTATAGTAACAACATTTAATTCAACTTTAAAAATGTATTAGCCTACCTATTAATGTGGCATGAACACAACCAGTCATGGTGTTTTCATCAGATTGTAAAACAAACCACTTCAAAATGTAGGTTACCTTTGCACGTAAGTCCAAAATAGCATCCGATCGAAAAAAACAGCGCTTTTCTGTCGTACAATATGTAGCCCCATGTATCTGATGTGGTGTGCCAAAAAAAGAGAATGTCATGCCATACTCTTTTAGTCCAGACAGCATCAAATACCGCACCTGAGCTAAACATACTGAGATAGAGAGTTGCTGTTTCGATTGTTCCGATGCTTTATCTGACAACGATGGGTCTTTCTGTCGGCAGCATCTCCGTCAAATAAATGATCAATATTTAAATATTTTATTTGGATGGGCAAGGAGGTATGGTAGGGCAATGCCACTGGACATTAATTTTTCCCAGAAGCTTGAATCTGATGTGTAACGCCTCTTCATACGAAGAGGAGGAGTAGTGATTCGACCAACGTGCAGCGGGTTGTGCATACATAATGATTTATTAACACAAAGACGAAACACGAAAACAAACACTTGGAAGGATTACAAAATAACAAACCGACCTAAACAGACTTAAACTTAAGAACTACATGTAACACGAAGAACGCATGGACAGGGAAAACAGACTACACAAAAACCGAACAAACATACCGAAACAGTCCCGTGTGGCGCAACATACACAGACACAGAAGACAACCACCCACAACGAACACTGTGAAACAACCTACCTTAATATGACTCTCAATTAGAGGAAACACCAAACACCTGCCTCTAATTGAGAGCCATACCAGGCAACCCTTAACCCAACATAGAAACAGAAAACATAGACTACCCACCCAAATTCACGCCCTGACTAATTAAACACATACCAAAACAACAGAAAACAGGTCAGGAACGTGACAGAACCCCCCCCTCAAGGTGCGAACTCCGGGCGCACCCCTAAAACTCAAGGGGAGGGTCTGGGTGGGCATCTGTCCGCGGTGGCGGCTCCGGCGGTGGGCGAGGACACCACTCCACCACTGTCTTTGTCCCCCTCCTTAGCGTCCTTTGAGTGGCGACCCTCGCCCCCGACCATGGTCCAGGAACCCTCACTAAGGCCCCTCCACAATAGAGGAGACAACTCAGGACAGAGAGGTAGCTAAGGACAAAGAGGTAGCTAAGGACAAAGAGGTAGCTAAGGACAAAGAGGTAGCTCAGGACAGAGGGACAACTCTGGACGAGTGGCAGCTCCGGACTGAGTGGCAGCTCCGGACTGAGTGGCAGCTCCGGACTGAGTGGCAGCTCCGGACTGAGTGGCAGCTCATGACTGAGTGGCAGCTCATGACTGAGTGGCAGCTCATGACTGTAGGGCAGCTCATGACTGTAGGGCAGCTCATGACTGGAGGGCAGCTCATGACTGGAGGGCAGCTCATGACTGGAGGGCAGCTCATGACTGGAGGGCAGCTCATGACTGGAGGGCAGCTCATGACTGGCTGGCGGCTCTGGCAGCTCATGACTGGCTGGCGGCTCTGGCAGCTCATGACTGGCTGGCGGCTCTGGCAGCTCATGACTGGCTGGCGGCTCTGGCAGCTCATGACTGGCTGGCGGCTCTGGCAGCTCCTGACTGGCTGGCGGCTCTGGCAGCTCCTGACTGGTTGGCGGCTCTGGCAGCTCCTGACTGGCTGGCGGCTCTGGCAGCTCCTGACTGGCTGGCGGCTCTGGCAGCTCCTGACTGGCTGGCGGCTCTGGCAGCTCCTGACTGGCTGGCGGCTTTGGCAGCTCCTGACTGACGGACGGCTCTAGCGGCTCCTGACTGACGGACGGCTCTAATGGCTCGGGACAGACGGGCGGCTCTAATGGCTCGTGGCAGACGGATGGCTCAGAAGGCGCTGGGCAGACGGATGGCTCAGAAGGCGCTGGGCAGACGGATGGCTCAGAAGGCGCTGGGCAGACCGATGGCTCAGACGGCGCTGGACAGACGGATGGCTCAGACGGCGCTGGACAGACGGATGGCTCAGACTGCGCTGGGCAGACGGATGGCTCAGACGGCGCTGGGCAGACGGATGGCTCAGACGGTGCTGGGCAGACGAGCAGTGCAGGCGGCGTTGGGCAGACAGCCGACTCTGACCTGCTGAGGCGCACAGTAGGCCTGGTGCGTGGTGCCGGAACTGGTGGTACCGGACTGGAGACACGCAGCTCAAGGATAGTACGGGGAACAACAACAGGGCACACTGGAGGGAACAACAACAGGGCACACTGGACTCTCAATGCGCACTATAGGCCTGGTGCATGGTACCGGAACTGGAGGTACCGGGCTGAGGGCACGCACATCAGGGCGAGTGCGGGGAGAAGGAACAGTGCGTACAGGTGGCTTAGTGCGTGGTGCCGGAACTGGAGGCACTGGGCTGGAGACACGCACCATAGGGAGAGTGCGTGGAGGAGGAACAGGGCTCTGGAGACGCACTGGAAGCCTGGTGCGTGGTGTAGGCACTGGTGGTACTGAGCTGGGGCGGGAAGGTTACACTAAGGTTACACTAAGGTTACACTAATACACTAAGTTGACTGTGCCTTTAAACAGCTTGGAAAATTCCAGAAAATGATTGGCTTTAGAAGCTTCTGATAAGCTAATTGACATAATTTGAGTCAATTGAAGGTGTACCTGTGGATGTATTTGAAGGCCTACCTTCAAACTCAGTGCCTCTTTGCTTGACATCATGGGGAAATCAAAAGAAATCAGCCAAGACCTCAGAAAAGAATTGTAGACCTCAACAAGTCTGGTTCATCCTTGGGAGCAATTTCCAAACGCTTGAAGGGACCACGTTCATCTGTACAAACAATAGTACGCAAGTATAAATACTATGGGACCACTAAGCCGTCACACTGCTTAGGAAGGAGACGCATTCTGTCTCTTAGAGGTGAATGTACTTTAGTGTGAAAAGTGCAAATCAATCACAGAACAACAGCAAAGGACCTTGTGAAGATGCTGGAGGAAACAGGTACAAAAGTATCTGTATCCACAGTAAAACGAGTCCTATATCGACATAACCTGAAAGGCCGCTCAGCAAGGAAGAAGCCACTGCTCCAAAACCGCCATAAAAAAGGCCAGACTACGGTTTGCAAATGCACATGGGGACAAAGATTGTACTTTTTGGAGAAATGTCCTCTGGTCTGATTAAACAAAAATGGAACTGTTTGGTCATAATGACCATCGTTATGTTTGGAGGAAAAAGGTGGAGGCTTGGAAGCCGAAGAACACCATCCCAACCGTGAAGCATGGGGGTAGCAGCATCATGTTGTGGGGGTGCTTTGCTGCAGGAGGGACAGGTGCACTTCACAAAAGAGATGGCATCATGAGGCAGGAAAATTATGTGGATAAATTGAAGCAACATCTTAAGACATCAGTAAGGAAGTTAAAGCTTGGTCACAAATGGGTCTTCCAAATGGACAATGACCCCAAGCATACTTCCAAAGTTGTGGCAAAATTCCTTAAGGGCAACATAGTCAAGGTATTGGAGTGGCCATCACAAAGCTCTGACCTCGCCCTGTGTGCGAGCAAGGAGGCCTACAAACCTGACTCAGTTACACCAGCTCTGTCAGGAGGAATGGGCCAAAATTCACCCAACTTATGTGTAAACCTTGTGGAAGGCTACCCGAAACGTTTTGACCCAAGTTAAACAATTTAAAGGCAATGCTACCAAATACTAATTGAGTGTATGTACACTTCTGACCCACTGGGAATGTGATTAAATAAATAAAAGCTGAAATAAATAATTCTCTCTACTATTATTCTGACATTTCACATTATTAAAATAAAGTGGTGATCCTAACTGACCTAAGACAGGGAATTTTTACTAGGATAAAATGTCAGGAATGGTGAAAAACTGAGTTTAAATATAATTGGCTAAGGTGTATGTAAACTTCAGACTTCAACTTTATATATCTATAATTAAAAATAACACCACCCTACTCCACTAGGCAATAAATATTTAGGGTTAAAACTATTTAGTTCTACCTCAGGCCAGCAACCTGAAAGGATGGGACACCACCACTTAACACACCCTGTAACTCTTCTTGATTCCAAGTCTCGCACACCCAAATACCTCTCTGCAGCTGCCACCACAACCTCAATTTTCTGCGTCCATCCCTGCAGTACAGTTGATAACCATTGCTATAAATGCTAAAAATCCAATCTTACTGAAATATCCATCACTTGTTGCCCTACACCTCTGTACTGGTACAGATCTACTACTCACACCGCTCCTCTCAGGATCCCTCCCCGTTGACCCATCTTCCTCTAATTTCTTCACTGTCTCAGCATATGACAACTTCTGCACTACTCTAACCCTGGAAGCCTCAACCTGCCTCTCTCACACGGGACATTTCTGATCCCCAGCCGCATGGGCACCCCTACAATTAACACATACCACTACTTTCCCCAATGCTACACATTTCTTTGTCTCATGCCCTTCTGCACAATTCTCACACCTAGGAACCTCCCTCCTGCACACTGCTGCCACATGCCCATAAGCTTGACACCTGTAACAACGTAATGTATTCGGCACAAAAGCTTGTACAGGATAACTTATATATACTAACATCACTTTGTCAGGCAAAGACTCAACATCAAAACTCAAAAGAACAGACAATGACTCTTCTGTTTCACCACTCACGCCACCCTGTCTGCGTCGCACCAAACGACGAGCATCACAAACACTGGGAATCTTCCCCTTCAGTTGGTCAACTTTAAATGTACTGCTACCCCAGTAATCACTCCTTTCAATGGCGCCCTTTAAATGGGAGCAAACCAATTCACATTTCTTGCCCCCATGCCTTTAACGCAGAGTGCCTTCTCCCTCTTACCAGCAGAAACACAAACAATTATCACAAGACCACTTCTGGTTACCTTCAATGATTCCACAGCACCCAACTCTGTTTTCACACACCCTGAAACCACAACTGGATCAGCCAAAAGGCAAGGGTCCTCCAAAAACTTCACTCCTACTGTCACAGACTCATCTTCATCCTGACCCTCGGTGCAAGCCTCTGGCTCCAAGAACTTCACTACACCTCCGATACTTCGCCCTCATTCACTTCCATTTCCCCTGCTGTCTTCAGCTTACTCTGTTTACACTTTCTACCATTCTTCTTAAACAAACCGTCTCCCTTTTTCCCCACAATTTTTAACTGACTCAAGCTCACCCTCTTCCTTCCTCTCTCTTATACCTCCTCTGCCTCTCCTTTTCCCTCCATTCCTCCTCCGTATTCCAAGTATGCGTCTCCTTATGATAATACTGCACTTCTCCTGACATACATCTTGTTCTTGCCTTCTCAAGGAACGCCATTTAACCGGCTGTCCTGTCACAATATCCGTACAATAAGCATGAACCCCTCGGGATATAGCGCTCAACAGTGCATCGAACTTATAAAGCAGCTGCTTTGTCTTGATGTTCCTCTTTATCAAAGGCTACAGCGACACTTTTCCATTTCAAACAAGTGCGCTCTTCCAACCACCATTTCTCGCTAAATGAGCTTGATACGCTTTCACTTTTTCATTGACAGTCCGTCACTCACTGCCAGACACTTTTAAATCATGAAATAAATACCTCAATAATTCACTAAAAAGTATTTCCATGTGCTTACACGATTGATAAAATGTATTTTTTAAAACATAATTAATAACGGCGACAAGCTAGCTAAAAAGGCCCAATGTTCACTGGGGTTGCAACTGGCGGGAACCAAAAAGCTAACATTAGCATGCAAGATACTACCAAAGATTAATATAACTAAACCAAGTTACAGGCTGACTACACCGCTCAAGCGTTGAAAATTACATTTAGAAATCTATATTATTCAATTATTGCATCCACTCTGCTCGTGCGCGCCAACGAGCATCTGCATTGCCAAGGGCTAAAATAGAAGTCAGTTCTATTTGTGACGCAGATCGCGCTGCATGTCCTGCCTCCATCTCCTCATTGGTTTATAGAAGTAGGTAGCAACGTGTCATCTCCTCATTGGTTATACCCACATGGGTTACTGAAAGAGGAACGAGGTCAGTGGCGGTAATGCACCTAATTTATGAAAGTTGCCAATCTCAATATAAAGTCAAGAGAAGAAAAAGCCTGGAAGGAGGACTGGGATATAAACATTAGGTTGTTATTTTACCTGAAATGCACAAGGTCCTCTACTCCGACAATTAATCCACACATAAAAACGTTCAACCAAGTCGTTTCTAGTCATCTCTCCTCCTTCCAGGCTTTTTCATAATTTAACATATATGGTAATTGGCATCTAAACTTTCATAGTATTACCACGACAACCGGCATCAGTTTGTCTGTCAATCACCCACGTGGGTATAAGCAATGAGGAGATGGCACATGGGTACCTGCTTCTATAAACCAATGAGGAGATGGGAGAGGCAGGACTTGCAGCGCGATCTGCGTCAGAAATAGGAATGACTTATATTTGAGCCTTTGGCAACGCAGACGCTCGTTGGCGCGCACGAGCAGTGTGGGTGCAATAATTGAATAACATAGATTTCCTAATATATTTTGCAACGAGCGGTGTGGGCAGCCTATTAGACCACAGCCTGTCGTTTCCAATGGGAACAGATGAGTCATAGTGGGCAGAACAAGCAAGCTGGGTGGGCAGAGCCAAGCACGAGCTAGCGAGATCCTATTGGTTCGTTCCTGCATACATCTTCATATTTCTTTGTGAAATGAGAGCCTGCAATAACTCAATTCGACTTCGCACTCCTTCTAAACAACGCAATTTAAAAAAAACTTTGGCAAAGGCTAAAGTCTACAAAACTTAGTCCACTCTGTTCATAACAGATTATAGTTTTGGGAACAGAAAACAACTGTATTGAGATCAAATGTATCTTCGATGAGAACATTTACAGAATCATCCATCTCGTTCCATCTTCTCCCACTGCCCGCCAGTGGGCTTCCTCTTACTACCATATTTGGTAATGAGAGGCAACACCAAGAGGATGCTTCATATTTATACATCCAGTGAAAAATCTGTCTCATTGTTCTATCTGTGATAATACTGTTGGCCAGAGCAAAAAATCACTTCCTGTCTGCAAGATTAACCAATATACGTAACTGATTCAAATAAAATACTTTAGAATTATGCTGGCCGAAATACAGAAAATACTAGATTATGTGTCATTTCTTGTCCAATAACGTACCTCATTCTCACTGTAAAATTGCTAGCTAGCTTCAACTAAATAAGCAGTTGTGTTTATTTGTACTAATAGCACAAACTCAGGGCGCATTGAGTTTAAAGAGATTCAGAATGGGCGTGGCATCAGAGGTATCTGGCGTTATTGAGTATGGTTCGCCATACGTTTGTGCTATTAGTACATAAAAACATTGTGCTTATTTGTACATACTTAATGAGAGACTGGGTTGAAAATAAGGACACTTTTTTCCGCTATTACTTCAAAACTATGGCAAGCAGCAGGGGCATATGGTAACGTTATGAAACTGGGCTACATGGCGGATGCAATTAACTAGTTTTTAATCAGAAAAAAGCATTGTTAAAAATGTGATGTGTCCAGCCTACCAAGAGGGCAGATTACAAATACAGTGCTTAGCTAAGTAAGCTATTTTCCTGCAAGCCACCTAGCTAGCTGACTTTAGTATATCTACTGAAACGTGTATTGCTAACATACTGTAACGACTCTGGGTTTATAAGCGCGGAAATCGACTGCTGTTTCATTACAATACTAATGTGTTACAGTGTGGAGGGAAATCGAATAATTGTTCTGTTTGCTAACTTATCTAGCGAACTAAGTTGGCTTAACTACCGCCCGGTAGCCATATCTATGACTAAAAATATAATAGTTTTTATAATTTGAGATCTTCTGTATCTCGATTGTAAAACCCATTCTCTTTTTAGTCATAGATATGGCTACTAAACAGCAAGCTATAACCAGCCACCTAAACTAGGTTTACCTGGAAACATTACACATGAGTAATGTATGACTGGATTTTGCTAGCTAGTTAGCTTGTAAATGTAATATCTGTGCCTGTGCACATGTATGCATGTAAACTAGTCTACCCTAATGTTGATATTATACTGGAACAGTTCAACTGTCGTTCAAACTGTGCAATAGAGTAATTTATTCAATTTTTTTGTCTTACAGATAATAAATACTGTGTGGTACCTTTCTGGAGTGGATTACAGATACAGAAACAGAATTCCTTTGCCTGCATATGTCATTGTATCCCTGTCAGGAATTAGACATTGTTTGATTTTAAGCAGATGACTCATGAACTGAATGGCAGTTTGATCATGACAACACTCCTCCCACAGCTTTACAAGTATTCCCTGAACATTACTACACTGACCATACTATATGTTTCTTTGTGAGTGGCATTTTAATCATGACCACCAGTTCTCTTGACTACAGTACAGATTGTTACCCCAGATAATGTGATTTAACCAAAGATTTTTGGTATCCATTATTGGGAGTTACAGAATAGATCATGTTTGGTGTAGCGCAGAGAATTTGACCAACCTTAGCGAGGCGAGGAAAGAGGAGTCTCAACATGTCTGTGTCCAGTTGCAAGGGTCAGTTTTTAAATTTTGAAAATGTTCCGTTATTAAAATAAAAACTGTTTTTGCTTCATGAAGTAATTCAACAATATGTATGCCGCCATGTTGTCTATTTCAAGTCTTCTCTCATGGATCGAGACAGTTCTCTATCATCATGACATGCAGCACTTTGGGGTGGAAACACACCTGTCTTGATCAATGAGAGAAGACTTGAAATAGACAAGATGTTAGCTAAAATCTTTGGGTGAATCACATCTGGTGTATTAATCTGTAGCTACAGTACTCTACACTTGGCGTTACACCTCAGACACACTGAACTTTACTACACTGTTCATGCTATATTTTTTGAATGTTACTTTTACCATAACATTTTTGTTGAACACCCAGTTGTCTTGAACTATCTTTAAATAGTGTAAACACCCCAGTATTTTTGATTTACAAATAAACATTATTTGGATATCTGAATGTCTAGCATCTGTTTGATGCTACAGAGCCCTGTACAGCGTATATAAATATATTCAGTGAATCGCTCAAGGCAGACACATTTAAGATTGATATACACTGCCTTCAGAAAGTATTCATACCCCTTGAATTTTTCCACTTTTACGTTACAGCCTTATTCTAAAATGGATTAAATCCCCCCCACCCCACCCCCCCCCCTCCAATCTACACACTACCCAATAAAGACAAAGCAAAAACAGGTTTTAGGAAATTTTAGCAAATGTATTCAAAATAAAAACTGGAAATAATACATTTACATAAGTATTCAGACCCTTTACTCAGTACTTTGTTGAAGCACCTCTGGCAGTGATTACAGCCTTGAGTCTTCTTGGGTATGACGCTACAATCTTGGCACACCTGTATTTGGGGAGTTTCTCCCATTCTTCTCTGCAGATCCTTGCAAGCTCTGACAGGTTTGATGGGGAGCGTCGCTACACAGCTATTTTCAAGTCTCTCCAGAGATTTTAGATCGGGTTCAAGTCTGGGCTCTGGCTGGGTCACTCAAGAACATTCAGAGACTTGTCCCGAAGCCACTCCTGCGTTGTCATGGCTGTGTGCTTAGGTTCATTGTCCTGTTGGAAGGTGAACCTTTGCCCCAGTCTGAAGTCCTGAGAACTTTGGACCAAGTTTTCATCAAGGATCTCTCTACTTTGCTCCGTTCATCTTTCCCTTGATCCCGACTAGTCTCCCAGTTCCTGCCGCTGAAAAACATCCTCACAGCAAGATGCTGCCACCACCATGCTTCATTGTAGGAATGGTGCCAGGTTTCTTCCAGGTGTGACGCATTCAGGCCAAAGAGTCCAATCTTGGTTTCATCAGACCAGAGGATCTTTTTTCTCATGGTCTGATAGTCCTTTATGTGCCTTTTGGCAAACTCAAAGCGGGCTGTCATGTGCCTTTCACTGAGGAGTGGATTCGATCAGGCCACTCTACAATAAAGGCCTGATTGGTGGAGTGCTGCAGGGATGGTTGTCCTTCTGGAAGGTTCTCCCATCTCCACAGAGGAACTGGAAATCAGTCAGAGTGACCATCGGGTTTTTGGTCATCTCTCTGACCAAGGCCCTTCTCCCCCGATTGCTCAGTTTGGCTGGGCGGCCAGCTCTAGGAAGAGTCTTGGTGGTTCCAAACTTCTTCCATTGAAGAATGATGGCCAGTGTGTAGTTGGGGACCTTCAATGCTGCAGAATTTGTTTGGTAACCTTCCCCAGATCTTTTTTTTAGTTAACCTTTATTTAACTAGGCAAGTCAGTTAAGAACTAATTCTTATTTTAAAATGACAGCCTGCCCCGGGCCAGATAAAAAAAAAAAAAAGGATTATCTACACAGGTGTACAAAGGTACAAATGCCCATCATCAGCAACCATCACTCCTGTGTTCCAATGGCACGTTGTGTTACCTAATCCAAGTTTTTCATTTCAAAAGGCTAATTGATCATTAGAAAACCCGTTTGCAATTATGTTAGCACAGCTGAAAACTGTTCTGATTAAAGAAGCAATTAAACTGGCCTTCTTTAGACTAGTTGAGTATCTGGAGCATCAGCATTTGTGGGTTTGATTACTGGCTCAAAATGGCCAGAAATAAATAACTTATTTTGAAACTCGTCTGTCTACTCTTGTTTTGAAAAATGAAGGCTATTCCAAGCGAGAAATTGCCAAGAAACTGAACTTGTTCAACGCTGTGTACTACTCCCTTCACAGAAAAGCGCAAACTGGCTCTAACCAGAATAGAAAGAGGAGTGGGAGGCCCCGGTGCACAACTGAGCAAGAGGACAAGTACATTAGAGTGTCTAGTTTGAGAAACATATGCCTCACAAGTCCTCAACAGGCAGCTTCATAAAATAGTACCCGCTAAACACCAGTCTCAACATCAGCAGTGAAGAGGGATTCTGAAAGTGCTTTGTTTCTGGCCATTTTGAGCCTGTAATTGAACCCACAAATTCTTATGCTCCAGATACTCAGATAGTCTAAAGAAGGCCAGTTTTATTGCTTCTTTAATAAGCACAAATTTCCAGCAGTGCTAACTAAAATGATAAACTTGGATTAGCTAACACAATATGCCATTGGCACACAGGAATGATAGTTGCTGATAATGGGCCTCTGTACGCCTATGTATATATATTCCATTAAAAATAAGCCGTTTCCAGCTACAATAGTCATTCACAACATTAACAATGTCTTTCTGATCAATTGGATGTTGTTTTAATGGTCAAAACATTTGTTTTTCTTTCAAAAACAAGGACATTTTTATGTGACCCCAAACTTTTGAATGGTAGTGTGTGTATATGTGTGTATGTATATAAATATATATATATATATATATATATATATATATATATATATATATATTTTTTTAAATCTATATATATATACATATATATTTTTAAATCTATCTCATGTAGGTTCTACATCAGGGCTCACCAACCCTGTTCCTGGAGAGCTACAGTCCTGTAGGTTTTCACTCCAGCCCTAATCTAGCACGTCTAGTTGTAATAATTAGCTGGTTGATAACCTGGTTCAGTTTATTTACAAAACCCTTGTTCTACATGGTCTTATGCTGAGCTACACTGGCTGTGTTTACACAGGCAGCCCCATTCTGATATTTTTTCCACTACTTGATCTTAATCACAAGATTTTTTCACATCAGATCTTATTCAGAACTGATCTGATTGGTCAAAAGACCAATTAGTGAAAAAAAGATCAGAATTGGGCTGTCTGTGTAAACACAGCCATAGTCCTTTATCTGGCTTTGGTACACTGGCAATGGTGTTTGGCATAGTGGGCTGGGGAAGCTGAAATTCTTTGTGCTTATGGCGAATGGTCTTGTCCTATCTGATGAACAGCCAGCTGGATAAGACTTTGCCAAAAAGTGGTGTAGGGCTTCATAACCACCAACTGTTTGGTTCTCTTGCAGAAGTTTCGCTGGTACTGCATGTCTCCTTGAAAGACATGGTTGTGGTGTTAGCATTTTATACTTTTTGTGGAAGGGATGTAGGGCAGCACGCCTTTGTTGGTAAAGGTGTTAACCGAATGGGACAGGCTAGCGTATTGTTTCGGGACAATTTGGGACTTTGGGAGCTGCTTTTGAGAGAAAAGATCAGTAAACAAAGTGAAGGGGGGGGGCTCAAGAAGTTGTGAAAAGTCTGAGGAGAGCAGTTCTTACACAGTATGAATTGCTGTGAATGGGAGATTTAAGAAATGTCACTTCTCAATTGCTCTGATACACAATACATGTACTGTCTAAGCACAACCCTGCACTACCAAAACCCTCTTCCTCATCTCAAAGTACTGTCTGTAATCCTCCCCCAACTCATTGACTTTGACAGATAATTCTTGTCAATAGTAGCCCTTTGGAGGTGATTTTTGTAGACATGTCTTTTGTATTTAGTTTTGAGAATTCACAGAGAGAAGAATGAGGTGATTGTGTCATTACTGTTGTAGTCTTGATTTGATTGTCCCTTGCTGGTTTCTGTCACACAATCTTGTTGTGCTCCATAACCACAATGTGCGTCCACTCCCTCGTGCTCGTGTACCCAAAATGCTGCCGCTTTGGGGTATTTTTCAGCAGGGCACTACTTTCAGAAATGGAAAGGGTAAAGCCAAAGCAGTGTCTGTATTCTTGGAACTTATATTTGAACATGTTGGGTGGGACAGAAATTCACAAATGAAATGTAGCTATTTATTTTCTACCTATAACATTTATTTACTATTTGGTATTATCAGAGTGGAATAGGGGCCCAACTCGATGGGAAATATGTCTCCCTCCAGCAGGTGGCGGTTTTTCTTTGTTTTGCCCACCAAGCAAGGAGTTTTTGTATGGAGGTCAATGAGAGTGAATTTGGTCAACAAAAATATATGGCTAATTTTCTGAGTGAGGTTTATTTGATCGATTAGAAGTTTCGTGATGCTACAGTTGTTACGAGTATGCTGATATAAGTAGGCCACGTGACATCTCGGCAACTTTGAGAAAAAACACTTTATATCAACATTGTCTCGAGATGGCTATGCATATTCATGTAATGAAGCAAGTAGCATAGCGTCACTCTCCATTGAATACCGGCAGTTGATGTCAACAACCCTTATCGATATTTTAAAAAAATATTACAATAATTAGATATATTCACTAATCCAAAGAAAGGATAGGCGGAGCTAGACAGCCCGCGGTGCCGCTTTGTGGGCAACTACTACCATTGTTAGGGCACGGTCTTTCGTATCATTGAATCAGTTGTCCCATGGCATTTATGAGTGTGTTTGTAAATTAATTCTGGAGTGCCCTCTGGGCGTTTGTAAATTCAGTGTTGTCAGATTGTCGTTTCGTAAATTCAGAGCGTTTCGCGTTCAGCGCGCACACGCGACACTCTTGCAGAGAGTAGAGTTGATTCGAGCGTTCTGACCTCACAACGACAGTCAAGCACCCAAGCTAATTGGCTAGCTACTTTCAGATACAAATAAGTCCACCTCACTCTGAACATTTTACTCACTCACCCTGCCTAGTAGAGCTGATTAGACAGTTTTCATGTTATACAGAGCGTTGGTGACTGTAACTGTGCTGTTGGCAACAATATAACTACGCTTTTTGCCAACGTTTACTGACACCAGCCATATTCAACTGGTGTTGAGCATTCGTAAATGCAGCAGTTATACTGTGGTCTGGCACACTCAGGCGAGAGTGCTCTGAAATCGGAGTAGATAGCCAGAGTGAATTTATGAACGCAACCTATGTGTCCCATTGTTCCAACCATAGGGTTCCAACACATTTAGAGTACCATCTGCTGGTCTCATGTCAAAATGCAGGGAAGCTGTTGTACAATATTAAAATGGTAAAGAATATATATATTTACATTTGATTTCCAGGGCTATCTGACATGTAGGCTATTCAATTAATTAAATACATATCTATTTTCACAGGGGTAGTAGAGGAATTGGACATAACATTTTGCTGACAAGGTACAAATCTGTCATTCTGCCCCTGAACAAGGCAGTTAACCCACTGTTCCTAGGCTGTCATAGAAAATAAGAATTTGTTCTTAACTGAGTTGCCTAGTTAAATAAAGGTAAAATATAATAAAATAAATGTGTAAGTACAACACTGATGAGGCCTGGTAAAAAATTACTTAATACATTTTAAGTTTGAGTAATAACATTATTGTTCACCTACAAAACAAAGGGTTTGAACAATATCTGCCCAACAGCCTGGATGAATAGGTATCTGGATTTTTAGACTATACAAATATTAAATTTTAGAGTTTGCATGGCAAGTATCAATTTTATATCTATGAGCTTTGTTTTTTGTTTATTATGATATGTTCATTTGTAACAAACAAAACAAAAACAATGTTGTTTGCTAGGCCGAAACAGAACCGGTGAATGGAGGACATAAAAAACTGATTGCGCGTGTGCTTGAGAGATGTGAGTGAGGGGAGGGAGAAAAGAGAGCGAGCCAGCCGCCTTCAAACATGGCGTCTTCATAGGAAAATAACAAAAAATATAAAAAAAGAGGCCTACTTCTACCGTCTTCATTGATTTTCGGAATTTAGATTATGGTTTCCAGACCTCGCGATATCGTCGTTATCACTATTTTCTAATGTAAAAAGAGAAGGAAGCGTAGCAGGCTTTATAAATAGTAAATCCGTTTTATTTTGATGCGTCGACAGGGCTAGCTAGCATCTGCTAATGTAGCCCACAACAATTTTAGGGTGGGAAGGTATTTTGCATGCTAAAAAAAATCACGATAATATGATATCTTATCGTTTGATACATTTTGCAACAATCGTGAGATATCGATGGTAATCTTATAAATCTCGGAATTTGTTCAGTTGATAAAATAAAGGGAGTGAGATACGTCAGGAAAGGACGCGTTTGATCAAATGTTTCTCTGCAACTTATCGATGATTGACAAATACAAAAGTGTTATCATGATCATGCATAACTTCGTTGCAAATTGGCAATTGTGGAAATTATATTTGGAGAAAGTGTAGGAAAGGACAGACTGATTTGAGGTGGTTAGAGTACACCCCCAGACCCCCCCTTTTTTCATCCAGATTTCTTCTCCCCTTCATTTCTCTTTCAATATGCTGTTTTCCATGGCCAAGGACTTGTTTATGACAAGGGGGAAATAGTCTAAAATCGATCACGGGGAAGACGGATACCCCACTTCTGTCATAATTGCTTTCGTCCTTGTCACACACCTCGTAAGTTCAAAATGGATAGAAATTACCCGGGAACAGGGTTCGGTGATTTGGGCGCAGGATGGAGTTACGAAAGATCCGCGAAAGCAAGGTAAGCAACTGATTCAGTCCATATAATGTTTACACACTAGCTAATATATTACATTCTCTTTGCCTTTTTGTAATCGATTGGGTGTTAATTTGGTACATTGACGTCGATCTGTATCCTGCTTATTGGCAGCATCGCGATGTTGTTACTATTATAAACAGCAGGGAATGGAACAAGCGGGGTGGAAAGACTAGCAAGCAGAACTCTTGACAATGCGATTGACAGACACGATGCGTGGTTTTAGGTATACAGACAGGGATTGAACGGGAGCAAAATGGGATGGGTTGGAACTAGCTGCTCTTAGCAACGCAGGTGCATTTACATACACTAGCGTTGCTTTCAATTATATTGGGTTGCACAAAACAGTCCGCGGGAAGGCAGAAATGTAATACAATTCCATTTCAATTTACTGTGCCGGTGGGCAGGACATTTGGTCATTATGACGGGGAAATCTGAGAAAATATCTTTGATCGTATTATTAAATAGACTTTCCAAACGTGGGTCTGTTGTCGGGTCACTTCCTATCTGATTACCTCATGTCAAAATAAAAGTCCTGTACGTGCGCCATGTTTACAGAAATAATAATAACTTGTGTGGGACGTTTATTTAGAATAGCTTGATGCCCAATTGGTATCTGACCAGTTTTCTACCGTAACATTGCATGATACATTTGTTTCACATAGTAAGAGAGATACCTCAGCCTGGGAAGTATCAAACGTTTACAATGTAACATTTTTGATTGGCAAGTGATTACCATTAGGGAGATTACCTATAAACACACCACGACACAGTTATGACCGGGAAGTGACTTTTTCGTAGCAGGTTAGGAGAATTAGGAAAGGTTAAGGTTAGCGAAAATGCTCTTCTAATCTGATATGAAAAGTCACTTCTGGTCATAGCTTGCGTCTAGGGAGTCACAGCACAAGGTGCCAGTGGTTGAATGTTGGCAACTCTTATGCTATGAAAAATGATAATGATAGTCAACACATTGACTCCTTAAATAACACCACAACTTTAGGTTATTGTGGTTAAGTAAATTACAATGCATTACACCCAGTCTTGCTAGTGACCAAAATACGTTAAGTCTTTATTTCAATTTCTCTTATCAGTGTTTTCAACATATTGCCATCAATCCGATAGACCATATGACTGGACACGAAAAGGAAAAAGCATTAACTGAATGTTAAATGTGTTTCCTGTCAGGTATTTTAGTTGTCTGTATTGTCTACTTGTTGAGTGTTTGTGAAGACTTGATTTGTGGTTGTTTGTAATGTCTTGTTAATTGGTGTTCGACCCCAGGAAGATTAGCTAGCGTTTCAGCCTTATCTAATGGGGATCCTAATAAAAATTCCCCAAAAATTACAATAATCCATAGGGATCTACTATGATTTCGATTGCTAGCTAGGCTACCTAATGACATGGGCTGACCCCATTTAGTGGACTGGTCAATTGTTTGGTCGATAGGTTGTTGGTCAACATCGATTTCTTTAGTCGAGCAGTAGCAAAAAATACACCTGTACAAGACATCTGTCTGATTTGTGACTGTCTAAGTGGATTGATCCATTGTGGAGACCTTGGGGATGGCATAGTCCATCAGTTTAAGACATGTGCTACTGAAATTGTATATGGTTATATTATGCAAGAACAATGGAGCAACACAAATACACATATTATTTTATAACAAATGCGCTTTCTCCAGCGTTGGATAGTGGTCGCATTTCTGAAACGCATCAATGCGCTGTTGAATTGGTCTCTTTTTCTAGACCATGTTGCTATGTGCAGAATAGCAACGTTAACCAGCATGTTGGTATTTAGAACAATGTGGTGGAGGCGGCAGCAGCAGAGTTAGGCAACGAGAAAACAGCCCTTTGCTTAATTTTCTAAGAAAAGTGAGAAGAGAGGAAACCACAATTTAATTAGGTCTATAATCAATAGCCTAACTGTTAAATGTGCCTGACTTCATAAATCATCCATATACACTACCGTTCAAAAGTTTGGGGTCACTTAGAAATGTCCTTGTTTTTTAAAGAAAAGCAAAACAGTTTGTCCATTTAAAAGAACATCAAATTGATCAGAAAAGTTGATAGTCATCACGAGGGCTGTTGCGTTGACCAAATTACCGGCAGTCATGACTGCAGTAAAATTCTACATGACCGCTGAGTCATGGTAGTCTCCTCTTATGCACTCTGGACATACATTAGTAGTACCCAACTCGCCTGGTACTCAGGCCTCTATTGTCTTTCTAACCAATCTGACATCAATGCAAATGCAATCAAAAATCACGTCAAACACTTATCAAAACAGTGTGTGTTTTTAAAACTCACCTCACTGTGATTGATCAATTTACAGAAAGAAGTTAATCAACCGGTTGCATGTGAGTGGAAAACACGGTCGTTATGGATGTTGTTTCAAAGCCTAACAGAAGAAATGGACAGCACTTTCTAAGGTGATGGTTAATTCAAAACACCCATATGCATGCATATTAGAGCTGTTCTGAACAAAAAGAGTAAAAACTCAAGGACAACTAGGAAAAAGCTCAAACCAAGTTTATTCACCCACTGGGTCATGCAAAGGAAGTTTTACACAAGCACATATATTTATTCCCTCCTACTAGGTGCAGTCAACTCCTTACTAGAGGTCGACCGATTATGATTTATTGGGGGACCAAAAAAGCCGATACCGATTAATCGGCCAATTTTTTTACTTTTATTATTTGTAATAATGACAATTATAACAATACTGAATGAACACTTATTTTAACTTAATATAATACATCAATAAAATCAATTTAGCCTCAAATAAATAATGAAACATGTTCAATTTGGTTTAAATAATGCAAAAACAAAGTGTTGGAGAAGAAAGTAAAAGTAATTGTGCCATGTAAGAAAGCTAACGTTTAAGTTCCTTGCTCAGAACATGAGAACATATGAAAGCCGGTGGTTCCTTTTAACATGAGTCTTCAATAATCCCAGGTAAGAAGTTTTAGGTTGTTGTTATTATAGGAATTATAGGACTATTTCTCTCTATACGATTTGTATTTCATATACCTTTGACTATTGGATGTTCTTATAGGCACTTTAGTATTGCCAGTGTAACAGTATAGCTTCCATCCCTCTCCTCGCTGCTACCTGGGCTCGAACCAGGAACACATCGACAACAGCCACCCTCGAAGCAGCGTTACCCATGCAGAGCAAGAGGAACAACTACTCCAAGTCTCAGAGCAAGTGACGTTTGAAACGCTATTAGCGCGCACAACGCTAACTAGCTAGCCATTTCACATCGGTTACACCAGCCTAATCTCGGGAGTTGATAGGCTTGGAAGTCATAAACAGCGCAATGCTTGAAGCATTCACGAAAGTGCTGTTTGAATGAATGCTTACGAGCCTGCTGGTGCCTACCATCGCTCAGTCAGACTGCTCTATCAAATCATAGACTTAATTATAACATAATAACACACAGAAATACGAGCCTTAGGTCATTAATATGGTCGAATCCGGAAACTATCATCTCAAAAACAAAACGTTTATTCTTTCAGTGAAATACGGAACCGAGAACCGTTACGTATTTTATCTAACGGGTGGCATCCATAAGTCTAAATATTCCTGTTACATTGCACAACCTTCAATGTTATGTCATAATGACGTAAAATTCTGGCAAATTAGTTTGCAATGAGCCAGGCGGACCAAACTGTTGCATATACCCTGACTCTGCGTGCAATGAACACAAGAGAAGTGACACAATTTCACCTGGTTAATATTGCCTGCTAACCTGGATTTCTTTTAGCTAAATATGCAGGTTTAAAAAATATATACTTCTGTGTATTGATTTTAAGAAAGGCATTGATGTTTATGGTTAGGTACACTTTGGAGCAACGACAGTCCTTTTTCGCGAATGCGCACTGCATCGATTATATGCAACGCAGGACACGCTAGATAAACTAGTAATATCATCAACCATGTGTAGTTATAACTAGTGATTATGATTGATTGATTATTTTTTATAAGATAAGTTTAATGCTAGCTAGCAACTTACCTCGGCTTCTTACTGCATTCGCGTAACATGTGGGCTCCTCGTGAGGCAGGTGGTTAGACCGTTGGACTAGTTAACCATAAGGTTGCATGATTGAATCTCTGAGCTGACAAGGTAAAAATCTGTCGTTCTGCCCCTGAACAAGGCAGTTAACCCACCATTCCTAGGCCGTCATTGAAAATAAGAATGTGTTCTTAACTGACTTGCCTAGTTAAATAAAGTTGTAAAAAAAAAAGATCTGCAAAATCGGCATCCAGAATTACCGATTTCCGATTTGTTATGAAAACTTGAAATCGGCCCTAAATAATCGGCCATTCCGATGAATCGGTCAACCTCTACTCCTTACACATCTAGACAGCCAATACATCTCTGTTGCTAGTCATGGACTTAATTGCTTCCTCTCACTAGCGACGTTAGTGCTGACTAGTTTCTATGGAGTGAAGCTGGCCCCTTTTCCCAATGAGGTGGATGTTTTTACTGGCCCACATTGGCAAATGAAATAGTTGCCCTTGACAACAGTTTGCCCCCGCAACAAAACTGCCCACACAGGCTGTGAACAAGTGATTCGGTGGCATTCTCTCTTTGTGTCGCCAACATGCTCGATGCTATGTACAAGGACCGCTACTTCGATGTAGACAAGAAACAGGGTTTATGTGAAATGTTACATGCACAACTGGACAAGATGGAAACGGACACAGTGACAGTGCGCAACGACACGTTCATACGTTTTTTACATAGTTATTATACATTGATTACACAATCACTCGTATTTCATATGCCACAACGATTCATCGATACGTATGCTATGACGCTGGTCAGGTTGTCTCGCGCACCTACAGTGCTGGTCATAAAAAAAGCTAGCTAGCTCATGGATGCAAACATTGTACTTCCCCAAAAACAGCAAAAAAATCTGTTTCACGAGCTATATAGTTTGCTCGCTAATGTGTCATCTAAAATAACCGTAATTTATAAGACAGTTCTTACTTGATTAATCGTGGTCGGAAAAATCTGTGATGCTAGCCACACTAAGGATTAGACAACATAGTGGACTTTGCAGTTAGCCATCAAAATAAAAGTATGTCATTGACAGTGATGCAAATTAATACAAATAGTAGAATTATGCCATAATTGAATAGATCATGCTTAACAAGGTTGGAATGTATTATATAAAATCAACAAAATACTATAATTTGTTTATTTGACAATTTGTTAATCATACTGGATGTATTATACTTATTTCACTGTACAGCCCTACCTACGGATTGTGGATCAATGACATGGGTTTTCAGTCTACTCAGTGACACCCAGAGAACATTAGCGTCGTAGCTCTTATTGCAGGACTCTGAAACAACTGTAAATTGAGCCACATTTGTCAACCTATATGTATTGAACACTATTCCCGAGGAAAAACAATACTGCGTGGCTCAGTACCTCCCGGGTGGCACAGTGGTCTAGGGCACTGCATCGCAGTGCTAGCTGCGCCACCAGAGTCTCTGGGTTCGCGCCCAGGCTGGGCTGGGTTCTGTCACAGCCGGCCGCAACCGGGAGGTCCGTGGGGCGACGCACAATTGGCATAGCGTCTTCCGGGTTAGGGACGGTTTGGCCGGTAGGGATATCCTTGTCTCAGTATGTAAGATGTAAATGAAAAATGTAATAAAAATGTATGCACTCTACTGTAAGTCGCTCTGGATAAGAGCGTCTGCTAAATGACTAAAATGTAAATGTAAAATGTGGATGTTTTGGAGTCTGGTAACTCTGAGGAGGACGTTGGGAAAAAATATCTTGTGTATTGATTAGACCGATACCACATTTCCTTGATCCTCAATCCATAGGTAAAGCTGTACAGTGAAATATGAATGTCAATACACACAATAGGCTGACTGGGGAGGTGATTTCACACCGTCAGTCCCGCGATAAGAGCAACAACGCTAATATTTGTGTAAACTCTTCACAGTTGTGTTTTGTGGGTGTCACCGAGTAGACTGTTACCCCATTTCATTGCTTCACATTCTAACCTTGTTTAACATGATCTAGTCTAAATATGGCATGATTTCACCAATTGTAACCTTCTGCATCACTTTTAAAGAGGTACTTTTATTTTGAAGGCAAACCGCAAATTCCACTATTGTGGCTAGCTTCACAACACACAACCCGTGAAGCTAGCTGGTTGCTTATAATGTTAGCTTTGGGCAACA
The DNA here is from genome assembly GCF_029448725.1 of Salvelinus fontinalis. NCBI lineage: Eukaryota > Metazoa > Chordata > Actinopteri > Salmoniformes > Salmonidae > Salvelinus > Salvelinus fontinalis. Next base: position 39,489,346 of record NC_074665.1, on the reverse strand, counting down.
TCGTTAAGTAGCTGGCTAGCTATTTATTTTCATGAACTGAAGTTAAATTTCAATAGGCGAACAACAAGTGGCTACCTAGCTAATACTTACTCACAAGGATTCCTAAAGCATTGCTAAGAATAATGAGAATGACAGCAGTTTCTACTGGTCATTGTTTTCAGGCTCGTTGTATATGTGCTAACTAGGTACCATTTAAAGCTAGCTACCCCAGAAGTTGCGGTCAAACAAATATTGCTTTATTACCAACGCATTATTGTAAACACATCGTTCGTGGCCAGTGTTTGCTTGTTTGCAGACTTTTTTTGTACAGTTTTGAGTGCTACTGATTAGTAGTGGTGGCGCTTGGCTTGCAGGTGCAAATTCCGAACACACAGCATTCTATAATAGAACTGTGTTATTTGATGTGTCAAATTATAAGCTTATTTAACGCATCAAATAGTGTTATTTGACCTGTATCTTTTTTGACACGCAATGACCCAAACGGTGTTCCATAGTATGTCGTGAAGCTAATAGCGGTAGGGCAACATCTGAAAAATAGCGCACCTGGTAGTGTGTACCGGTCCTCGACCAGTCGGCGAAAGCCAACATCACCCACGACAGAGAACGTTTGATTGTCAAGGGCAATGAATTCCATTATCTTGGCGTTAATGTATTTCGCCTTCTGAGTTGTCTCGCTGAAATGCTCTTACTCTTTCAAATGACTGCTCGACTTGTTGACTGCTCAATCCACACGGCAGACATTGTGGGATAGGTTAGGGATGCTGTGTTGCACGTGCAGCTAGATTTTACATGGGGTCATTATGTCATGTACCTACACTACCGTTCAAAAGTTTGGGGTCAATTTGAAATTTCCTTGTTTTGTACATTTGAAATAACATCAAATTGATCAGAAATACAGTGTTGACATTGTTAATGTTGTAAATAACTATTGAAGTTGGAAACAGCTTTTTTTTTGTAGAATATATACAGTCGTACAGAGGCCCATTATCAGCAACCACCACTCCTGTGTTCCAATGGCACGTTGCGTTAGCTAATCCAAGTTTATAATTTTAAAAGGCTAATTGAAACCCTTTTGAAATTATGTTAGCACAGCTGAAAACTGTTCTGATTTAAATAAGCAATTAAACTGGCCTTCTTTCGACTGGTTGAGTATCTGAAGCATCAGCATTTGTGGTTTCGATTGCAGGCTCAAAATGGCCAGAAACAAAGACATTTCTTCTGAAACTCGTCAGTTTATTCTTGTTCTGAGAAATGAAGGCTATTCCATGTGAGAAGTTGCCAAGAAACTGAAGATCTCGTACAACGTTGTGTAGTACTCCCTTCACAGAACAGCGCAAACTGTTTCTAACCAGAATAGAAATAGGAGTGGGAGGCCCCGGTGCACAACTGAGCAAGAGGACAAGTACATTAGAGTGTGTAGTTTGAGAAACAGACTCCTCACAAGTCCTCAAAAGGCAGCTTCATTAAATAGTACCTGCAAAACATCAGTCTCAACATCAGCAGTGAAGAGGCGACTCCGGGATGCTGGCCTTCTAGGCAGAGTTGCAAAGAAAAGGCCATATCTCAGACTGGCCAATAAAAGAAAAGATTAAGGTGGGCAAAAGAACACAGACAGTGGAAGATTGGAAAAAAAGTTATGTACAGACAAATCTAAGTTTGAGGTGTTCGGATCACAAAGAAGAACATTCGTGAGACACAGAACATATTAAAAGATGCTGGAGGAGTGCTTGACGCCATCTGTCCTGCATGGTGGAGTCAATGTAAGGGTCTGGGGGTGCTTTGGTGGTTGTAAAGTGGGAGATTTGTTCAGGGTAAAAGGGATCTTGAAGAAGGGAGGCTATCACTCCATTTTGCAACACCATGCCATACCCTGTGGACGGCGCTTAATTGCAGCCAATTTCTTCTTACAACATGACAATGACCCAAATCACAGCTCCAAACTATTTCAACAACTCTTTAGGGAAGAAGCAGTCAGCTGGTATTCTGTCTATAATGGAGTGGCCAGCACAGTCACCGAATCTCAACCCTATTGAGCTGTTGTGGGAGCAGCTTGACCGTATGGTAAGATGTGCCCATCAAGCCAATCCAACTTGTGGGAGGTGCTTCAGGAAGCATGGGGTGAAATCTCTTCATATTACCTCAACAAATTGACAGCTAGAATGCCAAATGTCTGCAGGGCTGTAATTGCTGCAATTGGAGGATTCTTTGACGAAAGAAAAGTTTGAGGGGCACTTATTTCAGTTAAAAATCATTATTTATAACCTTGTCAACGTCTTGACTATATTTCCTATTGATTTTGCAAATTATTTCATGTATGTTTTCATGGAACCAAGGACGTTTTTAAGTGACCCCAAACTTAACGATAGTGGGTGTCATTTACGTCATGTACCTGCGTTTTATATAGGTATGCACGTCAGCTTTGACATTGGTTTTGCACGTAGACATTAAACTAGACATCGGGCCGATACTGATGTTGGTATTTTTAGCTAATATCGTCCGATTCCGATATGTTCACAGATATATTGTGTATCCCTCATTAATATGGAGTTGGTCCCCCCATTTGCTTCTATAACAGCCTCCACTATTCTTTGAAGACTTTCCACTAGATGTTGGAACATTGCTGAAGGGACTTGCTTCCATTCAGCTACAAGTGCATTAGTGAGGTCGGCCACTGATGTTAGGCGACTTAGGCCTGGCTCGCAGTCGGTGTAACAATTCATCCCAAAGGTGTTTGATGGGGTAGATGTCAGGGCTCTGTGCAGGCCAGTCAAGATCTTCCGCACCGATCCCTACCAACCATTTCTGTATAGACCTCACTTTGTGAACAGGGGCATTATCGTGCTGAAACAGGAAAGGGCCTTGTTCCAACTCTTGCCACAAAGTTGGAAGCACAACATTGTCATTGTATGATGTTGTGTTAATATTTCCCTTCACTGGAACTAAGGGGCCTAGCCCGAACCATGAAAAACAGCGCAAGACCATTATTCCTCCTCCACCAAACTTTACAGTTGGCACTGCATTGGGGAAGGTAAATGTCTCCTGGCATCTGCCAAACCCAGATTCGTCAGTTAGACTGCCATATGGTGAAGCGTGATTCATCACTCCAGAGAAGGCGTTTCCACTGCTCCGGAGTTCAATGGCGGCAAGCTATACACCACTCCAGCCGACGCTTGGCGTTGCGCATGGTGATCTTAAACTTGTGTGCAGCTGCTCTGCCATGGAAACCCATTTCATGAAGATCCCGACAAACCGTTATGTTACGTTGCTTCCAGAGGCAGTTTTGAACTCGGTAGTGAGTGTTGCAATCAAGGAGAGACGATTTTTAGGTGCTACACGCATCAGCACTCTGTGGTCCCATTCTGTGAGCTTGTGTGTGCCTACCACTTCGTGGCTGAGCCGTTGGTGCTCCAGGAATTTCCACTTCACAATAACATCACTTACAGTTGACCGGGGCAGCTCTAGCAGGGTGGGAATTTAACCAACTGACTTGTTGGAAAGGTGTCATCCTATGATTGTGCCATGTTGAAAGTCACTGATCTCTTCCGTAAAGCCATGGAGATTGCATGGCAGTGCGCTCGATTTTATACACCTGACAGCAACAGGTGTGCTGAAATAGCCAAATCCACTAATTTAAGGGGTGTCCACATACGTTTGTTTTAATATATAGTGTACATTTTATACACCAGACTCCAATATTGCTTGTTCTAATATTTCTTAATTACATTATTTTACTTTTAGATTTGTGTGTATTAGTTATTACTGCACTGTTGGAGCTTGGAACAAGTGTTTCACCACACCTGCAATAACATCTGCTAAATATGTGTAAGGGTCCAATAAAATTTGATTTGAATGCACAGAGATACCGTGCCGTGCCATTCATCACCTCACGTTTCAGCATGACAATGCACAGCCCCATGGAGCAAGGATCTGTATACAATTCCTGTAAGCTGAAAATGTCATTCTTCCATGGCTTGCATACTCACCCATTGAGCATGTTTGGGATGCTCTGGATCGATGTGTACAATGGCGTGTTCCTGCCAATATCCATCGACTTCACACAGCCATTGAAGAGGAGTGGGCCAACATGCCACAGCCCCTAAGTCTAGAACAGACTATGGGAGGCGCACAGTACTACATAGAGCCATGACTACATGGAACTCTATTCCACATCAGGTAACTGATGCAAGCAGTAGAATCCGATTTAAAAAGCAGGTAAAAATACACCTTATGGAACAGCGGGGTCTGGGAAGTAACACAAACATAGACACATGCATACACACACATGATAACATGCGTACTATACACACATGGATTTTGTGTATGGGCCTAAGTCACACACTTAGTGTGTTGTGAAGTCTGGAATGAATGTATTGTAATGTTTTTGAAATTGTATAACTGGCTTAATTCTGCTGGACCCCAGGAAGGGTAGCTGTTGCCTTGGCAGCAGCTAATGGGGATCCATAACAGATACAAATCAACAGCCTGATCAACTCTATGCGAATGAGATGTATCGCACTGCATGAGGCAAATGGTGGTAACACCAGATACCGACTGGTTTAATGATCCACGTGCCCACCTTTTTTTTAAAGGCATCTTTGACCAACAGATGCATATCTGTATTCCCAGTCATGTGAAATCCATAGATTACAGCCTAATGAATTTATTTCAACTGACTGATTTTCTTCTATGAATAGTAACACAGTAAACATTTTGAAATTGTGGCATGTTGCGTTTTTATATTTTTATAAGTTTGTTCTAGTTTATAGGCTGGATGTTTTAACAAGAATGCGCCATTCTATCAATTTACTTTAATTCTTGAAATGTGCTTGTTTAGCCCACATTTTAAAATGAGGTAGTATGCATCATAATAATAATTATAACAGCCCTAGGAGGGGGTACAGGCATAAAGTAGTGTTGGTCAAATATCACAGATAGGAATTGCGAATAAAGAAGTCTACAACAGGCTTTAAGATCTTTTTGTTGTTGTTGAAAATGCTAATTGATTATCTTGTTACTGATTTTGTGTAATTCATAGCCACATTCTTTACAATGTCAAGAATGGTGACCTAAAGTAATTATGCCATATTCCTTTTTATTAGGATGGAGAATAGATGCACTCTAAGTTGACTGATGTATCTGAATAACTTTTTAATACGATTGCAAAGTTTTCTAAACAGAGTGTTGTACTTTGTCATGACAAACAATCCACTTAGTATTTACATAGTTGTTGAATACATTTCAATTTCACAGCCTCTCCCAAAGGTCACCCATTGGAACATTTTAACATGAAAATGGACTTGAACAGTTAAATGAATTACCTCTTCTCCTCCTCCCCAGTCTCGTCTATGGGAGCTCCAGATCATCACACCCTGAGTCGGAGCTTCTCCATCGACAAGCCTACGGCACTCCTCACCCTCTGCAGGGCTATGCCACCAATCACCACCCGGGCAGCTCTGGCCAAGGAGGTGCTTGGGGAGCAGGACGGAGTTTGGGTGAGAGACATGTCACACACCTTATTATTTTGTCGCCACAGTACAGGGCTTTCGGAATGATATATGACAGGCCATGCTTTTGGTAGTAAGGATGCAGCCACTGACAAATGCATTTCACAGAATTATATTGGAGGCAGTTTCTATGGAAGCCACATGTGTGGGGGGGGGACTATTTGTTTTTACCGAGTAACATATAGGGCCACATTTTATTTATAACGTCTGTTTGTCCATTACACCATACGTAGGCCTCTCCTTGACTTATTCAGTAGTTATACAATTCTATAACATGGGTATAGCTGTCTTTTGTAAATGCCCGGTTTCCTGATAGAGGTGGAACTTAGGCGTACAAGTGTTTTAACGATGCATTGTTCCTACAATGTCTGAAGATGTAACATGCATTTCCCCAAACACCCCGCAGAGAGAACGTTCGCTAAGTACGTTGCTGGAGCAATTGTCAATACTGATAGGATCGAAAGAAGGCAGCGCTGCTCTCAGATCAGCTTTCTCCATTCAAATCTTACCTTAAAGTGGCAGTGCATTTAATGAGATTTTCCTGTATTTAAATTTTTATTTATTTATTTCCACACTGAGGTCAAAATAACACTGAAATTGTGAACTATGATAATACCCTTTTTGTGTAAGAGCTGTTTGCAAAAATGGCTTGGAATTTCCGTCTGTTCAGGTGGGATGGAGTTTTTGGGCCACTGCTTAACATCACACAGCGATCTGATTCTAATAGACCAATTCATTTGTTATTTGCATATCCTCCTACACTGCTGTTGGCCTCGCCCGGTATTATTGACATTCCATTCCTCAATGTTGGCAGCGTGCAGAGATAATTCCTACTTCAAAGCAATGAGCAAAAGGAAGAGAAATTGTGCAGTAGCTGGCTGCAAGGCAGCAAATGTTTCTTTGTACTGTCTTCCACCTGAAAAGTCACTTTGTCTGATTTGGCCAGAGAAGTTCAGTCCATTGTTATGAGCACACTTTACATTGGACTGCATTGCAAATCAGGCTATGTACAGTGCATTGGGAAAGTATTCAGACCCCATGAGTTTTTCCACATTTTGTTACGTTACAGCTGTATTCTAAAATGAATTATATATATTTTTCTCAGCAATCTCCTCACAATACCCTATAATGACAAAACAAATACAGGTTTTTAGAAAAGAAATAAAATCACATTTACATAAGTATTCAGACCTGGGGGTCCCGAGTGGCGCAGTCGTTTAAGAATTGCATCTCAGTGCTAGAGGCGTCACTACAGACAACTTGGTTCGAATCTAGGCTGTATCACAACCGGCTGTGACTGGGAGTTTGGCCGGTGTAGGCCGTCATTTTGTCCTTAACTGACTTGCCTAGTTAAAAAAAAAAGAAGACATTTTACTCTACTTTGTTGAAGCACCTTTGGCAGTGATTACAGCCTCAAGTTTTCTTTGGCACATCTGTATTTAGGGAGTTTCCCATTCTCTGCAGATCCTTTCAAGCTGTCAGGTTGGATGGGGAGCGTCGCTGCACAGCTATTTTTAGGCCTTTCCAGAGATGTTCAACTCCGGGCTCTGGCTAGGCCACTCAAGGGAACTCCTGTGTTGTTTTGGCTGTGTGCTTAGGGTCGTTGTCCTGTTGGAAGGTGAACGTTCACCTCAGTCTTAGTTCCTCAGCGCTCCGGAGCAGGTTTCCATGAAGGATCTCTGTACTTTGCTCCGTTCATCTTTGCCTCAATCCTGCCTAGTATCCCAGTCCCTGCTGATGAAAACCATCCACACACCATGATGCTGCTGCCACCATGCTTCACCATAGGGATGATGCCAGGTTTCCTCCAGACGCGACACTTGGCATTCAGGCCAAAGAGTTCTATCTTGGATTCATCACACCAGAGAATCTTGTTTCTCATAGTCAGAATCCTTTAGGTGCCTTTTGGCAAACTCCAAGGGGCTGTCATGGGCCTTTTACTGAGGAGTGGCTTCCGTCTGGCCACTTTCCTAATCGTGTCCAATCAATTGAATTTACTACAGGTGGACTCCAATGAAGTTGTAGCAATATCTCAAGGATGATCAATGGAAACCGGATGCACCTGAGCTCAATTTCGAGTCTCATAGCAAAGGGTCTGAATACTTATTTAAATAATGTATTTCTCTCTGCAAAAATGTCAAAAACCTGTTTTCGCTTTGTCATTATGGGGTATTGAGTGTAGATTGATGAGGTGAACATTTAATTTAATACATTTTAGAATAATTCTGTAACATAATGTGGGAAAGGTCAAGGGGTCTGAATACTTTTTGATTGCACTGTACACACGTGGATTTCCCATGCATCTTGCACCTGGCAGCGGCAGCAACCATTCAAGAAGTAAGTGTCTAGATAGTCTTCTATCTATTATTAAAAGGACATGCTATTCATGGATTGCATGTTTCGTTTTGAATGTTCTTTTGAAGACTGGTGCCTGACTAAAAGCTAACTTTAGGATCACTAACCTCAGCTTTTTCTTGACAAACTTGGCTAGCTAATGGTAACATTGTCATCTCTCTAAAGTACATTTGATGACATCATAATGATGGCATAGTTGTTTCCAATTAATTATTTGACTACTTTAGCAATCTCATCCTGTTTCCAGGTCACTATAGTGTAATTTAAACGAAACAGTCATTAGCTAGCAGCAGCAAAACTGGCTAGTTATCTAGCTATGTTTTAGCAGCAGCGTCATCAATGCTAAATTGATAACTTGATGAAAAGTTAATTTACAGATGCTGTAACTTAGTTCTGACTGGTACTGTAAGTAGTAGTTATAAGTTTTTGACATACCTACTCTGAGTGTTTTCTAACTTTTTTTTTTTTTTTTTTTTTACTGTTTTCTACATTGTAGAATAATAGCGAAGACGTCAAAACTACTAGGTAACACATTGAATCATGTAGTAACCAGAAATGTGTTAAACAAATCAAAATATATTTGAGATTCTTCCAAGTAGCCACCCTTTGTGTTGATGACAGCTTTGCACATTCTTGGCATTCTCTCAACCAGCTTCGTGAGGTAGTCGCCTGGAATGCATTTCAATTAACAGGTGTGCCTTGTTAAAAGTTAATTTGTGGAATTTCTTTCCTTAATGGGTTTGAGCCAACCAGTTGTGTTGTGACAAGATAGGGATGGTATACAGACGATAGCCCTATTTGGTAAAAGACGAAGTCGATATTTTGGAAAGAACAGCTCAAATACAGTTGAAGTCGGAAGTTTACATACACTTAGGTTGGAGTTATTAAAACTCGTTTTTCAACCACTCCACAAATTTCTTGTTAACAAACTATAGTTTTGGCGGTTACGATAAGTCGGTTACGATATAAGTCGGTTACGATATCTACTTTGTGCACGACACAAGTAATGTTTCCAACAATTGTTTACTAGCAGATTATTTAACTTATAATTCACTGTATCACAATTACAGTGGGTCAGAAGTTTACATACACTAAGTTGACTGTGCCTTTTAAACAGCTTGGAAAATTCCAGAAAATTATGTCATGGCTTTAGAAGCTTCTGATAGGCTAATTGACATGTCAATTGGAGGTGTACCTGTGGATGTATTTGAAGGCCTACTTTGACCTTGCTTGGCATCATGGGAAATCAAAAGAAATCAGCCAAGAGCTCAGAAAAAAAATGTAGACCTTCACAAGTCTGGTTCATCCTTGGAAGTAATTTCCAAATGCCTGAAGGTACCACGTTCATCTGTACAAACAATATTATCAAGTATAAACACCATGGGACCACGCAGCCGTCATACCACTCAGTAAGGAGACGTGTTCTGTCTCCTCGAGATGAGCGTTCTTTGGTACAAAAAGTGCAAATCAATCCCAGAACAACAGCAAAGGACCTTGTGAAGATGCTGGAGGAAATGGGTACAAATATATCTATATCCACAGTAAAATGAGTCCTATATCAACATAACCTGAAAGGCTGCTCAGCAAGGAAGAAGCCACTGCTCCAAAACCGGCATAAAAAAGCCAGACTACGGTTTGCAACTGCACATGGGGGAAGATCGTACTTTTTGGAGAAATGTCCTCTGGTCTGATGAAACAAAAAAAGAACTGTTTGGCCATAATGACCATCGGTTTGTTTGGAGGAAAAAGGGGGAGGCTTGCAAACCGAAGAACACCATCCCAACCATGAAGCACGGGGGTGGCATCATCATGTTGTGGGGTTGCTTTGCTGCAAGAGGGACTGGTGCCCTTCACAAAATAGATGGCATCATGAGGTAGGAAAATTGTGGATATATTGAAGCAACATCTCAAGACATCAGTCAGGAAGTTAAAGCTTGGTCGCAAATGGGTGACCCCAAGTATACTTCCAAAGTTGTGGCAAAATGCCTTAAGAACAACAAAGTCAAGGTATTGGAGTGGCCATCACAAAGCCCTGACCTCAATCCTATAGAAAATTTGTGGGCAGAACTGAAAAAGTGTGTGTGAGCAAGGCCTACAAACCTGACTCAGTTACACCAGCTCTGTCAGGAGGAATGGGCCAAAATTCACCCAACTTATTGTGGGAAGCTTGTGGAAGGCTACCCAAAACATTTGACCCAAGTTAAACAATTTAAAGGCAATGCTACCAAATACTAATTGAGTGTATGTAAACTTCTGACCCACTGGGAATGTGATGAAAGAAATAAAAGCTGAAATAAATAATTTTCTCTACTATTATTCTGACATTTCACATTCTTAGGATCATCACTTTTTTTTAAATGACCTAAGACAGAGAATTTTTACCAGGATTAAATGTCAGGAATTGTGAAATTGAATTTAAATGTGTATTTAAACTTCTGACTTCAACTAAAATAAATGAGAAACGATAGTCAATCATTACTTTAAGACATGAAGGTCAGTCAATACGGAATATTTCAAGAACTTTGAATGTTTCTTCAAGTGCAGATGCAAAACAACAACAAGCGCTATGATGAAACTGGCTCTCATGACGACCGCCACAGGAAAGGAATACCCAGAGTTACCTCTGCTGCAGAGGATAAGTTCATTAGACTTACCAACCCCAGAAATTGCAGCCCAAATAAATGCTTCACAGAGTAACAGACACATCTCAACATCAACTGTTCAGTGGAGACTGCGTGAATCAGGCTTCATGGTCGATTTTCTGCAAAGAAACCACTACTAAAGGACACCAATAATTAGAAGAGACTTGCTTTTGCCAAGAAACACGAGCAATGGACATTAGACCTGTGGAAATCTGTCCTTTGGTGTGATGAGTCCCAAATTTGAGATTTTTGGTTCCAACAGCTGTGTTTTTGTGAGAAGGTGATCTCCGCTTGTGTCGTTCCCACCGTGAAGCATGGTGGAGGTGCTTTGCTGGTGACACTGTCAGTGTTTTATTTAAAATTCAAGGCACACTTAACCAGCATTGCTACCACATCATTCTGTAGTGATTTGCCATCCCATCTGGTTTGCTCTTAGTGGGACTATAAATTGTTTTTCAACAAGACATTGACCCAACACCTCCAGGCTGTGTAAGGGCTATTTGACAAAGAAGGAGAGTGATGGAGTGCTGCATCAGATGACCTGCCCTCCACAATCACCTGACCTCACCCCAGTTGAGATGGTTTGGGATGAGTTGGACCGCAGAGTGAAGGAAAAGCAGCCAACAAGCTGCTTAGCATATGTGGAAGCTCCTTCAAGACTTGGAAAAGCATTCCAAGTGATGCTGGTTGAGAGAATGCCAAGAGTGTGCAAAGCTGTCATCAAGGCAAAGGGTGGATACTTTTTTTGGGGTTACTACATGATTCCATATGTGCTTTTTCATAGTTTTCATGTCTTCACTATTGTTCTACAATTGACTAACAATTTCTTATTTCACCACATTCTATAAGTCAAAAGGTGTTGTCTAAGAGGGTAGTGAATATGTAAAAGGTTTGGATTATAACCTTTTATGGATATAAAAGGGATTTGGATGTATTGCATTTCGTTCTGTTTGTCCATTTCTTTCTGCAGTCAATGCACCAAATTCACACTCAAAGTTGGCAACCTCACCATATGATGACACCATTGTCTCTCCCTCCCCCCACGCATCCAACAATGGCATCATCCTTGATTCCACCTTCTGCTTCGACCACCACATCCGACAGCCTGTCAAAACCTAATTATTCCTGCTGCTAAAAAACGTATTCATGCATTCATCTCCTCCCGACTAGACTACTGTAACTCACTACTCTCTGGCATCAACACAAGGTCCTAAATAGTTAAACTCTGCTGCCCAACTTCTCACCCACACCAGGTCATGGCAGCACATCACCCCTTTCTTTTTTTCGGAGATGAGTGGTTTTATCATGCCCTATAACCAATTACTAGGAATTGTCAATGGGTAGGTGCTAGGGGTGGGAATTGCCAGGGACCTCACGATATTATCATGATACGTAGGTGCCGATATGTATTGCAATTTGATACTGTGGTTTTATTGCGATTCAATGTTCCGAACATATTGTTCACTAAATGTCTGCTGCAGATACACGAGCCATGAGAACTAGTTTTGAGAAGTCATGGAAATAAAAGTGCTGAAAACAAGTTGGCTCCCTATTTAAAAAGAAGACGAAGAACAAGCTATGAGGGAAAATACTTGAGTTGTTGCAGGTACAGCCAACTAGCGCAAAAATAATATTGCGACATTGTCAATATGATCTGCTAAATGACTTAAATGTAAATGTAAATATACAGTTGAAGTCGGAAGTTTACATACACCTTAACAAAATACATTTAAACTCAGTTTTTCACAATTCCTGATGTTTAATCCTAGTAAAAATTCCCTGTCTTAGGTCAGTTAGGATCACCACTTTTATTTTAAGAATTTGAAATGTCAGAATAATAGTAGCGTGATTTATTTCAGCTTTTATTTCTTTCAACACATTCCCAGTGGGTCAGACGTTTACATACACTCAATTAGTATTTGGTAGCATTGCATCCACCCAATAAGTTGGATGAATTTTGGCCCATTCCTCCTGACAGAGCTGGTGTAACTGAGTCAGGTTTGTAGGCCTCCTTGCTCTCACACGCTTTTTCAGTTCTGCCCACAAATTTTCTATAGGATTGAGGTCAGGGCTTTGTGATGGCCACTCCAATACCTTGACTTTGTTGTCCTTAAGCCATTTTGCCACAACTTTGGAAGTATGCTTGGGGTCATTGTCCATTTGGAAGACCCATTTGCGACCAAGCTTTAACTTCCTGACTGATGTCTTGATGTTGCTTCAATATATCCACATAATTTTCCTACCTCATGATGCCATCTATTTTGTGAAGTGCACCAGTCCCTCCTGCAGCAAAGCGCCCCCACATGATGCTGCCACCCCCGTGCTTCACAGTTGGGATGGTGTTCTTCGGCTTGCGAGCGTCCGCCTTCTTCCTACAAACATAACAATGGTCATTATGGCCAAACCGTTCTATTTTTGTTTCATCAGACCAGAGGACATATCTCCAAAAACTACAACCATCTCTGCAGTACTCCACCAATCAGGCCTTTATTGTAGAGTGGCCAGACTGAAGCCACTCTTCAGTAAAAGGCACATGACTGCCCGCTTGGAGTTTGCTAAAAGGCACCTAAAGGACTCTGACCATGAGAAACAATATTCTCTGGTCTGATGAAACCAAGATTGAACACTTTGGCCTGAATTTACATTTACATTTATGATTTTTTTTTTTTTTAATTTTATTATTGAATGCCAAGCATCAAGTCTGGCGGAAACCTTGCACCATCCCTGCGGTGAAGCATGGTGGTGGCCGCATCGTGCTATAGGGATGTTTCAGCGGCATGGACTGGGAGACTAGTCAGGACCGAGGGAAAGATGAATGGAGCAAAGTACAGAAATCCTTCATATGAACCTGCTCCAGAGCGCTCAGGACCTCAGACTGCGGCGACGGTTCACATTCCAACAGAACAACGACCCTAAGCAAACAGCCAAGACAACGCAGGAGTGGCTTCGGGACAAGTCTTTGAATGTCCTTGCAGAGCCCAGACTTGAATCTGATCAATCTCTGGAGAGACCTGAAAATAGCTGTGCAGCGACGCTCCCCATCCAACCTGATAGAGTTTGAGAGGATCTGCAGAGAAAAAATGTGAGAAACTCCCCAAATACAGGTGTGCCAAGCTTGTAGCTACATACCCAAGAATACTTGTAGCTGTAATCATTCCCAAAGGTGCTTCAACAAAGTACTGAGTAAAGGGTCTAAATACCTATAAATGTTATATTTCATTTATTTATTTTTTCGAATTTAAGAAAAATACATTTTAGAATAAGGCTATAATGTAACAATGTGGAAAAAGTGAAGGAGCCTGACTACTTTCCAAATGCACTGTATATTGGGGTAAGAAATTAGACCGTAGCCTACAATTAGCAAAATGGAACATGAAAGTGTTTTTATATGATTTTAAATATATAGGCCTACTGTATTTTTTAAAATTTATTATGCGGTCATCTTGTTTTTTATTTGAAGCATGTTTTTATCCTTTAACTTCATGCTCAAGTTATCAGCGGTGACAGAACATGTTTAGCGGAGTTTAGCGGATGTTTAGCGGAGCTCTTCTTTGTATAAAGTGATGCGGAAGGGTGGCAAAAAGGCATCTAAACGACGCACTTAGCTCTTCTACGAATGGTCTGTGGCAGTCGGTAAATAATAAGCGTTTTCAACTACAACTTCAGTCACAATGGTTTTGGGGAAACAGCTCTGTGATTTAACGATGCTCCTATGACAGTTCTAATGATGAACTTAACCGTAAGATGCTTTTGAGAAAGCGGGTCCTGTTGAGTTTGCTGTCAAATAAGGACATGGTCATCACGGTTTACTCATGGTTGTATTTGTCTTTTCAGGGCTCTCTGGACTATTTGACACAGGTCTGCACCACGCCAGCCCCTCTGGCCCAGACGCCTCAGTCATGAATCTGATCTCTGCTCTTGAGTCCCAGCGGGGTCCCCAGCCTCAACCCTCCGCCTCCTCCCTGCTTTCCCAGTTCCGCACTCCGTCCTGGCAGACAGGTAGGCATTTGACCAGCCCTGTGTTGTTAATGTGTTGACATTCAAAACGGGGTTGCAAAAGTCAATATGACATTTCCAACGCCATTAAATGTCGAATTGTTATTCCTCTCTTATGTCGGCATTGTAGCGCCTCGCCTTATTCTGAACGGTGATTACTGTCAGTGTCAGTGATTTGCATTGAGGTTATGTTGTTGTCATTTGGATATTGGATTGTCTTATCTTTTTACATTTTACAGGAGGGGAGTGGGTTACAATTGATTTAGTCATACTTGTCCGCTTTTTTCAGTTGACGGGTGTTGAATAATCGTTCTCTTTATCTGACCCTGACAGCGATGCACACCCCTGCCCCTTCCGAGCTCTTCATCTCCGGCTCAGGCTCCTTCCCCTCTTCCTCTGCCCTCTCGGCCTATCAGCACCCGGCCTCCTTCTCCAGCCGCTCCTTCCCCACCCTCCAGGACACTCCCACGTTCAGCCCTACCTCCAACGGACTCCTCTCCCCCCACGACTCTCTGCTGCACATCAAGGGTCCCTCCCAGTCCAGCCTGGGCTTCGACCGCCTCCTGTCCTCTCAGGGCCCCGCCGCAGCCTACCGGGGTGCCCAGGACTCCACAGGCGCCGCCTCCTCGGCCCAGGCCTCGTCGGCGCTACACATCCAGTCCCATCAGTTCAACCTGCTGTCCTCCCAGCTGCAGGACCAGTCCTCCCAGTTGTACAATGCTTCAGTGTTCTCCTCAGCCCAAGCTCAGGCTCAGGCCCAAGCTCAGGCCCAATCTAACTCGGTTCAGGAGAGGGCTGTGCCCCGGCAGGACAGCGTAATCAAGCACTACCAGCGGCCCACGCCGTCCCAGTCACAGCTCTCCTCCTCGGCAGCCCACTCCCTGCAGCAGTACCTCAGCTGCGGAGGAGCCGGGTACCAGCAGATAGCCCACCCCCGGCATGCCGGCCTCTCCTGCAGCCCCCTGGGTGACCAGAGTCCCTCCTCGGACCACAAGGCCTCGTCCCGGACAGAACAGGTTTATCGGCCAATCATCCAGCCCCCTTACTCGTCCTCCTCCTCTTCAGCAGTGGGGAAGGGCGCCAAGAGCAACTCCAGCAGCGGCTACTCCTCGGCCAGCTCGGTGTCCTCCTCCCGCACCCCTCACACGCCCCCTTCTGCGTCCTCCACCTCTTCGACCTCCTCTTCTTCTTCCTCCTCTGCCTCGGGGGCCCACCCCTCCAACTCCATCCCCCCCTCCAGCTCTAGCTCGGGCCCCTCTAGACAGCAGCCTCCCACCCAGAGCGCTCCCCCAGCTCCCCAGCAGCAACAGCCCCCTCCAACCTCATCCACGTCTGCCCAGCAGCCCTTACCCAAGCACAGGCTCTCGAGCTACAGCTCACCCGCACCCATTGTGAAACCCCCCACCGCTGCCCTCACAGGCCAAACACCGCCGCAACCGCAGACCCAGTCATACTCACCCAGTCAGCCCCCTCTCTCCCACCTCCCCCAGTCCTATGGCGGCTTCAGCTCCCCTCAGGCCCAAGACCTGAGCTCATCCGGAGTAAGAAAAGGCTATGGGAGCCTGGGAGGGCAAAGCCAGTCGTACTCGGCGGATGCGGTATACGGGACTGACTCTGCTTACGGTTCCCTCCCCTCCTCTCTAGGCGGAGAGGGAAGTCCGTCAATAGGTTACGGCCCAGGCCACTCCCCCGCACTTTTACGGTCGGGTGGGCCGTCTGGGGGTGGAACCTCAGGAGGCGGTGGTAGTAGCAGCTCAGGAGGGGGGACTTCCGGCTCAGGAGGAGGAGGTGCCACGAGCAGTATGGCAAATGAGAGAGGAGGTGGCGGAGGAGGATCTTACCATATCCCTGAGTCGATCCCCTCCCCGTCGGCCAACTCTGGGATCATCCGTCCAGGGTTGCACTCCCCCGCCCCTGCCTGCCCCACCAAGACCCCAGGAGGAACGGGCTCCAACAAATACATCTCCTCTGTCCTTTCCCCTACCTTCATGTCCTCCCCTCAGGGCTACCCTGACACCAGAGGCCCTCGGCCCCAGTCCTACCACCCCAACTCCAACAAGACCAAATCTGACCCCAACAGCATGCTAGGTGTGGGCTCTCAGAGGTCTCAAGAGGACGTGGATGATGACTTCTTGATCCAGCACCTTTTCCAAGCCCAGGCCAGTCCAGTGCCCCAGGCGTCCCACCACCACTCCCAGCAGCAACAATCTCAACAGACGGCCCAACAGCAGGCACCTCCCCAGCCCGTCTCCTCCACCACAGATGGTGGCAAAGGGCTGTCTTCCTATGAGCTGGGAAAGAGCTCTGAGGAGAGGTGCCACCTCCAGAGCGTTATCCGCACTCACAGCGCCACCTCCAGCACAGAATCTGGCGGGGCGGTTACTGGCCTAGACAGACAGCTGGAGATGTCTCTCAAGAAACAGCAGCAACAACAACAGAGGAATGACAGACGAGGCGGTGGCAGGATTGAAGGAAGAGGAAGTGCTGAGCAAAGCCACCCCCTCCTCCACCACTCTTTGGGATCGGTGGTGCACTACGGCCGGGGCGACCCATACACCCAGCACTCCCTGGGCTCCCAACACTCCTCTCACCCGCAGCAACAGCACACTGCCTCCCATGCCCACCTTCAATCCCTCGCTCACATGGACCCGCAGAAGAAGCCACAAGAGCGCTCGGAGCTGGTGTACCCACGCAAGACCCCCGAGGTCCAGCAGCAACAGCACCCTCAGTCTCAAGCCTCAGCCTCCCTCATGGATTCCCCCACACACCAGTCCCGCCAAACGCCCCACCTGCTCCAGTCTGTGCTGTCCCACACCACCCGCAACAAGATGGAGCCCCATCAGCAGCAGCAGCAGCATTCGGTGAGCCAACAACAAGCTATGATGGATGGAGCCGGAGGGCGAATGGGCCCGAATAAACACCAGACTCCTACCCAGCAGGCTTCCCAGCTTCAGCTACAACTCCAGTCCCAGGCTTTGGAGGCCGCAGTGGTGGCCACTCACTACAGCCACGGACCTCCTCAGCAGGACCAGAGCCAGTCCAAGCAACAACAGCAGAGCTCGGTGGTGTCCTCCCTGGACATGCTGGAGTGCTCGCTCTCCCAGACCTCCAGTACGGATGGAGTGGAGGGGAGGAGAGGAGGAGGTGGTGGTGGTGGAGGGAGCGGAGAGTGCCGCATGCAACAAGAGCAGCAGAGGCTCTCGTCCCACCACCCTCAACACTCAGAGGTCCACTCATTACTCTCTGAGCCCGATATGGGCTTATCCGCCTCCTCGCAAGTGCACCACCTCCCCCAGCACCATCAACAACAGCAACACCCCAACTCACACCACCAGCAAAGCCACTCAGGGCACCACTCCCAAGGCCATGCTCACCCCCTGTCCAACCACTTGCCCCCTCCCTCAGCTTCCACCCACTCACAGCAACAGAAGTCCCAGTCCCACCCTTCCCAGCTCACCCTGGGACAGCAGGTCCAATTGGACCAGCAACAGCGCTCTGAGCAGCACCCGTTTGACACGGTCAGCCCCGTGGAGAAAAGCGGCGGCCAGAGCCAGAATCACTTCGTCCCGCTCACCTCCATCTGCTTCCCGGACTCGCTCCTGCAAGACGAGGACCGCTCCTTCTTCCCTGGCATGGAGGACATGTTCTGCTCTGACGACTACTCCAAGTCGAGCTGCACCGGAGGAAGCGCAGGCCCAATGCAGGGGGAGATGAACAAAGAGGGACCAGGAGATGGCCATGAGGAGGCCATGAAGGCTAATTCAGGTGGAGGAAGTGGAGGGGGAAGCGGAAGAACCAGCTACGACATGCATGGCCACCACGGCGGTGACCAGGGCTATGTGCAGTACTGCCACGGTTTCTCCGAGTCAGGCAGCAGCACCATGGACCTGGACTCCCTCAAGACCCACGAGCTGCCCTCCACCGTCAATACGGAGCAGCTGGGCCTGATCCAGTTGCAGGGCCCCGGAGGCATGGGTGTCACTGGCCCGGGGAAATTGTCCTCGAGTCCAGGCGGGGGCGCTGGCAGTACTGGTGTCAGTCCTGGAGGCCTCACCTCACCAATCTTCTGCTCATCGCGCCCCAAGAAGCTACTCAAGTCGAGCTCGTTCCATCTGCTCAAGGAGCGCCGGGACCCCAACACGCTGCCCAAGAAGAGCTACGCGCAAGAGTACGAGTTCGAGGATGACGAGGACAAGGACAACCAGCCGGCAGATATCCGCCTGAACAGCCGCCGGCTCCCCGACCTCCTCCCCGACCTGGTCTCCAGCTGCCGTAAGACAGGAGGTGGGGCTGGAGGAGGAGGCACGCTTAGCCCCCTCATGGGAGACCTTAACTTCTACCACTCGACAGGTTACCCCCCCCTCGGCCCCCCTCCCCAGCTCATGTCGCAGGACATGGTCAAGAAGAGGGGCCGTAAGCCCACCAAGCAAAAGAGAGAGGGGCCTCCCAGGCCCAGGGGTAGGCCTCGCATTCGCCCGCAGCCAGAGCAGCACACGCCCTGCGGAATGTTGACCGGTGAGATGGGAGGAGGAACCGGAGTAGGAGGGGGGAATGGAGGAGGAATGGAGGGTAAACTGGGCAGGGACCGTGGTGGTGGATGCCGGGTGAGGAGAAATGACATGTTTATGGAGATGACTAGGAAGGACCAGATGCAGCAACACCACCTTCAGCAACAACAGCATCAGCTCCACCACCAGGCTCCACAGCATCAGGAGCCCATACCACCTCTCAAGGTGAGTGATTAATCCCCAGGGGAAAATATAGATGTCATAGCAGGCCTATACTTAAAGGGACATTACACTTTCAAATCAAAGTTTGTCAAAAGGTTTCAGATCTCTAAAGTAGTCTAATGTCAAGATTTAACCACTTCCCATAAATCTGGATCTACACAACTGATGACATGGGATTTGAACGCATCATGACATCTGACAGCTTTTCATTTTGGAGTGGAATGTTCCTTTAAGGTAGCGGAAATAGCAAAGTTTACTGTACTCTATTAGCGTTTTAACAAAACTTTTCACGTTTTTATCCTGTCGTAGATCAAACTGCCCATCGGCCCCATGTCCTCTTCCGACGACCTGCTGAGGATAGACTCTCTGTCTGGTACAGACCCCGCTCTGTCGGACGGCTCGGTGGGCTCGGCTCCCTCCCTTGGCCTGAGTCCCGGACCCCCGTGCGGAGGGACAGACTCCAACAGGACCCAGAACAAGAGCAAGCAGAACAGCCAGATGCTGAGTGATGGAGTGGACGGAGAAGGGATGGATGGAAGGGTAAAGGACTTTTAAATTTGTTCGTCCACTGAATCAGTTTAAAATGTTTTATCCTTTGTGTTGTATGTGACAATGTTACCCTTCTCAGTTGGTGAAATGAAGAGTGGAAAGCAGTATTTCCCCTCTAATGAACCTGAATCTATTTTTTTCTCTTTATTCCCGACCGCCGCTCCCTCTCTCTCGCCCTCAGGTGGATGAGAAGGATTCGGAATCCAAGGCGGGTTTCATGGCCTCCTTCATGGACTTCCTCAAGTCGGGAAAGAGACCTCAGGGCTTGGAAATGCCTGTGGGAATGGAATCAGGACATGGTGACGCCTCACCGCTCAAATGTGGAGGGCTCTGTGTCTTGTCTCCAGTGCCGCCTCCATTCGGGGAGGGTGAGGGCAACGGCGGCCTGGCCCTGGTTGGCTGCCCCAGCCCCTGCAAGCGCACCCTGGATGACGAGCTGAAGAGGAACCTGGAGACGCTGCCCTCATTCTCCTCGGACGAGGAGGATTCGGTGGGCAAGAACCAGGACCTGCAGAAGAGCATCTCCTCAGCCATCTCGGCTCTCTACGATACACCGCAGCTGGCCTTCCAGCCGCACCCTCCTCCTCCCCCACCCCAGTCCCAACCCCAACCCAGGCAGGCCCAGCACACATCGACCCCTCTGCAGCCCCCCACCCTCAGCCCCCAGACCCCCTCACACACCCCTCACACCCAGCTCCAGGCGGCCGAGCCGGCTGTGCTACTTCGAGAGGACCGGGAGATGGAGGAGAATGATGATGAGGAGGAGAGGAAGATGGGAGGAGGGGGTAATGAGAGTGAAGTGAAGGTTATGGAAGAGGAGGCGCCAGAGTTTGAAACACTTGGTGCACCCAAATTAGAAGGTAAGGGAAATACCGGACCGATACAGATCATATTGATGATATTTTGTCGTCGATGATTGCCAATACCAGTATGGCAAAAGGAGGGGGAAAAACATGTCCTTGCGAGGTTCAACTGAGATTGAAAATGAAAACTTTGTCATATTTTAGCCTGTGCCTGTGCTGTTGCTGTAAAATTCTGTCCTTGAATCGATTTCCTATTGCACACAAAGTAAAGAACTGAATAATAGAAACGATAGTCCCATTGTTATGATGATAGTTCTACAAGTTTGAACTGAATAATATTAAAGGCCCACAACTGTGATCTTTACAGCTGTTTTGGTTAATTTAAATGATACTTTATATACCTATTGATTCTTGAAGGAAATTACATTAGCACTTCTCTCCATTTTCCAGCTTCCCTCCCAGAGTCCCAGGAGGCACCAGTCACACCCCCACCTCCCTCCGCCTCCCCCGCTCAATCCTTCTCTCCCTCTCCCCCGCCTTCCCCCTTACCTCCCCTCTCTCTCCCTTCATCACCCCTGCCGCCACAAGAAGCAGCACAACAGCAGAAGTCCCAACCTCTGAGCCCCCTCCCTCCTTTCAATTCCTCCCCTCTTCATCCTGCTCCCGCAACCCTCCCTCTCTATCCCTCCCCTCTTCATCCTGCTTCTGCCACTCTCCCTCTCTCCTCCCCGCTTCCTCAGTCATCCCCGGCCACGGATTTCCCCAAGTACTCACCGGAGCCCCGCGCATCCCCGGAAGAAGCCCCTGCCTCTCAGGTCACCTCACTGCACGTGGCTCAAAAGCAGGAGGATGCCGCCATCGCCGGAGAGAGCGAGGAGGACGAGAGCGAGAGCGGAGGTGAAGGCATTTTCCGAGAGAGGGACGAGTTTGTGGTGCGTGTGGAAGACATTGCAACTATGAAGGTATTTGTGTGTTTGCGTGAATGTGTGAGTAAAAAATACATCACTGTTTAACAGTCGCTACGTTTGATGGTTTGTCAAAATAGTCCATCTGTTCCGTTAAGTGTGTGAGAGTATGTTTGTGTTCATATATGGTAGGTGTGTGTTCAGGATGTGATGTATTGACTCCCTCACCCCTCAAACCCTAGCTGGCCCTGAAGACCGGTCGAGAGCCTCCCCCCATCTGGAGGGTGCAGAAAGCCCTGCTGCAGAAGTTCAGCCCTGAGATCAAGGACGGAGAGAGGCAGTTCTGTGCCACCAGCAACGTGAGTCAGTCCGTCTGTCCACCAACCACATGACTGTCACTGCTTGATGTCAACACAGAATGCATGTTTCTGTCTATCAACAGGGCATGCAACGGAAAATGTTTTAAAACATTTTGTAAAATTAAAATGAAATTAAAATTCTCTACCTGATTCAGTACCTTTTCCTCCATTTAGTGCCTAATGAACACGACCCTGATGATGTCTGTGTGGTTGTTTGTTGCATTACAGGTCATCTTAGTTCTCAGAAGAGTGCTTATATCATATTAATGTGATTCCTGAGATCTAAAATGCCCAAACTGTTTCTAGATCAGCTCTCGTACTATTTTGCCTTTTTAGATTTTAACAAGTGGACTGTGTGGTCCTGGTTCTAGATCAACACTCCTACTCTGAGAGACTTTATGACTGCGGAACCTGATAAACTGTGCAGCACAACTGCAATAAAGATGACCTGGAACAGGCCCATTGATTTGTGTGGCTCCCAAGATAGGTACTTATTGACAGCTACTCATCAGGTATCCAAATAAACAAAATGGCTACTCTTTCTCTTCCTCAGTATCTGGGCTATTTTGGAGATGCCAAGAGGCGGTACCAGCGCCTGTACGTCAAGTTCCTGGAGAACGTTAACAAGAAGGACTACGTGAGAGTGTGCTCTCGACGACCCTGGCACAGACCATCTGGACTGAGGTACCCATTAGGGGATTTATTCAATTCTAATCTAGACATGTTCAGTGTTTTTTATGCCTTCACTTCTCAAAGTTTTTCTTCCACCTTGTCATTGAACAATTCATAAGACAGTACTGTCCGAAAGATAGGCTTGGAAGGTTTATTACTTGCGCCGCTCAAATATACATTTCTGAGAGTGCGGTCCTGTTGAATGTCCATGGACAATGTTTAAGAGGAAAATACTAGCCTAAAGAGCTAACATGGTGTTTGCACTTTGATCTAGCCATCCAGTGTGTTCCAGAAAATCTGAAGTAGCCAGCATACTGAAAAATGTAGCCAGCTAGAGGGTGCGAGGGCATAACCCCCCACAAAATGAGGGTTAGTAGTCAGCTATTTTGCTGGCAGAGGGCGCTTATGGAACTGGCCATCTGAAATATTGTTTCCTTCTCTTTATTCAAATCTCCACTCGTCTTCAACAGGCGACAGGCCCTCCCCAAAATAGCGTCCCCGCCTCCCACCACCCTGACCCCGCCTCGAGCCGAGAGGGAGCAGCGAGTGGCACCGCCGCGTGAGATAGTGCAGCGCGAACCGAGGGAGAGAACAAGGGCAAAGATGGAACAGCGAGAAAAGGCGACCGCGGGGTTGAAAGAGAAGCAGAGGGAGAAAGAGAAGAGGGTGCAGCCATCTCAGGAGAAGCCTGAGAAACGGACCTCCGCAGTGGCAACAATGGAACGAGGGAAGGGAAAAGAGGAGAAGAAAGGAGGAGTGGAGAAAGAGAAGATGGAGTGCCCTCCCAAGTCGAAGCCAGCCAAGGTCAAGGTAGAGCCTCCTCTGAAAAAGAGGAAGAAGTGGCTGAAGGAGGTCCCCTCGTCATCTGATTCAGACTCGTCCGAGGAGGCAGCCAGTGAGGATGAGAGTGAGAAGCCATTTTGTGCCTATAGGGCCAGTTTCCCAGACACGGATTAAGCCAAGTAGAGGACTAAAAAGCATTCTCAATGGAGATTCTCATTAGCTTTTTAGTCCAAGACTAGGCATAAACTGTGTCCGTGAAAGTAGCCCATAATGTTTTTGATACTTTGTGAACCCATTTTGTACCGATTTCTTGATAGCTACACCATACATACTATATAGTGCACTACTTTTGACCAGAGCCCCGTGGTCCCTGGTAAAAAGTAGTGCACTATAAAGGGAATAGGGTGCCAGTTGGAATGTAGACCATATCTGTTTAGCCTATAAGTATGTGTTTGTGCATTCAAACTGGGTGGAGGGATTATGAGATGGTCGGGGGAATAATAGGTGTCCGTCTGCCCTCAATGAATGGAATAGAATGACTCAGGAGGGGAGACAAAAAGAAAATCTGTCAGGAATATATTTGGCAATTAGGTAGAGATGCTGTGTGTAGTGTTGTCACGATAGGAACACACAATGCAGACTACACTATTTTTTGTACTTTTTTATTTTGTACTGTATGTTACATTGTGTGCTATAGCTTGGAAATGCATATATATTTTTTTACTCTGAGTTACAACATAAGATGACATTATGCCCTTCTTCCTCAGTTTCCATACCATAATACGCCTGAGTATTTTGATACAGGTGTTGTGCCAACCCTATGTTTGTGTGTGTGTTGTCTAAACCCTGTATGTGTGTGTGTAACCTCTGTGCAGTGCCAGTGCAAGGCGGGGTGAACAACCGGGCGATGCGCGAGATGTTTAGGAGCTATGTGGAGATGCTGGTCAGCACGGCCCTGGACCCCGACATGATCCAAGCCCTGGAGGATACAGACGGTGAGAGCCCAGAACACACACACACACACACACACACACATGACCCTGGACCTCGACATGATCCAAACCCTGGAGGCCAGACATTGAGAGCAGAGCACAGTCAATTTCAAGGAATATAACTTTTTTTTATTTTATTTTGATTTCGGAATAAATTAAAATGTGGCACTGACTCACCCATGGATTGATGATTTACCATTGTCTCAATGAAGAGTTCGGCGTTCGACAAGCTTGTGCGACATGCACGTACAGATACAATTCTGCTAGAGTTAGCGGCAGGTGGACAAGAAATATCCACCTCGTAGTACGGATGAAACCTGAACCTGTAATGTACACCTAACTGAAGCTGGCTAGCTTTAGAAAACCCTGATTAGATCTAGCTTCCTTCGTAGTACTGCCCCTTCCCATTTAAGCCATTGAAGTTCAAGGCCGACCACAGTACTACAGGCATTGTTTGCAGAAAACAGGATCCAATTCGTAGTCAATCTTCGTGTAAATAAATAAAAAATTCGAAGATGGTTTTTGTACCAAAAATTGCTTCTAATACACAAGATGTACAGTATGTCCATGAACTGATTTATTTAAAAATGCCACACAGAAGAAGTTAGTAATAGTTGCTAATGGAAGCCTGTAGTACCCCAGTCAGCCTTCAACGTGAGTTACTCAATGAGAAGGGGCAGCACTGAGCTAGCCTGCAACGTCACTTCCTGGAGTAGCTCAAACTGCGCATGTTATGTCTCCATGAGATGCCATCTTAACTGACTTCATTTGACTTCAATGCGCTATTGAGTCTTCAAATAGGAATGAATGGTGTCACGTGATCGATGGCTTTGTCCATTCATATACTGAACAAAAATATAAATGCAACAATTTCAATGATTTTACTGAGTTAAGGTTCATATAAGGATGTCAGTTAATTGAAATAAAATAAAATAGTTATCTATGGATTTCACATGACTGGGCAGGGGCGCAGCCATGAGTGAGCCTGGGAGGGCATAGGCCCACCAACTGGTGAGCCAGTTGGGCTTTATTACAGACAGAAATACTCCTTAGTTTCATCAGTATTCCGGGTGGCTGGTCTTAAATGATCCCGCAGTTGAAGA
Organism: Salvelinus fontinalis; assembly: GCF_029448725.1. Taxonomy (NCBI): domain Eukaryota; kingdom Metazoa; phylum Chordata; class Actinopteri; order Salmoniformes; family Salmonidae; genus Salvelinus; species Salvelinus fontinalis. The sequence continues at coordinate 39,463,953 of NC_074665.1, read as the reverse complement.
ACCCAGATGTGGAGGTCCTGGACTGGCGTAGTTAGACGTGGTCTGTGTTTGTGAGGCCTGTTGGACGTACTGCAAAAATTGTCTAAAATGATGTTGGAGGCGGCTTATGTTAGAGAAATGCAATTCTCTGGCAACAACTCTGGTGGACATTCCTGCAGTTAGCATGCCAATTGCACACTCCCTCAACTTGAGACATCTGTGGCATTGTGCAGTTTTGTCACACAACACATTTTGGTGGCCTTTTATTGTCCCCAGCACAAGGTGCGCCTGTGTAATGATCATGTTGTTTACGCAGCTTCTTAATATGCCACACCTGTCAGGTGGATGGATTATCTTGGCAAAGGAGAAATGCTCACTAAAAGGGATGTTAACAAATTAGTGCACAAAATATGAGAGAATTAGTTTTGCATATGGGACATTTCTGGGATCTTTTATTTCAGCTCATGAAACATGGGATCAACATTTTACATATTTTTGTTCAGTGTGTGTGTGTATATATGTAGTCATTGCAAGAGATGGCCCGTCTTTTGTTGACCAATAAGAAGGCTGCACCATTAGAATACAATTTTGTGTGGGCCCAATAAGCATTTTGGAGAAACAGTGTTTCACAGTACTATCATTCCACTATTACCGTAGACATATGAAGGACGTTTTCTGAAATTACAATGCTAAAATATTACATAGCTCCTTTAATCAAATGTTATTTTGTGTTAAATAGTAGTATTCAAACGCATATCACAGTACACATTTAGTAATGTTAGGATGCAGGATTGAAACTTCACAAGCAGTAAAACCTTTCTATGACTTAATGCGTTTTTATTTTTTGGATAGGAGTCGGGGAAAATGGCTTGTGCACACCAAAGACGACGTTAATGATATGATTTAATAAAAGAAAGACGGCACTTCTAATTGCCTAGTTTCCATCATAGCCAGCTGTATTTGCAGGATAACATTTCATTTTGATTTCGGCAAAAATTCAAATGTGGCATGGATTACTATTGCAGCGTTGTCTCAATGAAGACTTTGGCGTTCGACTATCCACGTTCAACACGAATGCACAGTTACAAGCTGGCTCGAGTTAATGGTGGTTGCATGATACAATTCCACCTTCTTAACATGGATGAAGCCTGAGCTAGAATTTTGAAGCTAACTCAAGCTGGCTAGGCTTAGAAAATCATGAAAAGATCTACGGTAACTAGCGTCGTAGTATACCCCTCTGGACCCGACATGACACAATACACACACGTACTTGGCCCTGGAGGACACTGACAGTGAGAGCAGAACTCACTCACTCACTCACTCACACGGCCCTGGACCCCGACATGATCCAAACCCTGGAGGACACAGAAGTTGATTGCAGAACACACTCATTCACAAACACACACTACCAATATTTTGTAAGAACAGCTGTATCTAACATACAATGCACACCAATTGGCCTGGGTCATATTCATTAGGCAGCAAATGGAAGAAATTGGACTGAAACAGGGTGGGACTCTTTGGAAGTTGTTCAATAGGAAATGCTGACTTGCGTTTTCTGTTACAAAACATTTTACTTTTTCCATGATGTGTTCTAATGAACAGGGCCCTGTTTGGGAGTATGAAAAGTTACAGAATGTCCAGATAGACATATATTGTGTAGAACAGATATGATTATCTATCGTGATAAAATTGGGAATCATGTCTGATCTATTCATAACATTCAGAATGTTTCACCTCACTGAATTATACCCCAGTAGCATCTAGGGAGTTGAAGTTTGTCTTTCTGCCTCCCTTAGGGACGAATCCTAACTTACCCGCCATTCTTCGGGATGAATCCTAACTTTGCTATGCACCTTGGGGCAGAGAAATGTTCGCAAATCTGAAGGAATGGACATGCAGTTGAAGTCGGAAGTTTATATTAACTTTAGCCAAATACATTTAAACTCAGTTTTTCACAATTCCTGACATTTAATCTTAGTAAAAATTCCCTGTCTTAGGTCAGTTAGGATCACCACTTTATTGTAAGAATGTGAAATGTCAGAATAATAGCTGAGAGAATTATTTATTTCAGCTTTTATTTATTTAATCACATTCCCAGTGGGTCAGAAGTTTACATACACTCAATTAGTATTTGGTAGCATTGCCTTTAAATTGTTTAACTTGGGTCAAACTTTTTGGGCAGCCTTCCACAAGCTCCCCACAATAAGTTGGGTGAATTTTGGTTCATTCCTCCTGACAGATCTGGTGTAACTGAGTCGGGTTTGTAGGCCTCCTTGCCCACACACACCTTTTCAGATCTCCCCACACATTTTCTATAGGATTGAGGTCAATACCTTGACTTTGTTGTCCTTAAGCCATTTTACCACAACTTTGGAAGTATGCTTGGGGTCATTGTCCATTTGGAAGACCCATTTGCGACCAAGCTTTAACTTCCTGACTGATGTCTTGAGATGTTGCTTCAATGTATCCACATAATTTTCCTACCTTATGATGCCATCTATTTTGTGAAGTGCACCAGTCCCTCCTGCAGCAAAGCACCCCCACAACATGAGGCTGCCGCCACCCCCGTCACAGTTGGGATGGTGTTCTTCAGCTTACAAGCGCCCCCCTTTTTCCTCCAAGCATAACGATGGTCATTATGGCCAAACAGTTCTATTTTTGTTTCATCGGACCACAGGACATTTCTCCAAAGTACGATCTTTGTCCCCATGAGCGGTTGCAAAGCGTAGTCTGGCTTTTTTATGGCGGTTTTGGAGCAGTGGCTTCTTCCTTGCTCAGCGGCCATTCAGGTTATGTCGATATAGGACTCGTTTTACTGTGGATATAGATACTTTTGTACATGTTTCCTCCAGCATCTTCACAAGTTCCTTTCATGTTGTTCTGTACCAAAGTACTCTCATCTCAAGGAGACAGAACACGTCTCCTTCCTGAGCGGTGTGACGGCTGTGTGGTCCTATGGTGTTTGTACTTGCGTACTATTGTTTGTACAGATGAACATGGTACCTTCAGGCATTTGGAAATTGCTCCGAAGGATGAACCAGACTTGAGGTCTACAATTTTTTTTCTGGTGTCTTGGCTGATTTTTTTTTGGTTTTCCCATGATGTCAAGCAAGGAGGCACTGAGTTTGAAGGTAGGCCTTGAAATACATCCACAGGTACACCTCCAATTGACACAAATTATGTCAATTAGCCTATCAGAAGTTTCTAAAGCCATGACATCATTTTCTGGAATTTTCCAAGCTGTTTAAAGGCACAGTCAACTTAGTGTATGTAAACTTCTGACCCACTGTAATTGTGATACAGTGAATTATAAGTTAAATAATCTGCTAGTAAACAATTGTTGGAAACATTACTTGTGTCATGCACAAAGTAGATGTCCTAACCGACTTGCCAAAACTGTAGTTTGTTAACAAGAAATTTGTGGAGTGGTTGAAAAATGGATTTTAATGACTCCAACTTAAGTGTATGTAAACTTCCGACTTCAAATATAGGTCTTGCAATATGCCAATGATTTGTGAGAAAGTACAAGTTGCCTCATGCGTATCCCAAGTTGAGGACTTGGCCCTAAATCATTCTGATTAGGAGTTAGATGTATTTGATAGAAAGGGACACTGTTGCATGGTTTACACAATCCAGGACTTGGTTGGCCTGGTTACGCATTCACCTTAATTGCTGGAACAAGGTTATAAGAAAGTGTCTGATTCAGCAGTTGCTTTGTGCTCATTTGAGAAAAGCAACTAGTGTGGTCATGTCAGCTGTAATATGTCAGTAAAGAGTTTAGTAAGGGCTTAACGTTTAATTGAACGGAAACTGTACTGTTCTGAATGACCAGTTGAAGGAAGTTGTGATTATGGTGGCTGAGAGATCAGTTGTTTTGAGATTTCAAATGTTCAACCCCCTATTGATCAGGCTACACCACACCACACAAAACAAACAAGAGCAAACATACCTTGAGGAATGTTGAAGAGCAGTGTACAATGTTGTAGGAAAGTGTGTCGTTCAGTACAAACCATTGCGCATTGTATTAAAATATTTCAACTGAATATGCCCCTGGTTAGCCTCCCCAAGGTTTGGAATGATTGACAGCTATGTGAAACATATCCATTAAATAATTTTTTGTTCTCCATTTCAATTGGTTCCCTCAGATGAGCTGTACCTCCCCGGGATGAGGAAGATTGACGGCATCATTGTGGAACAGAAGAGGAGGCTGATGAGGAGAGTTAACATGGGTACTCAGCACCAGGTAACCTTCTCTGAATATACTCTGTGTGTGTATATACAGTACCAGTCAAAAGTTTGGACACACTTACTCATTTCAAGGTTTTTCTTTATTTGTACTATTTGTCTACATTGTAGAATAATATTGAAGACATCAAAACTCGGAAATATCACATATGGAATCATGTAACCAAAAAAGTGTTAAACAAATCAAAATATATTTGATATTCTTCAAAGTAGCCACCCTTTGCCTTGATAACAGCTTTGTACACTCTTGGCATTCTCTCAACCAGCTTCACCTGGAATGCTTTTCCAACATTCTTGAAGGAGTTCCTTACAATGCTGAGCACTTGTTGGCTGCTTTTTCTTCACTCTGCGGTCCAACTCATCCCAAACCATCTCAATTGGAGTGAGGTCAGGTGATTGTGGATGCCAGGGCATCTGATGTAGCACTCCATCACTCTCCTTATTGGTCAAATAGCCCTAACACAGCCTGGAGGTGTGTTGGGTCATTGTGCTGTTGAAAAACAAATTTATAGTCCCACTAAGCGCAAACCAGATGGGTTGGCGTGTCGCTGCAGAATGCTGGGGTAGCCATGCTGGTTAAGTGTGCCTTGAATTCTAAATAAATCACAGACTAAGCACCATCACACCACCTCCTCCACTCTTCACGGTGGGAACCACACACGCAGAGATAATCCGTTCACCTACTCCGCATCTCACAAAGACAAGTCGTTTGGAAACAAAAATCTAACATTTGGACTCATCAGACCAAAAGACAGATTTCCACCAGTCTTATGTCCATTGCTCGTGTTTCTTGGTCCAAGCAAGTCTCTTCTTATTATTGGTGTCCTTAAGTAGTGGTTTCTTTGCAGAAATTTCACCATGAAGGCCTGATTCATGCAGTCTCCTCTGAACAGTTGATGTTGAGATGTGTGTGAAGTCTGTGGAGCATTTATTTGGGCTGCAATCTGAGGTGCAGTTAACTCTACTGAACTTCTTCTCCTGCAGCAGAGGTAACTCTGGGTCTTCCTTTCCTGTGGCGGTCCTCATGGGAGCCATTTTCATCATAGCACTTGGTTTTTCCGACTACACTTGAAACTTTAAAAGTTCTTGAAATTTTCCAGATTGACTGACCTTCATGTCTTATAGTAATGATGGACTATCGTTCCTCTTTGCTTATTTCAGCTGTTCTTGCCATAATATGGACTTAAACCTATTTGATAAAAGACCATCTTCTCTATTAGAGGTTGACCGATTAATCAGCATGGCCGATTTAATTAGGGCCGTTTTCATAACAATTGGTAATTGGCATTTTTGGACGCCGATTACATTGCATTCCACGAGGAAACTGCGTGGCAGGCTGACCACCTGTTACGCGAGTGCAGCAAGGAGCCAAGGTAAGTTGCTAGCTAGCATTAAACTTATCTTATAAAAAACAATCAATCTTCACATTATCACTAGTTAACTACACATGGTTGATGATGTTACTAGGTTAACAAGCTTGTCCTGCGTTGCATATAATCAATGCGGTGTCTGTTAATTTATCATCGAATCACAGCCTACTTCGCCAAACGGGTGATGATTTAACAAAAGCACAATCGTTGCACGAATGTACCTAACCATAAACATCAATGCCTTTCTTAAAATCAATACACAAGTATATATTTTTTAAACCTGCATATTTAGTTAAAAGAAATTCATGTTAGCAGGCAATATTAACTAGGGAAATTTTGTCACTTGTCTTGCGTTCATTTCACGCAGAGTCAGGGTATATGCAATAGTTTGGGCCGCCGGCTCGTTGAGAACTAATTTTCCAGAATTTTCCATAATTATGACCTAACATTGAAGGTTGTGCAATATAACAGCAATATTTAGACTTAGGGTTGCCACCCGTTCGATAAAATACGGACCGGTTCCGTATTTCACTGAAAGTATAAACGTTTTGTTTTTCGAAATGACAGTTTCCGGATTTGACCAAAGGCTCGTATTTCTGTGTTAATTATAATATAATAAAGTCTATGATTTGATAGAGCAGTCTGACTGAGCGGTGGTAGGCAGCTGCAGGCTCGTAAGAATTCATTCAAACTTTACTGCATTAGCCAGCAGCTTTTAGCAATGCTTCAAGCACAGTGTTAATGACTTCAAGCCTATCAACTCCTGAGATAAGGCTGACAATACTAAAGTGCCTATAAGAACATCCAACAGTCAAAGGTATATGAAATACAAATAGTATCGATGCGTCATGATTCCTATAATAACTACAACCTAAACTTCTTAACTGGGAATATTGAAGAACTGGGAATATTGAACCACCAGCTTTCATATGTTCTGAGCAAGGAACTTAAACGTTAGCTTTCTTACATTGCACATATTGCACTTTTACTTTCTTCTCCAACACTGTTTTTGCATTATTTAAACCAAGTTGAGCATGTTTCATTATTTGTTTGAGACTAAATAGATTTTATTTATTATATTTAGTTAAAATAAGTGTATATTCAGTATTGTTGTAATTGTCATAATTGCAAATATATACCGTTGAAGTTGGAAGTTTACATACACCTTTGCCAAATACATTTAAACTCAGTTTTTCACAATTTCTGACATTTAATCAGAGTAAAAATTCCCTGTCTTAGGACAGTTAGTAGCACCACTTTATTTTAAGAATGTGAAATGTCAGAATAATAGTAGAGAGAATTATTTATTTCAGCTTTTATTTATTTCATCACATTCCCAGTGAGTCAGAAGTTTACATACACTCAATTAGTATTTGGTAGCATTGCCTTTATATTGTTTAACTTCGGTCAAAACGTTTCGGGTAGCTTCCCACAATAAGTTGGGTGAATTTTGGCCCATTGCTCCTGACAGAGCTGGTGTAACTGAGTCAGGTTTGTAGGCCTCCTTGCTCGCACATGCTTTTTCAGTTCTTTCCAAAACTGTTCTATGGGATTGAGGTCAGGGCTTTGTGATGGCCACTCCAATACTTTGACTTTGTTGTCCTTAAGCCATTTTGCCACAACTTTGGAAGTATGCTTGGGGTCATTGTCCATTTGGAAGACCCATTTGCGACCAAGCTTTAACTTCCTGACTGATGTCTTGAGATGTCTCTTCAATATATCCACATAATTTTCCTACCTTATGATGCCATCTATTTTGTGAAGTGCACCAGTCCCTCCTGCAGCAAAGCACCCCCACAACATGAGGCTTCATGAGGCTTCACAAAGTACATGTCCTAACCGACTTCCCAAAACTATAGTTTGTTAACAGGAAATTTGTGGAGTGGTTGAAAAATGAGTTTTAATGACTCAAACCTAAGTGTATGTGAACTTCCGATTTCAACTGTATAAAAATCGGCCGATTTTAATCGGTATCGGCTTTTTTTTGTCCAATAAATGGTATCGGCGTTGAAAAATCATAATCGGTCGACCTCTATTCTGTATACCACAACTTATTGGCTCAAACGCATTTAGAAGGAAAGAAATTCCACAAATTAACTTTTGACTAGGCACACCTATTTCTTGAAATGCAATCCAGGTTACCTTATGAAGTTGGTTGAGAGAATGCCAAGTGTGTAAATCTGTCATCCAGGCAAAGGGTGGCTACTTTGAAGAATCTCAAATATAAAATACATTTTGATTTGTTTAACAATTTTTTGGTTACATGACTTCATGTGTTATTTCATTGTTTTGATGTCTTCACTATTATTCTACAATGTAGAAATTAGTGGAAAAAAAAAAAAAAACCTGGAATGAGTTGGTTTCCAAACGTTTGACTGGTACTGTGTCTATACAGTGCATTCGGAAAGTATTCAAACCCCTTGACTTTTTCCACATTTGGTTACGTTACAGCCTTCTTCTAAAATGTATTTAATCGTTTTTTCCCCCTCATCAATCTACACACAATACCCCATAATGACAAAGCATGAACAGGTTACTCTATTTTTTAATTTATAAAAAATAAACTGGAATCACATTTACATAAGTATTCAGACCCTTTACCCAGTACTTTGTTGAAGCACCTTTGGCAGCGATTACAGCCTCGAGTCTTTTTGGGTATGACAGTACAAGCTTGGCACACCTGTATTTGGGTAGTTTCTCCCATTCTTCTCCTCGCAATCTCTGTCAGGTTGGATGGGGAGCGTCTCTGCACACATATTTTCAGGTCTCTCCAGAGATGTTTGAGCGGGTTCAAGTCCTGACTCTGGCTGGGCCACTCAAGTACATTCAGGGACTTGTCCCGACGAAGCCACTTCTGTGTTTTATTTTGTGTGTGCTTAAGGTTGTTGTCCTGTTGGACGCTAAACCTTTGCCCCAGTCTGAAATCCTGAGTTTTCTGGAGCAGGTTTTCATCAAGGATCTATCTGAACTTTGCTCCGTTCATCTTTCCCTCTATCCTGACTACTCCCAGTCCCTGCCGCTGAAAGACATTGGGCTGTCGTGCATTTTTCTGAGCAGTGGTTTCCGTCTGGCCGCTCTACCAAGGCCTGATTGGTTGAGTTGCTGCAGAGATGGTTGTCCTTCTGGAAGGTTCTCCCATCTCCACAGAGTGACCATTGGGTTTTTGGTCACCTCCCTGACCAAGACCCTTCTCCCCCGATTGCTCAGTTTGGCCAGGTTGCCAGCTTTAGGAAGAGTCTTGATGGTTCTGAACCTCTTCCATTTTAGAATGATGGAGGCTACTGCGTTCTTGAGACCTTCAATGCTGCAGAAATGTTTTGGTACCCTTCCCCAGATCTGTGCCTCTACACAATCCTGTCTCGGAGCTCTATGGTTCTCTTCGACCTCATGGCTTGGTTTTTGCTCTGACATGCACTCTCAACTATGGGACCTTTATATAGACAGGTGTGTGCCTTCCCAAATCATGTCCAATCAATTGAATTTACCACAGGTGGACTCCAATCAAGTTGTAGAAACATCTCAAGGTTGATCAATGGAAACAGGATGCACCTGAGCTCAATAGCTGAATACTTATGTAAATAAGGTATTTCTGTTTTGATTTGGATTTGTAAAACCTGTTTTCGCTTTGTCTTTATGGAGTATTGTGTGTAGATTGATAAGGAAAAACATTTTATTCATTTTAGAATAGTGTTTTTGTAAAATGGTTAAATTGATATTTTAATCTACACACAATACCCCACACAGCGAAAACAGGTTTTTGAAATGTTTGAAAATGTATTAACCATCAAAAACAGAAATACGTTATTTACATAAGTATTCAGACCTTTTGCTATGAGATTAGGTGTGTGTGTGTCTTAGTTGTGCGTGCGCTTATGAGTGTACAAAACATTAGGAACACCTTTCTAATATTGAGTTGCACCCCAATTTCCGCTCAGAACAGCCTCAATTCGTCGGGGCATGGACTACCAGCTGTCAAGCTTGTATGTTGACTCCAATGCTTTCTACAGTTGTCAAGTTGGCTGGATGTCCTTTTTGAGGGTGAAAAACCCAGCAGCGTTGCAGTTCTTGACACACCTTTATACCGGGTGTGCCTGGCACCTACTACCATACACCGTTCAAAGGCACTTAAATCGTTTTGCTTGCCCATTCACCCTCTGAATGGCACACATACACAATGTCTCAATGCTTAAACATTATTCTTGAACCTGTCTCCTCCCTTTCATCAACACTGATTTTAAAGTAGATTCATTAAGTGACATCTATAAGGCATCATAGCTTTCACCTGGTCAGTCTGTCATGGCAAGAGCATGTGTTCCTAATGTATTCTTCACTCTGTATGCGTCTCTGTCCATCTGTTTTATGTATTTGTTTGCAGGATTCTCATGAATTTACATTTTATATTTGTTTTATAGAATATTATGTTTTTATTTAACCTCAAAAGACAAATGATACAAGGATTGGGCACCTAAAAGTTCTAGCCTTTCAATATTCAAGGTCTACCTTCTTTCATTCTGTCCTTCCTATTTCTCTCTCTCCACCCGTTTAGGAGGCCCTGCACACGTACCCTCAGATGGCGGGGGACCCCCTGGACTCAGGAGCTGTGAGGGTGCGGTTCAGTGGGGAGGGCTACAACCGCAAGACTCTCAACAGAGTCAAGAAGAGCCTACCCAAACCACAGGTGTGTGTGTGTGTTTGTTGGTAATTCTCTGTGTGTGTTGGGGGGGGGGGGGTTGGTTGTCCATCTCTTATAAGTTGATAAAGTGTGTGTGTTGTGTGTATTCCCATGTCGTGCTGTTGAACCTTGATTAGATGTGGGGGGTTTTTCTTCATATATTGTTTTTATACTATTAGTTGAACCTCTCTGTCTTCCGCCAGGACCTTAAACTGTCAACAGAGTCATGTCGGATCTACAGCCTCTATCACTCCCTGCATCATTATAAATATCATACTTTCTTACATTGTAAGAAAGAGGTAAGGACATCCGACCTGTATTTTATATTATTGTAATAGATATTTAAATATGTTGCGATATTTAAATAGTATCAAGAACAGTTATTATTTAATTTTTTTAATTTACCCAGCAGAAATATTAGTCCATTTGCTTAAAGACACAACCTTATATTTTTCAAATAAACACACGAGTCGTAATATATATTGTTTTATATGTCCCATGCTGACAGTCAACTAAATTAAATTCATACTTCATTGCCAATCAACAGTGGTTGATAGGAATTCTAAATATTTTGTTTTATATTAATATTGTGTTTCCCCAGTATACATCAAATATTGTTTATTCCTTGGGTAGATGCACCATAGCCTAGACATGAACTTCTATTTTTCAAATAGACATACTATTACCATAGTCAAAACGTATATTGTGCTTATTTTTTTTCCCTGGCAGACATCATATATTGTGTTTATATTCTGTCTTCCCTGGCAGACCAATACTATAGAGCAGGCAGCTGAGGACCCTGGGCAGGAGGAGGTGGTGCAGCAGTGTATGGCCAACCATGGCTGGCTGGACACACTCTTCAACTCCTTCATCGAGCTGCTCACACTCAGCACCAAGGCCTGAGAGACAGACCAAGGGGAAAGAATACAGAAAGAAAGGGGGAAGCCAAATAACATAAGGCACAGAAACTAGGGCCCCAGAAACGGAGGTTGGTGAACGAGTGGAAACGAGGGAATAGAGTTGTATAGAGGCCCCATCCCACCTGGAGTCGTGTGGGTCTGAGGGACAACTTGAAAGGCCACTCTAGGAATACGAGGGTTGGTAGGTGTGACCTTGGAGAGTGACCTCTCCTTAGTTGCTCAATTACTAAAATATAGAGTTACTTGACCTTGAGAATGGATGATGACCCCACAGGTGCTGGGGTCGTTCCTGATGGGCCAAGAGAGGAGACTGACCAATCAGGAGACAAAGACCGACGTTAAGGTCACAGAGGATAGACAAGGCAGGTGGATGAGGTATTGCACCAAGTCACGGAGGATTGTCCTACTGACATTGTAAAACTGTGTCAGTCCCAAACAGTTCAGAGAGAATCTATTACTGTTTCGTTTTTACATAAATTATCTTTTAAAGACTCTAACGGCTTTTAACGAGTGGACGTTGGCGAGAATGCTTTTTAAAACATTGTGTTAGAGGAGTGCAGTGAGCAGTGTGACTATATGGGAACGGATGCAACATAAAGGTGTTAATTCTCGCTCGCTCTATGCGACAGTAGTCGGCAGTACCGGCGCGCTATGTGGTAGTATATAAACACATTTGTATTATTTATGAGGTTTTTAATATAAACTCTCACAAGCGCTGGGATGCCGCTTTAGCATTTTAAGTAACATTTTTCACAGGTTATACATAAAATCGTGCACCCACATATCCGAGCTGTCTTCCTTTTTTTTTCTATACAAAAGATTTGAGGACGAGACGAAAACATGTTATCAACTATGTCTGTGAAAGGGGAGAATGGGAGAGTATATTTGAAATGTAGACATTGTAGTGCTTTAGTTCATTCATCATAATCATGCAGGTTAAAAATGAAAGAAACTAATAACCGTATCCAGTTCCCTTACACACGAGTGGTTATAAATAAGTCATATTTAAAAAGGAAATATTCATTTCATTTTTATCAGTTTGATGTTTGGGCATATAACTATGTTTCCAAGAAAAAGTCAATCAAATTTTCCTTCGAAATAAAGTCTTTGTGTAAATATTGTACAGTTCTTGACACATTGTTTTCTTCTGTACATTATTAACCCTGTATTTGAAAAATGAATAAAAATGGCAAAGAACAATTTGTTGTTGAAATCAATGTATATGAAATGCAACAACTCCGCTACGCTGATCCTCAACACTGGAGCATAACAAGGGTGCCTGCTCAGCCCCCTCCTGTACTCCCTGTTCGCCCATGGCTGCGTGTCCACGCATGTCTCAAATTCAATCATCAAGATTGCAGACGAAAACAGTGGTAGGCCTGTTTACCAACATCGATGAGACAGCCTAGAGGGAGGAGGTGAAGGCCCTGGCAGAGTGGTGCCAGGAAATTAACCTCTCCATCTCCGTCAACAAAATGAAGGAGCTGATTGTGGGCTTCAGCAGGTGAAAAGGTTTAAGTTCCTTGGCGTGCACGTCACTGACAACCTGAAATAGTCCATCCACACAGACAGTGTGGTGAAGAAGTTGTAACAACAGCTCCTCTTCTACCTCTGGAGGCCTGTTCACCCCACTACCATCTAGAACACAGGTGTCACACTCATTCCACGGAGGGCAGAGTGTCTGCGGGTTTTCGCTCCCTTGTACTTGATTGATTGAATTAAGTTCACTGATTAGTAAGGGAACTCCTTACCTGGTTTTCTAGGTCTTAATTGAAAGTAAAATACAAAAACCAGCAGACATTAAGCCCTGATCTAGAAGGCAGAGATAGTACAGGTGCATCAAAGCTGGGACCGAGAGACTGAAAAACAGCTTCTATGCTCTAACACTCAGACATCAGTTACAAACGAAGCATGTGTTGAGTGAGTCCACCAGATCAGAGGCAGTAGGGATGACCAGGGATGTTCTCTTGATAAGTGTGTGAATTAGACAGTTTTACTGTCCTGCTAAGCATTCCAAATGTAACGAGTACTTTTGGGTGTCAGGGAAAATATGGAGTAAAAAGTACATGATTGTCTTTAGAAATGTAGTGAAGTAAAAGTTGTCAAAAATATAAATAGTGAAGTACAGATACCCCCAAAAAATAATTAAGTGAAAATACTTGAAAGTACTACTTGAAAATACTTTACACCACTGTAAATAGTCACCAATAGCCAGCCTACGCCCAGTACCCTGCCCTGAACTTAGTCACTGTTACTAGCCAGTTACAACCTGGTACTCTACCCTTCACCTTTAGAGACTGCTGACTAATGTACTGCACATAGTCATTGAGCACTGGTCACTTTAATGTTTACATACTGTTGTTTTACCCACTTCACATGTATATTACTGTATTCTAGTCGTGGCTCATCCTGTACAACTACTGCTGTACACACCTTTTTAAATTCCTATACTGTCCATATACTCTATATACACACGCCATCATATATATTTATATTCCCGGAATCATTGCTCGTTCAGGTATTTGCCTAATTTCTGAATTATTTGGGGGGATTTGTGTGTATTGTTCTTGATTACTGCACCTACGATAACATCTGCAAAATATGTTTAGGCGACCAATAAAATGTGATTTGATTTTGAAATAGTGTAACTACGCCACCTAGTGGTATTGGATAGATCACAAAAAGGAAGTTACCTCATAGCTGTTTGTGACGTATAAACTGGAAAACGAAACTGAACACACTGGATTTCCCAAGAAAGTATTCGCTTGATAGGACATACAGATACCTCGGTTTGAATTTGATTCCAGTTTCTGTAGTCACGGTCGACACACTTCAATTTTTTTGCATAATATATCTAAGGATAATTACCAGACTGAGCTTTACTTTAATCCAGACAATACTGATTCGTGAACGTCGGCACACTCCGAAGACCAGGTAAAATAACCTTTAAATGTGCAATTCTTTGCTAGCACTGTTGCGTTACTCAATCTAATGCAAATGTCAATTACCTGTGTGTGTGGTAAAGTGACAAATTTATAAAATCAAAGTCTGTTATTACACCTCGCTACAATCTCTGGGAATTATTTATTGCGGTCCTGAACTAGCAAAGAGTAGCTAGGATGACCCATAACATGCACAATGAATACATTTATGATACAGATACAGTGGAGTTGCATTTCTTTCAAATCCATAATCTATGATGAGACTCAGCCTAAACCAGAATCCTAGCAGTTTTAAAATACATAGATAGATCGATAGATGTGTAATTTGTGTTGCATTGCTCAATTTATTTTTACACAAAGTATACTCAACCCCTGTTTTATAATTTCCCATGTTTATGTATCGTCTAATCTGAATGCTAGGCTATATTTTGATTATCTCTGATTTTAAAACGCGTGCATTTTTGTAATATGATGACCCCTATGACTGTTACTTTAACTTTTATTCATTCTATCGCTTCTATCATTTGCAGTCTGTGAATGTACATGCATGTCTGGTTTATTCCTACATTTTTTAAAGGGAGTAGTAAAAAAAAAAAAAACTTTTGTAAATCTGTGATTTACAGAAAGATACTGACCACAATTTATTTAATACATATTGTTCCCAGTGGACACAGGCTGTCACAAATTAACAAATCCTCTTCTTTAACTCTTAGATTAAAAAATGTCTCAATCCAAACCGCTCCTCATCCCATGGCTGCGCGAACAGATAAATAGTGGAAAGTATCCAGGGGTTACCTGGACCAATCAGGAGAGAACACAGTTCTGCATCCCTTGGAAACACGCTTTGAGGCAGGATTCCTGCAGCGATGATGTACTTATTTTCAAGGTAAAGTCAATATCTCGCTCCTCACTTACAAAAATGAATAATAACAGTGTTACTCACCATTTACTGCTCCCCAAAACTTAAAGCAAAGTTCCTCCCAAAAACTATATTTTGGTGCAGTATTTGTTTCATTAGTTCATTGTTTATAGTCCCAGAATGTGTTGCATGTCAGCAATCAAGTTTTCAAGATAAAATAACTTTCAAAAATACAGAAGGTATGATACAGTCCCCACTTCTCCTTAGGCGTGGGCTGAGGTTAGCAATGGTAGGGTTCAAGGCGACTCCTCCATTTGGAAGAGAAACTTCCGTTCTGCCCTCCGAGCCAAGGGGTTCAAAATGCTCCTTGACAACAAAAATGATGCAGCCAACCCCAACAAACTGTTCCAGTGGCCAGATGAGGCATCCACGGGAGGTAAAGCACCAACCAAAAAATACAAAGGAAAACAACAATTCAATGCTTGATTCATCATTAAAACAATGACATATGGGTGTGACATAGGAGTGAAATATGAGTCAAATAGAACACGTTCTCTTTAATATACAGCAAATGGCCAAGAGGTTAACATTTACTGAAAGTTGCAACAATATTACATATCTAAATGGAGACGTAAGTTAGTAGCAGAACTTCAGTTCTGAAACAACATGAAATGACACTCAATCACTTTGTTTTCAAACTTGTCCATCTCTAAAGGATCTCAGCACCCAGAACATGATCTGTATCAAGATCCCAGTCCATTACAAGAAGTGAGTGTGCTTATAAGAATTCTCACTTGTGAATGGAATGCAGTACCTGTACTGTAAAATCTTTTTTAAACACTTCTTTTTCCCCAACTCTGATCTTTTAGAGTCGACCATGTTTTAATGACCTTTACCCTGAAGCAGAAGAAACTGTACACACAGGTAATGCAGATAAAAGTTTAACGTGACAATTTAACGACAAGCTTTCAGGAAGTGGATGATGTTTAATGCAATCTAAAAGTAGGGTAAATTTACATTTGTGAAATGTACTATGTCTCTTTTGTTATCTCATGTTATGTCTTCACTCATCTTTCCCACAACTATTCGCCAGCAGAGGGGATCTCAACCACTTTCAACCAGGATATACTTCAGGAATGTCTGCGAGGGTTGAACATTGAACAAACAGGTGGGAGTAACCGTTCCAATGTGGCACTCTAGACCAGGGGACTCCAACAGGTCAATCGCGAGCTACCAGTAGTTATGAAAAATATATTTCACAGCGGTTGCGATGGTACAATGATTCTATACACCATACTTGATTGTTTTGTCACCTAAACTGAAATTAGGTGAACTATTAGAATTTTATCAACCAGGAAATAACGGAGTGATTTCAGCATAGTGCATCTTTTAAGCCTTTTTCTGGACTAGGAATCCCTAGGACTAGGCTTAATCTGTGTCCGGGAAACCGGCCCATAATGATTATCATGATATAGGCTATTATCCAAGTCTTTCTCTTCACTCTTCCAACCTCTTCTGCAGAGGCTATTCAGGTTTATGAACTCCCCATCGAGGAACGGCAATATCCAATGGAGGGCGCGATTGGAGAGCATGATTTGCTAGGGCAACAGCAGTATCCGGTTGTAATGGAGGATGCATCGGGAGGAGCCGCGTTGCCCCCGCAACCGGTGTATCCAATGGATGGAGCCGTTGGTGGTGCCCATGAACAGCAGATGGTGGAGCAGTTCACAAATAAATTGTCCAGAACCATGGTGGGCGAAAATTTGAGTAAGTTCAGAATATTATTGGATTACTAGTTGTGGGTGTTAGAATTGAAGTTAATGCCAATTGGCTTCTCTTCACACAGTAGTTGGTGTCAATACAGTCTATCTTAGAAAAACATATCATTATACACTGCTCAAAAAAATTAAGGGAACACTTAAACAACACAATGTAACTCCAAGTCAATCACACTTATGTGAAATCAAACTGTCCACTTAGGAAGCAACACTGATTGACAATAAATTTCACATGCTGTTGTGCAAATGGAATAGACAACAGGTGGAAATTATAGGCAATTAGCTAGACACCCCCAATAAAGGAGTGGTTCTGCAGGTGGTGACCACAGACCACTTCTCAGTTCCTATGCTTCCTGGCTGATGTTTTGGTCACTTTTGAATGCTGGCGGTGCTTTCACTCTAGTGGTAGCATGAGACGGAGTCTACAACCCACACAAGTGGCTCAGGTAGTGCAGCTCATCCAGGATGGCACATCAATGCGAGCTGTGGCAAGAAGGTTTGCTGTGTCTGTCAGCGTAGTGTCCAGAGCATGGAGGCGCTACCAGGAGACAGGCCAGTACATCAGGAGACGTGGAGGAGGCCGTAGGAGGGCAACAACCCAGCAGCAGGACCGCTACCTCCGCCTTTGTGCAAGGAGGAGCACTGCCAGAGCCCTGCAAAATGACCTCCAGCAGGCCACAAATGTGCATGTGTCTGCTCAAACGGTCAGAAACAGATTCCATGAGGGTGGTAATGAGGGCCCGACGTCCACAGGTGGGGGTTGTGCTTACAGCCCAACACCGTGCAGGACGTTTGGCATTTGCCAGAGAACACCAAGATTGGCAAATTCGCCACTGGCGCCCTGTGCTCTTCACAGATGAAAGCAGGTTCACACAGAGCACATGTGACAGAAGTGACAGAGTCTGGAGACGCCGTGGAGAACGTTCTGCTGCCTGCAACATCCTCCAGCATGACCGGTTTGGCGGTGGGTCAGTCGTGGTGTGGGGTGGCATTTCTTTGGGGGGCCGCACAGCCCTCCATGTGCTCGCCAGAGGTAGCCTGACTGCCATTAGGTACCGAGATGAGATCCTCAGACCCCTTGTGAGACCATATGCTGGTGCGGTTGGCCCTGGGTTCCTCCTAATGCAAGACAATGCTAGACCTCATGTGGCTGGAGTGTGTCAGCAGTTCCTGCAAGAGGAAGGCATTGATGCTATGGACTGGCCCGCCCGTTCCCCAGACCTGAATCCAATTGAGCACATTTGGGACATCATGTCTCGCTCCATCCACCAACGCCACGTTGCACCACAGACTGTCCAGGAGTTGGCGGATGCTTTAGTCCAGGTCTGGGAGGAGATTCCTCAGGAGACCAGCCGCCACCTCATCAGGAGCATGCCCAGGCATTGTAGGGAGGTCATACAGGCACGTGGAGGCCACACACACTACTGAGCCTCATTTTGACTTGTTTTAAGGACATTGCATCAAAGTTGGATCAACCTGTAGTGTGGTTTTCCACTTTAATTTTGAGTCTGACTCCAAATCCAGACCTCTATGGGTTGATAAATTTGATTTCCATTGATAATTTTTGTGTGATTTTGTTGTCAGCACATTCAACTATGTAAAGAAAAAAGTATTTAATAAGAATATTTCATTCATTCAGATCTAGGATGTGTTATTTTAGTGTTCCCTTTATTTTTTTGAGCAGTGTACATTGTACTGTGGGCGTGCCAATGTTAATAGTTTAAATGCTTATAGGGCTGTGTTCTACATGAACAAGTTGAACATCCTTCTTCCCTTCATTTCAAAATGTTTTTTTCTACTGAAACAACCCTGTTTTGTTATGGGAGTGCCACCCATAATTTCAATGCTGTATCTAGACAGTATATGGTCATGCACAGAACACTATCTTTCCCCAGGTTTAGTTGTTCCTCCTCTCATCTTGACAACAATCTATTATTTTCCTTTCTTCCCCTAGAGACTCACTTCAGGGTTTCTGTGTACTACCGGGGAGTGAAGATGCTTGAGCAGCTGGTTGAGAACGAGGCAGGGTTCAGATTAGTCTACAGGTAAAATGGAATATAGCACAGCTAGGCTACATGTTTGTAATTTTTGTTGTTGTCTATTGTGTGTTTGGTTATGAACCCAGGACGATTAGCCCTGATGGACTAATATGTAGCTCTGTCTCTACTAGACCTGAACTTACGCAACCGCTTCTGGACCCAGACTCTGGCCTGAATCTGGTCTCTCTGCCCAGTCCACCACCTGTCCTCGACGAAACTCAGGCCAAACTGACCCAAGAAATCCTGTCTCTCCTGGGAGAGGGCCTGGAGGTGGGTGCCTCCGGGTCCATTATCTACGGACTCCGTAAGGGTGGAATTAAGGCCTTCTGGAGCCTTGACAAGTTTGACAAGACCAGGAGGCCCCAGGCAGTGTCCAAATACCCGGAACCACTATATCAGGCCAAGGACTTCTATAGAGGTGAAAGAGAAAAATATATACTGAGACTGATAAAAAAAATTAGAAAGGAGGCATGATAAAAATGATTTTTTTTTAATTCTGAGAAACTTCTTAAAGGGGAGGTTCAGTATTTACTAAATGTAAGATGGTTCCTCAACTTTAAAGTAGTCTATGGGCCAGGAGAAAGTGTAGTCCGTGTTTCGGCTTCACCCACTACAAACTTCAGCTAACTTTAGCCACCGCTAGCTAAAGATCAATGGGAGTGATAGGAACGACCTTGCAATTTTCTAAACGGATTGGCTGCATGACCAGATTATCTGGACACCTCTTCTAGATAGCTAAACAGCCGTCCGTACCTTCTGCGCATATGCTACTTCCCACACGATTTTTCTACGTAGCTCCCCTGCTCTCTCCGCTGCTGCTTCCGGCGCTCTTCCTGTTCTTTTGTTTGCTGTAACTATAAACAACTCGATCGACATGTTGTAATAACTCAACAGCGCACGCCGCTGGGCAAAATATGTGCTTTGTTTGAAACAAAACACAGATAGGCAACAGTTTAACAGCATCTGCTAAAAAAAAGAATAGGTCACGAAACAACACTACGTAATCCACGAAGATCTAAATGCATATTCCCATGAAACTAAATGAGATTATATGGTTGCCATGCAGATGCTGCATGGAGATTTCACCGGTGAAACTTAAATAATTATCGCTCACGATTGACAATGAGAAAAGGGGGAGGGGAGCAGCGACGATGTAGTTTTTGTTTGCCTAAAGTAACATGCGCAGAATGGGATACGGTTGTTTAGCTCTGGAAAAGTCACCCCCCTCCCCCAGGGCGGGAACCATTTCACAGTTGACGTTATACATCGATTTTAAGATAGCTGAAGTTTTTAGTGGAGAAAACCCAACCACAGATTAAGTCCAAATCACACGGGTAGTGTTTCATTGTATTTTTTTATGCGCATGAATGAGTGTGTTTACGCTGGAAATAGAATGGATGGGAGTGAATAAAAGAAAACAAATGGCCGTGAGCATCAACTGCGTCACAAGCTGAATTGTGTTTCGGAATTATAGATCACATTGTCAATGTCATTCCTTGTCGGTATCACTGTTGCTGACAGACAATTTGATTGATACATTTCAAAGTGCATGGTTATTGAGTGCCTTGGTTCAAATTAATCAAATCTGGTCTAGAGTTTGTGTGGGTCAATTGTAGAAAGGGAATTCAAAGAATTGTTCCTACTTCCCTACTTAGCTACAGTTGAAGTCAGAAGTTTACATACACTTAGGTTGGAGTCATTAAAACTAGTTTTTCAACCACTCCACAAATTTCTTGTTAGCAAACTATAGTTGTGGCAAGTCAGTTAAGACATCTACTTTGTGCATGACAAAAATAATTTTTCCAACAATTGTTTACAGACAGATTATTTCACTTATAATTCACTGTATCACAATTCCAGTGGGTCAGAAGTTTACATACACTAAGTTGACTGTGCCTTTAAACAGCTTGGAAAATTCCAGAAAATGATGTCATGGCTTTAGAAACTTCTGATAGGCTAATTGACATAATTTGTGTCAATTGGAGGTGTACCTGTGGATGTTTTTCAAGGACGACCTTCAAACTCAGTGCCTCTTTGCTTGACATTATGGGAAAATCAAAAGAAATCAACCTCAGAAAAGAAATTGTGGACCTCCACAAGTCTGGTTCATCCTTGGGAGCAATTTCCAAATGCCTGTACAAACAATAGTACGCAAGTATAAACACCATGGGACCACGCAGCTGTCATACCGCTCAGGAAAGAGACATGTTCTCGCTCCTAGAAATGAACGTACTTTGATGCGAAAGGTGCAAATCAATCCCAGAACAACAGCAGAGGACCTTGTGAAGATGCTGGAGGATACGGGTACAAAACTATCTATATATATATATACAAAACGTTTGACCCAAGTTAAACAATTTAATGGCAATGCTACCGAATACTAATTGAGTGTATGTAAACTTCTGACCCACTGGGAATGTGATGAAAGAAATAAAAGCTGAAAGAAATCATTCTCTACTATTATTCTGACATTTCACATTCTTAAAATAAAGTGGTAGGCCTAACTGACCTAAGACAGGGAATTTTTACTCTGATTAACTGACAGGAATTGTGAAAATACTGAGTTAAAATGTATTTGTCTAAGGTGAATGTAAACTTCCGACTTCAACGTTCTGTAGGCTATGGTTTAGGCCTATCTGACAAATAGGCTACCGATTTGAAAACAATGCAGCAGCCTACCTATATTCATTTTGATCATAGGGATGTAGCCCAGGCTACGGCTGGAGAGTACAACTTTTTCAAATGACTTTTCATGACAACGCAGGTGTACACAATGCTGTGTATGTGAATTAATGCTTGTGATTCTCTCACTTGAAAATTCATGCCATCGACGGACGTCCCCTGTGTGATTTTGGCTTTACAGATTATCCTGGCCCATAGACAACTTTCAGGGTTGGAAACATT
Organism: Salvelinus fontinalis; assembly: GCF_029448725.1. NCBI lineage: Eukaryota > Metazoa > Chordata > Actinopteri > Salmoniformes > Salmonidae > Salvelinus > Salvelinus fontinalis. Next base: position 39,442,242 of record NC_074665.1, on the reverse strand, counting down.
TTTTCTTTTCTTTTTTTTCTTTAACCTTTAATTAACTAGGCAAGTCAGTTAAGAACAAAATATTATTTACAATGACGGCCTAACCCGATCAACTCTGTGCCAATTGTGCACCGCCCTATGGGATTCCCAATCACGGCCAGTTGTGATACAGCCTGTAATCGACCCAGGGTCTGTAGTGACGCCTCTAGCAATGAGATGCAGTGCCTTAGACCGCTGCGTCACTCGGGAGCCCTGTTAGGAACATCTAACAATAAGTTGTAAAATACTGAACTGCCCCTTTAATAGGTTTGAGAGGGAGTGATTCAGTCTTTCAGGTGGATGTGTAGTTCTCTGGCACTGACCTTTGAATCCCTTCACCCTCTTCCCTTCTTTCTCCAGGGCTGTTGAAGTTCATTAACAATCATGGAGGAGAATGTCCCCCCTTTTCTCTATTCTTCTGTCTGGGCGAGAAGTGGCCAGACCCGGACAACAGACCCTGGGAGAAGAAACTGGTCATGGTCGAGGTGAGACACACACACAGTCATAGGCAGGTCTCGTGAACTTGGCATAATTTTGTTTAATAATACATCATTTCTGTTATCTTGCCTTCCTCCTCCGCTCGGGGTCCACCTATGCTTGTTAGTAACCTACGATGTGAACTATTAGCGGTTGTGACAAGCGGAGCGGTTTCTGTTTTCTTCCTCCGAAATCGGCTCTACGGTTGGGGCTATTTAGCTATTATGACCCCATTCCTGAACGTTGAAACTCTCAGGAAATATATGTCTGCTATTTCCCTATACAACGTTTCCAAGCCATGCAGGACACTTTAGAAGGGACTGACAAAACCGCAATCGAAAACAATGCACATCTTTTTTTCGACACAATTATAATTTTTTATTTTATTGAATATCCAAAACATACAATATACTTGCAGTGAAGCTGCTCAACAACTACACCACACCAGTCATCCAACAGAATCCCATTCAGAGCGACACACAAAAGCATCCAGGGTAAACGCCCTGCTCAAAGGCACGTCGACAGATCTCCCACAAGGCCAAAAACGGGGACCCGAACCCTCCAAGATCCCCCCCACAGTTCCCCAAGAGCTGTCCCTCAACCATCCGAGACCCCTCCAAAAGTCTCGACCCCCCCCCCCCCCCCCCCAAATGTTTTTAATTTAAAAATGTAAAGAATTCCACCCCCCCAAGAACCCACCAACAACCAAGAAAAATTTACTAAAGAGGAAAAAGACAAAGGACTACAGAAAATAACAATGCAAAAAACAAAGGAGATCAAGGACAACTAAAATCATAACAGCAAGGCCAATTGTGTATGTTTGAGTGCATGTCTGGCACTATTTACATGTGTGTGTATCCGTGTATGTGTGCATTTGAATGAGAGTGTGTGTATATGCATGTGTACAAACACCTGCACGGCATCAGCCTCAGGCAAACCGGCATTAGCTGTAAAAACACTGCGCCTCAGTGTCATTCAAACCTACTTTTGACGAGGTTTTATTTTGACTATTTTTACGCTGTTAGGTTCTAATTATTGTAGTAAGAACTCAACAGACACTGTGAAGCTTAAACCAAGTTTATTCTTCCCAGAGGATCGAAGAGCTGAATTGACAAAGACATGATTCCACCCGTGGTAGTGTAGTCTCCTCCTTATTGCTAAACATTGCATCATTATTGCTAGGCAAGGAGCTAAGTGATATGGGCCTTAAACGGTTCCTCCCCTTATCAGTACTGCCACGTGACCGTTTTTCCTGCACCCATCCCCTCCCAAGCTTAAGTACGGCACCTCTCGTGTCTCTATTATAACTAATGATTAATAATATAACTAATGATGATTAATAGTTAAAGCTCAGAAATCCAAACCCATCAACGTGCTACACGTTTCAGCACTCAGCGGCCCCGTACTGTGAGTCCGCCCCTGCACACAATCCATTGGGTGTTTGGAAGTGAGATTCTGTTTTGTTTTCTCTGCGTGTTTTTTTTTTTTTTTTTACTCATACGCTTTCTCTCTATCAGGTGGTGTTAACCGCTCTGGAGCTACTGAAGTTAATCGCGGTGGAAGGTGGTGCCTCCTCTCTGCAGTCTGTGGAACTGCAGCTGTCCTTGCAGGAGTCCCTGCAGGAGATGATGGACTTGTGCTAAAGAGGGACTGATCCACCTACTGTATAAGGGTTCGCTGTGGAAAATGTACAAATTCTGAGTATGCCTTCTATCATAATGTTTACTATTTTGTATGACCATATTTGATCAACTGTTCAGTAGCAAAACAACAGTATGTGAGGGGGAATGGGTTAAATAAGCATTTATGTTTAATAGGGAACATTACTATGTTTTGTTTTTTTCAATGATACTGTAATCAACGAGGCATGTGGGGTTCTAAATTGCAACTATTTTGGTCACGTATGCTCCCTAATATTTTGCTGTGCGACCTGGATTTTTTATTTGGGAGCACCAGTGTGCCTAGAAAAATAATCACACAGATAATTGTTGTAATGATTAGACTTCACTGTACCATTGTTTCCTATTGCCTTAGAGAAAGACTGGCCCAATGCTCCTACGCCAGGCTACCTGCAATTGTTTTGTTTTGTTGATTGCACACGTAGACTATAGAAACTCCGCTAACCAAACAACAGTCTATGTATTGCTGTAGGTGCATGTCGCTACACTCAAAATGTACATTTCTTTGATTTTTCCTGACCTCAAAAGTGCCCTCATGACGTGGTTTAATTTGGGACAAAATGGAATTAGGCAAAAAAAAATGCCCAAACTATGTAGAAACCTACTCATGTAATTTCAATGACAGGTATTTGTATCAATTTTAGCTTTTTTTTAATAATAAACAAATGTGTTTACAGGGTTACCTATTAGTTTCTAGGGCACGACATGTGTTGCAGAAGTAGTTTGAATTCGTGTAGGCTATATCCACTTTTCTGGTGCTCTTAAATGTTATGCTGTGCTCCAAACTTTTTCAAGTTGTGAGCACCAGTTCAGGATTATTAATTGAGGATAAATATCAAATCAAGCACAGTTATTATCCATCTAAACTAGAGATGTAATGCATAGGCATGGCATCTATTTCACATAAAACCTCTACAGAGTACCTAACCCGGATCCGGGAGCACCCCCCACCTCCCCCACACTGATTAGCATCGCTAGCATAGCGTCACAATTAAATAGTAGCATCTAAATATCATTAAATCACAAGTCCAAGACACCCAATGAAAGACACAGATCTTGTGAATAAAACCACCATTTCAGATTTTTTAAATGTTTTACAGGGAAGACAAAATATGTAAATCTATTAGCTAAACACGTTAGCAAAAGACACCATTTTCTTACTCCAACAGTTTCTTACTCCATCAGGTGCTATCACCAATTCGGCTAAACTAAGATATTGATAGCCACAAACCAACAAACAAATTCATAAGATGACAGTCTGATAACATATTTATGGTATAGCATAGTTATTTTTTTTTAAATGTGCATTTTTCAGGTATAAATCACAGTTCTACATTGCAGCTGCAATCTGATATAGTGCTGATGCAGCTAGAACAATTACAGAGACCAACGTTATATAACTAATTACTTGTCTTAAAACATTTCAGAAAAAATACACAGCGTACAGAAATTGAAAGCCCAACATCTGGTGAATCCAAACAATATTTCAGATTTTTTAAATGTTTTATAGCGAAAACAAAATGTAGCGCTAAATTAGCATAACCAGGCCAGCCAGAACCAGCTGGACGCGCCCGACCAGTTCACATGCACGACAGATATATGAAATAACATCGTAAATTGGGTCTTACTATTGCTGGTCTTTCATCAGAATGTTGATCAAGGTGTCCTTAGTCCTGATAAGTCGTTCAATCCATTCACAATGGCAACTTCCCCTCTTCATTTAGCCTGGGTACTGGTCGACTGGCACGGTCCCTGTCCAAAGTTAAAAAACTCAAAGAACGGAACACGGCAAAACTCCCGAAAAAATTCTAATAATCTGATTAAACTATATTGAAAAAACATACATTACGGTGATATGGTCACATGTATCAAACAAACTTCGAGACGGAGATAGTTTTCATCCGTAACGTCAGCATAACAAAAGACAATGGCACCTCTGAAAACGCGCATCTCAGAAACCGGAAGTTGTCGGTCACGCTAAAGAAATAGGTCTTATTTCACGTCAGTACAAGATAAACAAAAAATTTCTCCTCTGACGTCTTCCAGACACCCAGAGGAAGAAGAAGGAAGTGTGATTCGGGTCATAGGTGGCGTGACCATATATAGGCAGAGCGTTGAAGCGAGCATACACATCTTGCAATCTTCTTCTGGCTCAGGGAAAGTGCTGTCAAATGACCTGTGTTTCACTCAGAGACGAAATTGAAACGGATTTAGAAACCATAGCTTGTTTTCTATCCAATGGGATATGGTTATATGCATATAGTAACAGCAATAATTGAATAAGAGGCAGTTTAATCTGTAGAGGCAATTATGCTAATGCGAAACAGCACCCCCTGTATTCTCAAGAAGTTAAGTCTTAATAAATTACTGTGATATGGTACAATGGATTTCACAACTTTATTTAAAGGTCTACTGGCCAATTGTATGTATTTATGTATGTATGAGATTAAATGCATCACTCATCATAACTATCTCATCTCGTTTTCAAAAACCCACTCTTTCATAAGACAAGACTTAACTGTATGCTGCGATGAGACTAATTCAGACTACAATAAATAAATACCTTTAAAATGTGTTTTTAAATCTACATTACGTTCTTTACTCTGTATTGTCATTGTAGCTGACCAAAAATACAATTTATGGAATATTGATATATTTACACACAGCTTCCCGTCAGCGTTCACTCCCTGGCTGGATAATGTTGTCCCCGTGGACCAATGAGAAGAGACCATGATCGAGAACAGTTTTCAAAAGCAGTAGTGCTGACAGTAGGTACTTGTAGACTTGAGAGGATTGGTAAAGCATTATGATAAAAGGCTGTGTTGAGAAGTCGCCATATTGCTTCCACCTGTCCGATCTTCTCAGGTCAGCGTGGTAGGGAGTAGAGTCAAGGGATCGATTTTGGGATTCAGAAAGTTTGTCCAAGAAAAATGTTGCTGCTGAAATGAAGGTGCTGGGTAGGGTATAGACCTGTGTAATGGTGTACTATAGTGCCTTCAGAAAGTATTCACACCCCTTGACTTTTTTTCACATTTTGTTGTTAGAAAGTGGCATTATAAAGTATGTCATTTTATTGTCAACGATCTACACAAAATATTCTGTCAAAGTGCAAGAAAATTCAAACATAAAAAAAAAAAGGAAAATAAAACACTATCTTGATTTAGAGAAGTATTCAACCCCCTGAGTCAATACATGAATCACTCTGGCAGCGATTACAGCTGTGAGTCTTTCTGTGTAAGTTTCTTCAAACTTTTGAACACCTAGATTGTTCAATATTTAGTTGTTGATTGTTGCTAGACAGCCATTTTCATGTCTTGCCATATATTTTCAAGACGAATTTAAGTCAACTGTAGCCAGGCCACTCATGAACATTCAATGTTGTCTTGGTAAGGAACTCCAGTGTATATTTGGCCTTGTGTTTTAGGCCAAAAATCTGTTTCTTTGCAAATGTTTTGCCGTATTACTTCAGTGCCTTATCGCAAACGGGATGAATTTTTTTTGAATATTTTTATTTACAGGCTTCCTTTTCACTCTGTCAATTAGGTTTGTATTGTGGAGTAACGACACTGTTGTTGATCCATCTTCAGTTTTCTCTTATCACAGCCATTAACCCTCTAGAGATGCTACTCCTCGTACGCTGTTTAAACTAGAAAGGCCATTCAAACATTAAAACGTGTGAACTGATCTGGATTAGATTGCTTGCATACAATACTTTGCTTGCATACAACATTTTCGATACTATTTATACTTTTTAAAGTATTCAAAAGTATGAATACTTTCTGAAGGGATGTAAACACTATTATTGCAAGCAGTGACTGCATGCAACTTATTATGTGACTTATTAAGCACTCCTGAACTTATTTAGGCTTGCCATAACAAAAGGGTTGAATACTTATTGAGTCAAGACATTTCAGCGTTTCATTTTAAATTAATTTGTAAACATTTCTAAAAACATCATTCCACTTTGACACTATCGGGTACTGTGTGTAGATCAGTGACACAAAATCTCAATAATAAATGTTAAATTCAGGCTGTAACACAACAAAATGTGGAACAAGTCAATGGGTGTGAATACTTTCTGAAGGCAATGTATATAACATCTCTATACAGTATCCAGTGAACCGTATATCTCTATGAGCCCACTCCTATTCTTTTCAGAATGCTTTGCTTATATGTGGAGCCAAGGGATGGTATTGGCCAGGTGATGAGCGGTGCATGGTTTCCTCCAGACGTGATGCTTGGCATCCAGGCCAAAGAGTTCAATCTTTCATCATTCCAGAAAATATTGTTTTTCATGGTCTGAGAGATAGGTGCCTTTTGGCAAACTCCAATTGGGCTGTCGTGCCTTTTACTGAGGAGTGCCTTCCGCCTGGTCACTCTACCATAAAGGCCTGATTGATGGAGTGCTGCAGAGATGGTTGTCCTTCTGGAACAGGCCTGGGCAATTATTTTCCATGGAGGGCCACATTAGAATATATTTGTGCCATCGCTGGTCAGAATCATATTACAGGATTATACATCATATTTATGACTGTTGACAGATATACAGTGGGGCAAAAAAAGTATTTAGTCAGCCACCAATTGTGCAGGTTCTCCCACTTAAAAAGATGAGAGAGGCCTGTAATTTTCATCATAGGTACACTCCAACTATGACAGACAAAATGAGAGAAAAAAATCCAGAAAATCACGTTGTAGGATTTTTAATGAATTTATTTGCAAATTATGGTGGAAAATAAGTATTTTCCGTATTCTCTGTGATGTCCCCAACACGCCGTGTCACTGTTCGTCTTGACAGGAAAACATTTTCAAACAGATATTTCTTGTCGGGGCAAAGTATTGCTGAAGAATCAGTTAAACATTCTTTAATGAATTCACCCTCAGTGAATGGCTTGCTAAGTTTAGCAATTTTGTGGGACAGTACATAGCTAGCTCTTAAAATTCTGTCGTTTGCTGAATGCAGTTTTGTGAAAAGTCCTTGCTGCGTTTGCAACTGAAAAAAAACTATTTTGATGCACTTGCCCTCTTCTCAGAAGACATATTCCTATATTTTTCTGAATGCTTCGTCTGGAAGTGTCGGGACAAGTTTTAGTCTTTCAAGACAGCGATGCTCTCTTTGCACACTAAGCACACAGCTTTCCCTGATACCTCAATAAAGAAATATTTCGATGTCCACTCTTGCTGGAACACCCTACATTCGTTGTCTACTTTTCTTTGAAAAACGTATTTTGCGCAATTTCTAGCTAGTGTAGGAGTTATTGTTACATATAGAGGCAGATATCACACTATTGAGCAAAAGACAGCTGTACATTAGAATATAGGAGAAGGAGGAGAAGGCAACACGTGAGTGCATTTGCCATTCTGGTAAAAACAGGAAACCAAAGATTAAACAGATGGCCGAAGCCATACGTGCTTTAAAGTGCATTTATGGAAAGAGCAGGACACCATTATGAAGATTAAATAGAGAGGAAAGGCCATAAGTGCTTAGGGTAAAGGCCATAAATGCTTAGGGTAAGATAGACATATTAATTTTAGGACACGAGAGGGTCCTGCCACCATTATAATCTAATCAAGAGCGGATACAGCCATTATTGGGCGTAAACAAGCAGGAAGCCTGAAATGAAGGATAATGGTGGCAGATGACCTAGGAGAAGTAATTTAATCAACATATGTGATGAACTCATGTGCTGTGTGTGTATAGAGACAGAGCCAGTGCTCTGGGAAGGGGTGTGATCCGCGGACCATCCCGGTTTATGATATTTTATATTAGAAGCTTATGTTGAATTCACAGGTTCTTGTAAGTGTTATATTTTGAACCGATTTTCCACGACACTAGCTACTTTTTGTGACTGTGACGTGTGTCAGCCTGTCAGTCATTGTCTGTCCTCGTGCAGTTTTTTTATACGTCCCTTCAAAATAAATGCCGCTCAAGCGGTGGGAGTTAAATCATTACACAAAGGCAAGTATTCATTTGGCTTTTATCTTGAATAACAAACACGTTTTTCAAAATTCTTCGAATTCTTTATGTGATCTGAGCATGATTCCGCAGACCATAGTGAATCAGGACGCGGGCCGCATACTGCCTCCGGGCCAGCCTTTGCCCAGGCCTGTTCTGGAAGCTTCTCCCATCTCAACAGAAGAACTCTGGAGCTCTGTCAGAGTGACCATCGGGTTCTTGGTTACCTCCCTGACCAAGGCCCTTCTCCCCGTATTGCTCTGTTTGGACGGGTGGCCAGCTCTAGGAAGAGTCTTGGTGGTTCCAAACTTCTTCCATTTAAGAATGATGGAGGCAAATGCTGCAGAATCTTTTAGTACTCTTCCCCAGATCTGTGCCTCCACACAATCCTGTCTCAGAGCTCTACGGACAATTCCGTTGACCTCATGGCTTGGTTCCTGCTCTGACATGCACATTCAACTGTGGGACCTTATTTAGACAGTTGTGTGCCTTTCCAAATCATGTCCAATCAATTCAATTTACCACAGGAAGACTCCAATCAAGTTGTAGAAACATCTCATGCATGATCTATGGAAACAGGATGCACCTGAGCTAAATTTAGAGTCTCATAGCAAAGGGTCTGAATTCTTATGTAAATAACGTAATTCTGTTTTTTATTTTTATAAATGTGCAATAATTTCCTAAAACCTGTTTTCACTTTGTCATTATGGGGTATTGTGTGTAAATGTATTAAATCAATTTTAGAATAACATAACAAAATGTGGAAAAGGTCAAGGGGTCTGAATACTTTCCGAATGCACTGTATATCCTCCAAACACTGTATTTCGAGGGCATTATCATTTTAATACAACATGTTACCAACATATTGAAATAATGATTTACACATTTTCATAAATGTTATTTTGATTCATTTATTTATACTATTTCATCCTTCCACAAGATATTCTCCCGACACAAATCTAGCATTGCTACCCAAGCCGGCTGGTCTTTCGTTCTATCGGACTTGTGAGGCGTCTGTTTCTCAAACTACACACTCTAATGTACTTGTCCTCTTGCTCAGTTGTGCACCGGGGCCTCCCTCTTTTTATTCTGGTTAGGGCCAGTTTGCGCTGTTCTGTGAAGGGAGTACTACACAGCGTTGTACGAGATCTTCAGTTTCTTTGCAATTTCTCACATTTCTCAGAACAAGAATAGACTGATGAGTTTCAGAAGAAAGGTCTTTGTTTCTGGCCATTTTGAGCCTGTTATCGAACCCACAAATGTTGATGCTCCAGATACTCAACTCGTCTAAAGAAGGCCAGTTTTATTGCTTCTTTAACCAGAACAACATTTTTCAGCTGTGCTAACATAATTGCAAAAGGGTTTTCTAATGATCAATTAGCCTTTTTGTCACGTTCCTGACCTGTTTTCCTTTGTCTTGTATTTATTTAGTTGGTCAGGGCATGAGTTGGGGGGGTTTGTCTATGTGTGATTTTCTATATTGGGATTTTTGTGTTCGGCCTGGTATGATTCTCAATCAGAGGCAGCTGTCAATCGTTGTCCCTGATTGAGAATCATACTTAGGCAGCCTGGGTTTCACGTGTGTTTTGTGGGTGTTTGTTTCCGTGTTTGTGTTTTCACCACACGGTACTGTATAGGTTTCTGCACTTCGTTTATTTGTTTTGTAATTCAGTGTTCAAGTTTCGTTATAATAAATCATCATGAACACTAACCACTCTGCGTATTGGTCCGATCCGTCTCGCCTCTCCTTGTCCGAGGAAGAGGAAGAATATGAAAGCCGTTACAGAAACACCCACCACCAAAGGACCAAGCGGAGTGGAAAAGGACAGCAGCAGCGCAAAAAGGAGAATTGGACATGGGAGGACGTTTTGGACGGCAAGGGTTGCTACACACGGGAGGAGATCCTGGCTGGAAAGGATTGCCTCCCATGGGAACAGCTGGAGGCAGCTCGGAGAGCAGAGGCAACCGGAGAGAGGAACCGGCGGTATGAAGGTACGCGGCTAGCACGGAAGCCCGAGAGTCAGACCCAAATATTTCTTGGGGGGGCACACGCGGAGTGTGGCAAAGCCGGGTAGGAGACCTGAGCCAACTCCCCGTGCTTACCGTGGAGTGAGAGGGCGTCGTACTGGTCAGACACCGTGTTATGCGGTGGAGCGCATGGTGTCCCCAGTACGCGTGCTTAGCCCAGTGCGGGCTATTCCACCTCACCGCACTGGTAGGGCTAGTTTGGGCATCGAGCCGGGTGTCATGAAGCCGGCCCAACGCCTCTGGCCTCCAGTGCGTCTCCTTGGTCCGGCGTACATGGCACCAGCCTTACAAATGGTGTCCCCGGTTCGTCAGCATAGCCCAGTGCGGGCTATTCCACCTCGCCGCACTGGCAGGGCTACGGGGACCATTCAACCTGGTAAGGTTGGGCGGGCTCGGTGCTCAAGAGCACGTGTCCTCCTTCACGGCCCGGTAATTCCAGTGCCACCTCCACGTACCAGTCCTCCGGTGGTAGCCCCCCGCACCAGGCTGTCTCTCCGTTTTCTCTCTCCAGTTGCTCTCTTCTGCCCAGCGCTGTCTGAGCTGCCTGCCTGCCCAGCGCTGTCTGAGCTGTCTGCCTGCCCAGCGCCGTCTGAGCTGCCCGTCTGTCCCGAGCCGTCAGAGCTGCCCGTCTGTCCCGAGACGTCAGAGCTGCCCGTCTGTCCCGAGCCGTCAGAGCTGCCCGTCTGTCCCGAGCCGCTAGAGCCGTCCGCCAGACAGGAGCAGTCAGTGCCGTCCGCCAGACAGGAGCAGCCTGTGCCGTCCGCCAGACAGGAGCAGTCAGTGCCGTCCGCCAGACAGGAGCAGCCAGTGCCGTCCGCCAGACAGGAGCAGCCAGTGCCGTCAGCCAGCCAGGATCCGCCAGAGCCAGCCAGCCAGGATCTGCCAGGGCCAGCCAGCCAGGATCAGCCAGAGCCTTCCGCCAGACAGGATCAGACAGAGCCTTCCGCCAGACAGGATCAGCCAGAGCCTTCCGCCAGACAGGACCAGCCAGAGCCGTCCGGCCAGGACCAGCCAGAGCCGTCCAGCCAGGACCAGCCAGAGCCATCCAGCCAAGATCCGCCAGAGCCAGCCAGCCAGGATCCGCCAAAGCCAGCCAGCCAGGATCCGCCAGAGCCAGCCAGCCAGGATCCGCCAGAGCCAGTCAGCCAGGATCCGCCAGCCAGCCAGGATCCGCCAGAGCCAGCCTGCCAGGATCCGCCAGAGCCAGCCAGCCAGGATCCGCCCCTCAGTCCGGTTCTGCCCTTCAGTCCGGTGCTGCCCCTCAGTTCGGTGCTGCCCCTCAGTCCGGTGCTGCCTCTCAGTCCGGTGCTGCCCCTCAGTCCGGAGCTGCCCCTCAGTCCGGAGCTGCCACTCAGTCCGGAGCTGCCCCTTAGTCCGGTGATGCCCTTTAATCCAATGGGGTTTATATGGAGGGTGGCCATTGGGAGGAGGCCACGGAAGCGGGGATTGACTATGGTGGGGTGGGGACCACGACCAGCGCCAGAGCCGCCACCGTGGACAGACGCCCACCCAGACCTTCCCCTAGAGTTTATGGTGGTGCGCCCGGAGTTCGCACCTTAAGGGGGGGGGGGTTATGTCACGTTCCTGACCTGTTTTCCTTTGTCTTGTATTTATTTAGTTGGTCATGGCGTGAGTTGGGTGGGTTTGTCTATGTGTGATTTTCTATGTTGGGATTTTTGTGTTCGGCCTGGTATGATTCTCAATCAGAGGCAGCTGTCAATCGTTGTCCCTGATTGAGAATCATACTTAGGCAGCCTGGGTTTCACGTGTGTTTTATGGGTGTTTGTTTCCGTGTTTGTGTTTTCACCACACGGTACTGTATAGGTTTCTGCACTTCGTTTATTTGTTTTGTAATTCAGTGTTCAAGTTTCGTTATAGTAAATCATCATGAACACTAACCACTCTGCGTATTGGCCCGATCCGTCTCGCCTCTCCTCGTCCGAGGAGGAGGAAGAATATGAAAGAAGGTTACACTTTTAAAATTATAAACTTGGATTAGCTAACACAATGTGCCATTGGAACACAAGAGTGATGGTTGCTTATAATGGGCCTTCTTTCGCCTATGCAGATATTCCATAAACAATCAACCGTTTCCAGCTACAATAGTCATTTACAACATTAACATTGTCTGCGCTGTATTTCTGATCAATTTGATGTTATTTTAATGGACAGAAAATGTGCTTTTCTTTCAAAACAAGGACATTTCTAAGTGACCCCAGACTTTTGAACGGTAGTGTATGTTTTGTGTAAGATATGGGCAATACAGTGACTAAAAATCTACTGGGCAATACAGTGACAAAAAATGTACTGCAAAGTTGTTAACCATCATGTTCACATATATTCCATCCGATTTCATATCCACCCCAGCTGAGATGGGACGTAAGAGGGGGTCTATTAGTTGACCTCCACAGCATCCAGCAAACTCTGCTGCTGAGCCGGAGAGAGCTTATCAGCATTGTGTCGTTGGGGCTGTTGTCCTGTTTCCATTTTCCCTTAGACGGACCCTGCTTCTCCTGGACACGTTTTCTTTTCCGGCAGTCTTGTTGCCAGTGACCAGAAATCCTGCAATAATGACATACACCAGGTTTCTCTTCTGCTGAACGAATAATTTTGTTGGTTTCACTCGGAACCTGCAGAACTCTGATAACAGACGGTTTATTATGTTGATTGATGTCTCTGTCCAGTCGTGACAGCCTGTCGATGATGTCCCCGTAGTTTTGTCTCTCCCAGTCAGTAGTTGCGGAAACAAAAGTTTTCCGCAAGTCATTGTGTATGGATTGCATCAACTGATGGGTGATTGCCCCATTTTTGGAGGAATTGAGTGCATCTTCATCTCCAATGTCGGGTAACCCACTGCGTTTAACCACCTCTGCTCTAAACCTTTCTTCAAATTCAACAAACTGTTATTTTGATTTTTGAACACATTTGGTTCTCTCCCCCCAATTGGTGGTTGCATTGGCTAGACCCTTAAGGAAAACATGTATGGCTCTCCATCCATAGGCCACATCTTGCTCTTCACCAACCACAGCTCTATAAACCTTACGCAATGTTCACGATTGTTCAAAACAAAGGCTAATAACTGTCACCCGTCATAAGGATGTAGATTGTTGAGTTTCTTATAACGCTTCAAATGGTCCCATGACTTCATACCTACGTCTCGTGGATGCTTCAAAGCCTTTGACCATTCATCCAACTGTTTCGGAGATACTGATTTATGTGTGATTGCTGTCACTCGAGGTTTGTCTTTGCTACCTTTTACAGCCTGTGTTCTGGTTGTCCTAAGACATCGTTCGCCACTGCTGTCAGAATCTGTTGACTCAAAGCCAGGCAATGCTGACCAGATGCTTGAAACCCGATCTGCCTTGCGCAATTCAGCCTGAGGGTAGATTGAGGGAACAAAGGGTCCACAGGTGGGCGCCATGTCTGTTTTTACGACCCTCGCCTGTAATTGTTGAATTTCTTTTAAGGTTTTTATCTGTTCACCAAGAGCCCTCAAACTCTTTACCTCTCTTTATTATCTCTCGCCTATACTTATCTACTTTGAAAGGGGTCTTCATATCACTAGACAGTGAATTTGTAAAATATTTTTATGTTCACATCCGGAGGAGCTGTTCCGCCCTTCTCCAGAGTGGTTCTCTCACTTAAAAATGGCATTACATTAACTTCAAAAGTTGTACAATATGTTTCTATATTTATTTAACCAAATATTTATACATATATATATTTCTAGATATACATATATATATATATTTCTAGATATACATACATATATATATATATATGTATATCTAGAAATATATATGTATATATATATATGTATGTATATCTAGAAATATATATATATGTATATACACTGCTCAAAAAAATAAAGGGAACACTAAAATAACACATCCTAGATCTGAATGAATGAAATATTCTTATTAAATACTTTTTTCTTTACATAGTTGAATGTGCTGACAACAAAATCACACAAAAATGATCAATGGATATCAAATTTATCAACCCATGCTGGTCTGGATTTGGAGTCACACTCAAAATGAAAGTGGAAAACCACACTACAGGCTGATCCAACTTTGATGTAATGTCCTTAAAACAAGTCAAAATGAGGCTCAGTAGTGTGTGTGGCCTCCACGTGCCTGTATGACCTCCCTACAATGCCTGGGCATGCTCCTGATGAGGTGGTGGATGGTCTCCTGAGAGATCTCCTCCCAGACCTGGACTAAAGCATCCGCCAACTCCTGGACAGTCTGTGGTGCAACGTGGCATTGGTGGATGGAGCGAGACATGATGTCCCAGATGTGCTCAATTGGATTCAAGTATGGGGAACAGGCGGGACAGTCCATAGCATCAATGCCTTCCTCTTGCAGGAACTGCTGACACACTCCAGCCACATGAGGTCTAGCATTGTCTTGCATTAGGAGGAACCCAGGGCCAACCGCACCAGCATATGGTCTCACAAGGGGTCTGAGGATCTCATCTCGGTACCTAATGGCAGTCAGGCTACCTCTGGCGAGCACATGGAGGGCTGTGCGGCCCCCAAAGAAATGCCACCCCACACCATGACTGACCCACCGCCAAACCGATCATGCTGGAGGATGTTGCAGGCAGCAGAACGTTCTCCACGGCGTCTCCAGACTCTGTTACGTCTGTCACGTGCTCAGTGTGAACCTGCTTTCATCTGTGAAGAGCACAGGGCGCCAGTGGCGAATTTGCCAATCTTGGTGTTCTCTGGCAAATGCCAAACGTCCTGCACGGTGTTGGGCTGTAAGCACAACCCCCACCTGTGGACGTCGGGCCCTCGTACCACCCTCATGGAGTCTGTTTCTGACCGTTTGAGCAGACACATGCACATTTGTGGCCTGCTGGAGGTCATTTTGCAGGGCTCTGGCAGTGCTCCTCCTGCTCCTCCTTGCACAAAGGCGGAGGTAGCGGTCCTGCTGCTGGGTTGTTGCCCTCCTAAGGCCTCCTCCACGTCTCCTGATGTACTGGCCTGTCTCCTGGTAGTGCCTCCATGCTCTGGACACTACGCTGACAGACACAGCAAACCTTCTTGCCAGAGCTCGCATTGATGTGCCATCCTGGATGAGCTGCACTACCTGAGCCACTTGTGTTGGTTGTAGACTCCGTCTCATGCTACCACTAGAGTGAAAGCACCGCCAGCATTCAAAAGTGACCAAAACATCAGCCAGGAAGCATAGGAACTGAGAAGTGGTCTATGGTCACCACCTGCAGAACCACTCCTTTATTGGGGGTGTCTTGCTAATTGCCTATAATTTCCACCTGTTGTCTATTCCATTTGCACAACAGCATGTGAAATTTATTGTCAATCAGTGTTGCTTCCTAAGTGGACAGTTTGATTTCACAGAAGTGTGATTGACTTGGAGTTACATTGTGTTGTTTAAGTGTTCCCTTTATTTTTTTGAGCAGTGTATATATATACAGTTGAAGTCAGAAGTTTACATACACCTAAGCCAAATGCATTTAAACTCAGTTTTTCACAATTCTTGACATTCAATCCTATTAAAAATTCCCTGTCTTATGTCAGTTAGGATCACCACCTTATTTTAAGAATGTGAAATGTCAGAATAATAGTAGAGAGAATGATTTATTTCAGCTTTTATTTCTTTCATCACATTTCCAGTGGGTCAGACGTTTACATACACTCAATTAGTATTTGGTAGCATCGCCTTCAAATTGTTTAACTTGGGTCAAACATTTCGGGTAGCCTTCCACAAGCTTCCCACAATAAGTTGGGTGAATTTTTGGCCCATTCCTCCTGACAGAGCTGGTGTAACTGAGTCAGGTTTTTAGGCCTCCTTGCTCGTACATGCACCGAGCTTCCAATGGCTGGAACCAATCAACATGGTAAATGAAAAAGACCCAAATAAAACGCATGTGAAAAGATGCGGTCAAAGTAAAGCTTTGCTGTTTCTTCTTTGTTGCTTTTTTTGTGTTTTTTTTTGTTACAACAACCAGGTCTTCCTAACATTTGCCATAACTAGTATAGCTTACATCCTGAACGTATATGGGCTACCAAATATGCACCTGTGCACACATGGGAGGGGTGGGACCACATGCACTTCTAAGTAATTGAGCCGAGAACATAATTTCTATAATGTAATTAAAATAATTGACCCTTGAGAGAACACATGACCAAAGCAAGGCATGACCCATATAGAATTAAAACAACATTATTCTTAATACAAAATATAATCTAATAAACCAAAGACATGAAAACTGTCTCCAACATTGTATTTAGCTACGTGTAAAACTTTCATATTGGCAGTAAGAATAACAATAGACAACAGTTATTAAAGGCAGTTTAGGGATAAATATATTTAAGGTTCATGAATGTCAAAGATTTGTTCAAAGTATGGTATTTGAAAGAGGGGGATTAGAACCACAAAGTAATAGTGGTAAGAAAGATCATAAAGGTCATTTCAGATTTTTTATTTAATTATTTATTTAACCAGGTAGGCCAGATGAGAACGTTCTGAGAAAGTTCTCATTTACAACTGCGACCTGGCCAAGATAAAGCAAAGCAGTGCGACAAAAACAGCAACACAGAGTTACACATAAACAAACATACAGTCAATAACACAATAGTATGCAAATGTAGAAGAGTAGGGAGGTAAGGCAATAAATAGGCCATAGAGGTGAAATAATTACAATTTAGCATTAATACTGGAGTGATAGATGTGCAGATGATGATGTGCAAGTAGAGATACTGGGGTGAAAAAGAGCAAGAGGGTAATAATATGGGTAGTTAGGTGTGCTATTTACAGATTGGCTGTGTACAGGTACAGTGATCGGTAAGCTGCTCTGACAGCTGGTGCTTAAAGTTAGTGAGGGAGATATAAGACTCCAGCTTCAGTGATTTTTGCAATTCGTTCCAGTCATTGATAGCAGAGAACTGGAAGGAAAGGAGGCCAAAGGAAGTTTTGGATTTGGGGATGACCAGTGAAATATACCTGCTGGAGCGCGTGCCATGGGTGGGTGTTGCTATGGTGACCAGTGAGCTGAGATAAGGCGGAGCTTTACCTAGCAAAGACTTATAGATGACCTGGAGCCAGTGGGTTTGGCAACGAATATGTAGTGAGGGCCAGCCAATGAGAGCATACAGGTCGCAGTGGTGGGTACTATATGGGGCTTTGGTAACAAAACATATGGCAATGTGATAGAATACATCCAGTTTGCTGAGTAGAGTGTTGGAGGCTATTTTGTAAATGACATCGCCGAAGTCAAAGATCGGTAGGATAGTCCGTTTTACAAGGGTATGTTTGGCAGCATGAGTGAAGGAGACTTTGTTGCGACATAGGAAGCCGATTCTAGATTTAATTTTGGATTGGAGATGCTTAATGTGAGTCTGGAAGGAGAGTTTACAGTCTAACCAGACACCTAGGTATTTGTAGTTGTCCACATATTCTAAGTCAGAACCTTTCAGAGTAGTGATGCTAGTTGGACGGGAGGGAGCGGGAAGCAATCGGTTGAAGAGCATACACTTAGTTTTACTAGCATTTAAAAGCAGTTGGAGACCATAGAAAGAGTGTTGTATGGCATTGAAGCTCGTTTGGAGGTTTGTTAGCACACTGTCCAATGAAGGGCCAGATGTATACAGAATGGTGTCGTCTGCGTAGAGGTGGATCAGAGAATCACCAGCAGCAAGAGCAACATAATTTATATATACAGAGAAAAGAGTCTGCCTGAGAATTGAACCCTGTGGCACACCAATAGAGATTGCCAGAGGTCCGGACAACAGGCCCTCCGATTTGACACACTGAACACTTTCTGAGGAGTAGTTGGTGAACCAGGCGAGGCAGTCATTTGAGAAGCCAAGGCTGTTGAGTCTGCCGATAAGAATGCGGTGATTGACAGAGTCGAAAGCCTTGGCCAGGTCGATGAAGACGGCTGCACATTACTGTCTTTTATCGATGGCGGTTATGATATCTTTTAGGACCTTGAGCGTGGCTGAGGTGCACCCATGACCAGCTCGGAAACCAGATTGCATAGTAGAGAAGGTACAGTGGGATTCGAAATGGTCGGTGATCTGTTTGTTAACTTGGCTTTCGAAGATTTTAGCAAGATGGATATAGGTCTATAACAGTTTGGGTCTAGAGTGTCTCCCCCTTTGAAGAGGGGGATGAACGCCGCAGCTTTCCAATCTTTGGGGATCTCAGACGATACGAAAGAGAGGTTGAACAGGCTAGTAATAGGGGTTGCAACAATTTCGGCGGATAATTTTAGAAAGAGAGGGTCCAGATTGTCTAGCCCAGCTGATTTGTAGGGATCCAGATTTTCCAGCTCTTTCAGAACATCAGCTGTTTGTATTTGGGTGAAGGAGAAGCGAGGGGGAGGCTTGGGCAAATTGCTGCAGGGGGTGCTGAGATGTTGGCCGGGGTAGAGGTAGCCAGGTGGAAAGCATGGCCAGCCGTAGAAAAATGCTTATTGAAACTATCGGTTACAATAGATTTATCGGTAGTGACAGTGTTTCCTATCCTCAGTGTAGTGGGCAGCTGGGAGGAGGTGCTCTTATTCTCCATGGACTTTACAGTGTCCCAAAACTTCTTGGAATTAGTGCTACAGGATGCAAATTTCTGTTTGAAAAAGCTGGCCTTAGCTTTCCTAACTGACCGAGTATATTGATTCCTGACTTTCCTGAAAAGTTGCATGTCGCGGGGGCTATTCGATGCTAATGCAGAACACCAGAGGATGTTTTTGTGCTGGTCAAGGGCAGTCAAGTCTGGGGTGAAACAAGGGCTATATCTGTTCTTAGTTCTACATTTTTTGAATGGGGCATGCTTATTTAAGATGGTGAGGAAAGCACTTTTGAAGAGCAACCAGGCGTCCTCTACTGACGGGATGAGGTCAATATCCTTCCAGGATACCCGGGCCAGGTCGATTAGAAAGGCCTGCTCGCTGAAGTGTTTCGGGAACGTTTGACAGTGATGAGGGGTGGTCGTTTGACCGCGGATCCATTACGCACGCAGGCAATAAGGCAGTGATCGCTGAGATCCTGGTTGAAGAGAACAGAGGTGTATTTAGAGGGCAAGTTGGTCAGGATGATATCTATGAGGGTGCCTATGGTTACGGATTTAGGGTTGTACCTGGTAGGTTCCTTGATCATTTGTGTGAGATTGAGGGCATCTAGTTTAGATTGTAGGATGGCCGGGGTGGTAAGTTTAGGTCACCTAACAGTACGAACTCTGAAGATAGATGGGGGGCAATCAATTCACATATGGTGTCCAGTGCACAGCTGGGGGCTGCAGGTGGTCTATAACAAGCAGCAACAGTGAGAGACTTGTTTCTGGAAACGTGGATTTTTAAAAGTAGAAGCTTGAATTGTTTGGGCACAGACCTGGGTAGTATGACAGAACTCTGCAGGCTATCTCTGCAGTAGATTGCAACTCCGCCCCCTTTGGCAGTTCTATCTTGTCGGAACATTTTATAGACTTAATTAGAATTCCAGGTAAGTTCACTGTTATTGATTAACTTTGTTTGCAAATTAAAACTGTTGAGCAACATTACAGCTAGCTAGCATTGTAGTGTTGGCGTACTGTTACTGCACGATTTGCTCAGTCAGATGCTAATGTGAGCATCTAGCTAGAGCTAATTAGCTAGCTAGCTACAGTAATATTAAGTTATACCACTGTTAGTGGTTTATGGACAGTATGTACGCCGGGTGGATCGGCGCATCGCCTGTTTTCAATTTTCAACAGAGCAGTATTAGCTATTATCAGTAGCTAGCAGACTTTACTGACTACTGCCAGCAGGTTAGTCAGTGCAACATGTGTTTTACTCTGAAAAGTGAGCTGTTAGCAGACAGTTAACGGCAGTTGGTCTGTGCTACATGTGTGTTTCACTCAAGTTTAGAGCTATTAGACCGTTTTTAGCTGCAGTTTGGTCGGTGCGATACGTGCATTTTACTCTGAACAGAACTGATGGACAGTTTTAGCGCAGTTTGGTCGGTGCTACCCCTGCGTTTTACTCTGAACTTTAGAGCTTGACAATTTTTAGCTGCTGTTTGGTCGGTAAGACACGTGCGTTTTACTCTGAAAAGAGAGCTGTTAGCAGACAGTTAGTGGCAGTTGGTCTGTGCTACATGTGTGTTTCAATCAAGTTTAGAGCTATTAGACAGTTTTTAGCTGCAGTTTGGTCGGTGCGACACATGCATTTTACTCTGAACTTTAGAGTTAGACAATTCTTAGTTGCTGTTTGGTCGGTAAGACACGTGCGTTTTACTCTGAAAAGAGAGCTGTTAGTAGACAGTATTTAGCGGCAGGCAGGTCGATGCAACACTTGTTTTACTCTAAACAGAGCACTGCTCTCTTGTAATTTGTGAATATTTGTGTTAATGCGATTTAAATTAACTTATTCTTGTCATCAAGGATGCAGGCTGTACACGTGAAATTGTCAGAAGTACATTTGTTATGAGGGGCAACTGACCTCCAAATCCTTTTTGGATTGTGGTGGGTGAAAAGTTTCAAATTTCACACAATATCCTATGGAACAACATACTTATACTGACACACTTTAAATATACTTACTTTATATTTACTGTCAAATTGATTGTAGATTTCCTTGATGATAATGAATACAAAGCAAACTTGCGCCTCCCCAAATCACAGATCAGTCAAAGATTGGTTTATGTTTGGGAGTTGTCTAATTACGCTCATCTGTAGCTGTGCTCATTGTCTTTGCCGGTCATTAACTTCTTGTGGCTGCAGGGGCAGTATTGAGTAGCTTGGATGAAAGGTGCACAGAGGTGCCCAGAGTAAACGGCCTGTTCCTCAGTCATAGTTGCTAATATATGCATATTATTATTAGTATTGGATAGAAAACACTCTGAAGTTTCTAAAACTGTTTGAATTATGTCTGTGAGTATAACAGAACTCACATGGCAGGCAAAAACCAGAGAAAAAATCCAAACAGGAAGTGGAAGTTCTGAGGCTGGTCGGTTTTCAACCAAGATCCCATTGAAATCACAGCGAGATATGAATGAGTTTGCACTTCCTACGGCTTCCACTAGATGTCAACAGTCTGTAGAACTTTGTCTGATGCCTCTACTGTGAAGGGGGGCCGAATGAGAGGGGAATTAGTCAGGTCTGCCATGACCTGACCATTCTTTGACCATGCGCGTTCACATGAGAGGGAGCTCTGTTCCATCGCTCATCTGAAGTCAATGTAATTATCCGGTTGAAACTTTAATCAAGATTTATGTTGACAACATTTAAAAGATTGATTGAATAAATCGTTTGACATGTTTCTACTGACTGTTACTGAACTTTTGGACATTTCGTCAGCTTTTAGGGAACGCGCTTCGTGACTTTGGAATTGTTTACCAAACGCGCTAACAAAAGTAGCTAATTGGACATAAATAACGGACATTATCGAACAAATCAAGCATTTATTGTGGACCTGGGATTCCTGGGAGTGCATTCTGATGAAGATCATCAAAGATAAGGGAATACTCATCATGTAATTTCTGGTTTCTGTTGACTCCAACATGGCGGCTAATTTGACTATTGTTCTGAGCGCTGTCTCAGATTATTGCATGGTTTGCTTTTTCCGTAAAGTTTTTTTGAAATCTGACACAGCGGTTGCATTAAGGAGAGGTATATCTATAATTCCATGTGTATAACTTGTATTATCGTCTACATTTATGATGAGTATTTCTGTTGAATCGATGTGGCTATGCAAAATCACTGGATGTTTTTGGAACTAGTGAACGTAACACGCCAATGTAAACTCAGATTTTTTTATATAAATATTCACTTTATTAAACAAAACATACATGTATTGTGTAACATGAAGTCCTATGAGTGTCATCTGATGAAGATCATCAAAGGTTAGTGATTAATTATATCTCTATTTGTGCTTTTTGTGACCCCTATCTTTGGCTGGGAAAATGACTGTGTTTGTCTGTGATTTGGCGGTGACCTAGCATAATCGTTTGTGGTGCTTTCGCTGAAAATCCTATTTGTAATCGGACACTTTGGTGGAATTAACAACACGATTACCTTTAAAATGGTATAAGACACATGTATGTTTGAGGAATTTTAATTATGAGATTTCTGTTTGAATTTGGCGCCCTGCACTTTCACTGGCTGTTGTCATATCGATCCCGTTACCGGGATTGCAGCCCTAAGAAGAAGTTTTAATGGTTTAAAAAAATAAGTGATACTAACATTTGTATGTACAATCTCAGTGTTGATAGCTATCTGTGGTGTATTGCTATAATACTCAGACTGCTGTTATAATAATTCAGTACGTGGCAGTAGTAGACAGGTTGTAGACTGCATATAATTGGAATTGAGGTGGAAAGGAGCACTAAGTCAGTTTTGGGGTTACAATGTTCACATAAAGATGACCTCTTGATTTCTGTCTTCTGTTCTGGTTTTTCTCAAAAAAATACGCAACATATTTAATCAATAAGGTTGTGCAATCTTATTTTGTCTTCACAGTTGCCAATAAATTTGACATTCCAACCTTGGACTTAAAAGTCTATGATAAATCGAAGACTGAAGTTGATGAGGAGGTGTTTGAGTTTCTTCAAGACCTTGGTGTGCTGGAGATTTGTTTACCCCAAGACACAAATCCTGATGGTGAGTTGCTTATTAGCTTAGAGCTTCACATTCATTCATACAGTCCTGGCTAGCCTAACACATGTTCTGAATATGTGAGACAAGCAGATATATCTGCTGATTTTCTTTTCACATTTTGATATTTTAAAATGATCTTTGTTTCTGTGCTCACCTCTCCCACCCCTTTTAGAACAGTAGTGGGCCTAATCAATTCAAAATGTTACATTTTTGCATTCCGCTTGTCATTAACAAAATTCCTCTAATCATGATAATGGATGTTTCCACCTAAATGTGTTATAATTACAGTGTTAATCACACCAGTTAAATGATAACATGATTGCTAGATTCGTTGAGCTCCTCTGCAAGCAGCTCCTTATCAAAATACAGTGGAAACAATGAGGGGGACTCCGATGACACCATTATAATGCAGCCAAGTCCTGCTACAAGAAAGACAGCTGAGGATAATTGTCTATCTCATGTAAGTACTGCACATTTCCAGTTTAAACAAATGCCAAACTTGAAGATTGAGTGATAAAGGACATCAATGAAAGTTTTGAAAGGGTGATCATGGTGTGTTTTATTATACTAGCTATTTCATTGCTATTTTAAAAGTGTTAGTGTGTTCCTTTTTTTTAAATTACTCCAATTTAAATGATTGAAGACATTCTGAAGAACAAACCTGGAGGAGAGAGGATCTTGAATGAGTATGCTCGGACAAAAAGCCTAACAGATAGCAGAAGACATGATATGGTCAAGATATTGGTTGCACAGATGACAAGTGAACATGGGTATATGTCATATACTCATTACATACCTTACCACCTAACACAATTTTTAGCAGAAGTTGTGATTTACACATCAATACTTTTGTTTGGATCTCAAACAGTAAAGTGTGTGTGTGTGTGTGTGTGTGTGTGTGTGTGTGTGTGTGTGTGTGTGTGTGTGTGTGTGTGTGTGTGTGTGTGTGTGTGTGTGTGTGTGTGTGTGTGTGTGTGTGTGTGTGTGTGTGTGTGTGTGTGTGTGTGTGTGTGTGTGTGTGTGTCTAGGACAAGTCCTTCAAGGCATGTTAAAGAGGACTACGCAAAGGGCATCATTGCCTTGTTCCCATACCTGGCCGATCCTAGTAGCAAGTTTGGTTATGTAAGTACATTAAAACGAAGTCTAACCTTTTTAACTCTCTGGGACTCTTACACCTTACAATTCTTCCATAATGTCAGTATTTAAATTGTTGTACTACTGCTGAGTGATGTTTTTATTCAAACTATAGATCTGTTAGCATGTCTGTACGCCCACCATCTCTGCCATCTATCCTAAGCTCAACTATGGTGGTATAAAAGCCCAGTTAACTTTTGCACTGCGAGGGTCAGACCTGTTGAATGAACAAATCTTCATCTATGGGCGCATCTGTAGTTTTAAGGATAAAAATGAATACGAAGATATTTTAACCTGCTCAACTCAAACCGAATTATACTTTACTTTAGGAGCATTATTACAATGCAGAAGATGGGAGTGGATATCTAGCATGGAGACTGAAATCAGAGGGGCGACAGAAGACCAATTGATTGTAGTTAGTCTCGTTCATGACACATGACCAGAGAATAATTGTATGTGAACAATTGTATAAGCAAGTGTTTCTTAGTCTCTTTTACTCTTTTAGTATTTCTTCGTATTAATTATGTTTCTGAGTCAAATAAATCCTACTTTTCATCTGGTGACATAACTGCATGCATGGTCATCCTTGCAGAGTTTCCGAGCCTTGTTTTTTTATATCTTATGACGCAATATTGTATACTTGTATAGAGCAGACAAACTCGGTAATCTGTAAAACTTTCACCGTGTTACAGGTGGTCCAAAAAGCTGATAGAGACCCCTTCAGAGAGGAAAACTGTCCAACAACAGAAAGCCTGTGTTGCGAGGCCAGTGCACTGATGAAGCATACAGCTGATGAAGCAATTGTAAAGGAGAAGATGAAGCAGACGCTCGCCTATCGCCAAAAGATGGTTCATGACCCAGTGAAGTCCTCTGAAATATTCACAGCGTTTCCAAGATTCCAAGACATAGCAGGAATGGTATGTGGATCTTCGACTGCCTTGCCTTGAAACTGTCAGGACAATTGTTTTCTGTTCTACAACAGTCTGATTAGGGCTGTGATATATTACATGACGATAATGCCACACCATAATGTTTACTGTTCTGTCTTGACTTATTCCATCTTGTCTGCAGATTGAACAAGATTTTAGTCTGATGTTTGGTGATGGGACCTCTGCAAAGTTCCTGGAGAAGTGGCCTACACTCTACAAGCAGAAAGTTATTGACCAAAGCCGGGGCCTCACATAGACAGGCGACCTGCAAGACCTGGTTCAAAATGCTGAATCCACAACAGAAGTGGAAAATGGTATGCTGGAATAAAATGATTATACTAATGGAAGGGAGCATTGTTTCTGAAAGCAAAAGGGAATGATGTAACTTTCAGTGAAAATGTGTACTTTCAGGATGGGACAGTGACATGTTCTCCACTTTGGTCCTTGTCCACCTTCTGCCACTGTCACCTCATGGCTGCAAGAGACCAGGAAAAATCTCAGCCAGACACGCCAGTGACCACATTGTGAAGTTTATCACGGTGAGGTTACAGTTGACTGTTCTGTCCCCATTCCTAATCCTAATAACTACTTTTAAGATTATGGACAAATCATGGTAAGATCATGTGTACCGGTAGCTGTAATTTACATTTTCACAAACTGTTTGCGAACTGTGATTCATTTTAATCGCACACTGATGAAGTTCTTGTGGCACAGACTGGGACCAGCATCCAGGGGCATCTGGAGAGCGTCATGGAAAGCCTTCAACCCTATCTGCTTGCTATGGGGACCCAGAGGAGTGGGATTCACAAGTACTTCATTGTGATTGACAAACATGCAATACCTTGTCACCAGACCCTATTGCCTGTTTTGATGAGCATTTCAAAGCTCATTTTGTCTTTGGTACCTCATACAACCAGGATCTGGTTAATGTGTACAACTTCTTGGAAACCAGAATTTGTGAAATTGATGTTGATACCACTAAGGTTAATCCTAGGGTTGCAGAGTTGAGGGCTCGGATGCTGCATTGAGTTACTAAAAGTTTTGAAGTTGCAAAGGGTTAAAACGCAGCATAGGAAATAACCTTTTTCATTTCACACACACTTTTTCATATCATTCATCTAAAATGTTGTGTTTTGCTTGCAAAAGCCCCCAGGCAAATGCTAATTCCTTGACAAAACACTTGAAGTTGGTCCACGGACTTTGTCCAGGAAAGACACTTGGTCTTAAATGCGGTCAGGCTGGTTGTTCACAAGTTTATGGCACTTTTTCTGGGTTCAGAATGCATCTTAAAAAGCACATGAACCTTGTTCTGATCATGAAGGCCCCTCTACAGCTGAATGTGTAGCAGTCATTTTGATGACTTGCCATCAACTAGTTCCCCTTCTGACTCAGTCCTTGTCCATAAGTGTCTTGTAGACAGCTGCACTGCAACCATAGCTGAACTTAAAGTGGCAGGTGTAGGTGAAACAACCATTACCTCTGGTAGTTTCCATGGAAGAGATAGTTGATGATATTCATAGTCAAGCTAAAGAATCTGTGAAGAAGTGTCTGTCTATACAGGAGCCTATTAAAAGTGACATTGAGTGTAAAATTTATCAGTGTTTTGATTTTTTTTTTAAATCCTTTTGGTATATTAAATTCTGAAACTAAGAGAAAGCAGTATTTTACAGAAAAGTGGGGAAGGGTAGACCCAGTGAATACGTTCTTGGTACAAGATTTGATACACAACACAATCGGACTACTGGACGCTATGATCAAATTGTTGTTACTGATAAATTTGTTTACATCCCAATTTTGAAAACAACCTAATATAAAGGAGATGATGCAGACCTGATTCCAGTTCAAGAAAACTAATAACTTATGTGATGGAGATCTGTTCAAGAGCCATGCTCTATTTTCAAAACAGAAGCATGCAATTCAGATACAGCTTTTCTATGATTTTGAAACTGAAAATCCTCTTGGATCAAAACGGGGAACACATAAATTAGGAGCAATCTATTTCACCTTACATAATTTTTCTCCAAAGTTCAACTCATTTCTGCTTAATATTCATTTGGTTGCTTTATTTCATGCCCAAGACGTTAAAACATATGGCTTTTCTAAAATACTTGATCCAATTGTGCAGGATATTAAAGTACTTGAGAGGGATTGAATTATGGTCCCCTTGTATGATCAACCAGTGTATAGAACTATTGTCCAAGTTACAGGTGACAACCTTGGTCTTCACTGTTTATTTGGTTTTGTTGAATTGTTCAGTGCCAGATATTGTTGCCGCTTTTGCCTTGCTGAGAAAGAGGACTTTCAGACTGAATTTGATGAAGATTCACCCAAGATAGTTATGCGAAACTCGAGCACTTCATGCAGAACAATGCCAAAAAAAGGAGACAAATCCCAGTCTTCCCTATGTGATGGGTGTTAAACATTCTTGCAATCTAAACTCATTGCAGTACTTCAATACATGTGAAAACTTGTCTGATGATATCTTGGAGGGAGTGGCACAATATGAAATTAAACTGCTAGTACTGTACTTGATAGACAAGTACACAACATGAAATGAAATACACAGGAGAATAAAGAGCTGTAACTATGGTTACATGGAGCAAAACAACAAGCCTCCTGCTGTGAAGTTAGGAAAGGACTCTAATGACTTGGGGTTAAATGCTATCCAGTCCTGGTGTTTACTTTGCAATCTACCACTTATCTTTGGAGATTTAGTTTGTCCAAATGATCTACAGTGGTATTTACTGTTGCTGTTGCTTCAGATAGTAAACATTGTATTTCTCCACTGATATCAAAGGGTATACATTTTTTTTTACAACACTTAATCGCAGAACCCCACAGGTTATTCAAGCAATTGTTTCCAAAAAAGAGGCTGCTACCGAAGCATCATTTTATGGTGCATTACCCCACATGTATGCTTAAACTTGGACCAGTTTTGCATAGCTGGTGCATCCGCTATGAAGCAAAGCATAATTTCTTTTAAAAAACAACTAGCTTAAAAAATAAATAGCTTAAAGAATGTAACTAAAACATTGGCAAAAAAACACAAGTCAAATAGCATACAGTTGGCAGACATTTGACATTTGACAGAGTCATGATCTGTCCAGGTATAATGTTATCTTTAAATGTGGTGGACTGGGGCTGTAAGATGGCTGAGACTCTTCAGGTACCAATTGACACGGTTTTAAATGTTAAATGGGCCAAACACCATGGAAATATGTATTGTTCAGGTTTAGTTGTTTGTCTTGAAGTCCATTGTGAGATGCCAGTTTTTCAGAAAATCCACCATGTTGTTTCTTTTGCCCTACAAACAATATGTCTTGATGAGCATTTTAATGCATATAGAGTTGGGTGTACAACAGAGGGACCTTATGTAGTTGATGTAAAATAGCTTTTCTGTCACAAAGCATTTGATATACAGATGTCTTAAAGTTGTGATGATTCAAGTTTGTTTATTGTCCCAAACTGTTTCCTGTGACTCTAAAAACTGCACAGTAAGCTCTTTAAAACCAAGATGTATTGCAATATTGGCTTTTTTATTTACTTTTAATAAAGGGGGGACAGATTCCAAAATGTAAATTTACAGAGGCCACAATATTTTTTTTTGCATTAGTGTTTTTGATATGTGAGATGCCAGTTTCACAAAATCCTCCATGTCATTGTTAGATGTATTGAATTGCAATATTGAGCTTTTTTATGTACATGTATTAAAGTGAACAGTGGCCAACATTTAATTTCAGTCCACACTTGTAGTTTAATGTATGTACTGCAAATGTCTTACATTTAAGAATAAAGTGCTTTGTTAAATACTGACTTCTGATTTATTGACGTTGTACAAATGCTACTCTTGACTGATAATATTCAATTCTATATTGAGTGAATTGGCAGTAGAGTTGTTTCCATGTTACTCTAAATAGAGTAAATTACAGTTTGCAGAGTTAAATATAAACACTGAATAGAGTAGAAATAACTCTGAAAATTGAACTCTGCAACAAGAGTAATTTGTACTCTATTTAGACTGGGACCAAATGTTATCTTTTGTAGAGTATAATTGTATTATGTTTGAGTAAAATGTACTCAGATAAATTTACTGTATGGAGGGGGTGGAGACAATCACAAAGACATGTGAAAAAGATCAGGGTGTGACAGAATAGGCTAATGAGCCAGTCGGAAGAAACAGAGCTTACATGTAAAAGTCACGAGTCAGTGTGTTGTTATGACAGTGCCATAGGGGAGAGGGGGAGAGGAGACAGACAGAAGCATAGGCAGGCTGGCTGAGACAGTGTAATATGGTAAAGCGGACAGACAGGAGGAGAGACTTTACAAGAAGAGGCAGGGTCTGTGATATGGGACCTCCACCAGAAATAGAGGGAGAGTGGTATTAGCTCCCTGTCAAACTGATGCTGACGCAGTGTGCATCGGCTGTGAACTAGCTTGTGGTAGCTTCCAGAAGGTTAAATAACATTGGTCTGTGTGACTGCCAGTCTCCAAGGCTACAGACTACAGGCATGTATAGGCTTGGCAGATAAGAACTCATTTCTCTCTTACTTCATTATGACTTTTCAACAGCAATTTTAAAAGTCAGTTTTATTGTATTCAAAACAATACAGTTAGTTGATCTTTGATTATTTAACTAGGCAAGTCAGTTAACAACAAATTCGCATTTACAAACACGGCCTATGATAGCCTACCGTCATAATGTTTTTCTTTTATTTCATGTTTTTGTTTTATTTCACTGCCATACTGTGTTCGATCTTGTCTAGCCATGTTGTCTCAAGAGGACCACAATGTAAATAAGTCTCAGACTTTATTGTGTGTTATCCTCGATGATTTTATTCACGTGCATGTATGTCTTTTTCAAATTTTATGTGTGCTTGTTTTTTAAATTGGTCGAATTAATAAACTAAAGAGTAGATCAACTGTCTTGTTCAGGGGCAGAACAATATACTTTTACCCCGTCAGCTCGGGAATTCGATCCAGCAACCTTTTGGTTACTGGCCCAACGCTCTAACCACTAACCACCTGCCGCCCCATTTACAAGTTAATGGCGAGCTAATTACAGAACATTACTTACGGTTGTGAGCGTGACAAAATAAAAGCTGGGCCTTCGACTGGAGAATTTTAGAACTCGTGCACTGTCTCATCGCTGTCTCAGTCAGGTAATCATGACAACGAACGCAGTGACAGGGTAAAGTTGATTTAAAAAAAAAAAATCTGTCTGCCACAAGGAAACCAACAGTGGCAGCGACGGTCTACAGAAAATCCACCGGAGTATAAATGAAAATGGCGTTTTGACCAGCGACACTTGTTGCATTCTAATGAGAACAATGCATATTTGTCATCAATGTACACTTTCCAATCACTACAGAATAATTTATTGCATCAATTTGAAGTTTATCTTTTGTAATCAAGAACAATACATGAAACAAAAGAGCACACA
Source organism: Salvelinus fontinalis (assembly GCF_029448725.1). Classification (NCBI taxonomy): domain Eukaryota; kingdom Metazoa; phylum Chordata; class Actinopteri; order Salmoniformes; family Salmonidae; genus Salvelinus; species Salvelinus fontinalis. The sequence goes on along the minus strand of NC_074665.1, from coordinate 39,411,985 downwards.
TTTTCAACTGGAAATTTGATGCTGCTCTGTAGCCGCCATGTTGGGTGCAATACCTTTCCACTTAAAAAAAAATAAAACTTTGAAACTGGGCAAAGGTTATTGGATATGACATTCAGAGATGTCCTCGTTTTCTAAGAAGGTTAATTTGCTAGTCCAATGTCCTAGTACCCCCTTGGAGACCCTTTGACAGAGGGTAAGAAGTACAATTAAAAAATGTCATTATTGATCATCAGTTTTTGACCAAATCAGACAATAAGTGCATTGAACCTGCAACTCATTGATGGCCCTGCAACTTTGACATCACTGACTAAGTACTGTCCATGTAAAGGTAATGGGAATAATCCTTGTCAGGGACAATTTTGTAGATCCATTTACTCCTTTGTAGTTCTTTAAAAGTACAGCCATGTACAAATACATGGTCGGACAGTAGGCTTCAGAGACTTTAAGTATGTGTGACTTGTGTACTATCTTTCCAGTTGTACACGGTTTAAAATGGAATGGTGTAAGGAAAATGGTGGAAAATTTCTTGAGATATTCTTGCGACAATCCAACACTTTTCAAATGCATGATGGGGAGTGAACATACATACTGCATATATTATAGTGTGTTGTGTTTGTGTATGTAACGGCTGTCTAATGCCTCCTCCTCGGATGAGGAGGAGGAGTAAGGGTCGGACCAAAACGCAACGTTGTATGCAGACATAAGGGATATTTATTAAAGAAAGACGAAGCACGAAAACTCTTACACAAACTACAAAACAACGTAGACAGACCTGAACTTGAGAACTTACATATAGACACGAAGAACGCACGGACAGGAAAGACTAGCCAAATGAACGAACAAACGAAACAGTCCCGTGTGGTGCAACAGACACAGACACAGGAACATCACCCACAAACAAACAGTGAGAACAGCCTACCTTAATATGGTTCTCAATCAGAGGAAACGTCAAACACCTGCCTCTAATTGAGAACCATATCAGGCAACACATTTAACCCCACATAGAAACACATAACATAGACTACCCACCCAGCTCACGTCCTGACCAACTAAACAAAGTTAAACAAAGGAAAATAAGGTCAGGAACGTGACAGTGTATTTGTATGCTGACTTCATTAAATCCATTTCCATGTAAATGGACAATAAAGGATATTGCATTGTATATAAAACAATTTACCCTCCTAAACTGCTAACCTTTCTCTCTGATTTTGGAAAATCCCTCAATAGGTAAGTCCCCTGTCTCACCACAGACGCTACAATCAGTGGAATAATATCAAAGCAAATTATTAATATGTCTCATCAAAGTATTAGCTGTAGTCTCTTAATAGCTGTAAACTGACATGGAATTTAGGAGATTAATTTCACGTACTATCCACATATACGCTGATGTACATGACAGTGGAGGCTCAGATGAGGAAGGGGATTTTCATAAAAATAGTGAAACATTAAAATCAGTTATCCTTTTTAGATTAAACTATACTAAATATATTCACGTCACCAAATAATTTATCAAAACACACTGTTTTGCAATGAAGGTCTACATTAGCCAAAACAGCATTCTATAGGGTAGCACCTTGGTGTAGCCGGAGGACAGCTGGTTTCCGTCCTTCTCTGGGTACATTGACTTCAATACAAAACCTAGGACGATAGTGGTTCTCACCCCCTTCCATAGACTTACACAGTAATTGTGACAACTTCCGGAGGAAGTCCTCCAACCTATCACAGCTCTTGCAGCATGAACTGATATGTTGTCCACTCAATCAAATGATCAGAGAATAGATCTAGTACTAAAAGCATAAGCTACAGCTAGTCAGCTAGCACTGCAGTGCATAACATGTGGTGAGCAGTTGACTCAAAGTACATTTGAAAACTTTTGGAAAGAGGATGTATTTTGATCTGAGGAGCAAGAGCATCTCACAATTATAACTTCAAAAAGGGTACCACACCACTAATTTACAACGACACAGTATTGAATACTGAGACAGAGGTTTCTTTCCGATTCTCTACCCTTCTCCTGAGCTGTACACTCATATACTCCACCTTATGAATTTAAAAGGAATGGAGTGGTGTAAGGAAAATGGTGGAAAATTCCTTGAGATATTCTTGCGACAATCCAACACTTTTCAAATGCATGACGGGGAGTGAACATGTGCAAACTTCTGGGTGAAGGGTAGAGAATCAGGACACGCATACATTTCATGTTCTGGTCACATAATACCTTGCTCCGTTTTCTTCTGATACCTCCTTCTTTTGGCCAACATAGTTACCGCTCTGCCATTCTCCCTCCTAGGTAACATAATGACAAAAGAAGATACAGTACATCACTTGCCGAATCAGTGTTATGAAGTTGCCATGAGCAGCACTGCAGATATTGTGATGATCCTGATGCAAGACTTTGCACTTACACAGTCACACAAAGTATCTGCGCATGTGCACCGGTTCGCTTCTTGCTGCTAAAACATGGCAGTGAAGAGACCAAAACTGCAGAGAAGTTTAAGCTTCGCACTTCAACGCTTTTAGTTGTTACAGAAATTGACCCACTTCTGGTGTTTACTTTTTACAGTACCAGTCAAAAGTTTGGACATACAGCATAGTTGAAAGATAATCAGTTGAAGTCTGAAGTTTACATACACTTAGGTTGGAGTCATTAAAACTTGTTTTTCAACCACTCCACAAATGTCTTGTGAACAAATTATAGTTTTGGGCAAGTCGGTTAGGACATCTTCTTTGAGCATGACACAAGTCATTTTTCCAACAATTGTTCACACAGATTATTTCTCTTATAATTCTCTGTATCACAATTCCAGTGGGTCAGAAGTTTACACACATTAAGTTGACTGTGCCTTTAAACAGCTTGGAAAATTCCAGAAAATGATGTCATGGCTTTAAAAGCTTCTGATAGGCCAATTGACATAATTTGAGTCAATTGGAGGTGTACCTCTGGATGTATTTCAAGGCCAAACTTCAAACTCAGTGCCTCTTTGCTTGACATCATGGGATTTTTTTTTTTAAATCAGCCAAGACCTCACAAAAAACCTCCACAAGTCTGGTTCATCCTTGGGAGCAATTTCTAAATGCCTGAAGGTACCCCGTTCATCTGTACAAACAATAGTACGCAAGTATAAACACCATGGGACCACGCAGCCATCATATCACTCAGGAAGGAGACCCATTCTGTTTCCTTGAGATGAACGTACTTTGGTGCGAAAAGTGCAAATCCATCCCAGAACAACAGCAAAGGACCTTGTGAAGATGCTGGAGGAAACAGGTACAAAAGTATTTATATCCACAGTAAAATTAGTCCTATATCGACATAACCTGAAAGACCGCTCAGTAAGGAAGAAGCCACTGCTCCAAAACCGCCATAAAAAAGCCCGACTACGGTTTGCAACTGCACATGGGGACAAAGATCATACTTTTTGGAGAAATGTCCTCTGATCTGATGAAAAAAAATAGAACAATTTGGCCTTAATGACCATTGTTATGTTTGGAGGAAAAAGGGGGAGGCTTGCAAGCCAAAGAACACCATCCCAACTGTGAAGCACAGGGGTGGCAGCATCATGTTGTAGGGGTGCTTTGCTGCAGGAGGGACTGGTGCCCTTCACAAAATAGATGGCATCATGAGGATGGAAAATCATGTGGATATATTGAAGCAACATCTCTAGGCATCAGTCAGGAAGTTTAAGCTTGGTCGCAAATGGGTCTTCCAAATGGATAATGACTCCAAGCATACTTCCAAAGTTGTGGCAAAATGGCTTAAGGACAACAAAGTCAAGGTATTGGAGTGGTCATCACAAAGCTCTGACCTCAATCCTATAGAAAATTTGTGGGCAGAACTGAAAAAGCATGTGCGAGCATGGGGGCCTACAAACCTGACTCAGTTACACCAGCTCTGTCAGGAGGAATGGGCCAAAATTCACCCAACTTATTGTGGGAAGCTTGTGGAAGGCTACCCAAAACATTTGACCCAAGTTAAACAATTTAAAGGCAATGCTACCAAATACTAATTGAGTGTATGTAAACTTCTGACCCACTGGGAATGTGATGAAAGAAATAAAATCTGATATAAATCATTCCTTCTACTATTATTCTTGTCACACCCTGGCCTTAGTTATCTTTGTTTCCTTTATTATGTTTGTTAGGTCAGGGTGTGACATGGGGAAGGTTTGTGTTTGGGTGGTTATATGGTTAAGGGGTTGTTGGGTTTTGTGTTTGTGGTTTTGTGTTGAGTGAGTATGTCTAGGTATGTCTATGGTTTAGTGAGGGTTTCTAGGTATGTCTATGGTTGCCTGAGTGGTTTCTCAATCAGAGACAGGTGTCTTTCATTTGTCTCTGATTGGGAGCCATATTTTAGGCGGCCATAGGCATCATGTGTTTGTTGGGTCATTGATTTTGTCATTGTCTGAGTCTGTGTCTAGGTCTGTTTCAGGTTTGCATGTTTTGCATTTAGTCGGTTTTGGTTTCACGTTCTTGGATTTGTTGTTTTGCTTCGTTAGTTCCTCTCCTAAATAAAGAGAAGATGTATTATTTACACGCTGCGCCTTGGTCCTATCTCTCTCCCATGGACGATCGTGACAGAATGACCCAACCAATTTGGACCAAGCAGCGTGAAAGGAGGGAGCCAGAGCCCGTTGTGCAGATACTGGAGGTGAGCAATGGGAAGGATACAGAGACTGTTAAGGATTTATTGAGGAGTTTGGAGGAGAGTGAAAAGAGGGACCTGCTGTGTTGGTGCGTGAGGAACGACATCCACCCGACAGAGCGTGTGCGGGAGGTGATGTTACCTGAGTCAGTTCTCCATGCTCGTCCTGAGTTGCGTGCTAACCGTCTAGGAATGACAGTTCCACGAACTAGGTCTCCTGTGTGCCTCCCTAGTCCTGCTCCTCCTGTAGCACCTTCCCGCTCCAGCTCGGTACCCCCAGTTCCGGCACCACGCACTGGGCCTATAGTGCGCTTTAAGAGCCCAGTGTGTCCTGTTGCTGCTCCCCGCACAAGCCCTGAGATGTGTGGCCCCAGCCCGGTACCACCAGTTCCGGCACCACGCACTAGGCCTAATGTGCGTATCCAGGGTCCAGTATGCCCTGTTCCTTCTCCCCGCACTAGCCTTCAGGTGCGTGTCCCTAGCCCGGTACCACCAGTTCCGGCACCACGCACCAGGCCTATAGTGCGTCTCAGCCGGCCAGAGCTGCCAGTCTGCCCCGAGCCGTCAGAGCTGCCAGTCTGCCCCGAGCCGTCAGAGCTGCCAGTCTGCCCCGAGCCGTCAGAGCTGCCAGTCTGCCCCGAGCCGTCAGAGCTGCCAGTCTGCCCCGAGCCGTCAGAGCTGCCAGTCTGCCCCGAGCCGTCAGAGCTGCCAGTCTGCCCCGAGCCGTCAGAGCTGCCAGTCTGCCACGAGCCATTAGAGTCGCCCGCCAGCCATGATCAGCCAGAGTCGCCCGCCAGCCATGATCAGCCAGAGTCGCCCGCCAGCCATGATCGGCTGAATCCGCCATTCAGCCAGGATCTACCAGAGACACCGAAGCGGAGATCGACTATGGTGGAGTGGGGGCCACGTCCTCCACCCGAGCCGCCGCCATATTAAGGCCTACCCCGGATCCTCCCCTAGACTTTGTGTTGGTGCGCCCGGTGTTCGCACCTTAAGGGGGGGGTTATGTCACACCCTGGCCTTAGTTATCTTTGTTTCCTTTATTATGTTTGTTAGGTCAGGGTGTGACATGGGGAAGGTTTGTGTTTGGGTGGTTATATGGTTAAGGGGTTGTTGGGTTTTGTGTTTGTGGTTTTGTGTTGAGTGAGTATGTCTAGGTATGTCTATGGTTTAGTGAGGGTTTCTAGGTATGTCTATGGTTGCCTGAGTGGTTTCTCAATCAGAGACAGGTGTCTTTCATTTGTCTCTGATTGGGAGCCATATTTTAGGCGGCCATAGGCATCATGTGTTTGTTGGGTCATTGATTTTGTCATTGTCTGAGTCTGTGTCTAGGTCTGTTTCAGGTTTGCATGTTTTGCATTTAGTCGGTTTTGGTTTCACGTTCTTGGATTTGTTGTTTTGCTTCGTTAGTTCCTCTCCTAAATAAAGAGAAGATGTATTATTTACACGCTGCGCCTTGGTCCTATCTCTCTCCCATGGACGATCGTGACAATTCTGACATTTCACATTCTTAAAATAAAGTGGTGATCCTAACTGACCTAAGACAGTGTCACGGCCGTCGAAAGAACTGGACCAAAGCGCAGCGTGGTGAGCGTACATATTCCTTTTATTTTAGAAAATGACGCCAATAAAACAACAAACGAAGAAAACAACCGTGAAGCTTACAGGGCTATAGTGCCACTAACAAAGATAACTACCGACACTGAAAGGAGGGAAAAAGGGCTACCTAAGTATGATTCCCAATCAGAGACAACGATAGACAGCTGTCCCTGATTGAGAACCATACCCGGCCAAAACATAGAAATAAAGAAACATAGAAAACAAATCATAGAATTCCCACCCCACATCATACCCTGACCTTACCAAATAGAGAAATAAAACGGCTCTCGTGACAGACAGAGAATTTTTACTAGGATTGAATGTCAGACTGAGTTTAAATGTTTTTGGCTAAGGTATATGTAAACTTCCGAGCATGAATCAAGTTGACAATCTACTGGCAAATCCTTTTTAATCCTTGTTATATGAAGAGAAATAATAAAGAGAAATTATAGATAAAACATATTGGTGCTCATCGGCCATTGAACACAAACATTAAACAACAAGTTGGAAATCGCAAATTCAACAATGAGTGGTTTGAAAGATATCAATGACAGTGGCTTTTATCAAGCATTTATCGAGCCAGGCAAAGTGATCACTAGCTGAGTCACTAGTTGACATGACAATGTTTTCTAAAGTTAATGTGATCATCATCTCCCTCTCTGACTCACACACGCAGAGAACACACATACACACATTTACTATCATTAACAAAACAGGTATCAAAATGTCAAAATGTTAGCTATCTAGCTACAACCAATGCCTACAACCGGTAAAAATGTAAACTTACCATGTCCATGGAGGATTAGCCATTGAGCTAACATTAGCTAGCTAAAATTAGCCAACTAAGTTAGCTGGCTAGCAAATTTTTCCTTTATGTTCTTCTCCTCAACAAACCACAGCTTAATTTACAAAAGTAAAACAAGAATTCAGGAGAACAGGGACTACCACTTAGCAGCCAATTATTTTCTAAGTTGTCTGTGTACATTTTTAGAAGCTATCATTGTTTTCCAGCTGTGTTGATGTGTAGCCTACTGGGCCTCTGTCCAAACTGCTTTATGAAATCTTGACAGAGCAAGCAGGCTGCCTGCATGTTAAGATCTATTACTGCGCTATGCACAGATTCCATTCCAAGTTTTAGCCGGAACTGATGTGCCTACCTCCTTATTTAGGTGGAATTTTTGAAGACTAATTATTCATAGAAATAAATGTGATAAAAATAAGGTTTTGTAAATCCTGGTGGATTTTAGTATGATATTGAAGTAAAAGACAGTGTTATTTATTACATTCTGAATTTTTTTTTGTTATTCATAATATAACTTCAAAACAGCATTCAGTGGAACAGAAGAAAATGTGCAGCACAATAAACAGTGCAATTAGCTAACACAAATACAACATTACCATTAGAAGCCAACACACACAGCAAGCTACCGGATATCATTAATTTAAAAAACATTTATTTTGTCACGTTCCTGACCTGTTTTCTGTTGTTTGGTATGTGTTTAATTGGTCAGGGCGTGAGTTTGGGTGGGTAGTCTATGTTATGTGTTTTCTATGTTGGGTTAATGGGTTGCCTGGTATGGCTCTCAATTAGAGGCAGGTGTTTGGCGTTTCCTCTGATTGAGAGCCATATTAAGGTAGGTTGTTTCACATTGTTTGTTGTGGGTGGTTGTCTCCTGTGTCTGTGTCTATGTTGCGCCACACGGGTCTGTTTCGGTTTGTTTGTCCGTTCGTTCGTTTTGTGTAGTCAGTTTTCCTGTTCGTGCGTTCTTCGTGTATATGTAAGTTCGTTAGTTCAGGTCTGTCTACGTGCGTTTGTTATTTTGTAATTATCAAGTGTATTTCGTGTCAGTGTTCGTCTTGTCAAATAAATCATTATGTATTCATCACCCGCTGCGCCTTGGTCCACTCTCTCACCGAAAGACGACCGTTACAGAACCACCCACCACCAAAGGATCAAGCAGCGGTGTAACAGAACCACCCACCACCAAAGGATCAAGCAGCGGTGCAACGGGAGAGAGAGACAGCGCACGACGGAGGAATGGACATGGTAGGATGTTTTGAACGGCAAGGGTTGCTACACATGGGAGGAGATCCTGGCTGGAAAGGATCGCCTCCCATGGGAACAGCTGGAGGCAGCTCGGAGAGCGGAGGAAACCAGAGAGAGGAACCGGGCATTATGAGGGGATGCGTCTAGCACGGAAGCCTGTGAGTAAACCCCAAAAATTTCTTGGAGGGGGGCTAGAAGGGAGAGTGGCGAAGTCAGGCAGGAGACCTGCGCCCACTCCCTGTACTTACCGTGGAGAGCGAGAGTACGGGCAGACACCGTGTTAAGCAATAGAGCGCACAGTGTCTCCTGTATGTGTGCATAGCCCGGTGCGGGTTATTCCACCTCCCCGCACTAGCAGGGCTAGATTGAGTATTGAGCTGGATGTCATGAAGCCGGCCCTACATATCTGGCCACCAGTACGTCTCCTCGGGCCGGCTTACATGGCACCAGCCTTACGCATGGTGTCCCCGGTTCGCCTACATAGCCCGGTGCGGGTTATTCCACCTCCCCGCACTGGTCGCGCGACGGGGAGCATACAACCAGGTAAGGTTGGGCAGGCTCAGTGCTCAAGGGAGCCAGTACGCCTGCATGGTCCGGTATTTCCGGCGCCACCTCCCAGCTCCAGGCCAGTACCACCAGTGCCTACACCACGCACCAGGTTTCCAGTGCGTCTCCAGAGCCCTGTTCCTCCTCCACGCACTCTCCCTGTGGTGTGTGTATCCAGCCCAGTGCCTCCAGTTCCGGCACCACGCACCAAGCCTCATGTGCGTCCTCAGAGCCCTGTACGCACTGTTCCTTCTCCCCGCACTCGCCCTGAGGTGCGTGACCTCAGCCCGGTACCACCAGTGCCGGTACCACGCACCAGGCCTACTGTGCGCCTCAGCGGGTCAGAGTCGGCCGTCTGCCCAATGCCGCCTGTACTGCGCGTCTGCCCAATGCCGCCTGTACTGCGCGTCTGCCCAGCGCCGTCTGAGCCATCCGTCTGCCCAGCGCCGTCTGAGCCATCTGTCTGCCCAGCGCCGTCTGAGCCATCTGTCTGCCCAGCGCCATCTGAGCCATCTGTCTGCCCAGCGCCGTCTGAGCCATCTGTCTGCCCAGCGCCGTCTGAACCATCCGTCTGTCCAGCGCCGTCTGAGCTGCCCTCCAGTCAATCAGATTTCAACCAAAAAACAGATATCAACCAAAATAAGACTTAAAGAAAAAAAACACGTCTTAATCTGGTTGCGATCTGGTTATAAGGCGTCCTGACCAGATTTCAACCAGTAAAATACATCTTCCTCACATCGTATGCCCACTGGCCTACTCCTGTCTAGAAAAAAATCCTTCCAAATAGGCTACTAAAGCCTGATTTGGCCACAGAGGATCATTAGCTTATTTAACAAATCGCATTGCCTACAAGCCGGAAGGAAAGGCAGCACACACAATTTGTGCAGCGCTTGCTTGTTCAGTTGCTACTGTCAGTGAAAAGGAGAGAGGTCCAGCCAGGCATATCACTGTAAAGCGAAGACAATTAAAAAACTAATCTGTTCAACTTAATTGAGCGAACAACAGTAGCCTATAGCCTATCTTATTGGCATCGGGATATCCCCAGTGAGTGTACACTGCACACATTCACTCTTTATCACAGTTGGATCAGTGCCACTTGAAAGTTAGTTTTTTTACAATAACTTCCTCCTCCAGTTTAGATGAATGTCAAAGTCTACAGTATTTGTGCCTCCCCTTTTCGCTAACTTATGGACAATGTCGTTTTTATTGAGCTGTTTGTCAGTGTCAACAGAGTAGGCTACTTTGTAGAGTGGGTTGGGTTAAATGTCCCCCAGGGTTAAACACCACTTACTGTCAGCCCAAAAAAATTCAACAGTACCACTAGTCTTGCTCAACTAAAAATGTAGTCTGTCTCATCTCAACTTTTTAAGTAACACCAAAAAAACAATTTCATTGACAACCATCAATGCTGTTGTCATTGAACATAATTTTGTCTGACGGTTTTGATATCCGTTCATCATGATTGATTACACTTAATGGCACCACAAGCTTAATACCAATGTAGAATATATATGCTTTTTTCTTTAAACATGGCGTGAAAGAATCATGAAGTCAAAAACGGTTGAATGACCCACAATCCTCTAAAAACAGTCGTGGCAAGATAGGAAATTAGGTCTTGACTTCCAATGAGGTCAATCACTACATTTTATTTTCCTTTGGCTATCCTCATGAAAGATACATTTTGAGAAAACACATTAAGTTGGATTTATTCTTAAATTATTTCGGTAAAAATGAAATTAACAAATCGTTGAAACGACTTGCGTAAAATATATTTTTGGGGGTATTTTGACACTTTGAGACAATTATGAAATGACAGAGGGGATACAGATAGGTGGGAGAAACAGATTGAAGGGTCGAAGTGGGGAATTTAACCCCGCTCTTCGGTGGGGAGAGGGGTGACATGTCTAAGCCAGGTGCATTATCGCTAGACCATGGGCTCTGCACGACATGTATTAATTTTTATGAAGAAATAGTTGGTTTGGGTGCACTTGCTTCCATACCCGCCCAGGCATGAAGTCAGATCTTTAAACTTGTTTTATGTATACCAGTAGGGGAGCCTAAAGATAAATAATCCCACTTGGTTAGAAAGAAAAAGTGTAATCGGTTTTTAAAAAGTCACCTTTTAACATTTATTTTTTATTGAATATCAAAAATAATTCTGCTTTCTATTTCCCTTGAAAATGTGTTTGCCTAAGGATAGCCAGCATGCATATATCTATATCTTACCAAATGTAGCTTTTTTATGTCAGGAAAAAGACATTTCCCTTAAGGGGGCATTTCCTCCAAGTTACCCCAATTTGTCATAGTAACAAAAAAAGATTCTGCTAATGTCTCCAGTCATAATATGTGTAGAAGAATTGCATGAAATATGTTTATAAAAAGGTCACATTTTTCCCATGCTAAGAAAGAAATCTAATTTAGCATATAGCTTGAATGGTCATTTTTGCAAACAGTGATTGAGTTATTGTCACGCGGAGTGTAACAAGGGAACCCAAGAGCAGACTTAGATGAGGAGACTGGGATGAAGTAACCAAAGGTATTTATTGAAACACAGGGGGAAGATGGAGTGCAGGTCAGGGGAAGCTCGGGGCGGGTTGCTGGAAACCAGGTGCGGAGGCTGAGGCTGGAGCGAGAAAGGTTGAGACAGGGTAAGCAGGTCCGGAGTGGAATCCAAGGGAGTAGTAGAGTTGGGAATCCAGGACAGAGTAGCCGGATGACAAGACGTGGGACTGGAGACAGGGACCAGAGTCAGAGCGAGCAGAACTGTAGCGGAGAGGAAAAATGTGTCAGGCAAGGAAAACAGGCACAGCAGGATCTGAATAGTAACTAACGGCTAGAAAAGTAGACTGACTGAGCAGAGATTAAGATCTGGCAGCGTGGAAGTGACAGGGCTGAGTATTTGTAGAGATCTTGATTATGGAACAGGTTGCAGCTGGCGGGGTTCTGCGTGCGCACACACACACACACACACACACACACACACACACACACACACACACACACACACACACACACACACACACACACACACACACACACAGAGAGTACTGGGGAAGTGGTGGCAGGTCAAGGAGACACAGGATGAGCAGTAGAGGGCATTGCAGGAGCTGATGTGACAGTACCCCCCCCCCCCCCTTCCCCTCTACGGGCACCAGACCAGGCTTATCTGGGCGTGAGGTATAAAAATCCCGTTAAATGGAGGGGTCCAGAATGTGACAGCGGGGCACCCAGCAGCGCTCCTCAGGCCCGTATCCTTCCCAGTCCACCAGGTACAGCCAGCCAAGACGGCGCAAGTCCAGAAGCCGCCAGACGGTATAGGCAGGATGGTCATCGATGAGCCGAGGGGGTGGAGGAGCTGCTGCAGTAGGAGACAGGGAACTGGAGCAGACATGTTTAATCAGGGATACATGGAAGGTAGGATGGATCCTGAGAGAAGTTGGGAGTTTCAAGCGCACCGCAGAGGGGTTAATGACATGGCGAATTTCAAAGGGACCAATGAATCGGGGGGGGGGGGGGGGGGGGGGTTCGAGTTGCTTCGATGCCACCTCCAATGACAGGTCCTTCGATGAGAGCTATACCTTTTGAACCGGGGTGTAGACTGGAGCTGAGGCCTGGCGACGGATGGCTTGGGACTGGGTCCTCTCGGAGGAACGAAGAAGGGCAGCCCTGGCCTTCCTCCAGGTACGGTGACAACGGCGCAGATGGTCCTGGACAGAGGGAACCGCAACCTCCCTTTTGGGCGGGTAACAAGGGGGGTTGGTAACCCAGAGCTCACTCGAAGGGTGACATTCCTGACGAGGCGTTGGTGAGGGTGTTGTGGGCATATTCAACCGAGGGTAGCTGAGCGCTCCAGGAGGAAGGGTTAGCAGAAGTCACGTAGCGTAGGGCAGTCTCCATCTCTTGGTTGGCCCGTTCGGTTTGGCTGTTGTTCTGGGGGTGATAACCAGAAGAAAAACTAACATTGATACCAAGAGCTGAACAGAAGGATCTCCATACCTGGGAGTAAAACTGGGGTCCTCTGTCAAAAACAATGCAGACGAAACACATGGGATACTAAACAGGTGCGCAGTCTCCCTGGAGGATGGGAGATTGGAGAGGGGAATGAAGTGAGCCATTTTGGAAAACTTGTCAATGGTGAGGATGACGGAGTTAACGTTAGATGGGGGAAGGCCAGTGACGAAGTCCAGAGTTGTGTGTGACCAGGTGCGACTGGGTATGGGAAGAGGGTGGAGCAGACCAGAAGTGGGTTTAGTAGAGGTTTTGTTCTGGGCACAAACCAAACCGGACATCTCTCTCCATGGTGGGCCACCAAAAGCGCTGATGCAGGAAGGCAAGGGTCCGGTTCATATCAGGGTGACAGGTGAGGTGGGTAGAATGGCTCCACTGAAGAACATAAGTACGAACACAATCTGGAACAAACAGAGCATTACTAGGACCGTTACCCGGGTCAGGCTGGTTCTGCTGAGCCTGGCGGATACTGGACTCGATCTCCCAGGTGACGGCGGCAAAGATGCAGGTGGATGTCACAATGGCTTCTGGCTGTTCATTTTACTATAGATAATAGATTGTCCCTTCTGAGTGAACTGAAGGAGATACAACCATGTTACTGTAGTAAAACACTGTTACTTGAATTATAGTAACAGGGTTTCAAGTAACAGGGTTGTAAATCAATGCTATCAATGCTAGCTTTTTCTCTGGAATAGATGCTAGCTGTGGAATGTAGCGTTACTGTCAAGGTCAAGGACAAACTTAGTTATAGAAATAAAAACAGAAGACTTTGAAATGAGAGAGGTTGTCAAGTGGCAAGATAGGAAATGAAGGTGATTAAAAAGACTTCCAATGAGATCAATCACAAAATGTTCCTTCTGTTTGGTTATACTCATGAAAGATACTTACATTTTGAGAAAACATATTACATTGGATTTATTCTTTCCTTATTTTGTTTATGTGTTACTCTGTGTTGTTGTTTTTGTCGCACTGCTTTGCTTAATCTTGGCCAGGTCGCAGTTGTAAATGAGAACTTGTTCTCAACTGGCCTACCTGGTTAAATAAAGGTGAAATAAAACTTTTTGGGTAAAAATGAAATTAACAAATTGTTGAAACGACTTGCATAAAATACATTTTTGGGGTATTTTGACACTTTATTGAGACAATTATGAAACGACAGAGGGGACACAGATAGATGGGAGAAACAGATTGAAGGGTTGGAGTGGGGAATTTAAGCCCTCGCTTGGTGGGGAGCCCCGTCCTTGGTAAATCCCTTTGGGCCGGTGGCTTCTCCATGCAGGCATCTCGATGTGGGTGGGGGAGAGTGCACCCACTGACTGGAACACCCACTGATGGAAGCGGCCATTCTTATTTAATTGTTGTTGTTTTAATAAAATAAAATACATAATAATAATACAAATAAGTATATGTTGGTTGTATTTTTTTGTCAATTTCAATTCACCCCAGAACAATTTGTTACGGGGTGGCTATCACGGTCATTTGTAGAATTAGGCACAGGACGTACCTGACTGGGGACAGGCACTTCAGGGAGAGTGCGAGGAGCAGGCACAGGACGTACATGACTGGGAAGGCGCACTTGAGGGAAAGTGCGAGGAGCAGGCACAGGACGTACCTGACTGGGAAGGCGCACTTGACGGAAAGTGTGAGGAGCAAGCACAGGACGTACCTGACTGGGAAGGCGCACTTGAGGGAAAGTGCGAGGAGCAAGCACAGGACGTACCTGACTGGGAAGGCGCACTTGAGGGAGAGTGCGAGGAGCAGGCACAGGACGTACCTGACTGGGAAGGCGTACTTGAGGGAGAGTGCGAGGAGCAGGCACAGGACGTACTGGGCTGTGGAGGCGCACTGGAGACCTGGTGCGTAGAGCTGTCACAGATGGTGCCGGAACGATGACACACTTCGCACGGTGAGTGCGGGGAGCTAGCACAGGACGTACTGGGATGTGGAGGCGCGCTGGAGACCTGGTGCGTAGAACCGGCCCACATGTTACCGGACAAATGACACGCTCCTCAGGACGAGTATAGGGAGCTGTCACAGGTGGCATCGGACGGCTAACACGCTCCTCAGGGCGAATGCCGTGCATACTACGCCAAACCAATAGCTCTCTCGCTTCACTCTCCTCCAATTTGTCCAACAATTCCTCTAAGGTCTCTAACTCTCCCCTCCGTTCACTCTCCTCCAATTTGTCCAATAACTCCTCGACGGTCTTTGACTCACACCTCAACTTCACCGACCACCCCTTGTGCCCCCCAACATTTTTGGGGGGAGGCTGCTTCTTGTGCTTGCGTCATTACCGCAAACCCCGGCGTTGTCGCTGTCCTTCCTCCAGGGAAGGAAAGCTGAGGCTTAATGCTGTCCTTCAAGGGTGCAAAGCAGGCTGGGTGATGGGGACCGGTTGACTGGGTGAGTGACTGTCCTTCTGGGGGGCAGAGCAGGGTCCCTGGGGTGGCCCCATTCCTCCCTGGCCCTTTCCCTGGTGCAGAGAGCTGGCTAGACTGAGTGGCGGTCCCTGGCAGCCATGTAGTGGGTATTATTTGATATATACACCTCATAATAAGACTATGCAATTAGCCCATTAAATGAATTATCTGACTCCATAGGATAAATGGATGCAGTGGCGCCACCTGGAACCCAGCCCTCACTGGCCCTCCGGAGCTCTCTTATTCAATTCAATAAAGTGCGGATAAAGGGAGGGAGTAACTATAGATAGCCAAATGATGACACAGAGCTCTAAAATGGCCAGTGGAGCAAAAGCTGGACTCTGTAATTGTTTTATTCATATGGAAGTAATTCAAGTTAAGAAAGTATTTGTCATGTAAATACAATTACCATTGATAAAAAATGATAGAAGGTCAAAAAGCCAAAAAGAAATTGGAGGGAAGAGGTCCCTCAACCAATAACAGTTGGTTGTATTCATGGAAGTCATATTGGGTTGAAGCTATTGAAGATTTAAGGAATCATTTTTCATGTAAAGTCAATAAAAATTCATTAAAAATAGACAAAGTCAAAAAATACAAAAGCAATTGCCGTAGATTGTACAGACAAGGTCCCTGAACCAATAACAGTTGATTGTATTCATTAAAGTCATATGGGGTTGAAGTTATTGAAGTTTTAAGCAAGTATTTGACATATAATCAATTCAAATTCATAGAAAATAGCCAAAGTTAAAAAAACAAAGTAATTGCCGTAGATTGTACAGACAAGGTCCATGAACCAATAACGGTTTGTTGGATTCATGCAAGTGATATGGGGTGGAAGCTATTGAAGTTTTAAGCAAGTATTTTTGACAGTTAAATGTAACTAAATGTAATCCAAAATGTAATGTACATAACAAAAGTAATTATTTATCATAAGTGGGCCATAAACAATAACTAGTAATGCATACTCCAAGAAAGGTTAAAATCTCACCTTTCTGGTAAAAATATTTATAATTTGCTGAGGTGTAGTCCCTCCCACCCCCCTCCTGAGTGGCGCTGCAGTCTAAGGCACTGCATCGCAGTGTAACTACAGGCCCGGGTTCATTCCCGGACCAACTGGACCAGCGTCGCCCGGGTTAGGGGAGGGTTTGACCGGAGGGGGGCTTTACTTGGCTCATCGTTCCTTAGTGACTCCTTGTGGCGGTCTCGGCTGCTTGTAGGCTGACCCCGGTCACCAGTTGAACGGTGTTTCCTCTTACACATTGGTGCTGCTGGCTTCTGGGTTAGGCTGGCGGGTGTTAAGGAGCGTGGTTAGGCGGGTCATGTTTCGGAGAAAGCATGACTCCACCGTCGCCTTTCCCGAGCCCGTCAGGGAGTTGAAGTGATGAGACAAGATAGAAATTGTGGAGATTTTTTTGTTTTATATAATATATATATAATATATGTAATAATATATTTATATGTGAACGTCACAGAGCTCTAGCTTGGCTTCCTGAACTCCTTAGGAACTCGCCTTTCATCGCATATTAATGTTGTCCGTCTATGACCAAAAGAAAGAAAGTTTCATTTAAATGTAATTATTTTAGACGAATGGGTATAAATCTGAATATGCTAAAGTGATAAAACCATTCTCCTGCTGCGCTACGATGTAAGGATTGCAGGCATGTGCTTTATCAGTGGCTTTGACATAGGGTTCAGCCAGGAGTTTGACAGTCGAAAGCGCAAATGAAGTGGTAGGAGGGACATTCCGGCTTCAAGTGGTTACAGATTTCAAATCCTACATCAAACAGGCTCAGAAAATATTATACTGTGCCCATAGGAACCAGGGCTTTTGCTCAATGCAAGCCATTCCGATCTACGGTATTCACAGTGATTTATACACAAACATGTCAGTCGGAATCGGTACCAGAACCACACAGGTCTCCTAAAAAGGGGACTTGGATTGTGCCATGGCGGAGATCTTTGTGGGCTATGCTCGGCCTTGTCTCAGGATGGTAAATTGGTGGTTGAAGATGTCCCTCTAGTGGTGTGGGGGCTGTGCTTTGGCAAAGTGGGTGGGGTTGTATCCTGCCTGTTTGGCCCTGTCCGGGGTTATCGTCGGACGGGGCCACAGTGTCTCCCAACCCCTCCTGTCTCAGCCTCCAGTATTTATGCTGCAGTAGATTTTGTGTCGGGGGCTATGGTCAGTCCGTTATATCTGGAGTATTTCTCCTGTCTTATCCGGTGTCCTGTGTGAATTTAAGTATGCTCTCTGTAATTCTTTCGTTCTCTCGGAGGACCTGAGCCCTAGGACCATGCCTCAGGACTACCTGGCCTGATGACTCTTTGCTGTCTCCAATCCACCTGGCCATGCTGCTGCTCCAGTTTCAACTGTTCTGCCTGCGGCTATGGAACCCTGAACTGTTCACCGGATGTGCTACCTGTCCCAGACCTGCTGTTATCAACTCTCTAGAGATAGCAGGAGTGGTAGAGATACTCTGAATGATCGGCTATGAAAAGCCAACTGACATTTACTCCTGAGGTGCTGACCTGTTGCACCCTCGACAAACAAGGATTATTATTTGACCCTGCTGGTCATCTATGAACATTTGAACATCTTGGCCATGTTCTGTTATAATCTCCACCCGGCACAGCCAGAAGAGGACTGGCCACCCCTCATAGCTTGGTTCCTCTCTAGGTTTATTCCTAGGTTCTGGCCTTTCTAGGGAGTTTTTCCTAGCCACCGTGCTTCTACACCGGCATTGCTTGCTGTTTGGGGTTTTAGGCTGGGTTTCTGTACAGCACTGAGATATCAGCTGATGTAAGAAGGGCTTTTAAATACATTTGATTCACATTTAAGAGATTAAATTCATTGAAGAGTCAAAGCAAACAAAATAGCCATTTGTATTCACACAAGTGATATAGGGTTGAAGCTAAGCAAGTATTTTTTTTACATATGAGCTATTTCATTTCAAATAGCCAGTCAAAAATACAAAAGTTATTGCCATAGAGTGTACAGTTTAGGTCTATGAGTCAATAACAGTTGGTAGTACACTTGGAAGTCATATGGGGTGAAAGCTATTGACGTTTTATGAAAGTGTTTTTAATTTAAAGTCCATTCAATATCATAGAAAATAGCCAAAGTGAAAAAAATACTAAATTCCCTTACATCGTATTGAGGAGATCCCTGACCTACTAACAATTGTTTTAATTCATGAAAGTCCTCAGCGGTGGAAGATAAAAATTAAGCAATTATTTTTGACAAAAAATACAAAAGTAAATGCTGTAGCTCGGAGATGGCCGAGACCTCCGCAGTAGAGACAGCAGCGTCAAAAAGGCCCCGTCTCACTCGTTCTGAGACGGTTGTCGATCCTGATTGCCAGCATTAATCAGGGACTCGAGGTCCTCTCCCAGTTCCCGAGAGGCCAGTTCAGCCATGGAGTTAGACAAACCCTGGTGGAAAGCAGTGACCAGGACCTCCGTATTACACCCACTCTCAGAGGCGAGGGTGCAGAACTCAATAGCGAAGTCAGCCACTGGTCTGACCCCTTGGCGGATGTTGAACACTCGGCTTCTCGTCTGCCGACTGGGTGGTCGAAGACTCGTTGCAGCTCGGCAGTGAAGGCTAATGTGGAGCTGCAGGATGGTGGCAGCTGTGCCCACACAGCCGTTGCCCACACCAGGGCCTCGCTTGAGAGTAGAGAGATGTAGGTGATCATGGCCCGATCTGTGTAGAACGAGGAGGACTGTAGCCTGAACACCAGAGGACACCGAGTGAGGAACCCCTTGCATCCTCCCGGGTGGCCGTCATACCGCTCGGGGGCTGAGATCTTGGCTTCCCTGGAGGAACTACAGCAACACCTGTAGCACTGGGCGATGAGACTTGGAAGCTCCTGGGTTGAAGTTGGACTGGGGATGGAGGGAGTAGGTAAGTGCCCGGAGGGTCTCATATTTGTGAGAGTTGTTCTTGCTGTCGCCCCAGCAGTGCTCCTTGATCTGGGTGACCTCTGCTGGGTCCATGTTTTGGCAGAAGCTTGCTGTGACATGGTGAGGTTGGACCCAGGCACAGAGAAGAGACCAGACCAGAAATCAGTGGTTAAGGATAAACATAATACTTTACTGAGAAACAGTGAACAAAAGATCACAGTAACACTGGGAAACCAACAAATACTCAGTCTCGAAACCTCACTCAGGAGACAACCGCACACAGCAAACAATTCAAGCTTCTGCAATGGAAACCAGAACACACACCTCTTTTAACAGAAATCATAATGAGTAACAGGACACACCTGAGTGTCATTATTGTCTCTAGGACGGTCTCTGCCACCCTCTGGTGACAGGTGGAACCATGACATCAGGAGGGAAGCAGTGAGTGACAGAGAAGGGGAGAGAGAAATGGGGAGGGATGGGGGTATTGTGAGAAACACCAAATTACAATATTGCCTCCCTGTGTAATTGGAGAGATTAAACTATAACCTCCAATAAGATTATTTCCTGCAAGACTGGGTTATACTATGACATGAAAATAATTCTGAAACTGAAATTCATCTCTTTATAATTATTATAAATTCTCTCCTTTGGGATGTATTGAGGGGGAAATCTTGGGGAACTGGTTATGAGGGAGTTTTCTGGGGAGATGTGTGTGAAGGATATTTCAGAAACAAACATGGTAATGTAAATCGTGGCTCAGGGGAAATATGGCAGGAAAAATGGGATGATAAAGAACGAGAGAGAGAGAGAGAGAGAGAGAGAGAGAGGAGATTTGAGTTATTTTGGGCCGTTGGGTTTCCTGCAGGTGAAGAAATTAAACAATGCTTTTGGGAACAATCGCTCCACTGCGAACGAGCGGGGGGAGAGGAGGAGTAGGAAAGGGAGGAGGGAAGTGTACAAGAAGAGGAGTGATCATAGCACAAACACATAAACAAAATATTATCTAATATAAACATTTATGATGTTGACTTGGCTACTTTATAAGAAGTGTTTATATTTAAAGTGTAGCTATTACTAAATGTACAATAACACTGTCAAAAGTATTGATTTATTATAGGAGGAGAAGTTGGCTTGTGAGTATAGTAACCCTTGGACACCTCCCCTCACCCCATCTCTCCAGCTTATAAAAGAAGAGAGAAGGACAAGAATATAACAAAAATAATTTCAGGATTAATGGTTTAACATAAAAAGGCATAACACGATTTTCAGTTTTCTTAGTGGTGAGTTTTTATTAATTTATAAACTTGTATTAATTAATTTAAAGCCTGTTGCATTTGTATGTATAAATATGAGGGTGTATCAGTACTAAAAAAACTTTTTTAAATATTTGTTTTATATCCCCTCCCATGAGAAATTATAAATGTATGAAAATATAAAAAATGTATTCCATGTTATTCCAGTGATAGCATGGATAATCATATCATGAAAGGTGCAATATATGACTCTATATTGGTATGCTATGTATGCAGTGTAATATTACAGTATATAATGCAATGTTATCGTCATTTCTATGTAATAATGATATCATATTCCTTATAGGCCACCGCAGTATTGAGATGGCTGTACTGCTGCTTTTGACTGTGCCTCTGACTGTAGCCTTACCTTTTAGATCAACACACAGGTGACTTATTGATCCCTTATAGACTGCATCTATGACCATAACCCTCAGACTTAACATGGGCAGAGCTACACTTTAAAAAAAAAGAGCGGGATAGGGTTATACTAAGAAACGTTTTCATCTGAAGAACCCTTTTTGGAAGAGAAGGGTCTTTTGTAAGGCAAAGAGTTCTACCTAAAACCTTTTTCATTCTTTGATTGTTTGGAAGGCAAGAAGGATACCTTGGAAGGCAAGAAGAGTTCTACAAAGAACCCTTCTGAATCTGAATAAGCTTTTTTACTGTATATTTTCTTCTTTCATTTAAAGAGCCTGAGCATTAGTGTTTACTGCAGTGTTTATTCTTTAACTTCAGGAGTTTGCATAATCTGATACGTTTAAAAAGAAATGTTTGAGAATGTTTTAAACTGTACCTATAATATTTGCACATATATTAAAGTAACTTGTTAAATCCACTCAATCAGTGTAGATGAAGGGGAGAAGGCAGTCATTCTGAATGCAATTTGTGTGTGACTGATAGTTCCAATTGTTGGATAAGCACATTCTGGCTAAATTCCAATAAGAATTACACATCACTCTGCTAGTGATGGGAAACCGAGGCTTTCTGAAGGCGTTGGCGCTTTCACCAAATTATACTGAAAAACGGTTCATTACTTTGCGCTTCATTATCTGTTCACAATGCACATTAGGGACCTCTGCCAGCCAGCAATACTTTTTTTTATCCACTGTTTTTATCAGAACTCCGTCTCGCAGTGGTAAATCGTTGGCTTCAGTAGCCTATAGCCTTCAGTAGCCTTCAGTAGCACCTGTGTAATGATCATGCTGTTTAATCAGCTTCTTGATATGCCACACCTGTCAATTGGATGGATTGTCTTGGCAACAGAGAAATGCTCACCAACAGGAATGTAAAAAAAAAAGTGTGCACAACATTTTAGAGAAGTAAGCTTTTTGTGTATATGGAAAATTTCTAGGATATTTTATTTCAGCTCAATAAACATGGGACCAACACTTTACATGTTGCATTTCTATTTTTGTTTGTGTTATTATGAAATATTAAAGGTGGATAGTTTGGCGCATATTCAACGTTATTAGCCGCATTATTCAGTCCTGCCATGCCTCAATTGTCTGTCTAGACTGGACTTGTTATTCATACGCTGCATTGGTCTTACCCCATTTTCGCAATAAACTTTTTTCAGATTTCCTTCTAGATACCCTTTCATGATTCTAACCACACCTACCTAGCAGACGTGTCGCGGAATGTAACCACAACGAAACTGGATTTTCATACTCAATTCTGAACGCTCACCGTATGACCACTAATTTAGAAAAGGTTAAGTCCAATGGATAACCTATCTGTTCATAGTTTTTCGTGAATAAAACGATAGGTATTTGAGATGAGCGATGCGGAAGGAGAAGGCGGCGGCGAAATGTCAAAGACCGAGAAAGATCAGGTGGGAATGCTTTAAAACAAGTGTGAGAAATTGTATTCCGTTGTAACCTAAAGTTGACTGTACTATACAGTATTGATTTACCGCATGTGGGGCTATTTATTACGTGGGGGCTAGACTACGATTGAAATAGGCTGAGCGTACTGTGGCTCTTTGAATGCGTAGGTGGTGCGGCAGCAACGCGCTTTCATCACGGCTTCAATCAACATTTTGAAACGTGTCTATCGGGTAGCCTAGCTATGCACTACTGTAGAATGTGGGATAACAACATAGTTATGGTATTATTCGTTTGTAAAAAAAAATGTTGGCTATTCTTCCTGGTATCACATTATTTTACAATTGATTGTTTTTTTCGCATTGTGATTTTCCACACACTTTCACTGTGTTCCGAGCATCGCCAAAAGTATGCTGCATGAACATGAGTTTTTAAATACACAGCAAATTCCCCTGTGTTAAATCAACACAGTGTTACATCTACCACTGGTCTAATTTAACACTGGTCCAGTGTATTGGGGTACACACTTTTCAGTGTTAAATTAACACACTGCTTAGTGTAACGCCTTATTTCCATATTTCCTAGTGCCTTGCCTTTCAAGCATAGCAGCTTGAAGTAGCACTGCAGCACCCGCTGATAAATCACAATTAAAAAAATATATATAAATAAAAGTTCCACCGCACCAAATTAGTGCACTAGGCCTGTATTACTCCTGAATGAGCTGAGAAAAATACTCATCAGCAGAGAGGGGAGAAAAATACACATTTTCCATTCAGTCCTGTGGCCTTCACCAAGTGAGATCTTAAGAGGATATTATTAGATGTATATTCTTCAACACAATACAACACATATTTTATAAAGGGCCTAGCTTTACCCTAATACAGTGGCCTGAACTCATGGTTTTACAGGTAACAGCAGGACTGCAAGCATGCTTGCAAAGTGATGTGTCATTTCTATTGGAATTCAGCAAGAGTGGGGATATCCAACATCTTGAATTTTTATTCACCCACAATATGAGACTACCTAAACCAAGGGGGGCCAAAGTACGGCCCGCCGGGCACTTCAAGCCGGCCCGCGAGACAAAATAAAAAAACATTTTTAAATAGTTTTTTATTGTCCTTTTTTTCTCTCCAATTTCGTGGTATCCAATTGGTAGTTACAGTCTTGTCCCATCGCAGCAACTTGCGTATGGACGCAGGAGAGGCGAGGGTCGAGAGCCTTGCGTCCTCCGAAACATGACCCAGCCAAGCTCACTGCTTCTAGACACAATGCCCGCTTAACCCAGAAGCCAGCCGCAGCAATGGGTCGGAGGAAACACCTGGCAGCCTTGTCAGCGTGCATGCGCCCGTCCTGCCAAACCCTCTCCTAACCCAGATGACGCTGGGCCAATTGTGCGCTGCCTCATAGGTCTCCCAGTCTCAGCCAGCTGTGACACAGCCCGGGATCGAACCCGGTCTGTAGTGACACCTCAAGCACTG
Source organism: Salvelinus fontinalis (assembly GCF_029448725.1). NCBI lineage: Eukaryota > Metazoa > Chordata > Actinopteri > Salmoniformes > Salmonidae > Salvelinus > Salvelinus fontinalis. The sequence goes on along the minus strand of NC_074665.1, from coordinate 39,388,221 downwards.
CAATGCAGTGCCTTAAATCGCTACGCCACTCAAGAGCCACCTGCAAACAGATTTTAAAAAACTATTGGTCTTTCAAAAAATGCAACCCTCTGTTGAATTTCAAAATCCCGTTTTGGCTCTCGAGCTAAAAGTCTGCCCACCCCTGACCTAAACCGTCTAAACTGAAACAACCATTTCAGTAACGGTGCAATAAATCGGATTGAATTAGTTTAACAAATTGTATGTTATTTATATTTGAGTAGCACAAGATTAATTAATTAATGTACATGCAAAAACATAGATATTAAAACAAACAATTCTAAAAATCAACCTGCATTAGAGCATGCTGTGAAATATGATAATGATGGGTGTACATGAATCAACACAATAAATGTGACACTGAAGATCAACACTAGGTAAGACTGGCCTATTTGCTATGTAGGAGTAATAATATGGCAAATGGATGGCAAACCGGTGGCAGAGTTACTTGATAATTATGCCATTGTTGATTAGATGCTTTTTTCATTAACTATTTTCTCTTGAATAATATGGTCTATCCACTAGAAACTCATGACATGGACAATATGGACACAGATGTACATTTTAAGAAAAAAAGGAATATATATATATATATTTTTATATTATTGAAGTATAAATTATCACATTTTCAATTGATTACCTGTTAATTACTGAAATTACAGAAAATTCAGGTAACTTTGGTAAATTACTGGTAGTTAAGCACTTTTTTCAAAGCACCTATTACTTTCAACCTTTGGGAGCATCGGTGAGGTTTCAAGGTGTCCCAGAAAAAGCTGGAGAAAAACTAGCAAACAGAAAACAGCAGCAAGATCAATATTTTTCACATGTAATGCATGAGCACAGTTTGACAGGGTTGAAATATAAAAAACAGTGTCATATTTTGGAATTAATATTACAGGAGGCCTAACAGTTAGGCCTACTCTTAATTTAGTGAGGCACCCTGAAAGTGTCAGGGTGGAAACAACACCTGCAATAACACACCAAATCATATGTATTTTGCTTCTTGAATCAATCAAATATCATCAATCTTGATGGTTATAAACTAACCTTCTCTTAATTATAATTTCAGAGCTGGATACCCAAAATTATTAAGAAACGAGTGTGCACAACTTTCGTAGAGGATTCTTTCAGGTAAAGTCTAATCGCATGCCTAGTTTCCCACATTCTCTACATTTGTTTTATTAACATTTCAATTTTTTCACCTATCACTCAAAATAATGCAAGCTCAGGAGGCCAATAACTGTGTAAAGCTTGAATATAGTAATGATGAATAAAATTAGGATTGTTATTCTTATAATGTAAATGATCAAAGTAATGATTAATCTTTTCCTATGCTGCTGCTGATTGTCCCATTTCCTCTCCCTTAGTAATGGCAGGCTGTGTCAGTGTGGGGGTACGCGGGACACCCATGAGTCAGTGGCGCTGGGGGACTATTTCAGCACAGCCATCGTCAGCCACTGGAACAGCTCCCAGCATTCCTCCGAGTACCCCACCGACGCCTTCGGAGAGCTGGAGTTCGCCGGCGCCAGCAAGAGACAAAGCAAAGTAGGTGTCTGTCTTTCTGTCTGTCTGTATGCTTCTCCCTCTCCCTACGGTGGTTCCTCCTTTAAAAGTTGCGAGTCTATACCGCTGGACTTAGAGGTACCCAGCGTCACGGCTTCATTGCTCCGGACCACCACAAGGGGGAGTTTTAAAGCACTCATTATATATTTGGGTCCCAAGGTTTTTAAATGACCAATCATACCGAGTGGTTCCAATGACGAATTTGACGCGAGCCACTCATCCCTGGTGACTTTCTTCAGCAAAGATGGCTGACAAAACATTATGGTGGAAGCAAATTTAAGTAATTATAACGTCATAACGAGTCAAGCAAAACATTTACAATTGAGAGGAATATGTTAGTTAATGTAGAGACAAACGATTGTGCATATTTTTTTGTCATAAAGTTAATTTATGAAAATCGCTATTTAGGAAGTTTTTTTCCCAGTCATATCCAATATCAGGTGTATCAAACCTCATTCTTTGAATGATGCTGTGTCTGCATGTATGTATTACAATTATACACTTCAACAGTGTTTACCACTCTGGCTCCTGGGACATCAATGATTACACATTGTAACTATGCAATAGACTAGAAACCTTGGTTTAAATAAAGGCTGATTTGTAATTCCTATATATATAGAATAAAAAACAGTCCATCCTGCCAGCATGCCCAGAAGCGAGCCACTCAGTGACGCTTGGAAGAGAGCGGGGAACGAGATGGGAGTTTTTTGCTCTGAGACCGGCATAATAATGTAATGAAACAAGCAGGGAGCAGGTTTTGAACCCTCAACATTTTGGCCAGAAGTCCAGCAGGCTATCGACTGTGCCCAAATGTATTAATTGGGGTTGGGGCCGATTGTGGCTAAAACACTTTATCAAATGTAATCTTTAACATGTGGAAAGGGGGAAAAGTATTATTCGTTTTTCACAAGCGTAGTAGCAGGATGGGCTATTAGCTGAACAATAGACTATTCAACCTTTACTAAAGAATTGTCTAATAGCCGAGCTAGGTGTGAACCCCCCTGTCCAACTTGAGCTAGGTGTGAAACCTCTCCATCTCCTCTCCCCAACTAATCATTTGTATCTATTGTTCCACATCTACAGTGGCTTCCAAAAGTATTCACCCCCTTGGCATTTTTCCTATTTTGTTACCTTACAACCTGGATTTAAAACAGATTTTTTGGGGGGTTTGCATCATTTGATTTACCCAACACTTTGAAGATTCAAATATATATTTTTATTGTTAAACAAGCAAGAAATAAGATAACTGAAAACTATTCACTCCCCAGTCAATACTTTGTAGAGCCACCTTTTGCAGCAATTACAGCTGCAAGTCTCTTTGGGTATGTCTCTATAAGCTTGGCACATCTAACCACTGGGATTTATGCCCATTCTTCAAGGCAAGACTGCACCAGCTCCACTGGTGTACAGCAATCTTTAAGTCATACCACAGATTCTCAATTGGATTGAGGTCTGGTCTTTGACTAGGCCATTCCAAGACATTTAAATGTTTCCCAATAAACATCACAAGTGTTGCTTTAGCAGTATGCTTAGGATCATTGTCCTGCTCGAAGGTGAACCTCGGTCCCAGTCTCAAATCTCTGGAAGACTGAAACAGGTTTCCCTCAAGAATTTCCCTGTATTTAGCACCATCCATCATTCCTTCAATTCTGACCAGTTTCCCAGTCCCTGCCAATGAAAAACACCCCCACAGCATGATGCTGCCACCGCCATGCTTCACTGTGGGGATGAGGTTCTCGGGGTGATGAGAGGTGTTGGGTTTGCGCCAGACATAGCATTTATCTTGATGGCCAAAAAGCTCAATTTTAGTCTCATCTGACCAGAGGACCTTCTTCCATATGTTTGGGGAGTCTCCCACATGCCGTTTGGCGAACACTTTAAGCAATGGCTTTTTCCTGGCCACTCTTCTGTAAAGCCCAGCTCTGTGGAGTGTACGGCTAAAGTGGTCCTATGGACAAATACTCCAATCTCCGCTGTGGAGCTTTGCAGCTCCTTCAGGGTTATCTTTGGTCTCTTTGTTGCCTCTCCGATTAATGCCCTCCTTGCCTGGTCTGTGAGTTTTGGTGGGCGGCCCTCTCTTGGCAGGTTTGTGGTGACATATTCTTTCCATTTTTGAATAATATATTTCATAGCAAAGGGGGTGAATACATATGCACGCACCACTTTTCCGTTAGAATTTTTTTGAAAGAAGTAATTTTTTTCATTTCACTTCACCAATTTGGACTATTTTGTGTATGTTTATTACATGAAATCCAAATAAAAATCAATTTAAATTACAGGTTGTAATGCAACAAAAAAGGAAAAACGCCAAGAGGGATGAATACTTTTGCAAGGCAATGTACCTACACGTATCTACCTACACACAGTTAGTGTTCTGAAAAAACATACATATATATTTATTTGTCAAGGCTCCCGAGTGGGGCAGCAGTCTAAGACACTGCATCTCGGTGCAAGAGGCGTCACTACAGTCCCTTGTTCGAATTCAGGCTGTATCACATACGACCATGATTGGGAGTACCATAGGGCGGCGCACAATTGGCCCAGCGTCATCCGGGTTTGGCCGGAGTAGGCCGCCATTTATGAATAAGAATTTGTTCTTACCTGACTTGCCTAGTTAAATAAAGGTTCAATTTGAAAAACAACTGGCGGCAATCAATAGGAGGTGAACAGTGGCTGGTGCTGAAAATATAGCTAACTTGTTATACAAGTGTTGCACACCAACAGATGGAGAAAACCTACACCAGTCAAGCAATTCATTTCAACAATAAAATTCATTTTAATTTGACTTTACAAACAACAAGAGGGCTTAATTGGAGTCTATTTCTTCAGAGCCTAGACCTATATAAAATTACTTAACTGGATGAGGTGGGCTATGAGACTTAACAGCCTAATAGAGGTAGGATTTATTTTATTAGCCCTACTTACAATTGCAACTGGTCAGAAATGTAGCATCCTACATAAAACAATAATTTAAAGAAAAAAAAGTATGCACGTTCGAACTAAAATAATGTAACTAATAATGAAAAGCACACATTTGTAAATCCCAAACTCTAAAAGTAATTGGAAAGTTAGATACAAATTATGTGTGACACAATAAAGAATGTAAACAAGATGCTATGTTTTTATTTACAGCAGTGATGGACAACTGGAGGCATTTTGAAAACAGGTTTGGCTTGTTCTAACAAAGTTTAGCGGTAGCTTTATGGATTTCTTTGTCTGCATGTAGAACTCAAATCGATGGCGTCAACTAAACTGACTTTTTGGGAAATAAAGAAGCATTTCATCTAACAAAACGACCATGCATGTTGTAGCTGGTACCCTTTGGATTGCAAATCAAGATTTTCAAAAAGTAAGTGATTTATTTAATCGCTATTTGTGATTTTATGAAGCCTGTGCTGGTTGAAAAATATGTTGATGTGGTGCGTTGTCCTCAAACAATCGCATGGCATGCTTTCGCTGTAAAGCCTATTGTAAATCGGACAATGCGGTTAGATTAACAAGAATTTAAGCTTTTAAATAATATAAGATACTTGTATGTGCCTAGATGTTTACTATCCATAATTTTAAAGATTATTTATTGGAATTGCGCTCCCTCCAATTTCACCAGAAATTGTCGACAGGTGTCCCGCTGACGGGACGCCTAGCCCTAAGATTAAGCTAGATTCTTAAAATGTGTACGCCTCATTTGTGTGTTGGAGTCACTTCTAATTCTTAATTGATCTACCGTTTCTATCACAGGCCACTGTAATCTATAGTGGCTCAGGGTGGTACCATTCTGCTCAGCTGATGAAGGTGCTCATGGGCGAGGAATGAGATGGAGTCACAATCCATGCCAGGCACACTTGTGAGCTCTGGAACTCCACCTCCGACAGGCAGAGTGGGTTCACCCTGACATTTCCATTTCTCTTCTGACAACAGAACTTGCCCAACGGCTCACCAGGCACAGCATGGGCCGCCCGGACCATTTTGCTGTTCTTGTTATGCTGTTCTGCTATTCCAAGGATGTGTAACTGAAGAATATAGATAAAAAATACTCTTTCAAAATACTGATGTTTATTTAGTTATGGATCCATAACAAATTATTTTGTCAAATATTCCATGATATTCTTAAGATATGTGTTGAAGCTAGTGAAGTCTGCTAAAAAATAATTCTAAAAAAACAAACTGGCTATATTTACAAATTAGTGAGATTGTCTCATCCCATGTTCAAGAATTGCCTTTTTCTCGCTCACTCTAGGTTAAATAAAAACAAAATCTCCAAAATATCTGTCACGTTCCTGACCTGTTTTCTGTTGTTTTGTATGTGTTTAGTTGGTCAGGACGTGAGCTGGGTGGGAATTCTATGTTGTGTGTCTAGTTTGTCTGTTTCTATGTCAGCCTAGTGTGGGTTCTCAATCAGAGGCAGATGGTAATCGTTGTCTCTGATTGAGAATCATACACTGCTCAAAAAAATAAAGGGAACACTTAAACAACACAATGTAACTCCAAGTCAATCACACTTCTGTGAAATCAAACTGTCCACTTAGGAAGCAACACTGATTGACAATACATTTCACATGCTGTTGTGCAAATAGAATAGACAAAAGGTGGAAATTACAGCCAATTAGCAAGACACCCCCAAAAAAGGAGTGATTCTGCAGGTGGTGACCACAGACCACTTCTCAGTTCCTATGCTTCCTGGCTGATGTTTTGGTCACTTTTGAATGCTGGCGGTGCTCTCACTTTAGTGGTAGCATGAGACGGAGTCTACAACCCACACAAGTGGCTCAGGTAGTGCAGCTCATCCAGGATGGCACATCAATGCGAGCTGTGGCAAGAAGGTTTGCTGTGTCTGTCAGCGTAGTGTCCAGAGCATGGAGGCGCTACCAGGAGACAGGCCAGTACATCAGGAGACGTGGAGGAGACCGTAGGAGGGCAACAACCCAGCAGCAAGACCTCTACCTCCGCCTTTGTGCAAGGAGGAGCACTGCCAGAGCCCTGCAAAATGACCTCCAGCAGGCCACAAATGTGCATGTGTCAGCATATGGTCTCACAAGGGGTCTGAGGATCTCATCTCGGGACCTATTGGCAGTCAGGCTACCTCTGGCGAGCACATGGAGGGCTGTGCGGCCCCACAAAGAAATGCCACCCCACACCATGACTGACCCATCGCCAAACCTGTCATGCTGGAGGATGTTGCAGGCAGCAGAACGTTCTCCACGGCGTCTCCATACTCTGTCACGTCTGTCACATGTGCTCATGTGCTCAGTGTGAACCTGCTTTCATCTGTGAAGAACACAGGGCGCCAGTGGCGAATTTGCCAATCTTGGTGTTCTCTGGCAAATGCCAAACGTCCTGCACGGTGTTGGGCTGTAAGCACAACCCCCACCTGTGGATGTCGGGCCCTCATACCACCCTCATGGAGTCTGTTTCTGACCGTTTGAGCAGACACATGCACATTTGTGGCCTGCTGGAGGTCATTTTGCAGGGCGCTGGCAGTGCACCTCCTTGCACAAAGGCGGAGGTAGCGATCCTGCTGCTGGGTTGTTGCCCTCCTACGGCCTCCTCCACGTCTCCTCATGTACTGGCCTGTCTCCTGGTAGCACCTCCATGCTCTGGACACTACGCTGACAGACACAGCAAACCTTTTTGCCACAGCTCGCATTGATGTGCCATCCTGGATGAACTGCACTACCTGAGCCACTTGTGTGGGTTGTAGACTCCGTCTCATGCTACCACTAGAGTGAGAGCACCGCCAGCATTCAAAAGTGACCAAAACATCAGCCAGGAAGCATAGGAACTGAGAAGTGGTCTGTGATCTCCACCTGCAGAATCACTCCTTTTTTGGGGGTGTCTAGCTAATTGCCTATAATTTCCACCTTTTGTCTATTCCATTTGCACAACAGCATGTGAAATTTATTGTCAATCAGTGTTGCTTCCTAAGTGGACAGTTTAATTTCACAGAAGTGTGATTGACTTGGAGTTACATTGTGTTGTTTAAGTGTTCCCTTTATTTTTTTGAGCAGTGTATATAGGAGGCTTGTTTTGTGTTGGGATTTAGTGGGTGTTTGTTTCCTGTCTCTGTGATTGTCTGCACCAGATAGGTCTGTGTCGGTTTTTGCACATTTGTTATTTTGTATTGTTGTTTGTAGTGTTTTACTTGTTCTTTATTAAACATGTTTAACACTAGCCGCGCTGCACTTTGGTCCTCTCCTTCACCCCTGGAAGAAAACCGTTACAATATCGATACTTTTTAAACAAAGTGATTATTATGAATTCCTTTAGAATTATATAAAAGTCTCTTATCTAATGGAAAATGCCCTTGAGATATTAGTTTAGAGTCCTGCAATCCTCTAAATGTAATTATCAGCGGAGAGTTACCTCATTGAAAAAATATTTTTAGATATACTGTAGGCCTACCATAGGCGAAATGAGTCTCACTAGTGTTGAGTAATGTTCTGTTAAAAATGGTGTAGGTCTTATTTATTTAAAGAGAAAATTGAAGTTAGAAGCAAAAGCCCACAACTGTTTTTTTAGTTTTTTATTTTCACTTCATCTCTATTTGGGTATTGGTTAGACAAGAATTTGAAAATTCAGGTGCAGAAATGTTATGCTCTTAGTGCAAACTTTATTTAACCTGTCTAGGATCAGCGTGGCGCTAGCGGCACCCCCCCCCCCCCACTGAAAAACCAGTGCCGCGAAATTCAAAAAAAATATATTTTTTAAAATATTTAACTTTCACACATTAAAGTCCAATACAGCTAATGAAAGACACAGATCTTGTGAATCCAGTCAACATGTCCGATTTTTAAAATGTTTTACAGGGAAGACACAATATGTAAAGATGTACATCTATTACCTAAAAACACATTAGCATAATCCACCATCTTTTATTTGTCCACCAACACCAGTAGCCATCACCAATTCGGCTAAACTAAGATATTTATAGCCCCTAACCAACAAAAAAACTCATTAGATGACAGTCTGATAACATATTTATGGTATGGGATAGGTTTTGTTAGAAAAAAGTGCATATTTCAGGTAGATGGCATAGGTTACAATTGCACCCACCGTCACAAATGGAATAGAAAAACTACTTAGAGCAACGTGTTTACCTACTTACTAATCACCAAACATTTCGTAAAAATACACAGCATACACGAATCGAAAGACACAGATCCTGTGAATACAGACAATATTTCAGATTTTCTAAGTGTCTTACAGCGAAAACACAATAAATCGTTATATTAGCATAGCACATAGCACATAGCAGCCCAGCATTGATTCTAGCCAAAGTGAGCGATAAAAGTCAACATCGCCAAAAGATATTAATTTTTTCACTAACCTTCTCAGAATTCTTCCGATGACACTCCTGTAACATCATATTACACATTCCATATAGAGTTTGATCGCAAATGTTTATATTTAGCCACCAAAATCATGGTTAGACAATGTGAAATGTAGACAAGCTGGTCAGAAAAAGTCCTTGCGCCACTTAGACAGTGATCTACTCTTATACATAAATACTCATAAACGTGACTAAAAAATATAGGGTGGACAGGAATTGATAGACAATTTAATTCTTAATACAATTGCGGAATAACATTTTTTAATTTATCCTTACTTTTCAATACAGTTTGCGCCAAGCGAAGCTACGTCAAAAAACATGGCGTCCTAAGCCACTAAAATGTTTAGACAGAAACACGATTTATCATAATAAAAATGTCCTACCTTGAGCTGTTCTTCCATCAGTATCTTGGGCAAAGGATCCTTTCTTGGGAGCAATCGTCTTTTGGTGGAAAGCTGTCCTCTTGCCATGTGGAAATGCCAACTGCGTTCGGGATGAACTGAAAAGCGTGCCCAACTATTCACATCGTTGCAAAAATAAATGTCCCAAAATCGCACTAAACGGATATAAATTGCTATAAAACGCTTTAAATTAACTACCTTATGATGTTTTTAACTCCTATAACGAGTGAAAAGATGACCGGAGAAATATAACAGGCTAAACTAACGCTTGGAACAGGAGCGGGTCGGTGTCCAGCACGCGCGTTACGCACCAAGGAAAGACTTGCTAGCTACAGGGTTTTTTGATTTATAGGGCCTGTGAACGCGCAATCGACCCCATTGGAATCGTCATCACGTAAAGGCATCCAGGGGAAGACGTAAGAAGTGTCCGTATAGTCATAGCAATATCAGTGCCGTTTTAACTGACTTCAGAACAGTGGCCAACATTTCTGAAATCTGAATCCATGTCAGGGAAATTGCTGTAGAATGGGCTCTGTTCCACTTAGAGACAAAATTTAAACTCCTATAGAAACTATAGACTGTTTTCTATCCAATAATAATAATAATATGCATATTGTACGATCAAGGATTTTGTGGGAAGCCGTTTCAAAAATTACCCAATTAGCATAAATAGTCTAAACAGCGCCCCCATCCCCAACAGGTTAACTAGGCAAGTCAATTCTTATTTACAAGGACAGCCTACTCCTTCCTCCCTGTCGGGGAATTGAACCCCGTTCACGCACGTGCCCTGCGGGGATTCTTCAGCTAAATAGCCCAGTACTGTACTGCCGACCGTCACGTTGTACAGCGCCATATTTTCCGTTCCATCCTAATGGGAACCCAGAGGGTTTTTACTTTTTCTTGGAATAGAAAAAACATATTAATCAAAGTAATTAAGCAAGTACCAGTCAAAAGTTTGGACACACTCCTCTCATTCCAGGATTTTTCTTTATTTTTACTATTTTCTACATTGTAGAATAATAGTGAAGACATAACAACTATGAAATAATACATATGGAATCAGTTAAAAACAAATTCTTATTTACAAGGACAGCCTACTCCTTCCTCCCCATGGTGGATTTGAATCCCGGTCTCCCGCGTGCCCCGCATTCTGTAGTACAGACATGGCCTGCTCTCCCTTATGTAAGGAATTAGGCACGTTCCCATGTTTACTACACTATGGATTGTAGACCGCACAGAAGCCTAATAAGCAAATAAACACATTTTGTTAATAATATAATGATAAAAATACTCTTTCAAAATGCAGATGTTGATTTAGTTATGGATCCATAATGAATTACTATGGAATAAATATCACTGATTTACATAAATATTGGAACAAAGTTGTCTAATGAAGGCAAACAAGTTAGAATCCTCCAATCCTGTAACCTTCTCCTGACCGTCACGTTGTACAGCACCGTATTTTCCATTCCATGAGGGTTTTGTTCTTTGTTTTTCTCTGAATAGGAACACCATAATATTAATCAAATGAATTAAGCCACATTTATTAAAATCAATCCCATATACTATGTTATTACAAAAAGGTTTTAAATTCTCTGATAACGCCAATGCAGAAGACTATCAAATGCTTCTCAAAGATGTCCTCTGGTGGTCAAACTAGCAATAAGTTGCATTAACAGAAAAAATGGCTGACAAATAGATAACGTGCCACAGAATGCTGCAGCAGCCCCAGGGTTTGCCGCAGTATAACACAGCTTTTAAAGGAGGAACCACTGTAGATCTATTTGCTTTCTCTCACTATGTATGTACTTGTCTGACTGTTTCTCTCTCTGCTGCTTCCATCTTTCATACTGCTTTCTTTCCCCTGTCAACATTCATTTTGTTCCTGAATTGATTAATCATCATTACTATGGCTTTCTGGTAATAATGATAGAGCAGAGACACAGATCTTTTACATTAGTGCAGATGAAGGGAAGGAGACGAAGAGAGTATCCTATACTATATACAATATTATTGTATAGACTGTCTACTATTGGCATGTACTATTCTTTCTCTCTCCCCTAGTTCCTGCGTCTCTCGTGGGACACCCCTCCTTCCATCATCTACACCCTGATGACGGCCCACTGGGGGCTACCTCCGCCCAACCTGGTGGTGTCAGTGGTGAGCGGGGAGGGGAGGGCAAAGGTCAAGACGTGGGTACGGGAGGTCCTGAGGCAGGGATTGGTCAAAGCCTCCCAGAGCACAGGTACTGATGGAACCGCCTCTTCTCCTTACTCAATGGCACTTTCTGAACACGCATGTGCATAAAGATGGCAGAAACAGATATGACGTCATTGTTTTGGCACTATCTACAGAGTTTTTAAACTATGGCGCCCAACATTGTTCAATTGGGATCATGTATACTGTGCTAAATACAGATATAAAAAGAGAGTAACGGTGAGAAAGCTACAATACAGAAAACGTATCAAACGAGGTAAGTCCATGGAGGCCGCCACCTTTGTAGGTGAGTAGGTGAGTTTTTTGATATACTGTAATCAGTAGCGGCCATTTTAAGATGACGGAGGACAGTTATTATATTTTTTTTATGAGCATGGCATTATTTATATTATTTTTATTATTACAGCATGTCATTCATATTCCATTCAGTCATGTCAATATAACATTGACAGGTTTATGCTACTACATGATACTCCAATTTTCCCCAACCCATCATGAGGTTGCTACAACCTAGCCTGTAACTGAAAGTTTACAATGTAGGTGCACAGGCCGAGAGAACATTTTTAGTCATCAAAATAACATACAGTGACACATTCAATACTGTCTTCCACACTCTTGCCTGCTTCTAGTTGATCTAGGGTGTAATCAACAGTTGCAAACGAGAGTTTCTGTTGGACAAATTCAGGTATGTTTATACCCGTTTCGATCCGTTTGCCCCCATTTTTCAACAGAATCGGCAGAATGAATACAGCCCTGATCACACGCAAACACAGTTCACTTTCATAGCAGCCAAATACAAACAGCATGATCATTTTTATCGTTGTATAATTCCTTCTCGTATCTACGCGATCTTCTCCTCTCACATTTTCCCTTCACTTGTGGACATAAGTGCACAACACATTAGCTGTCTGTGACCAGGTGAAAAAACCTTCCCAAGCCAAACCTTCATATCATAACCACTAACCTCTACACATAGCCTACATTGTTGTCACCATATTAATTAACGTCATAGAGGCTACAATCATGCAGTTCAGTGTACAGTCAGCGAGCAGTTTAGTAATTACACCGGAGGGCCTCGGTGGCATTAAATTAATAAAACCAGAAGCTTATCTTGACTTGGAAGAGTTCCAGTGTTGGATAGCCATAGTCAGCTAGCTAACATAGCACCCCTCTCTGTTTGAGCCACGTGTTTGAGTAGGTAAAAACTAGCTAGCTAGTTGGGGTGGCAGGTAGCCTAGTGGTTATAGTGTTGGGCCAGTAACCGAAAGGTTGCTGGATTGAATCCCCAAGCTGACAAGGTAAAAATATGTCGTTCTGCCCCTGAACAAGAGAGTTAACCCACTGTTCCCTGGTAGGCTGTCATTGTAAATAAGAATTTGTTTTTAACTGACTTGTCTAGTTAAATTAAGCCGTGTAAAAAAAATACAACGAAATATATCTCTTCTCATTCATTTTTGAAGAAAATTATTTGTTCCAAACAGTTCAAGTGTTGTCTTTCTCTCTCTTTGAGTCAACTAATCACCACATTTTATGCATTGCAGCGCTAGCTAGCTGTAGCTTATGCTTTCAGTACTAGATTCATTCTCTGATCCTTTGATTGGGTGGACAACATGTCAGTTCATGCTGCAAGAGCTCTGATAGGTTGGAGGATGTCCTCCGGATGTTGTCATAACTACTGTGTAAATCTATGGAAGGGGCTGAGAACCATGAGCCTGCTAGATCAATGTACCCAGAGGAGGATGGAAACTAGCTGTCCTCCAGGTAGATCATGGTGCTTCCCTGCAGAGTGTTGTTGAGGATGCTTTAGACCTTCATTGCAAAAAGTGTTTTAATAAATGATTTGGTGAGGTGAATATATTTAGTATTGGTTTATCTAAAAAGGATAACTTTTGTGATGTCTCACTTTTTATTTTTATGAAATCCACTAACTGTAATATATTGTGACCATCCAGGACAATGCATTGGGATTTTAGGCAAATACTGAAACTCTAGGTTTTACTAAGTCACAACATTTGCTGATTTGAAAACTTAGCCACACAAAAAAGGTTGCAACAGTTTTCTTCTGTAAGTGCGTACTTATAGCAACAGGAAAGACACTAAGAACTGAAGACAATTCTCACCCTACTGTATGACCTCTGCCTTGCCCAACCACTATACAACTCTCTCGCCGTGCAATACCACAGTGAGTGTGAGCATATTTATTGTTTTGTCTGGAACTCTTAGGGCTCAGAGGGACTTCTGGAGAACGACAAGTAGCTGGTGCGGGCCCGTGGCCTTGTCACTTCAGGAGAGAGGAAATGGTCATTGTACTACAAATTAGTCCCATACCCCGAGGGGTGATAGGGAATCGTGGAAATCCACTACTGTTCGCAGCTGTCCCGCCCTCTACACTCTCTGACCCAGTGGTTACCAAAGTTGTACAAGCTGTGACCCACCTTTCTGATTCTTTTTGAATTTTCCCGTGACCCTTTGAATATACTAGGATGACTGAATATTTGGTAAAACCTTGCTCTCTAACCTGTCATTTTCATAAGAAGTAGAGGGGTCTTTCAAGAGATAATACAATCACATGAATTGTCTCCCCTCATATCTCCAGGTATTCTGCTCCATCTAGCTTATTAGTAAGTGGATTTATAACTCTTTTTTAAATCACCTTTGCTGTGTTTCAGCCTCCTATGTTATGCAATATGTAACGTTCCTTTAATATTTTTTTTTACATTGAACCTTTTATTTAACTAAGCAAGTCAGTTAAGAACAAATACTTATTTACAATGATGGCCTACACCGGCCAAACCCGGACGACGCTGGGGATTTGTTGCGCCGCTCTATGGGACTCCCAATCACGGGCAGTTGTGATACAGCCTGGATTCGAACCAGGGTGTCTGTAGTGACACCTCAAGCGCTTAGATGCTGTGCCTTAGACTACTGCGCCACTCACGGGCATTTTATATGAGATGCTCTGGTTTTTAGCATTTCATTGAGAAGCTCTACTCCCACTCCCCCACTCCAGCTTCACATACAACACCCACCATTATCTAGGTTAAAAGCTACTGCTGATGCAAGCACAAATAACATTGAACTTAAGAGTGGGAGGAAAGAGAGAGTAATTGGCTCAATAAGGAGAAGTACGAGGAGAGGACAGATGTATTTAGACAATCAATAATCCTGAATAACATTTTTGAAAATTATGACTTAAGAACCAGTGATAATGAGTGAGTGAGTTGCCATGACTTTTGTTTTTTGTAACATTTGGTCTCTATAAAAGTCTCTCCATTCTACAAAATCTACAACATTAGGCCTACTCCGTTGTTTTCCTAGCAAGCAACTGACAATGACCGAATCGTCTGCTAACATTATTAGCTATTTCTCTTGAATCATATTTGCTCCAAGTAACCATCATTACTTGTCAATATAATACCATCTTACCACTTTTAACTGGAAATATACTTGATCATGTAATAACATCCCATGATATTCTCCTCTCTCTCTCTCTCTCTCTCTCACACACACACACAAACACACATACACACACACACACACACACACACACCTACTACTACAGGAGCGTGGATACTGACTGGAGGCCTACGTGAGGGTGTCGGGAGGTGTGTAGGGGAAGCGGTAAGGGACCATGCCACCGCTGCCTCCTCTGTCTCCCTGAACAAGGTGGTGGCTCTGGGCATCGCTCCCTGGGGCCTGGTCCACAACCGCCAGCAGCTGGTCAATCCGCAGGTAATGCACGCACACACGCTATCGTGCCGAACCAAACTGCTAACTCAGATATTTCCTTTTCACATTGTCTTTTTCAGCATAGTTCAAGAAAGAATGGTGGAAATGATGGTAGATATTTTGGCTTGGCTCGGTTTGGCTCAGTTTTATTTATTTCACCTTTATTTAACCAGGTAGGCCAGTACAACTGCGACCTGGCCAAGATAAAGCAAAGCAGTGCGACACAAACAACAACACAGAGTTACACATGGAATAAACAAACGTACAGTCAATAACACAATAGGAAAAAGGTCTATATACAGTGTGTGCAAATGGCATGAGGAGGTAAGGCAATAAATAGGCCATAGTATATAGGCCAAGTAATTACGATTCAGCAAATTAAGACTGGAGTGATAGATGTGCAGATGATGATGTGCAAGTAGAACTACTGGTGTGCAAAAGAGCAAAAAAGTCAATAAAAACAATATGGGGATGTGGTTGGTAGATTGGATGGGCTATTTACAGATGGGCTGTGTACGATCGGTTAGCTGCTCAGATAGCTGATGTTTAAAGTTAGTGAGGGAGATATAAGTCTCCAACTTCAGCGATTTTTTTGCAATTATTTCCAGTCACAGTAGTATGAAAAGCCCCCATGTTCTGACCATGTCTTGTTTCCCCCTCTTTCAGGGTAGCTTTCCTGCTAGGTACTACTTCCAGAACACGTCCCGTGACTCATGTTGCCTGGACAACAACTACCAGGCCTTCCTTCTGGTGGATGATGGGAGTGTAGGCCGCAGAGGGGGCGAGGCAGGCTTCAGGGCCCGGTTGGAGGACTATATTTCCCATCAGCGTACAGGCATCTGGGGTGAGAGACGTTAGATTCAAATACGTCAATTTAGTCTCTGTTCTAATTCAGGCTTGACAAAAGCATGTGCCTCAGGTAAACTATGTGAGAAATAAGGGCACTACTTCCGGTGGAGGGCGTCTTTTTATTTGAATCCATACTAGTACCGTAATTTCCGGACTATAAGCCGCTACTTTTTTCCCACGCTATGAACCTTGCGCTTAATACAATGACGCGGCTAATTTATGGATTTTTCCCGCTTTCACAAATTCATGCCGCCAAAAAACTGAGCACCGTCACATAATGTGAAGTAAATCGAGCGCGCTCAAACTTTCCATCATTCTGATTACGGTAGTCATTTTGTCACCCTCATCATGGCAAAGACACGGAGAAATGCATATGATGCAGCTTTCAATTTGAAGGCGATCGATCTGGCTGTTTGAAAAGTAAATAGAGCTGCTGCACGGGAGCTTGGCCTTAATGAGTCGATTAAAAGACGTTGGAAACAGCAGCGTGAGAAACTGACTTAGTGCAAAAAGACAACAAAAGCTTTCAGAGGAAAGAAAAGCAGATGGCCCGAACTAGAAAATGAGGCTTGGGTGACAAGTGGGGAGAAATCCTTGTCACCCATAAATTGCGAAGAGCGATTTATGGTCAAGTCTGCCAGTGGGTCCTGACAGCGTGGAGCTGCTGCGTATTGAAGAGGGCAGCATAAACTCAGCGGGGAATTTGCCTCCGGATGAAAGTGAGGAGAGCACAATGAAAACGATCCAACATCGGATGAAGCAATTATGAGGCTATTCAACTCCGACACCAAAGGAGATGACAGTGGTTTCAGTGCACAGGAGGAAGATAGTGACCAAGGACTTTCTTGGTAGGCTACTGTTTACTGCTATTTAAAAAAAATAAAATGTTACAAGCCTGTTTCGTTAAAGCCTATTTATTTTTGTTACAAGACGTGTTTCGTTAAAGCCTATTTATTTTTGTTACAAGCCGTGTTTCGTTTAAAGGCTGTGTAAAGTTCATTTGTTTCAATGTACCGGTAGGCACCTGCGGCTTATAGACACGTGCGGCTTATTTATGTACAAAATACATTTTTTTTTTAAATTCAGTGGGTGCGGCTTATTTTCAGGTGCGCTTAATAGTCCAGCAATTACGGTATATGGTTTTAGCTTGTTGTTGCCACCTGACTGCGTGGCTTCAACCTATCCAAAATTCATCCTTTCCTCCCTCCTTGAAGTAATCACTCATCAGCATGACTGGACAATCCTGTTAGATCAGTTATCACCACAAGGAAGGGAGAAAGGAAAGATGCATTTGAAAGTATTCGAACAGGGCCTCCTTTTGTCTCTGTTGCCCTGCTGTCGTGGTTCTGGTTGAACTGGATAGGTTAAAGCTAGGCTGTCATGTGGCAACACCAAGCTATTACCATATTACTTATACTAGTATTGATTTGAATTCTAGAGGATGATTAATCTTGCGTTACCACAGGGGTTCTGGCCCTTCTTTGGACACTGTGTTAACTAACCTCCAGACGAGCGTCAATGCCATACAACACTCCTTCCGTGGCCTCCAACTGCTCTTAAATGCAAGTAAAACTAAATGCATGCTCTTCAACTGATCGCTGCCCGCACCTGCCCGCCCGTCCAGCATCACTACTCTGGAAGGTTCTGACTTAGAATATGTGGACAACTGCAAATACCTAGGTGTCTGGTTAGACTGTAAACTCTCCTTCCAGACTCACATTAAGCATCTCCAATCCAAAATTAAATCTAGAATCGGCTTCCTATTTCGCAACAAAGCATCCTTCACTCCTTCTGACAAACATACCCTCGTAAAACTGACTATCCTACCGATCCTTGACTTCGGCGATGTTATTTACAAAATAGCCTCCAACACTTTACTCAGCAAATTGGATGCAGTCTATCACAGTGCCATCCGTTTTGTCACCAAAGCCCTATATACTACCCACCACTGTGACCTGTATGCTCTCGTTGGCTTGCCCTCGCTTCATAATTGTCGCCAAACCCACTGGCCCCAGGTCATCTATAAGTCTTTGCTAGGTAAAGCCCCGCCTTATCTCAGCTCACTGGCCACCATAGCAGCACCCACCCGTAGCACGCGCTCCAGCAGGTATATTTCAATGAGCTGGAGACTCGTATCTCCCTCACTAGCTTTAAGCACCAGCTGTCAGAGCAGCTCACAGATCATTGCCACCTGTACATAGCCCATCTGTAAAGAGCCCATCCAACTACCTCATCCCCATACTGTTATTTATTTATTTTTGCTCCTTTGCACCCCAGTATCTCTACTTGTACATTCATCTTCTGCACATCTATCACTCCAGTGTTTAATTGCTAAATTGTAATTATTTTACCACTATGGCCTATTTTCTGCCTAACCTCCCTTATCTTACCTCATTTGCACACACTATATATAGACTGTTTCTATTGTGTTATTGACTGTATGTTTGTTCATTCCATGTGTAACTCTGTGTTGTTGTTTGTGTCCCACTGCTTTGCATTATCTTGGCCAGCTCGCAGTTGTAAATGAGAACTTGTTCTCAACTAGCCTACGTGGTTAAATAAAGGTTAAATAAAATAAATAAATAAAAAGTTCCCCCCAAAAATAATGTATTGAAAAAAAAATATATATAGTAACTTAAAAAAATGTAATAATCAATGGCATTATAACCATTCAATGCTGTTATTATAGTCTATGACCTCTGAAGTCACCTAGTTTTGTGCTGAAATGCCTAGAGTAGCTATTGCATTTTCAGGTTGACATCGTGAGAGTGCACTATGCCATCCTGTGGTGATAGTAAAGCACTGCATGCATGATAATACGATTTTACAGCTATGGCATCTGTTGGACCTCAGCCATGGCACAGTCCAGTTCTTCTGCCAAGTGTAGGAGAGCATGCCGGGCTAGCCATTACATGTCACATCATGTCTTTTCAATGAGCTTATCAAAATGTAAATGCAAGCACACAGAGTTGAAAAGGTCATCTTAGACGATTGATTCTTTTGAGTGCAGTGACACACATTGACGAAATGCATTGCGCTAAAAACTTTGGTATTCTTAACATTCTGTTTCTCTTATCTGAGTAGGAACCCTGTAATACACTAGTGCTTTCTTAGTTTACCTGCCGCAAATAGTAATGTATAGCTAACAGAAAATGTTGAGACATTTCAAGCTGTTACTCAGTTGTTTTTGTTGGAAGTTGTAATCAGTTCTGAACATCTGTCTGTCAGGCAGTGGAAGCATTGACATCCCCGTCCTGTGCATGCTGATATCAGGAGAGACAACCATGCTGGAGGTACAAACACATGACTTAATTTCTTATAGTCTGAGTAGTTTTATTTACAAACCCTTTTTGATAATCAATCTATTAGTTGCTCATTGCTATCTGTGTCTATTGCAAGGCTTGTATATCACCCTCCCTTCTCCCTCCGTCCTACCTCCCCTCTTCCCTCTCTCTCCTTCCCAGCGGTTGGATCTCTCTCTGAGGAACTCCATGCCCTGGCTGGTGCTGGCGGGGTCGGGTGGTGTGGCCGACCTCGTCAGCGACGTCCTGGAGAGCCTATCGTCTGCGCCCCCCGTCCTGTCCTCCACTGAGGGGGAGGGGGAGGCGGGACCCAGTGTGGACCTTAAAGACAGAGTGGCCGAGAAGGTTAGGAAGCACTTTCCGTCCGAAACGGAGATGGACAAACTGGTAGAACGGGTAAGAGCAAGGGAGAATGTGGGGCAGTCTTTTGCTGCAAAGGGTCATTTTTCTCAGCTAAGCATTGTATTTCACGGCTTCCTCTCTTCATCTCCTTTCCCTCATTACCACAAACAGGTGAAAGGATTGGATAGGATTTCAACAGAATTATTTCAATTGACATTGAAAAGCCTGACCACAATAAAGAGCCTCTCAAATATTGACCTTGAACAGTGTTTGCCAAACTGGTAATCATACTATTTTCACCTACACCTCAGCATCTCTCCTCTTATCCCATGTTCACAGGTTCTGAGCATCTACCTGAACAGGGATCTGATCACTGTCTACCACGGAGAGCAGGAGGGACCAGATGACTTTGACACGGTCTTGCTCAAAGCCTTGGTTAGAGGTATGATACACCGTATCACCCCTGTTTCGCGAATGCAAGCATTGCATGAGTGGAATAATTTGCCTTCAGCCCATATGTATCCACAGTTCACACCGCTGATCCATACTGTATAAGCTGATGCAGGGCATAATATCAAATCAAATGTTATTTGTCACATGCGCCGAATACAACAGGTGAAATGCTTCCAAGCCCTTAACCAACAATCTGTTTTTAAGAAAAATACAAAAAAAGTAAGAAATAAAAGAAACAAATGATTTAAGTGCAGCAGTAAAGTAACAATAGCGAGGCTATATACAGGGGGTACCGGTACAGAGTCAATGTGCGGGGGCACCGGTTAGTCGAGGTAATTGAGGTAATATGTACATGTAGGTAGAATTATTAAAGTGACCATGCATAGATAATAACAGAGAGTAGCAGCAGCGTAAAAGAGGGGGGTGGGGCAATGCGAATAGTCTGGGTAGCCATTTGATTAGATGTTCAGGAGTCTTATGGCTTGGGGCTAGAAGCTGTTTAGAAGCCTCTTGGACCTAGACTTGGCGCTCCGGTACCGCTTGCCGTGCAGTAGCAGAGAGAACAGTGTATGACTAGGGTGACTGGAGTCTTTGACAATTTTTAGAGCCTTCCTCTGACACCGCCTGGTATATAGGTCCGGGATGGCAGGAAGCTTGGCCCCGGTGATGTACTGGGCCGTACGCACTACCCTCTGTAGTGCCTTGCGGCCGCAAGCCAAGCAGTTGCCATACCAGGCAGTGATGCATCCCATCAGGATGCTCTTGATGGTGCAGCTGTAGAATATTTTGAGGATCTGAGGACCCATGCCAAATCTTTTCAGTATCCTGAGGGGGAATAGGTGTTGCCGTGCCCTCTTCACGACTGTCTTGGTGTGCTTGGACCATGTTCGTTTGTTGGTAATGTGGACGCCAAGGAACTTGAAGCTCTCAACCCGCTCTACTACAGCCCGTCGATGAGAATGGGGGCGTCCTCCTTTTCCTGTAGTCCACAATCATTCATCTCCTTTGTCTTGATCACGTTGAGGGAGAGGTTGTTGTCATTGCACCACATGGTCAGGTCTCTGACCTGCTCACTATAGGCTGTCTCGACGTTGTCAGTGATCAGGCATACCACTGTTGTGTCATCGGCAAACTTAATGATGGTGTTGGAGTCGTGCCTGGCCGTGCAGTTATGAGTGAACAGGGTGTACAGAAGGGGACTGAGCACGCACCCCTGAGGGGCCCCCGTGTTGAGGATCACCGTGGCAGATGTGTTGTTACATACCCTTACCACCTGGGGGCGGCCTGTTAGGAAGTCCAGGATCCAGTTGCAGAGGGAGGTGTTTAGTCCCAGGGTCCGTAGCTTAGTGATGAGCTTTGAGGGCACTATGGTGTTGGAATGCTGAGCTGTAGTCAATGAATAATATTCTCACATAGGTGTTCCTTTTGTCCAGGTGTGAAAAGGCAGTGTGGAGTGCAATCGAGATTGCATCATCTGTTGGGGCGGTATGCAAATTTGAGTGCGTCTAGGGTTTCTGTGATAATGGTGTTGTGAGCCATGACCAGCCTTTCAATGCACTTCATGGCTACAGACGTGAGTGCTACGGGTTGGTAGTCATTTAGACAGGTTACCTTAGTGTTCTTGGGCACAAGGACTAAGGTGGTCTGCTTGAAACATGTTGGTTTTACAGACTTGGACAGGGAGAGGTTGAAAATATCAGTGAAGACACTTTCCAGTAAGTCAGCGCATGGTCGGAGTACATGTCCTGGTAATCCGTCTGGCCGTGAGGCCTTGTGAATGTTGACCTTTGTAACGGTCTTACTCAAATCGGCTGTGGAGAGATCGTGATCACACAGTTGTCCGGAACCAGTCCTCTATTTGTATATATTTTTTTTTCTTTCAAACATTTTATTTAGCCTTTTCCATAAAGACACAACCAACAACAACACAAAGCAATGAACTTGTACAAAATACATAAAAACAAAAAGACGGAGACAAATGCACAGTCCCCTCCCCGATTTCATTACAGGAGACAAAAAAATGAACAAAAAAAACAGCGATGTCCATGTCTTCCAAGAGTAAAACAAGCTAGAATAGGCGAATGAGAAAATAATGTCTCTGCATTTTATAGTTATCTTTTTGACAATTGTTCTTCCATGGTAAAGATGTATATCCCTTTCCCACCCAAACAAATGATTAGAAGTATTGAACTCCAATGGTACAAACAGCCAACACCCAGATGCTTGGTGGGTTATGGGTTGTCAATACCTTCAATAATAATATATTTGCACACTCATCTCCTATAAACCAAACTACAGGGCTCCAGATACAGTGCCTTTTGAAAGTACTCAGACCCCTTGACTTTTTCCCAAAACTTTTACGTTACACCCTTATTCTAAAATCGCTTAAATAAATACAAATCCTCAGCGATCTACACACAATACCCCATAATGACGAAGCGAAAACAGGTTTTCAATGTTTTTTGCAAATGTATAATTTATATTTTATTTTCACAAGTATTCAGAACCTTTGCTATGAGACTCAAAATTAAAGCTCAGGTGCATCCTGCTTCCATTGATCATCCTTGAGATGTTTCTACAACTTGATTGGAGTCCACCTGTGCTAAATTCAATTGATTGGACATGATTTGGAAAGTATCACACATGTCTATATAAGGTCCCACAGTTGACAGTGCATGTCAGAGCAACAACCAAGCCATGAGGTCGAAGGAATTGCCCGTTGAGCTCCGAGACAGGATTGTTTTGAGGCACAGATCTGGGGGAAAAAAATATCTGCAGCATTGAAGGTCCCCAAGAAGACAGTGGCCTCCATCATTCTTAAATGGAAGAAGTTTATAACCACCAAGACTCTTCCGAGAGCTGACTGCCCGGGAGAGAACGGCCTTGGTCAGGGAGGTGACCAAGAACCCGATGGTCACTCTGACAGAGCTCTAGAGTTCTCCTCCGGGGATGGGCGAAACTTCCAGAAGGACAACCAAATCTGCAGCACTCACCAATCAGGCCTTTATGGTAGAGTGGCCAGACGGAAGCCACTCCTCAGTAAAAGGCACACGACAGCCCGCTTGGAGTTTGCCAAAAGGCACCTAAAGACTCTCAGACCATGAGAAACAAGATGCTCTGGTCTGATGAAATCAGGATGGAAGTCTTTGGCCTGAATGCCAAGCATCACATCTGGATTAAATCTGTCACCATCACTACGGTGAAGCATGGTGGTGGCAGCATCATGCTGTTGGGATGTTTTTCAGTGGCTGGGACTGGGAGACTAGTCAGGATCGAGGGAAAGATGAATGGAGCAAAGTACACTTGTCCTCTGAACTTATCCTCTGCAGCAGAGGTAACTCTGGGTCTTCCTTTCCTGTGGCGGTCCTCATGAGAGCCAGTTTCATCATAGCGGTTGATGGTTTTTGCAACTGCACTTGAAGAAACTTTCAAAGTACTTGAAATTTCTGCATTGACTGACCTTCCTGTCTTAAAGTAATGATTGACTGTCGTTTTTATTTATTTGAACTGTTCTTGCCATAATATGGACTTTGGACCTTATTTGGTAAAATACCATCTTCTGTATACCACCCCTACCTTGTCACAACACAACTGAATGGCTCAATTAAGAAGGAAAGAAATTCCACTATATAACTTATAACAAGGCACACCTGTTAATTGAAATGCATTCCAGGTGACTACCTTATGAAGCAGGTTGAGAGAATGCCTAGAGTCTGCAAACTGTCATCAAGGCAAAGGGTGGCTACTTTGAAGAATCTCAAATATAAAATATATTATTATATTTATTTAACATGATTCTATATGTGCTATTTCATAGTTTTGATGTCTTCACTATTATTCTACAATGTAGAAAATAGTACAAATAAAGAAAAACCCTTGAATGAGTAGGTGTGTCCAAACTTTTGACTGGTACTGTATGTGTACAGTATCCTCAAGTCAAGACGTGTGTGTGTGTTTGTTTGTGTGTGTCTCTCTGTCTCTCTGTGTCTATGCGTGTCTCTTTGCACGTGTGTGTGTGTCAGCGAGTAAGCAGCGTGTGTCAAGTGAAGCCAGCCCCTACACTGAGGAGCTGAAGCTGGCGGTTACCTGGAACAGAGTGGACATCGCCAAGAGTGAGCTCTTCAATGGAGACATCCACTGGAGGGTGAGACTCATGTGCCCAATCAACCCCTAGACCCTAGGCCAGGATTCCCCAACTGGCGGCACGCGGTCCGAGTTCTTGGGGGGACATAATAGACTCAAAACACCAGGAAATCAGCTCCAAGTGATATTAATTTAAGAAATGTGTTCCCAAGTATTCCCACGCATAATAGAGAGAAACGTGATTGTATACAAATGTAAGCAAAGTTTGATATTATGTGTTAGTCAAACATTATATCTGTTTGGGCTTCTTGTGGTCAATTTGCCATCTACAAATGATTTGTAATTATATTCTGGCCCCCTGACCATCTGCTCAAGAAAAACATTCTTGAATGGCTGAATCTAGTTGTTGATCCCTGGTTTAGGCCCTAAATTCCACCAAGCCTATCAGAAGGCAGGTAGACTTTTTACAATATTGGGTACACATCTCTTCAAATGCTTAAGGTCTAGGAGGATCGGGAAATGGAGGGGATCAAATTGGGACAGGGTTTCTCAATACTTTCACTTTTTTTAAATTATTTTCTCCACAGAGAACTTAGTAGTAAATCATTTCTCTCTTCCAGCCACACAGCCACGAGAGATTAACAACTATAAAATAGATGTGTGAATGCTGAACTTCTGTGCGTGAGCACTGTTTTCACAAGTGGCGTGAGTGGATCGCCGAGAGAAATAATACACTACTTTAGCCACAAAGGCTTTGGGAGACCCAGCCTGTTCCATCTATACAGCAGCTGTCAAAGACCTGTTCCATCAGATTCAGATTCAAGTTTATGTGCCATTTCATTGTAGGTTTGGACATACACTGAGTATACAAAACATTAAGAACACCTACTCTTTCCAATCAAGGTGAAAGCTATGATCCCTTATTGTCACTTGTTAAATCCACTTCAGTTAGTGTAGATGAAGGGAAGACAATTGAGACATGGATTGTGTATGTTTGCCATTCCGAGGATGAATTGTCAAGAGAAAATATTTAAGTGTCTTTGAACAGGGTTTGATAGTAGGTGCCAGGCACATCGGTTTTTGTCAAGAACTGCAACGCTGCTGGGTTTCTCATGCTTAACAGTTTCCTGTGTGTATCAAGAATGGTCCACCACCCAAAGGATATCCAGCCAACTTGACACAACTGTGGGAAGCATTGGAGTCAACATAGGCCAGCATCCCTGTGGAACTCTTTCGACATCTTGTAGAGTACATGCCGGATTAATTGAGGCTGTTCTAGGTGAGGGGGGAGGGGAGGTGAGGGGGGGGGGGGGGGGGCAGTGTAGAGGTCATGATCATCTCATGCACAGTAAGGTAGCTCCCATGACACTGTATTGGTATACTGCAGTGCTCATTACTCAACATAGGAGAGTGTTTATATTTTTTCCCATTTCACACATGTACAAGCGTGTATTGAAAATAGTTTTTTTTGCATATCCCAAATCCCCCTGAGACACTCTCGGAAAGTGGGGTCACAGCCAGGGCCTGCCGTTATCAACGGCAACCCTGGAGCAAACAGGGTTAAGGGCCTTGCTCAAGGGTACATCAACAGATTCTTTACCTTGGTGATTCAAACTAGCAACTTTTCGATTACTGGCCCAATGCTCTAACCACTAGGCTACCTGCCGCCCATTGGTATCACGTGGAAGAAAACAAAATATTTTCACAATAAGAAACACACATTTTTGTTCTGTTACCTCTCACCTTTGACCTCTCAACCTCCCTAACCCCCCTTGCAGTACCAGGACTTGGAGGACTCCATGACGGACGCGTTGGTCAACGACAAGCCACAATTCGTGCGCCTCTTCACCGAGAACGGACTCAACATCCTGGACTACCTGACCTATGGGCGGCTGGAGAGCCTCTACCGTTCGGTGGCCGACAGCTCTCTAGCCTACGTCCTGCTGCAGCGCCGCCTAGGGGAGCGCCAGGGTATGACAAGCTCGCAGGCCATGCTGCTGGATGTCTCTCCTGCCAAAGGATCTGGTGGGTCGCCAGGGGGGCGGCGGCCTGCGAATAAGTTCAGTTTATTTGAAGTAAGAGATGTGTTTTTTAGTACATTTTTATTCAATGTACTCATTTCAAGTACACCACATATACAGTGCATTCAGAAAGTTTTCAGACCCCTTGACTTTTTACACATTTTGTTACAGCCTTATTCTAAAATGGATTCAATTGTTTTTTTCTCCCTCATCAATCTACACACAATACCCCATAATGAAAAAACAGATTAAGACATTTTGCAAGTATTAATTACAAAAAACAATCAAATTGACAAGTATTCAGTCCCTTTAGTCAGTACTTTGCTGAAGCACCTTTAGCAGCGATTACAGCCTCGATTCTTCTTGGGTATGTTGCTACAAGCTTGACACACCTGTATTTGGGGAGTTTCTCCCGTTCTTCTCTGCAGATCCTCTCAAGCCCTGTTAGGTTGGATGGGGAGCGTCGCTGCACAGCTATTTTCAGGTCTCTAGAGATGTTGGATCGGGTTCAAGTCCGGGCTCTGGCTGTGCTCCTCAAGTACATTCAGAGACTTGTCCCGAAGCCACTCCTGCATTGTGTTGGCTGTGTGCTTAGAGTCGTTGTCCTGTTGGAAGGTGAACCTTCGCCCCAGTCTGAGGTCCTGAGTGCTCTGGAGCAGGTTTTCATCAAGGATCTCTCTGTACTTTGCTCCATTAATCTTTTCCTCAATCCTGCCTTGTCTCCCAGTCCCTGCCGCTGAAAAACATTCCCACAGCATGATGATGCCACCACCATGCTTCACCGGTAGGGATGGTGCCAGGTTTTCTCCAGATGTGACGCTTGGCATTCATGCCAAAGAGTTCCATCTTGGTTTCATCAGACCAGAGAATCTTGTTTCTCATATTCTGTTAGTTTTTAGGTGCCTTTTGGCAAACTCCAAGCAGGCTGTCATGTGTCTTTTTTTGAGGAGTGGCTTCTATCTGGCCACTCTTCCATAAAGGCCTGATTGGTTGAGTGCTGCAGAGATGGTTGTCCTTCTGGACATTTTTCCCATCTCCGCAGAGGACCTCTGTAGCTTTGTCAGGGTGACCATCAGGTTGTTGGTTACCTCCCTAACCAAGGGCCTTCTCCCACAGTTTTCTCAGTTTGGCTGGGCGGCCAACTCTAGGAAAAGTCTTGGTGGTTCCAAACTTCTTTCATTTAAGAATGATGTAGGCCACTGTGTTCTTGGGGACCTTCAATGCTGCAGACATTTTTTGGTACCCTTCCCCAGATCTGTGCCTCGACACAATCCTCTCTCAGAGCTCTATGGACAATTCCTTCAACCTCATGGCTTGTTTTTTTCTCTAACATGCACTGTCAACTGTAGGACCTTATATAGACAGGAGTGTGCCCTTCCAAATCATGTCCAATCAATTTCATTTACCACAGGTGGACTCCAATCAAGTTGTAGAAACATCTCAACGATCAATGGAAACAGGATGCACATGAGTTCAATTTTGAGTCTCATAGCAAAGGGTCTGAATACTTAAATAAGGTATTTCTGTTATTTTATTTCATGAATTTGCAGAAAATGAATTTTGAGTCTCATAGCAAAGGGTCTGAATACTTAAATAAGGTATTTCTGTTATTTTATTTCATGAATTTGCAGAAAATGTCTAAAAACCTGGTTTCACTTTGTCATTATGGGGTATTGCGTGCAGATTGATGAGGAAAACATTTTTATTTAATCAATTTTAGATTAAAAAAGTTATTCCCAAATGCTCTGTTTACAAAAGTATGTGGACACCCCTTCAAATTAGTGGATTCGGCTGTTTCAGCCACACCTGTTGCTGACAGGTGTATAAAATTGAGCATACAGGCATGAAATCTCCATAGACAAATATTGGCAGTAGAATGGCCTTACTGAAAAGCTCAGTGACTTTCAAGTCATATTGTCACATTTCTGCCCTACTAGAGCTGCCCCGGTCAACTGTAAGTGCTATTATTGTAAAGTGGAAACGTCTAGGAGCAACAACACCTCAGCCACGAAGTGGAAGGCTACACAAGCTCACAGAATGGGACCGCCGAGTGCTGAAGCATGCTGCACTTAAAAATTGTCTGTCCTCTGTTGCAACACTCACTACCAAGTTCCAAACTCACCGGGAGCTTAATGAAATGGGTTTCCATGGCCGAGCAGCGGCACTTATGCCTAAGATCACCATGTGCAATGCCAAGCGTCCACTGGAGTGATGTAAAGCTCGCCTCCATTGGTCTCTGGAGCAGTGGAAACGCGTGCTCTGGAGTGATGAATCACGCTTCACCATCTGGCAGTCTGACAGACAAATCTGGTTTTGGCGTACGCCAGGAGAACACTACCTGCCCCAATGCATAGTGCCAAATGTAAAGTTTGGTGGAGGAAGAATAATGGTCTGGGGCTGTTTTTCATGGTTTGGGCTAGGCCCCTTAGTTCCAGTGAAGGGAAATCTTAACCCTACAGCATACATTGACATTCTAGACGATTCTGTGCCTCCAACTTTGTGGCAACAGTTTGGAGAAGGCCCTTTCCTGTTTCAGCATGACAATGCCCTTGTGCACAAAGCTAGGTCCATACAGAAATGGTTTGTCGAGATCGGTGTGGAAGAACTTGACTGGCCTGCACAGAGCCCTGACCTCAACCCCATCAAACACATTTGGTATGAATTGGAACGCTGACTGTGAGCCAGGGCTAATCGCCCAACATCAGTACACCGACCTCACTAATGCTCTTGGCTGAATGGAAACCAGTCCCTGCATCAATATTCCAACATCTAGTGGAAAGCCTTCCCAGAAGAGTGGAGGCTTTTATAGAAGCAAAGGTGGGGGGGGCAACTCCATATTAATGCCAATGATTTTGGAATGAGATGTTCGACGAGCAGGTGTCCACATACTTTTGGTCATGTAGTGTACTTTGGTTGTGTTTGCACTTTTGGGTTCCATTGCACCAGGCAAGCTCAATCAGGTGAATTAACATGAATTCTATTTGAATCTAGTTCTGGAGGGTTAATTATTTCTGTTAGATCTGGAAATGTTTAGTTGTGGATTATGGCTGTATGAAAACAACACCTGCTGTTATTTGAAATGGACATTACAAAACATCCCTATGCTTTTCATATGGGTTATCAATCATTCCTCATTCTCCTTTTCTTGTCATATTATCTTCCCCCTCTATCTTCTCCACCACCCTGTCCTCTCTCCCTTTCTTCTCAGGTGTCGAGAGTCCTGGAGGACTTGATGGGGGATGTGTGTCAGCCATTTTACCACTCACCACTGGGACTGGAGAACATCTCCTCCCAGAGAAAGGCTCTCAAGGTACTCTCAATCACATAGATTTTCCTATCTCCTTCTTTCCTTTTGCATAGTTTATTTTTCTTCATTTCCCTCCATTTTCTCCTTGTATTCACTTTTTGTGGGCTTTGTACTTTGATACGTGTAATATAAATTGCATATTTGGTCTGAGATACTTAATTTCGTTATTGGAACTCCCCCCAATCATCTCTCTCTCTCTCTTCCCCTCTCGCCGTCCCCCTTCACCTTTTCTCTCAGCGTGTGAGTAAGTTGTTGCGGGGCGACTGTGTGTACCAGGACAAGCGTTGTCTCTTTCCCTGGGCTAGTCTCTTCGTCTGGGCTGTGCTGCAGAACCGCAACGACATGGCCGTCTTCTTCTGGGAGATGGCAGGCGAGTCGGTCCTCAGTGCTCTGAGCGGCTGTAAGATCCTACGGGAGCTGTCCAAGCTGGAGAGCGAGACGGAGACCAAGCTGGCCATGAAGGAGCTAGCGCAGAGGTTCGAGAACCTGGCTCACGGTGAGACGAGAGGATACCTTTTCGTTTAATAGAAACATGAAAAGTGATAACGGAGAGGGTGTTATGTCATTTCGTCCATAATATTGTGAAGGTTGAAAAGCGGAAAACAGTGCAGAGCCTGGTGTAGTGGTAACACTCCTCGCTCTCATCTCACATGCGACTCCCCGCCGGAGACCAGGGGCTCTATTTTAACAACTCTAACGCAATGGTAAATCTAAGCACTGTTGGTAGCGCTATGCTGTAGGTTCAGGGCTGTGCCAGAAATATTGTTGCTATTTTCACAATCATAATTCTGGACGCAGTTACTGAAGGTGGCGCAAAAGGGCTGGGTTTTGATGAATAAACCATTTGTGGGTGTGTCGTGGCTTGGACCCTCACTGGCCAATCAGAACCTGCTCCATGGTTAAATAATGTGGTTACTTGAAGTTTGTATTTACGGTCTTTCATGTATTGCGTTGTCATCAACTCCAATTCGAATGTTAGTCTGTTATAACCTAGTTTGTTAAATAGCCTGCCCCATATTTACAAAATATATTGAACATGTTTGCAGTCCATGTTGTAATGGCATTGCTTCAATTTGGAAATACATTGTTAAACATATGCTATAGCATTCGCACTGATATATGGGCTAGGCCTACTGTAAATTTCAGTCTGTGGACATGCCAAACGTAGTCAATGAGCAAGGTTAAATTCACTCGGCTATTGATAAGGCCTAAAAAGACAATGTATAATTCGAATCAAATTCGAATAAAAACAAAACAAAAACTTGTTTTTAAATAGGCTAAATACAGTTACAGACACCATAAATGTTCGCTGTGGGCGTATAATTCAAACAAGGCAACTTAGACTATGGAGGGTTTTACGTACATCCTAACATTTCACAGGAGCTGGATAAAGATCCAATATAAAGAGAAAGGGGGAATGTCTACTCACCATAATTGTTCCCTATGGGCATATAATTCAGACAAGGCAACTTGCTCCCAAATATAATGTTTTATAAACATTGGAACAATCTTACAGATCGCAAACACACTTCTCCAAAAGTTGCATCGAATGCTTGCCACCGACGTTCTCACCATAAAACCAGGACGGTAAATCATGTTCGGTTTTAATAACATTTTAAAACAACAAATGTCAAATGTAATGATATCATAAAATTGCTGTTGAACCAGCCTTCGTTATACTAGGCCTAAGGTAAAGATAGCCTACAGAGGGCTTGGATTTTGAACTAATGAAATGGAAAACAAACAATTGTTACAAGAAAATAACTTCTAAAGACAAGGTTCACCGATATTCACAGAGGTTCTCATCTCTTGTTTCATGATGGGATTGGACACATGTAGCCCATATCATGGAGGGGATTTTACACACGTCCAAAACTGGATCTGCATCACTAAAATAATGTAGGCCTTTAAATCCGTCTCTGTAGATGTATTCAGTAAGTGTTACCAGAGCAGTGAGAGTCGCTCCTTCACCCTGCTGATCAGGAAGTCTCCCGTATGGGGAGGGACCACCTGTCTAAAGATGGGCATGGCCGCTGACGCCCGCCTCTTCTTCAGCCACGATGGAGTACAGGTCTGTCTGTCTGTCTGGCTGGCTGGCTGGCTTGTCTGTATTGTCTGTCTGTCTACTTGGCTGGGCTATTCTGCCTTCTAATTAAACAAAACATTTCAACCTGCGCATTCTTTTCATCGTCTGTAATCATATCTCACTGCGTCTTGGATGCTCCAGTGCATAGAATGTAACCATGTACATTTGAAGTTGTATACAGGAGCATAACGTGACATCATAGGCTACAATAGATTGAATAAATTGCAAAACTCGACATCTCTATGTGCCTCCCCTCCAGTCTCTCCTGTCTCAGATCTGGTGGGGGGATATGAAGAGGAGCACGGAGGTGTGGAAACTCCTCCTCACCTTCTTCTGTCCCGTTCTGATGTACACCCAGCTCATCTCCTTCAGGTACCTTTAGTACCTCCTCCACATCCACCTCTGTCTGGGAGTGTCTGTTTTTCTGACCCAGATTACGCCTAGTCCTTGATTAAAAGTGAATATCAATTTGTGTTTGGAAAACTCTTTCTTTATGTGTGCTTTTCTTTCTGCTTCTCCCTCTTATCACTAGCAATGTGTGGGATTAAGTCGCTGATTACGTAAATCTGCATTGATGTCAATGGTTAGGATTTGGCCCTCAGTACCTTAGTTTCAAAGTTATTTATACTTTAAACTCTGTCTTTCACAGGGAATTGGAGGAGCCGGGGAAGCCTGATGAGGTTGCACAGGGTAGAGACAGTGACAGCCTTTATGGAGAAACAATTTTCTCCTTCTCTGACATCAAGCACATGTAACTTTCCCTCTAAAAACACAATTACATTGTAGTGTGTGTGTGTTAAATTGTGTACATACTGTTTGTCTCACCACATTTGCTTTCTTGTCTGTGTTGTGTGCACCTGTTATGTGTTTGCATGTAAATATACCTACTATAACATTTGTTAATATGCAAGTATGCAGTGTTTTCCACTAGTGCCGGTTGTCGGCTATACAGCTGATTACAGACTCATTTTCAGCCGGCTACTTTTTCCACTTAAATCAATTAAGCTACTTTTCAATTCACTAGTCAGAAAAAGCTCTGTGGAGCCCTCGCCCGCTAGAATGAACGATATGCGTCTAATAACTCCCGAGTGGCGCAGCAGTCTAAGGCACTGCATCTTAGTGCAAGAGGTGTCACTACAGTCCCTGGTTCGAATCCAGGCTGTATCACATCTGGCCGTGATTGGGAGTCCCATAGGACGGTGCCAAATTGGCCCAGCGTCATCCGGGTTTGGGCGGGGTAGGCCGTCATTGTAAATAAGAATTTGTTCTTAACTGACTTGCCTAGTTAAATAAAACAAATATTTAAAAATGCGATCTATTGATAGGACAGTCAGTCACAAAGTGAGCGATTACAGGGAAACACTACTGGTTTGACAGGCTGCTCTCACTGGGCACACACTGGTTTAATCAACTTTGTTCCTACGTAATTTCAAGGAAATTACGTTGAACCAACATGGAATAGACGTTGAATTGACGTCTGTGCCCAGTATGCTGTCTGTCCCGCCTCCCGGTACCTGGTAACCTGTTGCGTGTGCTGTGGTTGCAGGCAAAATTCTTTACATGGAGGGAGAGAGCATGAATTTGCACGTCCCATATAATTTGAGTGAATTTGTATGTCCCATATAATGTGGTAACGATGAGTCGAAATCCACTTAGGCTATTGTTTTCTGGCACATTCATTTATTTTGTTTTGCGTGCAGTGTCTGCCATCAATGATGGCACACTGGCCCGGGGCCAGTAAAAACATGCTGGGCCTGTGAATCTTGTCAGCAACTGGCCCGACATGCTATTTGTATTTGAGCAATATGATTGGCCGTTCATTCAAGCACCACCACGCTCGCGCGAGTCACATACCTGTCCAACCTATAGGCCTTGCATGATCCCAATACATTTAAGAACTACACCATGTCTGGGACAGTAGAAATTCTGTTTGGGCCAGTAGATTTTGGCCTACTGGGCCGACCGGGCCATTGATAAAAAGTTAACATTGGACCCTGGCGTGTTTCATATGCAGCCATGGAGGGGTGGCACATATGCTCTTTACTCTGCTTTGATTGACGAACAGCAAGCTTGACTAATTTCTTCTAAAAGTTGTCGAAATCGACTGAATAAAGTCGATCTCATCCTTGCCATTCATAAATCATACAACGCAGTTTTTATCCATGGTATCGCATCAGGACAAGTGAACTAAAGATGTAGTTTGTATTTTTGATATAGTGTCTACACCCCTTTAACTTTTTTTCACATTTTGCTGCCTTAAAATTCAATCTAAAATATATATATTTTTCTCTACAAATCTACACAACCTGAAAGAAAGTTATAGAACCCCGCCCCCCTGAAATATCATAATGGGATAATTCCCCACTCCTCTGAGTTAATACTTGGTGAAAGCACCTTTGGCATCCAGTACAGCTGTGAATAATTTTCGTTAAGATTCTACCAACTTTACACAAGTCTTAGGGTAATATATATCCAACGGTTTTGTCCAAAAATTGCTCAGCCTCAGTAAATTTGTTTGGAGATCAAATCAAACATGATTTCTTTGTCACATGCGCCAAACACAACATGTGTAGACTGAGACTACACCACTCAGGAACACTCAACACCTCTTGGAAAGCCAATCTGGTGTGCATTTTACGTAACAACTTGTGTAATTGTCCCGAGGAAAAATAAAACCCTTCTGAGAGTTAGGTTTTCAGAACATTGAGGTGGGTTTTCCTCTAACATTTTACCTGGGCTTTGCTCCTTTCATATTTATTTTTATCCTGACAAACTCCCCAGTCCCTGTCGGTGACAAGCATGCTCAATAACATGATGCTGCCACCACAGCTGTTATTGGCAGTGTATTGTTCATTTTTTTAAATCCAAAACTAACAATACACTGTACTAATATCGTTTCATTAATTTAAAGATAGTACCACAACAAATTCAATAAAGTATTCAATATTTTCGCTGTGGGTTTCGGATGGAATCAAGGCATTAGAATGTACCGAAGGAGAGCAAAATACAGCTTGTTCTGCAAAAAATCAAATGGGCACATTTTTCTATTTGGCTGGCTACTCCATGTGCTTGTGGAAAACACTGAGTATGTGAATGGACGTCAATGTAATGCCTCATTGCAATTTCATATTTTTACTTCAGTGAACATCATACACAGGGTCCTAATAGTCCCAGATATCCTCTGAAAGGTGAGTAAACTATTACATTCCCTCATATCTCCATTCCCCTATTTTCTCCAATGTCCCTCACTTCTTTTTAGTTGAAGATAGAGCTCCATACACTGCAAATCTACCAAGCCATACACACCCATCAAGTCATAGGTTCTTAATTGCTACATTTCATCAGCATACTTCAGTTCGGAATGCGGTCTAGCTGGTTTCAACATTCTGCATCACGCTATTATCGATTTTGGTGCTTCATGAATGTTTCAAGTTTATCTAATGTTCTAGTATTAAAGAGTCTGTTATATGCCTGAAACAGGTCTATTGGTTTTGTAATGGTACAGTAGTACTCGATATAAATGTATGTGTACATTATTACTTTATGTAAATTAGTGTGCAGTAGTTCGTATTTCTATGTACATCTTTCTCTGTTTCTTCAGGCAGGCCCAATACCCCACCTAAACGGCCTTTTGTGCTATCCCGATGGCGGCAGTTTTGGTTCGCACCCGTCACTTCCTTTTTAGGCAACGTTCTGATGTACTTCCTGTTTCTTCTGCTGTTTGCCTACGTGCTATTGGTGGACTTTAAGCCGCCACCCCCGCGAGGCCCCGCTTTCGCCGAGTGTGTGTTGTACTTCTGGGTGTTCACCATCGTCTGTGAGGAGATCCGAGAGGTGGGAAGAGAAAGTTGACTGAAGGAAGTGTTTCTCAATCCTGGTCTTGGAGACCCAAAGGGGTGCACAATTTTGATTTCGCCCTTGCAGCACTATCACACTTGTTTCAACTAATCAACTCATCATCAAGCCTTTAGTTGAATCAGGTGTCTTAGTGCTAGGGCAAAAACTAAAATGTGCACCCCTTTCGGTCTCCAGGACCAGGATATACTGCATTCTTATTGCCCCTGCATAAGAAAATAGCCTGCAGTTGGCGCCAAAGGCAAAAACCCTAACCCTAACTGATATACTGGTGTAGTGTAATGTGTACAGGGTCTACATATGTAATGTTTATACATTATTAACTCTTTATGGCACTTTTAATGCTTGTAAGACTTCATTTAGCTAACTAGCTATATCGATTAGAAATTAGCTATCTAAAGCTGAAGAACATACGCACATCCAGGTACTTTCAGCAGGTGCTGGAGTTCTAGGCAAACGCCGTACACTGCTGCTCATGCTCCCAGGTGAAATGTATTAACAACGTTTCGACCCTTGGGTCTTCATCAGGCATCCATATCCCAGGTGGGGGTGGAAGGTCCTATATATAGGGGCAGTGACATCACCTCCTGAAACAGGAGGTAAAAAAAAAAAGAATAACATAGTTTCACTTGCTCACTGATCCGTGTCTTAAGGCTTCTACGGGTTTTACCTTTGTAAGACAGACCACAAGGGCATTTCAACATGTAAATAACATTGGGGAACATGCAGGTAATCAGGCCCTTGATCTTAAATCTTTGTCCTGTGTGTGTGTGCCTTGAGCACATTGGCCACATTTGTAATTAGCCTCCGGAACCTTGTCCAAAAAAGTTTCCCTTTTCTCTGGTGGGTAATCAGATTTAACCACAATATCTCTCACGTTTGGGGGTCTTTTAAAAACCATACATGGAGGATATTTAGAAATGGGTTTCAATTGTGGGTCAGTATCAATTATGTTCCAGTGCTTCCTGATAATGTCCTTAAATGCCTTCCCCAATGGTGAGTATTGGGTAAAGCATGATGGGACATGTTCTGCTTTTTCTTAGATTTTTGGTTGAAGGCTTTCCAACTGTGTTAAACCTTCAAAACGATCATTGGCGTGTTTTCCACAATTGTCTTTGTACCCCCTTTCCTTAAATCTTTGTGTGATGTCCGTGGTCTGCTTATGATAAGAAGCATCAGAGCTGCATGTTCTTCTGATACGACTGAATTTACTTATAGGGAGACTTTTAATAAGTGGACGTGGATGAAAGCTGTTACCTCTAAGGAGGCTATTTCTGTCCGTAGGTTTCCTATAGAGATCTGTAGAGAGGGAGGGTTTGTCCTTAACAACCATCACATCAAGAAAACTGATTTGTGATAGGTCATAGTTAATGATGAAGTGAGGGTGTTCATTCTTAGAGTATAGGTAAGAATGGAAATCCAAAAGTTCTTCCTGGGTGCCTGTATAGATCACGAAAATGTCATCCAAATATCTCAGAATGAGGAGAATATTGGAGAGAAAAGGGTTAAGGTGATTCGGCACCACCTGTTTTTCATACATTCCTAGATATAGATTAGCATAATTAGGAGCCATAGTGCTGCTCCCCATCGCTGTCCCTTTTGCCTGGAGGAAAAAGTCTCCTCTGAAGAGAAAATAGTTGGAGGTTAGTGCCAGTTCAGCCAAGTCCACAGTACAATTGGTGCTGGGTAGAGCATTAGGGGGACGTTCGTTGAGGTAGAACTTGAGGGCCTCTAGGCCGCCCTGATGGGGGATGTTATTATATAGACTGGTAACATCATAATATATGGTCCACAGATGGTATATGGTCCACAGATTAAAAAAAAAAAAAATCTAAAATCAATTGAGTCTCTAGTATACGTGAGGAGGAGATCACCCAGGGTTTCACAAAATGGTCTACAAAGGTAGAGATATTCTCTGTCAGAGATTTATTACAAGTCACAATGGGTCTGCCTGGTATAGGTGGTGTCATGCGCTTGTGAATTTTGGGTAAAGTGAATATGACAGGTGTGGTTGGGCAGTCAACTTTCATAAACTCAAATTTGGTCTTTGTAATTTCTCCTTCATTCAAACATTTTGACAATTTATCATGGATCCGAGACTAGTAGGGCCCTTTGGGAGTCTTTTGTAAAATTCATTATCACTAAGTTGTCTCAGAATTTCCTTTTCGTTGTTTGCTGCATTTAGTATCACAATTTGCACCTCCTTTGTCGGCAGGTTTTATAATGATACTGGAGTCATTTTTCAGTTCCAAAAGAAATTCTTTCTCTGCTTTGGACAAATTGTGGAATACCTTGTATTCTTTTTTTCTTATCCAGGAGATTATGTACATCTTTCTCAACTAGGCGGCAATATGTTTCATGAGAGGGATTTCTTTTAGGTGGTAAAAATGTGCTTTTCCTCTTAAAATATGTATTCTCTCTTGTCTTAACCTCAGGGCGAGAGTCAGGTTCATTGTCTTTCAGGTTATCAATTGGAAAAACATGAGCACTATTTCCCTTACCTAGGGCAGATGAACATGTATCAGACATAGACCTGTTGGACAGGTTTATTACTGTGTCTTGCTCCGTGTGTGGGGCGGGAATTTCGGCTGTTGCCGTCTTCGTACGGAGTCCATTTCTGCATTTCTTGTGGGGACGCAGGGAGGGCGGTGGCCGTGATGATGGCCTATTCGATGACGTCGTCCATCGGGATTCTCCTCTTGACCATAATGAGGAGTTTGACTTGAAACCGTTTTTATAGTTTCAATATGTCTAAATTGTGTTTAAAAAAAAAAAATCCTAATTGAATATTGTATACATATTACTGTAAATATTGATCACATTCCCTGTGTATGATCATATATTTTGATACATTGAATGTTAATATTGTGAAACTATGTTATAATGTTTTGACCTCCTTTTTCAGGAGGTGATGTCACTGAGTACTGCCCCTATATATAGGACCTTCCACCCCCACCTGTGTAGGGTGCCGTCTTTCGGATGGGACGTTAAACGGGTGTCCTGACTCTCTGAGGTCATTAAAGATCCCATGGCACTTATCGTAAGAGTAGGGGTGTTAACCCCGGTGTCCTGGCTAAATTCCCAATCTGGCCCTCAAACCATCATGGTCACCTAATAATCCCCAGTTTACAATTGGCTCATTCATCCCCCTCCTCTCCCCTGTAACTATTCCCCAGGTCGTTGCTGCAAATGAGAACGTGTTCTCAGTCAACTTACCTGGTAAAATAACGGTAAAAAAAAAAAAAAAAAAAAAAAATATGGATGCCTGATGAAGCTAAGGGTCGAAACATTGTTAATAAATATCACCTGGGAGCATGCGCAGCAGTGTTTTCCTTTCTGTTTTCCAAGTAGCTATCTACGCTCACCCTGGATGACTGGGACTTACTTACAGTAGCTATATGTTCTGACTGGAGGTAACAGTGTTTGATTGACCCATGTCTTCTCTTATCCCAGACGTTCTTAGTGGGCAGCATGATGTGGCGTCAGAGGTTGAGGAAGTACGTCCAGGACGTTTGGAACAAGTGTGACCTCACCGCCATCATACTCTTCATCATAGGCCTCACCTGCAGGTGGGCAACACGATTTCACAGTAGCGTCTTATGTCATAACTGCATGGTCCAGAGATACAGTTGAATTCGGAAGTTTACATACACTTAGGTTGGAGTCATTAAAACTAGTTTTTCAGCCACTCCACGAATTCCAGTGGGTCAGAAGTTTACATACACAAAGTTGACTGTGCCTTTAAACAGCTTGGAAAATTCCAGAAAATGACGTCATGGCTTTAGAAGCTTCTGATAGGCAAATTGAGTCAATTTGAGGTGTACCCGTGGTTGTATTTCAAGGCCTACCTTCAAACTCAGTGCCTCTTTGCTTGACATCATGGGAAAATCAAAAGAAATCAGCCAGGACCTCAGAAAAAAATTGTAGACCTCCACAAGTCTGGTTCATCCTTGGGAGCAATTTCCAAATGCCTGAAGGTACCACGTTCATCTGTACAAACAATAGTACGCAAGTATAAACACCATGTGACAACGCAGCCGTCATACCACTTAGGAAGGAGGTGGGTTCTCTCTCCTAGAGATGAACGCACTTTGGTGCGTTAAGTGCAAATCAATCCCAGAACAACAGCAAAAAACCTTGTGAAGATGCTGGAGGAAACAGGTACAAAAGTATCTATATCCACAGTAAAACAAGTCCTTTATAGACATAACCTGAAAGACCGCTCAGCAAGGAAGAAGCCACTGCTCCAAAACCGCCATAAAAAATCCAGACTGCGGTTTGCAACTGCACACGGGGACAAAGATCGTACTTTTTGGAGAAATGTCCAGTGGTCTGATGAAACAAAAATAGAACTGTTTGGCCATAATGACCATCGTTATGTTTGGAGGAAAAAGGGGGAGGCTTGCAAGCCGAAGAACACCATCCTAACCGTGAAGCATAGGGGTGGCAGCATCATGTTGTGGGGGTGCTTTACTACAGGAGGGACTGATGCACTTCACAAAATAGATGGCATCATGAGGTAGGAAAATCATGTGTAAAATTGAAGCAACATCTCTAGGCATCAGTCAGGAAGTTTAAGCTTGGTCGCAAATGGGTCTTCCAAATGGGCAGAACTGAAAAAGTGTGTGAGAGCAAGGAGGCCTACAAACCTGACTCAGTTACACATTAGCTCTGTCAGGAGGAATGGGTCAAAATTCACCCAACTTATTGTGGGAAGCTTGTGGAAGGCTACCCAAAACGTTTGACCCAAGTTAAGCAATTTAAAGGCAATGCTATCAAATACGAATTGAGTGTATGTAAACGTCTGACCCA
The DNA here is from genome assembly GCF_029448725.1 of Salvelinus fontinalis. NCBI lineage: Eukaryota > Metazoa > Chordata > Actinopteri > Salmoniformes > Salmonidae > Salvelinus > Salvelinus fontinalis. The sequence goes on along the minus strand of NC_074665.1, from coordinate 39,347,856 downwards.
CTGGGAATGTGATAAAAGAAATAAAAGCTCAAATAAATAATTCTCTACTATTATTTCACATTCTTAAAATAAAGTGGTCATCCTAACTGACCTAAGATAGGGAATATTTACTAGGATTAAATGTCAGGAATTGTGAAACTGAGTTCAAATGTATTTGGCTAAGGTGTATGGAAACTTCTGACTTCAACTGTATAGGCCCTGTTTGAATACTTAAAAAAATACACCCTTCTTTACTTGAGCAAATCGCTGATCTCATGCAGTAAGTTTGGTAGAAGCAATGGGGTGGACACCATATTTGAACTTATCTTCTCACTTATTGGTCAGGTTACCTAAAGGAAAAGACAAATTAAGCACCACTCTTTTTGTCTGAACAGGGTCATATTCATTTGTTCATACCGTAGGAAAACTTAACTTATTTGAGTTCAGATTGTTCAGGTAGGTTTCTTCCGTTTGGTGCCTAATGAATACGACCCAGGGGTCAAACTGTTTTCTTATGTTAATAATGAGGTGGCAAGACCAGTTTTAGCCTTCGACTTCATTTCTTTATCAGCACTCTCATGTGTGATTTACATGTAAGCATATGATTTATAATTAATATTATAGCAACGTATCAAAGATACAGATAGTGTCGAAGTAACAGAAGTGTATTACTAGAACAGGGGACAGACAAAACGACAGGTCAAGGGCAGGCAGAGGTCGGTAATCCAGATCAGAGTCCAAAAGGTACAGAACGGCAGGCAGTCTCAGGGTCAGGGCAGGCAGAAGTCAATAATCCAGTGTGGTGTGACAAGGTACAGAACAGCAGGCAGGCTCAGGGTCGGGGCAGGCAGAATTTTCAAAACCGGGAAAACTAGAAGACAGGAACCAGAAACAGACAGGATCAAGGGGAAAAACATTGGTAGGCTTAACGAACAAAAAGAAAAGGCAACAGACATACAGAGAACACCGGTATAAATACACTGGGGATAATTGGGAAGATGGGCGACACTTGGAGGGGGGTGGAGACAAGCACAAAGACGGGTGAAACAGATCAGGGTGTGACAGTACCACCCCTCTAAGGGCGCCACCTGGCATCCTACCTGGGTGCATACCTGGTCATCAGCGTTGAGTCCTGGATCCAGTATGTCCCTAGCGGGTAACCAGCACCTCTCCTCCGAGCCATAACCCTCCCAGTCAACCAAGTACTGGAGTCCCTTGCCTCGAGGTTGAACCTTCAGGAGACACCTCACCGTGTACACCAGTTGTCCATCAATGTGACGGGGGAGAGGAGACAAAGGGCTGTGAGACATGGGTTTGATTCTAGACACATGAAAGTGGGATGTATACGGAGGGTACGGGGCAACAGAAGATGACAAGCAGAGGGGCAAATGAAATGGAGATGGGGAAAGGGCAGATAAACGTGGGGGGAAAGTTTGTGGGACTCCACCCGGAGGGTGTGGTGGTTAATTTCTTTACTATCAAATGAGGAGAGACAAACTTATCACACAAGTCAGAGTTATACTTAAACTAAATCTTTAATAGTGAGAGCTTTGCAATAGCAATGGCTTGTCGACGAATCACAGTTTCTGACGATCCGTTGAGAGCGCCTCCACCACAAACTGGCGGGATGGGTCAGGTTGAACCAAGATGGGAGCTGTGGTGAAATGGTGTTTGAGATCCCAGAAAGCCCGGTCAGCAGCTGGGGACCCCTTGCAAGGAACCTATGGAGAGGTGAGTGCAGAAAGGGGGAGCTGGATAATGCAGCGATAAAAGTTGGCAAAACCCAGGAAACGTTGCAGCTGCACCCTGGACGTGGGCTGGGGCCAATCCACCACCGCTCTCACCTTCCCGGGATCCATCTGTCCACTCCCTGCAGCGATGATGTAACCCAGGAAGGATGGTGGAGCGATGGAATTCACACTTCTCTGCTTTCACAAAAAGCTGGTTCCTGTAAGCTGGAGAACCTGTAAGACGTAGAGCACGTATTCTTGGGCTGAGCGGGAGAAGACGAGGATGACGAAGACGAACCGGTTCAACATGTCGCGGAGAACATCATTAACCAGAGCCTGGAACACAGCTGGGGTGTTGGTAATGCCAAATGGCATGAACAGATACTCGTAGTGACCGCTGGCCATGTTGAAGGCAGTCTTCCACTCGTCCCCATCCCGTATCCGCATCAGGTGCTAAGCGTTCCATAGGTCCAGCTTGGAGAACACGGTGGCCCCATGGAGCGGCTCGAAGGCCAAGGAGATGAGTGGACGCAGGTAGCGGCTCTTCACAGTGATGTCATTGAGGCCCCGGTAGTCGTTGCATGGGCTCAGGGTTTTGTCCAACTTCTCCACAAATGCAAACCCTGCACAGGCGAGGGAGGAAGAAGGATGGATGAACCCTGCAGCTAGGTAGTCCTCAATGTAGGTCTCCATAGCTTTGGTCTCCGGACCCGACAGAGAGTACAGTTGTTCCCGGGGTGGAGTGGTGCCTGCGAGAAGGTCAATCCCGCAGTCATAGGGTCAGTGTGGTGGAAGCGAAATGGCCCGGGCCTTACTGAAACCCCTCCGGAGGTCCTGATACTCCGCGGGAATGGCGGAGAGGTCCGGGGCAACTTCCGAGCCCCCAGGAAGATGTTCCGGGGCAGGCTGCGCTGACTCTATATCTGTTCTATTTTAGGCCCTATATGTACAAGTGTATAAATTATACAAATGTATAACATTGAGGACCTTGAAATTTACAATTAAGTACTTAGAAAAGTCCCTGAAAGTCTTTGAATTTGACTTGCCAATGTCTGTATGAACCTTGCTTTAACGGATGTATAGTCCTAGGCCTATGCTGTTGTATAGGTGGAGTTATGGGTCAATTTGCATATATTCACTTTTATTCCTCGAAGTACACATGTGGAACTGCATGAAAATCCTTTTTATTTTTCAAATTATTTAGAAATGTTGATCCCAATGTCACACATTGGCCCCATTATTTATAGAAAGACCCTAATATACTTACATTTGCTCTTCTGTGTGTGTGCATGTGTGTGCGTGCGTTTGTGTGCATGTGCATACTTTACGTATATGTTTGTTTGTGTGTGTCGCTGTGTCTATCTTTATGTTTGTTTTTGTGTGTATGTATGCATGTGGGTGTGTGCGTGCGTGCGTGGGTCAGAATGTTCCAGTGGTCCTATGACTTTGGCCGAGCAGTCCTGTGTGTGGACTACATGGTCTTCACACTTCATCTCATCCACATCTTCGCCATTCACAAACAACTGGGGCCAAAGATCATCATTGTCGGCAAGATGGTGAGACTTACTGAAGCAACAAAATGCGACATAACTATGGCTGGGTTGTGTTCAGTTATTTGAAGAAAAAAAACGTTTTGGAATGGAAAGGTAACGTGTCCAATTAGTGGTTTGAGGTGTGAAGATAAGCACATCCATAAAAACCTATCTCAGGTGCTTGATCCGAGAGGGTAACATGCACCCCAAAAATATAAATCTGCACACTGGTATGATGCTCCCTAAGTGTTTAATGGTCTTGGCAAAGACCCTTGTTGGGTAGAAACGTTGCCCTTTTCTCATTTAACACCGTTGGACCATCACACCAACGTGTCCAATAGGAACACAGATTTAGATTTTCTGTCGCAAAACGTTTACCTACTGCGTGCCCTTCTGAACATATTCTTGTTATGTGAGATAAAGGCTTTGGTAATGTTTGTAGTGCACATGTTTTGACAGAATATAAACTTTCTGCACTCCCCCTTGTCTCACTCAGTAACTTTCCATACACCTAGTTCTTATCCACCATCCATTGACCCCGACATATACATTCCTTATACATGTAAAGTAATCAACGAGTTCTAGCATGGTAACATGAATAAGTATATTTCAAGCTAGAATCCAACAAAGCTTATTTAGAGTTTATGCATAAGCATAGGCCTATATACAGTGCATTCAGTAAGTTTTCAGACCCATTGACACCCCCCCCCCAAAAAAATTGTTACGGCCTTATTCTAAAGTGTATTAAATCGTTTTTTTCTCTCATCAATCTACAACTACACCTAATGACGAATCAAAAACAGGTTTATAGAATTTTGTGTACATTTATAAAAAATAAAAAATGAAATAGAACATTTACATAAGTATTCAGACCCTTTACTCAGTACTTTGTTGAAGCACCTTTGGCAGCGATTACAGCCTTGAATCTTCTTGGGTATGACACTACAAGCTTGGCACACCCGATTTGGGGAGTTTCTCCCATTCTGTTCTACAGATCCTCTCAAGCTCTGTCAGGTTGGATGGGGAGCGTCGCTGCACAGCTATTTTCAAGTCTCTCCATAGATGTTCGATCGGGTTCAAGTCCGGGCCCTGGCTGGGCCACTCTAGAGACTTGTCCCGAAGCCACTCCTGCGTTGTCTTGGTTGTGTGCTTAGGGTCGTTGTCCTGTTGAAAAGTGAACCTTCGCCCAAGTCTGAGGTCCTGAGTGCTCTGGAGCAGGTTTTCATCAAGGATCTCTCTGTACTTTTCTCCGTTCATCTTTTCCTCGATCCTGACTAGTCTCCCAGTCCCTGCTGCTGAAAAACATCCCCACAGCATGACACTGCTGTCACTATGCTTCACCATAGGGATGGTGCCAGGTTTCCTCCAGATGTGATGCTTGGCATTCAGGCCAAGGAGTTCAATCTTGGTTTCAACAGACCAGATAATCTTGTTTCTCATGGTCTGAGAGTCCTTTAGGTGCCTTTTGATAAATTCCAAGCGGGCTGTCATGTGCCTTTTACTGAAGAGTGGCTTCCGTCTGGCCACTCTACCATAAGGGCCTGATTGGTGGAGTGCTGCAGATATGGTTGTCCTTCTGGAAGGTTCAACCATCTCCACAGAGTAACTCTGGAGCTCTGTCAGAGTGACCATCGGGTTCTTGGTCACCTCCCTGACCAAGGCCCTTCTCTCCCAATTGCTCAGTTTGGTCGGGCGACCAGCTCCATCAAGTTGTAGAAACATCTCAAAAACAGGATGCACTTAAGTTCAATTTCGAGTCTCATACAAAGGGTCTGAGGTGATGTGGGATATCAACAAACTTGAAGCTCTCAACCTGCTCCACCACAGCCCCATCGATGAGAATGGGGGCGTGCTCGGTCCTCCTTTTCCTATAGTCCACAATCATGTTCGGGTCTTGGTTACGTTGAGGGATAATTTGTTAGTCTGGCACCGCCTGGCCAGGACTCTGACCTCCTCCCTATAGGCTGTCTTGTCGTTGTCTGTGATCAGACACTGTTGTGTCGTCTGCAAACTTAATGACGGCGTTGGAGTTGTGCCTGGCCATGCAGTCGTGGGTGAACAGGGAGTACAGGAGGGGACTGAGCAAGCACCCCTGAGTGGCTCCAGTGTTGAGGATCAGCGTGGCAGATGTGTTGCTACCTACCCTCACCACCAAGGGGCGGCCCATCAGGAAGTCCAGGATCCAGTTGCAGAGGGAGGTGTTTAGTCCCAGGGTCCTTAGCTTAGTGATGAGCTTTGAGGGTACTACGGTGTTGAACGCTAAGCTGTAGTCAATGAATAGCATTGTCACGTAGGTGTTCCAGGTGGGAAAGGGCAGTGTGGAGTGCAATAAAGATTGCATCATCTGTGGACCTGTTTGAGCGGTATGCAAATTCCTCTCACAGTGCTTGTAGAGGAAAGATGCCAGTGGATGAGCGGGCACATGAGACGTGGCTTCAGTTCATGTCAGGAGCGAGTTGACAATGGTGGTGGAGTGGAGCTGTCATCACCTCTTAAATCAGAGAACAAGAGGGGACTTAGCTGTAAATACAACTAGCAGATACATTCCATAACAGCTGTGCCATCGTAGGTTTGAACAACAAGTTTCTCCATGAAGTTAAACTCAGACATCTCAAAATTCAAAAAGCCAAACATAGACTGCGCATCTCACCCACTTGACACATCAAAGTAGTCCAAGAAACGTTCCTGAATAAAGCCCTGATCATCCACATACCTGACGATAACTGACAACTGTAAGCAGAGTGGTGGGGCAATTTTTACCCCCTGGGGCCTGGAGTTTTTTTCTTATCTGTTAACCTAACCAGAAAAACTCTGGACCCTGTAATGTATGACAATGATTAATCAGTTGTAAAAGGTTTTATAAGGGCTATGATGGGACCAGTTTTTCCTAATCAGGTCACATTGTTTTAAAAAACTATATAATATAAAAATTATATTAATTAAAATTATATTCATTATAAGTTACTTCCTCACCATCTTACACAAGCATGCTCCGTTCAAAAAAATGCAGAACTAAGAACAGATATAGCCCTTGGTTCACTCCAGACCTGACTGCCCTCGACCAGCATAAAAACATCCTGTGGCGAACTGCAATAGCATCGAAGAGTCCCCGCGATATGTAACTGTTCAGGGAAGTCAGGAACCAATACACGCAGTCAGTCAGGAAAGCAAAGGCCAGCTTTTTCAAGCAGAAATTTGCATCCTGTAGCTCTAACTCCAAAAAGTTCTGGGATACTGTAAAGTCCATGGAGAACAAGAGCACCTCCTCCCAGCTGCCCACTGCACTGAGGCTAGGTAACACGGTCACCACCGATAAATCCGTGATAATCGAAAACTTCAACAAGCATTTCTCAACGGCTGGCCATGCCTTCCTCCTGGCGACTCCAACCTTGGCCAACAGCTCCGCCCCCCCCGCTGCTACTCGCCCAAGCCTCCCCAGCTTCTCCTTTACCCAAATCCAGATAGCAGATGTTCTGAAAGAGCTGCACAACCTGGACCCATACAAATCAGCTGGGCTCGACAATCTGGACCCCCTATTTCTGAAACTGTCCGCCGCCATTGTCGCACCCCCTATTACCAGCCTGTTCAACCTCTCCTTCGTATCATCTGAGATCCCCAAGGATTGGAAAGCTGCCGCGGTCATCCCCCTCTTCAAAGGGGGAGACACCCTGGACCCAAACTGTTACAGACCTATATCCATCCTGCCCTGCCTATCTAAGGTCTTCGAAAGCCAAGTCAACAAACAGATCACTGACCATCTCGAATCCCACCGTACCTTCTCCGCTGTGCAATCCGGTTTCCGAGCCGGTCATGGGTGCACCTCAGCCACGCTCAAGGTACTAAACGATATCATAACTGCCATCGATAAAAGACAGTACTGTGCAGCCGTCTTCATAGACCTGGCCAAGGCTTTCGACTCTGTCAATCACCATATTCTTATCGGCAGACTCAGTAGCCTCGGTTTTTCTAATGACTGCCTTGCCTGATTCACCAACTACTTTGCAGACAGAGTTCAGTGTGTCAAATCGGAGGGCATGTTGTCCGGTCCTCTGGCAGTCTCTATGGGGGTACCACAGGGTTCAATTCTCGGGCCGACTCTTTTCTCTGTATATATCAATGATGTTGCTCTTGCTGCGGGCGATTCCCTGATCCACCTCTACGCAGACGACACCATTCTGTATACTTCTGGCCCTTCCTTGGACACTGTGCTATCTAACCTCCAAACGAGCTTCAATGCCATACAACACTCCTTCCGTGTCCTCCAACTGCTCTTAAACGCTAGTAAAAACCAAATGCATGCTTTTCAACCGTTCGCTGCCTGCACCCGCACGCCCGACTAGCATCACCACCCTGGACGTTCCGACCTAGAATATGTGGACATCTATAAGTACCTAGGTGTCTGGCTAGACTGCAAACTCTCCTTCCAGACTCATATCAAACATCTCCAATCCAAAATCAAATCTAGAGTCGGCTTTCTATTTCGCAACAAAGCCTCCTTCACTCACGCCGCCAAACTTACCCTAGTAAAACTGACTATCCTACCGATCCTCGACTTCGGCGATGTCATCTACAAAATAGCTTCCAATACTCTACTCAGCAAACTGGATGCAGTTTATCACAGTGCCATCCGTTTTGTTACTAAAGCACCTTATACGACCCACCACTGTGACCTGTATGCCCTAGTCGGCTGGCCCTCGCTACATGTTCGTCGTCAGACCCACTGGCTCCAGGTCATCTACAAGGCTATGCTAGGTAAAGTGCCGCCTTATCTCAGTTCACTGGTCACGATGGCTACACCCACCCGTAGCACGCGCTCCAGCAAGTGTATCTCACTGATCACCCCTAAAGCCAAAACCTCATTTGGCCGCCTTTCCTTCCAGTTCTCTGCTGCCTGCGACTGGAACGAATTGCAAAAATCTCTGAAGTTGGAGACTTTTATCTCCCTCAACAACTTTAAACATCTGCTATCTGAGCAGCTAACCGATCGCTGCAGCTGTACATAGTCCATCGGTATATAGCCCACCCAATTTACCTACCTCACCCCCATACTGTTTTTATTTATTCACTTTTCTGCTCTTTTGCACACCAGTATCTCTACTTGCACATGATCATCTGATGATTTATCACTCCAGTGTTAATCTGCTAAATTGTAATTATTCGATTCATGCCTTTTGCACACATTGTATATAGATTCTCTTTTTTTCTACCATGTTATTGACTTGTTTATTGTTTACTCTATGTGTAACTCTGTGTTGTTGTCTGTTCACACTGCTATGCTTTATCTTGGCCAGGTCGCAGTTGCAAATGAGAACTTGTTCTCAACTAGCCTACCTGGTTAAATAAAGGTTAAATATTTTTTTTTTTAAAGACTAGATTAGGAGGGCGATTTCCTCTACCCAGACACAGACAACAACTGATAGACAATAGAACTCACAGGGCTGTGCTTGCTTTACGCATGTTTGCATCATGCAGGCCTATGCAACTGTAGACCTTCTAAAAAATTGTCATCACTATTATGTTGTGTTAGTAATTACAGTTAATAATTTTGGATTGAAAACGTATAGGCAGCCTAGCCAGCCCAATTTTGAATATACACCAAATTTGATAAAATTCACATTTTCTCCTGGCAGAAAATGGACTATAACATTACCAATTAGTTACCCTGACCAAATGGACAGTGCACATAGGCTGTATGGAGCTGTTCTTATTAGGAGCCTACAGTTGATCAGACTGAACATTTTCATCCCATACAGCATGTCAGATCTCTAATGTTTAGGTGTAGCCAAGGCTGCTGCAACATTTACAGTTGAAGTCGGAAGTTTACATACACTTAGGTTGGAGTCATTAAAACTCGTTTTTCAACCAATCCACACATTTCTTGTTAACAAACTATATTTTTGGCAAGTCGGTTAGGACATCTACTTTGTGCATGACACAAGTCATTTTTCCAGCATTTGTTCACAGACAGGTTATTTCACTTATAATTCACTGTATCACAATTCCAGTGGGTCAGAAGTTTACATACACAAAGTTGACTGTGCCTTTTAAACAGCTTGGAAAATTCCAGAAAATGACATCATGGCTTTAGAAGCTTCTGATAGGCTAATTGACATCATTTGAGTCAACTGGAGGTGTATCTGTGGATGTATTTGAAGGCCTACCTTCAAACTCAGTGCCTCTTTGCTTGACATCATGGGAAAATCAAAAGAGTCTGGTTCATCCTTGGGAGCATTTTCCAAACGCCTGAAGGTACCACGTTCATCTGTACAAACAATAGTACACAAGTATAAACACCATGGGACCACGCAGCCGCCATACCGCGCAGGAAGGAGACGCACTCTGTCTCCTAGAAATGAACGTACTTTGGTGCGAAAAGTGCAAAGCAATCCCAGAACAAAAACAAAAAACCTTGTGAAGATGCTGGAGGAAACAGGTACAAAAGTATCTATATTCACAGTAAAACGAGCCATATATTGACATAACCTAAAAGGCCGCTCAGCAAGGAAGAAGTCACTACTCCAAAACCGCCATAAAAAAGCCGGTTTGCAACTGCACATGGGGACAAAGATTGTACTTTTTGGAGAAATGTCCTCTGGTCTGATGAAACAAAAATAGAACTGTTTGGTCATAATGACCATCGTTATGTTTGGAGGAAAAAGGGGGAGGCTTGCAAGCCGAAGAATACCATCCCAAACATGAAGCACAGGGGTTGGCAGCCTCGTGTTGCGGGGGTGCTTTGCTGAAGAAGGGACTGATGTGCTTCACAAAATAGATGGCATCATGAGGTAGGAAAATTATGTGGATATATTGAAGCAACATCTTCAGACATCAGTCAGGAAGTTAAAGCTTGGTCGCAAATGGGTCTTCCAAATGGACAATGACCCCAAGCATACTTCCAAAGTTGTGGCAAAATGGCTTAAGGACAACAAAGTCAAGGTATTGGAGTAGCCATCATAAAGCCCTGATCTCAATCCTATAGAACATTTGTGGGCAGAACTGAAAAAGCATGTGAGAACAAGGAGGCCTGTAAACCTGACTCAGTTACACCAGCTCTGTCAGGAGGAATGGGCCAAAATTCACCCAACTTATTGTGGGAAGCTTGTGGAAGGCTACCCAAAACATTTGACCCAAGTTAAGCAATTTAAAGGCAATGCTACCAAATAATAATTGAGTGTATGTAAACTTCTCACCCACTGGGAATGTTATGAAAAAATAAAAGCTGAAATAAATCATTCTCTCTACTATTATTCTGACATTTCACATTTTTTTAATAAAATGGTGATCCTAACTGACCTAAAACAGGGAATTATTACTCAGATTAAATGTCAGGATTTGTGAATACTGAGTTTAAATGTAATCTAAGGTGTATGTAAACTTCCGACTTCAACTGTATGTAATGAGTTTTTGCTGTTGTCTGTCCGGGGTGATTATGTGTTATCATCTTTGCTAAATAAATACCGGAGGAAAGTGGAAAGCCTACTTGAGCCTGTGCGAAAAATACGCTGAGTCAACCTCTCTCTTTAATCTAAATTGTAATGGATGATGGGATGGAAGCTATCATAGTTTTGAATTGATTTCGAGATCCCGGGAAAAGACAGTCGAAAGTTCCATATGTTCAGCAAGTAACACATCATAACCTGCTATTACCTCTGCAAGCTCCTTGTAGTTGCCCTTGTTAGCAGAACTGTCCTTCTCGTCGTGTCCTGCTAATAGCCAATTCTTGCATGCCCAAAAATGCAGTGCTGTTGATAAGCCACTTGAGAACATCCCTGTTTCTTTTTTACTTTCTTGTTGTATTACGCACGCAGTTTGAATACGCAGACCATTGTCATGGTCGATGCAGCTTTTTCCCAGAAGCATGAATCTGATGTCGGCATTTATATGCTCCCTGCTTTTGTTTTTCCGTTTAGCTTTCGCCCAAGACTTTCTAAAAAGCAGGCAAGGCCAGCAATGCAGGCAGCTTGATTAAAGGCTCCCTGTTAACCAACTATACTTTTGATACAAATTGGTAATGAACTCCCTCACCTTTTTACCCTTCTTCATGAAACGGATCTCAGGCAGAGGTCGACCCTTGGTTTTAATTCGCATCTTTTCCGTGTACCCCAGAGAATGAAAGGGGTTCTTCAACAAAATGTCAACAAAATTTGCGGTAGTGTTGGCAGCAAAAACTGCACACTCGAGCTGGTAGCTACTGCTACTTGCTACTGAAGTTAGCAAGGCAAATGTTTTATAAATTGCACTAACTGGACACAAAAATAAAGTTCTAAAACAAGAAAACTATTTATAATCTACGTCCTCCTAATTTGAATTGAATAATATCCCCAAAATGCTATCACTTTTCAATCTCTATCCTGTCACCAACTCATCAAGCTTCTCAACACATATTACGCCCCCATAATGCTCTGCAGCACAACCCCAATACAACACACTAGGTTCATTCTCTGAGACTAATCCTATGATTGGATGGGAAACATGTCAGTTCATACTGCAAAAGCTTTGATTGGTTGGAGGTCATCCTCCGGAAATGTTCATAATTACCATGTAGGTCTATGGAAGGGGGTGAGGCCCACGAGCCTCCTAAATTTTGTATGGAAGTCAGTGTACCCAGAGGAGGACAGAAGCTAGCTGTCCTGGGACTATACCATGGTGCTACCACAGAGAGTGCTGTTGAAGTTGTTTTAATCAATTATTTGGTGACATTAATATATTTAGTATAGTTTCATCTTAAAATTTCACTGAGGAGGATGGTCCTCCCCTCCCTCCTCTGAGGAGCCTCCACTGTGATCCATGTTATATGTTGTGCTCTCCTATAGATGAAGGATATCTTCTTCTTCCTCTTCTTCCTGGGGGTGTGGCTTATGGCATATGGGGTGGCCAATCAAGCACTGCTGTACTCCTATGACCCCCGTCCCGCCTGGATCTTCCGGCGCGTGTTCTACAGGCCGTACCTGCACATATTTGGACAGGTCCCAGTGGAGGAAATAGATGGTACTGTGTGTGTGCGTGTGTGTGCGTGTGTGTGTGTGTAAGACCTGTACAAATTATGTGATGCTTTCCAACTCAAAGCTGCCAAACCTTTCGATAAGATCAGTATAAGATAAGAGTGGAAAAGTCTACAAACCTCTGTTCCTCATGTCCTCTGTATTGTTTCTGTCTGTCTGCATGCCCGTCTGTCTGTCTGTCTGTCTGTAGTGAGGAAGGAGTGGGACAGGGAGTGCACTGACAATGTGACGCTGATCGAGGGAGGCGCGGAGCCCTGCAGGAGCCATTATGCTAACTGGCTAGTGATCATCTTACTGGTCATCTACCTACTGGTCACCAACATCCTGCTCATCAACCTACTCATTGCCATGTTCAGGTAGAGGATGGACACTCTCTTTTCCCCCTTTCTCCTATCTTTCTTTCTTCTCTCCTTTCTTTCTCTCTCCCTCCCTCTCACCTCCCTGAATCTTCGGTCTCCTATAAATCTATTCTGTCAATATAATTTTTACTGACATTTTTACTATAATTTTCAGCTAAATACAATGCCTCGTCTTTTGTCAATTGTGTACCACATTATGTTAATTATGAATCCTTTCTCTTCGTCCCCTCTCCACACAGTTACACATTCTCCAAGGTGCAGGGCCAGAGCGACACCTACTGGAAGTTCCAGCGCTATAACCTGATTGTGGAGTACCACTCCCGGCCCTCCCTTGCTCCCCCCTTCATTATCCTCTCCCACGTTCACCTATTCATCAAGAGATACATCCGCAAGGTACCCTCGGTCAAGATCCTCCATTTTGGTGAGAATTCAAACCAGGTATTCATTGAAAAACGAATGTTTATATCCTTACAATCACTATAGGAACTATATTGCTTAAAGGGGCAATCAGCAATTGATACATCCATTTTTGGACCTAAACATTTATGATATGATACATTGATTCTTGAAGAAGATAACCTATGAATGCCTCATGAGCTTAGTTTAACAGTCGTACCCCATCAGAACAAAAAATATGTTTGTTTTACGGCAATGTTTATGAACAACGTAAATGTAAACAAACACTGTATAGCTTTAAAACATGGTTAAAACGATCATTTTGATATCATGGATGGTCAATCCTTGAATCCTTAAAGTATGTGATTGTGTGTATGGATGTGTCTGTGCCTATGTTTGTGTTGCTTCACAGTCCCCTCTGTTCCATAAGGTGTAATTTGTATCTGTTATTTAAATCTAATTTTACTGCTTGAATCAGTTACTTGATGTGGAATAGAGTTCCATGTAGTTCCATAGTCTGTTCTGGACTTGGGGACTGTGAAGAGACCTCTTGTGGAATGTCTTGAGGGGTATGCATGGGTATCCGAGCTGTGCGCCAGTAGTTCAACTAGACAGTTCGGTGCATTCAACATGTCAATACCTCTCATAAATACAAGCAGTGATGAAGTAGCAGACTATGATCGATGATGTCAAAAGCCGCACTGAAGTCTAACAAAACAGCCCCCATAATCTTTTTATCATCAATTTCTCTCAGCCAATCATCAGTCATTTTTGTAAGTGCTGTGCTTGTTGAATGTCCTTCCCTATACGTGTGCTGTAGTCCGTTTACTGTAAAATAGCATTGTATCTGGTCAAACACCATTTTTTCCAAAAGTTTACTAAGGGTTGGTAACATGCTGATTGGTCGGCTATTTGAGCCAGTAAAGGGAGCTTTACTATTCTTTGGTAGCGGTATGACTTTTGCTTTCCTCTAGGCCTAGGGGTACACAATTTCTAGTAGGCTTAAATTGAAAATATGGCAAATAGGAGTGGCAATATTGTCCACTATTATCCTCAGTAATTTTCCATCCAAGTTGTCAGACCCCGGTGGCTTGTCATTGTTGATAGACAACAATATTTTTTCACCTCTGGTTGTCTTTCATAATTTGGTCAGATATACTTGGATGTGTAGTATCAGCGTTTCTTGCTGGCATGTCATGCCTAAGTTTGCTAATCTTTCCAAAGAAAAAAATAATTGAAAGTAGTTGGCAATATCAGTCTGTTTTGTGATGAATGAGCCATCTGATTCAATGAATGATGGAGCTGAGTTTGCCTTTTTTTTCCAAAATTTTATTTAAGGTGGTCCAAAGCTTTTTACTATCAAATCTAAGTTTTTGTCATGTGCGCCGAATATAACAGGTGTAGACCTTACAGTGAAATGCTTACTTTTTCGCACTAACCAATAGTGCGAAAAAAGGTATATGTGTGTGTGTGTGTGTGTAGGTAAGTAAAGAAATAAAACAACAGTAAAAATACATTTGAAAATAAGAGTAGCAAGGCTATATACAGATACCAGTTAGTCAGGCTTATTGAGGTAGTATGTACATGTAGGTATGGTTAAAGTGACTATGCATATATGATGAACAGAGAGTAGCAGTAGCGTAAAAGGAGGGGTTGGCGGGACACAGTGCAGATAGCCCAGTTCGCCAATGTGCGGGAGCACTGGTTGGTCGGGCCAATTGAGGTAGTATGTACATGGATGTATGGTTAAAGTGACTATGCATATAAGATAAACAGAGAGTAGCAGCAGCGTAAAAAAGGGGTTGGGGGGGGCACACAATGTAAATAGTCCGGGTAACCATTGGTTACCTGTTCAGAAGTCTTATGGCTTGGGGGTAAAAACTGTTGAGAAGCCTTTTTGTCCTTGACTTGGCACTCCGGTACTGCTTGCCATGCGGTAGTAGAGAGAACAGTCTATGACTGGTGTGGCTGAGGTCTTTGACAATTTTTAGGGCCTTCCTCTGACACCGCCTGGTATAGAGGTCCTGGATGGCAGGCAGCTTTGCCCCAGTGATGTTTTGGGCCGTACGCACTACCCTCTGAAGTGCCTTGCGGTCAGAGGCCGAGCAGTTGCCGTACCAGGCAGTGATGCAATCAGTCAGGATGCTCTCGATGTTGCTCATTCATTGAACCTTTGTTTCATAGTATAGTTTCTTCTTCATTTTATTTAGTTTGGTCAAACATGATTTCTTAATTTGCAGTACATTCACCAATCAGTTGTGCAGCCAGACTTTTTTGCCCTTCCTTTTTCCTCATCCCTCTCAAACATACCATTTTTCAATTCCTCATCAATCCACAGGGATTTAACAGTTTTTACAGTACTTTTCTTAATGGTTGCATGCTTATTAGTAACTGGAATAAGCAATTTCATAAATGTGTCAAGTGCAGCATCTGTTTGCTCCTCATTACACACCACGGACCAGCAAATATTCTTTACATCAACGACATAGGAATCACTACAAAACGTATTGTATGACCTCTTATACACTATATTAGGCCCAGCCTTTGGAACTTTGGTTTTCCTAGATATGGTTACTATACTGTGACCACTACATCTGATGGATCTGGATACTGCTTTCAAGCAAATGTCTGCAGCATTAGTAAAGTTGTGAACAATACATGTTAATGTGCTGTTTGTAACTACCCTGGTAGGATGACTGATAACCTGAACCAGGTTGCAACCTGGTTACAGTTTGAAGCTTCTTCTTGAGTGGGCAGCTTGATGAAAGCCAGACAATATTTAAATCACCCAGAAAATATACCTCTCTGTTGATATCACATATATTATCAAGTATTTCACACATTATCCAGATAATGACTGGTAGCGCTTGGTGGTCTATAGCAGCTTCCCACAAAAATGGGATTTAGGTGAGGCAGATGAACCTGTAGCCATATTACTTCAACAGTATTTAGGCAAAGACTAGAAGGAGTTTCCGTATGCCAGTAATTTCCTTTAAAATCCGTGAAGGTAAGTGAACAAGCGCACACTTCGGGAGGCCATGTCTTCAGACGAGAGGCCATGTCAGTGGCATATCTACCCATTCCAGTCACAAAATAAACCTTAGATATGAAAGGAGAGATTATTGGGACACAACCTCTGTCTGACAGTGAGGTTAACATGCTAACTACTGGTTTCCTACCACTGGAGGTTCGTGGCACCTTAAATGGGGAGGACGGACTCGTGGTAATGGCTGAAGTGGAATCAGTGGAGTGGTATCAAATACATCAAACCATGTGTTTGATGCCCTTTCATTCGCTCTGTTCCAGCCATTATTATAAGCCATTCTCTTCTCAGCAGCCTCCTGTGTTTCCGACCTCACGCTAAGCATCAGCACGACTAATACATTTTCCACCTCTGTTAGTATTGGAGCTGACGGGGAGAGCAGCTAACAGGTTAATGACATGGGAGGCCATTCAGAAGGAGAACTTCCTGACAGCCCAGAGCAAGATCCAGAGAGGGAGCGACTCAGAGAGGCTCAAACGGATGTCAGTCAAGTGAGTAAACCTTTACACCCGCCCTCCAGTTTGGATCCATCTCTCTTTCAGCATTTTTCTCTACCAATTTAACTCCAGCCTTTTCTAGATAATGTGAATATTTATGGATATTATGAATATATTTATATTTACATGTTACAGTAGCCTACATATACATGTATTGTATACATTTAAATATTTATATATTTTTGTCAAAATAATATACTTATGTAATATACTACATGTACTGTACTGTAATATTTGTATTATATGATGTTGTACTATCAGGTCCAAAATGATTGGCACCCTTGATAAAGATGAGCAAAAAATACTGTATAAAATAGATAATACAAGTACCGAGGCTGAAACTTAGCCACAAGTAGATCTTCCAGCAAGACAATAACCCCAATGCACACATCAAAATCCACAAAGAAATTGTTAATTTACCACAAAATCAACATTTTGCAATGACCATCTCAGGCTCCGGTCTCGAACCCCATTAAAAATCAGTGTTTTGAATTGAAGAGGGCAGTCGATAATTGCAGATCAGGGATCTGGAAAGTTTTTGTATGGAGGAATGGTCTAAGATCCCTCCCAATGTGTTCTCCAATCTCATAAAACATACTGCAGTCCCGTTGATGTGAATCGGGGCATGTTACCTTCTCTGCTTGCTGAATTCAACAATCAACTCCTTTGTTTCGTCGATGGTTACGGAGAGGTTGTTGTCCTGGCACCACAATGCCAATTATTTTACCTCCTCCGTATAGGCTGACTCTTCATTGCAGGTTAACCATGGTGTCATCAGCGAACTTGATGATGGATTTGGTGTCATGCAAAGCCACGCAGTTGTGTGTGAATAGGGAGTACAGCAGAGGGTTGAGGAAACACACCTTGAGGGCCCCTGTGTTAACAGTCAGTGTGGAGGTGTTGTTGCCAATCCTCACAGCCTGTGGTCTGCCTGTCAGGAAGTCCAGTTGCAGAGGGTGGTGTCCAGACCCAGGGCTCTGAGCTTGGTGTCGAGCTTGGAGGGAAAAATTGTGTTGAATGCTGAACTGTAGTCAATGAACAGCGTTCTCACATAGGTATTTCTCTTGTCCTGATGTGTTATGGAAATGGCATCTTCCGTGGATCTGTTGGAGTGGTAGGCAATTTGGAGTTGGTCCAGTGTACCTGGCATGCTGGCCTTGATGTGGGCCTTGCAAGGTGAGGTACAGATGTAGAATCTTAATTTAAGGCAGTTTGCTACAGAAGGAAAATAATCCTTCAGCAACAGCAAATGTGAATTATTATGTGGATTATAATCAATGAACATTTTTGTAGTGGTGGATCCATTTTTCGTTAGGACAAATCAAATCAAATTTCTACATAGAAATTAAACTTTAGAAGCCTTTTTAAACCTGAAATACATTTCAAGTTTGCATTTCCCGCTGTGCAGGAAAATTCACAGCATCAAAAGTGATCAAATTAAGATCCTACATCTGTATTGAAAGGTATTGAAAACAGGGGTTCCAATAATTTGGACCCATATTTTAGAGCAAAATAAATTATTATTTGTTAAACAATTCTCTTTCTCTGAGTAATTGTATTATTGTAAATGTTTTGCATACAATATAGCTCTGTATTTGTGTTCTTTATTTTATAGTCTTTTTTGCTCATCTTTATCAAGGGTGCCAATAATTGTGGACCTGACCATGTGTTTACTGTGTGACAGGGTGGACAGTGTGCTGAAACAGATGGCTGAGACAAGGGATCATGATCGCAGACTGAGGGCTCTGGAATCGGAGGTCAGGCTTACATTTTGTTCCGACATTCTATTTATGTGTCTGTATGTGTGATTTAGATTTTGTACATACTGTATGTCTCACAGTCCCTACATGTTTGTGTGTGTGCTTGAGTGTTTCCACCAGCAGACGAAGATTGAGAAGGGGTAGGGTTGCTCCAGCTCCCTTGGCATGTGATTGTTGATGCCAATTGAGTCATTCGTTAGATCAAATTGAAGTGTGTGTGTGTTTCAAGTTGTATTAATCGAATGTACAGGATACACATGATACACCGTCCAACAAAATGCTTACTTGCAGGTTCCTTCCCGACAATGCAATTAAATGGCTCAGTAGAATAGAATAAAATGTTTAGCGTAAGTATAGTACAGGAAGGCACAATTTATAGGACAATATTTACACGAAAGGGGGGCGATTGTGTGTGTCACTTCACTTATACCCGTCACGCCGGCTGGCGCATCTGGCATCAACAAAGGAACTCCGTTTCCATCTGTCTTTGGCCATCTTCTCCACCGTGCCCCAGCTGTGCTGATTTTGTTGGAGCTTGGTCTCCATTGTTCTACGCCACGTTGTCTTGGGCCTCCCCCTCTTACATCTGCCCTCTGAAAGCCAATAGACAGCTATTCTTGGGATAGAGTCTGTACTCTTGCTCAGGACGTGTCCAATCCAGCTCCAGCAGCGTCTCTTGAGTATGGCATCGATGGCTTCCTGCTTAGTTCGTCGAAGGAGGTTGGTCTTTGATATTGTGTTTGGCTAGAAGATGTGCATGATTCTCCGGAGACGAGTTGTGTGGAAGGTAGATCGTTTTTTC
Source organism: Salvelinus fontinalis (assembly GCF_029448725.1). NCBI lineage: Eukaryota > Metazoa > Chordata > Actinopteri > Salmoniformes > Salmonidae > Salvelinus > Salvelinus fontinalis. Next base: position 39,328,756 of record NC_074665.1, on the reverse strand, counting down.
GGGTCTGCTTCTGTCATTTTCCAGCATTCTGAACCATAAAGGAGAGTTGGCAGTACACAGCTCTGGTATATTTTGAGTTTGTATTTGTGCTATATTGTCCCAATTTCCAGACTTTATTGAACTTCATAAAGATTGCTCTTGCTTTATTGATTCTGGTGCAGATGTCTTTGCTGGTGCTTCCATCATGTCATATGGTTAATCAATCAATGGTATTTATAAAGCCCTTTTTACATCAGCAGATGTCACAAAGTGCTATACAGAAACCCAGCCTAAAACTCAGGTCAGGGAACACTGTGGCCCTGTCCGACGATACCCCCGGACAGGGCCAACCAGGCACGATATATCCCCACCCACTTTTCCAAAGCACAGCCTCCACACGACAAGAGGGATATCAACAGACCACCAACTTACTACCTTGAGACAAGGCTGAGTATAGTCCACAAAAATGTCCTCCATCACACAAGCCTGAGGAGGGCGCAAAACCGCATAGGAAGATCTGTGACTCAACCCACTCAAGTGACGCACCACTCCTAGGGACGGCATGGAAGAGCACTAGTAAGCCAGACTATAGGGTCAGAGGCAGAGAATGGAGAGAGGAGAGCCGGCCAGGCAGAGACAGCAAGGGCGGTTCGTCGCTCCAGTACCTTACGGTTCACCTTCGCACCCCTTGCCCAGACTACAATCAATCACAGTACCCACTGAAGTGACTTCAGTAAAGACTTATAGGTTGATACCGAGTCTGTGTCTCTCACATGCATAGGTAGACCATTCCATAGAAATGGAGCTCTATAGAAGAAAGCCCTGCCTCCAGCTGTTTGCTTTAAAATGGGGACAATAAGGAGGCCTGCGTCTTCTGACCGTAGCGTACGTGTAGGTATGTACGGCAGGACCAAATCGGAGCAAACCCATGTAATGCTTTGTAGGTTATCAGTAAAACCTTGAAATCAACCCTAGCCTTAACAGGAAGCCAGTGTAGAGAGGCAAGCACTGGAGTAGTATAATCCAATTTTTTGGTTCTAGTCAAGATTCTAGCAGCTGTATTTATCACTAACTGAAGTTTATATGGTGCTCCCAAGGTAAGTAAAACTGTGGGTTAACTCCAGCTCCTGTTCCTTGATTTTGGCTGCTTTTGCTGTGTTGATGTTGATGGGCATGACGTTTGTCTTGCTGAAGTTGATAACCAGGCCGACTTGCTGGCCAAAGGACTGGACTCTGTCAGTTTTATCTTGTAGATGTTGGTGTGTGTGTGATAAAAAGAACCAGGTCATCGGTGAAGTCAAGGTCTTCTAGAGAAGAGTACAAGGTCCATCATTTTCCTCTTGCCTGATCTTCTGTTGTTCGCCACATGACCCTGTCTATTGCCCGGGTTGAAGAGTGAATCTGACATCACACAACCGTGACAATCTCCAGACTTCACAGCAAAGCTCATGTTGCTCATTCCCACAGTGCATGAACAGTTGCTGTAGAACTGTTTCATGATGTTAACAACATGGCTGGGGATTCAATAAATTCTTAAGATCTTTCATAGGCTTTCGCAGGTGAATGCTGTCAACAGCCTTCTAGAAGTCAATACAGTTGATGTAGAGTTTCCATCTGTAGATCTCCTTCCTCCCCTTAAACCTGCTTGTTCATTCCTAAGCACTTTGTCTATAGCTCAAGACATCCATTGTATGATAATCATGCAAAAGATCTAGCTGGGAACGGATAAGTGTCACCCCTCCAGTTGTTGCAAAAGGATACTGTGCCCTTCTTAGGCACCTGTATGATGACCCCCTTGGTTCAATCTGAAGGTATATTTCCTTTCATCCAGATGTCAGTGAAGAGTGGAAGACGGATGATTGCATCCAATACTGGATTGATTTTGAATAGCTTTGCATTGAGGTTATAGGGACCTGGAACTTTCCCATTCTTTAGTGACTTGATGGTAGGGATTTTTTTTTTTTTGGTTGGTGGGGCAGTGTTTATGTCTAGGTCTTCTGGAGCAGCTTCAGGTGTGATAATTGAACTTCTCTGAAATGTTCTGTCAATCTTGCTTCCTGTTCATTTTTCTGTAGTCAGGAGATTGCCTTGCATGTCTTTGATTTGAATATTTGACTTGAATTTTCTGCCACAGATTAGGTTAGTGATTTTGTATACTTTTCCTTGCCGGCTGCTTGCTGCTGCTTTTTCAGCTGCACTTTCCAGCTCCTCTAGGTAGGCCCTTTTGTCTCTTCTTACTAGCCTTTTGACATGTGTGTTGATTTTTCTGTACTGCTCCTCCAATTTCTGTTTTGACCTTTGTGATTTAGCATCTGTTGTTTTCTTTTTCAGGTCTCTTCTTTCCGCAATCATTTCCCATGTTTCTGGGGTGATCCATTCATTGCGTTGCCTTCTTCTGTGTTCTATGGTTTTCTTGCTGCTTTCTGTAAGCTTTAACCACTCTCTCCCACTATCTGACTATATTTCCTTCAGTCACCTCCTCATCTTCTTCATCTGTGTTCTTTGAAAGGGCTTGATACTTGTTGCGAACTTGCATTATGAAGGTTTTCTTGACGGTTTGGTCCCTCTGCATGCCAACTTCAAATTTTGTTGTTCCTTTTGTCGGTGGTCTTGAACAGTTCAGCTTTAGTTTGATGTCGGCAGTCACAAGATGGTGGTCACTGGCGACATCTTCCCCCCTTCGCACCTTGACGTCCCTCAGCGAGATTCTCCACTTGCTATTGATCATCAGGTGGTCAATCTGGTTCCTCTCTCTTCCATTAGGAGAGTACCATGTCAGCTTGGATATTCTTGTGGGGAAACAAGCTGCCACCAATGACCAGGTTATTTGTGACACAGAATGTTGCCAGTCTCTCACCGTTGTCATTCATCTCTCCACAGCTGTACTTCCCCATTGTTCTCTCGTAGTTGGCATTGTCGGTGCCAACCTTTGCATTCAGGTATCCGATGACGAAGAGCAGGTGTTGAACAGGTGTCTTATAAACTTCAGATTGGAGGGTGTTATAGAACAGACATTTTTCTTCCCCTTTGACATAGTTTGTGGGATGTTTTCTCTACCCCTTTCTGTAGGATGATGGCGACACCTTCACAATGTTGTCCGTCCTCCCATCCAGAGTGTAGTGCTGCTTCGCCAGTGCTGGTTATTATGGAACCAGAGCAAGTCCACCTGGCTTTACTCTCTCCCAGGATCTGTAGCTTGTATCTTCTTATTTCGTTGGTAACCTGTGCCAGCTTTCCGGACTCAGACATTGTTTTAACATTGCATAAGCCACTGTGCAGTTTGTTTTTGGTGTTCAGTGTTCCTATCTTCACATAACCAGTTTCCCATAGGCTTTCACTGATGGCGGTCACACAAGTCTGGGACTCTGGGAGATCTTAGCATCCAGTTGTAGGATTGGCATTTGTTCATGTAGCACAAAGGTTTTACAGTATGATGTTGCTAGCCCCATGCTCAACCATGCACCATGTTAGATTCTTGAAAATGTATCTAGAATGTCTTGGAAGGGTGTTCATAACTTAACGGTAGCTACATTTAGCTGTGAGAAAACAAGCTTGCACTGGAATATTTAGTTGAACTTGACTCTCAAACGACATTTTTTTAACCATTCTTTCCTAGTTGGAGTATTGCTCGAGTGCACTCAGCTGGATAGTGGAAACCCTCTCACAGAGCAACATGGTCAAACCCAGTCGGCCACCGCCAACACTTAGAGGTACCTCCCAATATACAGTGCATTTGGAAAGTATTCAGACCTCTTGACTTTTTCCACATTTTGTTACATTACAGCCCTATTTTAAAATTGATTAAATTGTTTTTTTTTACCCCCTCAATCTAAACACAATACCCCATAATAACAAAGCAAAAAACGTTTTTTAGAAATGTTAGCAAATGTATAAAATAAAACTGAAATCAAATCAAACTTTATTTGTCACATGCACCAAATACAACCTTAGCGTGAAAAGCTTACTTACAAGCCCTTAACCAACAATGCAGTTCAAGAAAGAGTTAATAAACTATTTTCTTCAACCAAATAAACTAAAGTAAAAAAAAAAATGTAAAAAGTAACAATAAAATAACAATAACAAGGCGATATACAGGGGGTACCGGTACCGAGTCAATGTGCGAGGTTAGTCGAGGTCATTTGTACATGTAGGTAGGGGTAAATTATAATAGAATTTGAAGTAATAGCTTACCCGCGTGTGGTCAACTATTTCAGCACCGTTTCACGCTGCTCTGAGACAAGCATGGGGACTGGTCTTGATAAATCAATGACATTTTTATTTTCACTGAATCTACGTTTGGGTATTGGTTAGTCTAAAATTAAGGTGTGGAAATGTTAGGATTATTTTGCTCTTAGTAGCCTACTTCCGACCGGTCACTTTGTACAGCACTATATTTTCCTAACGGAAACCCTGAGGGTTTTGTTTTTCTTGGAATAGAAACACGATAATATTTATCAAATTAAGCAAAATGTCTTTAAATCAATCTCATATACTGTGTTCTTACAAAAACAAAAAACAATTCTCTAGTACAGCCAATATTAAATACTGTCAAATGCCATCTGGTGGTCAAACTAGCACTAACTAGCATTAATGGCAATAATGGCTGACACTTAAATAACGTGCCATAGAATTATGTGGCAGCACGCAAGCTGTGCTGCAGTATGACAACTTTTAAAGGAAGAACATCTGTATATAAACCCTGGATTGCTGATGCTTTGTATTGGCCAATGAGATGCTTTGAAGCCACCAGTCGGCCATATTGGCACTCCTCAGAAAAGCAGTCCTCCATAGGAATGAATGGAATTCTACAGTATTTAATTTAAATGTTAAGGACAAAATTACATGCATTTATTTTTTTGTTGTAGTGGCGACAGTAACATTAGTACTTACAACAAAAAAAAAACACTACCATTCAAAGGTTTGGGGTCACTTAGAAATGTCCTTGTTTTTGAAAGGCATTTGTTTTTGACACATTTATTCTACTAGAGACACCTTAATGCATACTTTTAAATTATATTATGTGAGCTAAACATAAAATATATACACTACCATTCAAAGGTTTGGGGTCACTTAGAAATGTCCTTGTTTTTGAAATAATTTTTACCATTAAAATAGCATCAAATTGATCAGAAATACAGTGTAGACATTGTTAATGTTGTAAATGACTATGACTGCCTAGAAGGCCAGCATCCCGGAGTCGCCTCTTCACTGTTGGCGTTGAGACTGGTGTTTTGCGGTTACTAATTAATGAAGCTGCCAATTGAGGACTTGTGAGGCATCTGTTTCTCAAATTAGACACTCTGTTGTGATAATGTTGCATGTAGGAGTCGGGCGCAGGAGAGCAAGGATGTCTGAGAAGCCTGTTTTAATAAGAAAGTCCACCAACACAGGAATGGCACAAACGAAAAAGGTACAACGCCCTCGACAACAGAGAACCCGTACAAACGCACGGAGGAACAAACAAAGTTCCGACAATCACACACTTAAGAATCCGTGAAAACAAATAACGGAATAACCTCACCGAGCACATCACAAAGAAAGACTAATCCCGCACACATTTAGGCAGGCAACAGGGTACATATATACACACAGAAATTAACGCAAATGAAACCAGGTGTGAAAAAGAACCAAAGACAAAACAAACAAAAAAGGAAAAAGGGATCGGTGATGGCTAGTAGACCGGCGACACCGAGCGCAGCCCGAACAGTGAGAGGAGCTACCTTCGGTAGAAGTCGTGACAAATGTACTTGTCCCCTTGCTCAGTTGTGCAGCAGCGCCTCCCACTCCTCTTACTATTCTGGTTAGAGATGGGTTACGCGAAGGGAGTAGTGAAGGGAGTAGTACACAGCGTTGTACAAGATCTTCAGTTTCTTGGCAATTTCTCACATGGAATAGCCTTCATTTCTCAGAACAAAAATAGACTGACGAGTTTCAGAAGAAAGTTCTTTGTTTCTGGCCATTTTGAGCCTGTAATCGAACCCACAAATGCTGATGCTCCATATACTCAACTATTCTAAAGAAGGCAGTCTTCTTTAATCAGAACAACAGTTTTCAGCTGTGCTAACATAATTGCAAAAGGGTTTTCTAATGATAAATTAGCTTTTTAAAATGATAAACTTAGATTAGCTAACACAACGTGCCATTGGAACAAAGGAGTGATGGTTGATGTAAATGGACCTCTGTGCGCCTATGTAGATATTCAATAAAATCAACCGTTTCCAGCTACAATGGTCATTTACAACATAACAAAGTCAACACTGTATTTCTGATCAATTTGATGTTCTTTTAATGGACACATTTTTTTTTTACTTTCAAAAACAAGGTAATGTCTAAATTACCTCAAACTTTCGAACGGTAGTGTATATATTTTATGTTTAGCTCACATAATATAATTTAAAAGTATGAATTAAGGTGTCTCTAGTAGAATAAATATTTTATCTGATTGTGATTGACCGGTTTGCACAATGTCAGTAGCAATTTGAGCCAAAGGTCAAATGTCTTATCCCTTCTCTGTTTTTCTCTTGTTCTCCAGAACCATTCCCTACCTCCTCCTCTTCCATCTGATCCTGTCTTTGTTTACATGCCGAGCCATTCAGGGTCACTGAAAGGAAAAGTTGATACGCTGTTTCTTTCCACTTCGGCTGCTTCTTTGTCAACAAGTCTCCACTACTGCCAATTGTTTTTGTTGGCATTTTAAATTGTCTGTATTCGTTGAGGTTGTGTATTTCATTTTTAAAAGGTTCCCGAAAGACAACAGTTGGAACCAGGGGAAAGGGCTGGAAAATACACTGTCGAAGAGGGAAAATGTGTGGTGTGTGTTGTGTAATGTGATATACTATGCATTTGTCATATACTTTTTTGCAGGACTCTCTTATGAATTTTACACAATCTTTTGCACAATTTTTTTTCTACTTTTTGAAGTTTTACATGTTTTATATTGGGTATTTGTCACTGCATCTAGACCAGTTATAGGTTCATAATGTACATTATGTGTTAGAGGTATCTCACATATTTTAAGACATACAGTTGAAGTCGGAAGTTTACATACACCTTAGCCAAATACATTTAAACTCAGTTTTTTACAATTATTGACATTTAATTTTAGTAAAAATCCCTGTCTAGGTCAGTTAGGATCACCACTTTTTTTAAGAATGTGAAATGTCAGAATAATAGTAGAGAGAATGATTTATTTCAGCTTTTATTTATTTCATAACATTCCCAGTGGGTCCGAAGTTTACATACACTCAATTAGTATTAGTATTTGGTAGCATTGCCTTTAAATTGTTTAACTTGGGTCAAACATTTCGGGTAGCATTCCACAAGCTTCCCACAATAAGTTGGGTGAATTTTGGCCCGTAGCCTTCCACAAATTTTCTATAGGATTGAGGTCAGGGCTTTGTGATGGCCACTCCAATACCTTGACTTTGTTGTCCTTAAGCCATTTTGTAACTTTGGAAGTATGCTTGGGGTCATTATCCATTTGGAAGACCCATTTGCGACCAGGCTTTAACTTCCTGACGGATGTCTTGAGATGTTGCTTCAATATATCCACATAATTTTCCTACCTCATGATGCCATCTATTTTGTGAAGTGCACCAGTCCCTCCTGCAGCAAAGCACCCCCACAACATGAGGCTGCCACCCCCGTGCTTCACGGTTGGGATGGTGTTCTTCGGCTTGCAAGGCTCCCCCTTTTTCCTCCAAACATAACGATGGTCATTTCTATTTTTGTTTCATCAGACCAGAGGACATTTTCCAAACGTATGATCTTTGTCCCCATGTGCAGTTGCAAACCGTAGTCTCCAGCATCTTCACAAGGTCCTTTGCTGTTGTTCTGGGATTGATTTACACTTTTCCCACCAAAGTACGTTCATCTCTAGGAGACAGAGTGCGTCTCCTTCCTGAGCGGTATGACGGCTGCGTGGTCCCATGTTTATACGTGCGTACTATTGTTTGTACAGATGAACGTGGTACCTTCAGGCGTTTGGAAATTGCACCCAAGGATGAACCAGACGTGTGGAGGTCTACAATTTTTTTTCCGAGGTCTTGGCTGATTTCTTTGGATTTTCCTATGATGTCAAGCAAAGAGGCACTGAGTTTTAAGGTAGGCCTTGAAAAACATCCACAGATACACCTCCAATTGACTCAAATTATGTCAATTAGCCTATCAGAAGCTTCTAAAGCCATGACATTTTTCTGGAATTTTCCAAGCTGTTTAAAGGCACAGTCAATTTAGTGTATGTAAACTTCTAACCCACTGGAATTGTGATACAGTGAATTATAAGTGAAATAATCTGTCTGTAAACAATTGTTGGAAGATTTACTTGTATCATGCACAAGATAGATGTCCTAACCGACTTGTTAAAACTATAGTTTGTTAACAAGAAATTAGTGAATTGGTTGAAAAACAAGTGACTCCAACCTAAGTGTATGTAAACTTCCAACTTCGTCTGTAGATTGCTGTATTCATTCTTAATTCATTCAGCTTGCAGTCAGGTCCAGAATTTATTGTCACGTCTGTATTACTTTTTATACCAACCACTAGAGCTCTGCTACCCGAGCCCGACATTATACATTGGGTTAGGGCCGGGTAGGGTCTGTTTTTTTAATCAATAACTAGGGTATGGGTAGGGCTCGGGTATTACAAAATTGATCACCAACTTTTTGAAGCTGAGCCATTTGCTCGTGCTCTGCTACGCAGTAGAGTAATTTCTGACTGATATGATAACGTGGTGTCAGAATTGCTTCAACCTCGTCAAATATAAGTCAGGAGAGATTATTTAACAGAAAATAATAATGTACCTTGAGTTTTGTCTGAGTTTTGAGCAGAGCAGCCCAAGCGGAGCCGTTGTTATGGATATTCACCGACTCAGAGCCGTGTGCACAGGGAGCGAGTTACAGACAGAAGAGCAGCTAATGTTTTTACTATCAAGGGAAGTTATTTCTGATTTCAGGTTTCGGGTAGAGCTTTAAATTTGGCAGAAGCAATCGGGTCTTGGTAGGTTAGGGCCTAAATGTCGCGGGCAAGGGTAGGATTTTGGCTTAAAATTCCTGCTCGTGCAGGCCTCTACCGACCACTAGTTAGCCCCATATACACTCCGATAATGCAACTAATGTACAATGCATTTGACACAATGGATATTTTTGTGATACATCCGAGTTTGTCTGGATAAATATTTTGACACAACCACCACTACGGAAAAACTCTGTTGTATAACAACAGTTGCATCAAATGGGTTGTATAACCCAAGTGTGTACAGGACCGTTGTTACACTATTGGCGATTCATGTCATTTTAGCCATGTTCTGCATTAAAAGGATAGAAGGCTTTTTAACTTCTCAGCTGAAATGGGTCATGTGGAATGGCGTGATCAACACATACTGTATAACATGTAGTCACATTTCCTGAGGATTAAGTTGCCTCGCTGTCTTTCCATCTTGCATACTCTGACTCATATGTGTGTATCATGTTATGCAGCTTCTGATCTTGTACTTCAATTAAATAATTGCAATACTCAGTTGTAGAATTGTGATGATACTGTAAGGTTGATCCGTAAGGAAGTACCATTTAGTATAACTCCTAACTGCAGTGATGTGACCAAAACATAAATGTGCTACATGGTTACAGACTGTGCTATACTAGTTAACTATACAGGACATGTATTTTTACTTCACTCTTTTTGTCAATCCATCATTTACATAAAAAAAAACTTTATTTTCAGATATAACAACAAAAATACTACAACCCAAACCCCTCATTCTCCCCTCCCTCCCTCCAAGGCGTAAGTAAGTTATAAAAGTAAGTTAAAAAGGAAAGAAAAACAGAAACAAACCGTATTAGAAACAAAATCAATGGTTAAAAAAAGTTCTATAAAAATTATTATCAGCACAAATGGCCACTAGAACAGACATCACTGCTTACCAAACTATGCAAGTTACACTAAGTAAAAGACGGGCTCTCCACTTATTGTATTAATGGGAGACCAGGTTAAGTTAAACCTTTTTCGGCGCCCATGCACAGTGTACTTAACCTTCTCTAGAGGCAGAGATGACATCCCCTCCTTAACCCACTGCATAAAGGAGGGCGGCTTTGCAGACTTCCAGTGAAAGAGGACAAGGTGGCGAGCAAGCAGCGAGGTAGCATTCTGGTCTAGGGGATGTACCCGATAAATGGCAGTGACCGGGTTGGGGCGAACAGTTGTATTACACATATGTGAGAATGGGACCCCATTTTTGAGGCAGAGCCCAGTCAAAAGATTGGCATGACCAAAACATGTGTCCCACAGTCACTGAACTCTGGTGGCATCTCAAACACTTGGGATCCACATTTAGGTATATTTTTGCCAAACTGTCATTTAAGTAATGGAGTCAGTGCAAAACCTTAAACTGAATAAGCCCATGCCTTATGCAAAATTATAATGTGTGGATATGCTCAATACTTTGTTGCAATATATCATTGGGTAGCTAGCCACCTATGTCTTGCTTCCATGTCTTGCTTACCTTCAAAGAATGACAGCTCTTCCTCTGGCCCTATGTTTGTGTGTGTGTGTGTGTGTGTGTGTGTGTGTGTGTGTGTGTGTGTGTGTGTGTGTGTGTGTGTGTAGGCTGCATGGTAGGTGTCAGGTTACGAGCTGTTGTAAGTTTAAAAAAGTCGAAATAAAACAATTAAAAGTACATTTGAATGACACTAAGTGGCAGTGTTTCTACAACTAATGCCGGTTTGCCTGAGGCTGATGCCGTGCACGTGTTTGTACACATGCATATACACACACTCTCATTCAAATAAACACATACAAGAACACACACATACATGTAATAGTGCCAGACATGCACACAAACATACACAGTTGGCATTGCTGTTATGATTTGAGTTGTCCTTTGTTTTAAATGTATTAATTATTATATATATTTTTTGCATTGTTTGCTGTTTTCGTCTGTCTTTTCCTCTTTAGTTCATTATTTTGGTTGTTGGATTCTTGGGAGTGCAGAACAAAGGAATTTCCAGAGTTAGCAATCCCTGAGACTGTGTATGATAACTCTGACTCGTACATCTAATGGTTATTGTAGATGTTAGCTACAGAGGGAGTTTACAGTATGTAAAAGAGCTTTATAAAAGGTAAAGAGAGCAACGAATTGACCTACTTGACCTCAGAGGGTCAGACTACTTTATGATAGAGAATGCAGGGATGTGTACTGAACCTGTACCCATAATAAAACAAAGTGCTCTATGGTCAAATGCATCTATAGGCTTTAATGAAGTGGCAGCTGCATTCATCAAGATGATTTCGCAATAGTCTAAGACCAGTAAGAACATAGACTGAATTATCTGCTTTGTACTATTAAATTCACACTAATAGTAAAATTACCACTCCATGGTGTAAAATAACCCGTGTTGGTGTTAATAACCAGAGTTGCTGCACCAACTGCCGTTTAAGAGGCGAGGGAGCTAAAGCAGTTTATAGACTTAGAGAGAGAAAAAGATGCCATACAGTGGTTCTTCCTTTAAAAGTTGCAGAGTACTGCAGGACAGCCTGCAGGGTGCCGCAAGTTATTTAAGTGTCAGCCATTGTTGCCAGAATGACGCAATTTACCACACACATAAGCCTTTTTCAAAACTTTTAAAGGAAGAACCACTGTATATATGATGAGACGATACAAATCCCAAAAGACGATACAAATCTTGAAAGATGTCAAAGTCTTTCTCCTGAGGGAACTGTCCAAGAAGTAGGACATGATTCAGATGTTCATGACACCTCTTCCCTTTCCGGCTATTCAATGGATTCAGCTCCCAAGAGGGGCCCAGTGAAACAGAAGAGATCTGCTCCGAATTACTCATACACACAGAAAGATGGGAGGCAGCCTCACTCAAAGATATGATTAGCCATGTAAATTTCACATCAGGTTGAGACAGCACCCTCATTAAATTAGTCAAATTGATGTTAAATAATTTTACCAATTGGATTCAAGTGACGAATAATTGACATTTGAATGAATAAGACATCTCTAACCAGGTTTCCATCCAACCTTTGTATGCCCATAAAGTACACGTTGGACAAAGAATATCAGGCCTGATGGAAACAGAACATTTGTCAGTAAACATTCCAAATGTCGACAAAACAAAATAGCCTTGTGTCACCACCTCGACGACCATATGCTCTTGGACCTTGAGAGAAAATGTAGTCAGATGAAGAGAGAGTAGCTGTACTTGCAGTGTTTTCTGGGGTGATCCATGTCTCCATCAGGGCCAAGAAGTCAGGGGACTGAAGGGCAGCATAGGCTGTGATGAACTCTGCGTTCTTGACTGCAGATTGGCAGTTCAAAACGCTGCCAGAGACCTGGAATTCCACATATAGGTAATACAGTACTTTAATGTAAAATTGTTTTGTAAAATTATCCCCCATAATTGATCTTTCAGTACTGTACTTTAATATACCATTACATTACACCATTACATTACATTATACCATTACAGTAGCTAACTGTATTTTTTTTGTCACGGTGTACACAGCCACGGTAAATGTGCTTCATTCTATAGCTAGAGGACTCCTGATATCTTGTCAGTAAACATTGTGTCACCGGCATCCCGGGTGGCGCAGTGGTCTAGGGCACTGCATCGCAGTGCTAGCTGCGCCACCAGAATCTCTGGGTTCGCGCCCAGTCTGGGCTGGGTTCACGCCCAGGCTCTGTCGCAGCCAGCTGCAACCGGGAGGTCCGTGGGGCGACGCACAATTGGCATAGCGTCGTCTGGGTTAGGGAGGGTTTGGCCGGCAGGGATATCCTTGTCTCAGTATGTAAAAATGTAATAAAAATGTATGCACTCTACTGTAAGTCGCTCTGGATAAGAGCGTCTGCTAAATGACTAAAATGTAAATGTATATATATCTCCAGGAGTGATAAGTATAATTGTTGTCTTTATATGTCGTCTAGTACTGGGTACACTAAATTGGAAGGGTTGCAACCAAGGGGTGGGGAGCGTCTGTAAAGCCCACAGGGAGAGGAGCGAACAGGTACAGAAAACACACACATAGTTGCCAAAGCTACAAAATGAGATCAGAAAATATCTAGGTAACATACTCAAGTAAGAGAGTGGTGCAGAGCCTTCCTCAAAGCGCTCAGCAGAACAACACGGCAGAACCGTCTTTGTTTCGGCGACCGCCTTAGTTCTGCAGACGAGACTGCCACAACCACCGCGTACAGCTGCCGCTGAGAAACCTGAAGTATTGCAAATTGCTAATTGCCTGGAAGAGGTGTAGCGCACATCTCCCTGTACTAATTGCTGATTGCCTAGGAGAGGAGAACGACACCCCTCCAATACAGCCAATGATTAATTTCCAAAACAAGTCACAAATTGCCCGGCTCCTTGATCCTGGTTGATGTATCAACAATCATCTGAAAGTTGTCAGCAGTTCACATACCAAGTAGGCCCTGGGAAGACAAGTAGATGGCCCTAGCTAGCAAGAAGACAGTACTAGACAACAGATACAATTATACTTATCACTCCTGGAGATATCAGGAGTCCTCTAGCTATAGAATGAAGCACGCTTCTATGTGTACACAGTGACAAATTGTTGTAAATTTATAGCAAAAAAATACAGTTAACTACTGTAATGGTATATTACAGTAGAGTACTGCAAGAGCAATGCATTATGCGAGGTAATTTAAAAAAACAATTTTACAGTGCTGTGTTACATGTTTTGCTGTATATTTACAACAGCATACTGTTAAAAATGTTTTTGGCACTCCAAAAATCCAGTATGGCACTGTATTCAGTGGGGTGGTACTGAAAATTACTGGCCTTAGCCAGTAAATGACTCTAAACTTACAGGGACAGGGTTTTAGATTCCAGAAACACAATATGGTACTGTAGTTTGGTACTGAATTACAGTAAAATACTATCAGTATAGTAGCCAATAAATTACTGTGGAATTACAAGACAAGGTTTTTAGATTCCAAAAATATGGTATGGTACTGTATTCTGTGGAGTATAGCATTCTCATTAACGGGTGCAACAAACGTAGCCTCCTACAAGGCACGCCTGAAAATAGGATAATGAGACAGTGATTATTTCCCCGCTGACAACATTTGACCACAATGCACCATAATTCACACTAGTGGGTGCATGGTATTGCTGCATATTTTGAGGTGTTCCTTGTAAGAGGCTATATTTTTTGCACCCGTTAGTAAGAGTGCTATACCAGTTTAACTGAAATGTGGTAGTAGTTCCCCGACAACTTAAAGTATGTAGGAAACATAGAGCGGAAGCAGGTCTCAAACCTTTAACGTTTGAGGGGTCAGCCATGTCCTTTTGATTAGTTTTGCCCTGTAGTCACAGCCAGTTTAGAAGCCTTTGATAAGGCCTCTACAAGTGCAAGTGATATAAAATACCAATATTCATTGGTACACATACTTTTGTATATATAGTGTAAAACCTATCCAATCATGGTCTTCCCATCAAACGACTAAGGCTGCCCTCTGGCAAAAGCCTCTCAAATCCATATGTAGAAATAGGCAGAGTTGAGGCAGAGTTAATCAGACACATTGATTTAAAAGGAGATAGAAGCTGTTTTTCAGTCTCTAGGTCCCAGCTTTGATGCACCTATACTGACCTTCCTTCTGGATGAATGCGGGGTGAACAGGCCGTGGCTCGGATGGTTGTTGTTCTTGATGATCTTTTTGGCCTTCCTGTGACATCGGGTGTTGTAGGTGTCCTGGTGGGCAGGCACTGTGCCCCCGTTGATGCGTTGGGCAGACCGCACCACCCTCTGGAGAGCCCTGTGGTTGCTGGCGGTGCAGTTGCAGTACCAGGTGGAGATACAGCCCGACAGAATGCTCTCAATGATGCATCTGTAAAAGTTTGTGAGGGTCTTAGAGGTCAAGACAAATTTATTCAGTCTCCTGAGGTTGAACAGGTTCTGTTCTTTTTCACCACAATGTCTCTGTGGGTGGACCATTTCAGATTATCAGTGACGTGTACGCCAAGGAGCTTTTCACCTTCTCCACTGTGACCCTGTCGATGGGGATGGTGGCGTGCTCCCTCTGCTGTCTCCTGAAGTCCAAGATCAGCTCCTTCATTTTGTTGACGTTCAGGGAGAGGTTATTTTCCTGGCACCACTCCGCCAGGACCCTCACCTCCTCCCTGTAGGATGTCTCGTAATTGTTGGTAATCAGACCTACTACTGTTGTGTCGTCTCCCAACTTGATGATTGAGTTGGAGGCGCACATGGCTGTGTGAACAGGGAGTACAGGAGGGGATTGAGCACACACCCTTGTGGTGAGGATCAGCGTAGTGTCTTACTCATGTCTGCCACGGAGAATGAGAGCCCATAGTCCTCATGAGCAGCCCTCGTCGGTGGCATTGTGTTTTCCTCAAAACGGGCGAAGAAGGTGTTTAGCTTGTACGGGATCAAGATGTCGGTGTCCGCGACGTGGCTGGTTTTCCCTTTGTAATCCTTGATTGCCTGGAGTCCCTGCCACATACGTGTCGTGTCTGAACCGTTGAATTGCAACTCCACTTTGTCTCTGTTCTGACACTTTTTTTCCTGTTTGATTGCCTTTACGGAGTGTGCAAAGCTGTCATCAAGGCAAAGAGTGGCTACTTTGAAGAATCTCAAAAATAAAATATTGATTTAAAAAAGAAAGTGGGTTACTACATGATTCCATATGTGTTATTTCATAGTTTTGATGTCTTCACTATTATTCTACAATGTAGAAAATAGTAAAAATACAGAAAAACCTTGAATGAGTAGGAGTGTCCAAACTTTTGACTGGCTGTACAGAATGTGGTAAACCGTGGGGTGTTGGGTTGAGCGTGCAAAGATTTACATAGAGACAGGGAGGTTCTAGTCAGAAAACACTACTAGGCAATAAAATAAACATAACAACGAAATCACATAGGTTTGGCTCGGTCCTTCTTCTCAGCTTCTGCTCTGTGTCTGTCCCTCTGTTCTCTCTTTCTCCACAGATGGTTGGCACTCTCCCCTAATTACCTCTATTTGGAGCCATCCATGTCGGGGTGCCCAGCCCGTGTACTCCCAGCAGAGGGAGCCAAGGTCGTGGCACGTACCTCCCCTCTGTTACCAACCCCCGGGGTTGGAAGAAGCATGAAATACCTTACTCGCTCACAGGAATGGCTAATTCTTGAACTTCCTTTTGTAATTAATATTTACACGCTGCATACATGGAACAAATGTCAAAATACCCTACAATTGGATGCACTTGTGCCTTTCTGGCATTTTAGGGTATTGGTAAATTACCTGTTCACAGAGAAATGGGCATCATTTTTTATTGTATTTTTGTGTTTCTCATGCTCTCTTCTTTGTTTGTTGTAATTTTATCACTAATTCCGTATTATGTACGTTATATTTTTTTGCTGCATTCTTGTGAAGCAGGGCTCCCTTGCGAAAGAGACATTGGTCTCAACGGGACTTCCCTGTATAAAAACAGGTTCAATAAGTAAATGTCTTTCTGAGTTTGAGTGTCAGTGAGGAGTTCTGTGAGAGGGCTTTCTACACATTGTAGCAATGACTAGGCAAAACACACATTTGAATATTGATAAGAACGACAACACGTCAATGAACAACTGTTAACTGTTCATGATTCTAGCTCAATAGTCAAATCTGTGTAACTGATTTTGGCATACACTATGTGGGATTTTATGTGATTCATTCCGATTTTAATAATTGTCATTTGAATTTCAGTTAGCTCGGGACTCAGCACTTCATGTGGGAGGTTCTTCAAAGCATCAAATGAGTCAGAGAACCAGTCATCCAAGGTAAATGAGTCGGAGAACCAGACATCCAACACTCAGATGAAAACAGATACAACCAGGCAAATAATGTAAATCAGAGAACAAGATGGATATTGAGAGGCTTTTTAAAGACTTACTGTGTATGTATCTTTTCAGGCCATAATGCTTTCACATTAAAATAAACACTGTGTAAGTAATGAAGTAAAACAAAATCCGAAATGGTTACTTTTGGAGCTAAAACACTATCCAAAGCTGTAGAAGAGGACAACAAGAACATAATAATTTGCTAGCATGGCCATTTCCACCTGTTATATTGATGCCTGACAAAGAAGCGACATCGTAATTTAATTTTGGTTGTTGGACCACTAAAAATAGCAGCAGAGTATGTCAACATGGAGAGGGAGAAACCTTAAAATGTTTTATGGCTGGCTGTGAAAGAGTCATCCATTTTAAGAGACAGAGAGGGGGATCGGCCAGCCCAGCTGCAGCTCACATAAAAACCAGACAAGCAAGAACGGCTATGCCTTACTCAAAGAACAAGCATTACCCAGGTTTGAACTACTGCTTGTCCTAGTGCTGAGAAAAAGCTGAAATTATTCCTGGATTAATGTCTGTTTACTCCTTGGTTCGTAATGTCATAACTCATGCCATGGCATAAAGGCTTTACGTTTGATCTTATCTACTTCCAGTCAGTGGCAGTCGGTGCCGTTTAAGATGAGGGAGGACAATATTTGTTTTTATGAGGATGGTTTTATTTCTATTACAGCATATGTGACCCGATTCAGGAAACTAGGTGTATGTCACAAATCACGACTTCACAGGAGAGCCGTTTGAACGTAAAAATATATTTTTATTAAAATGCGTTTTTTTGCAGAGATCTCTTCTCAAACATGTGAACTTTCATGTGCCTTAATATCAAACTTGTATGCCATCTGTAAATATGAATAAAATTGTTCATTTACGAGCCTAGTTGGTTTAGCCACAGAAAAAGCCAGCAACCTTCCTGCTAGCTATGATTGGCCGAGGTAATGAGTGGGCTGGACATGCCAAGAGTTAAGTTTGTTGTGATGGACCACTTTCTGTAGGACGATCGTGCCATGCTGAATCTCTCTGACTCTGAAAATGAATCAGTCTGCCGTGAAGCTTTCATCCATGTATATGGGTAAGAATCTAACATTGAACCTATTTGGTTAACTTTAGCTAGCTATGACAATTGGTTGGTATGGCTTTCTGTTCGCTAGCCAGCTGGTGTTCGATGGCTGGCTTGCTAACGTTACTCTATGGATTGGGATTTTAGTTCATTTCATAGCTAGCTAGCTAACATTAATTGTACATGTCTAAACAAAAGACCCCAAGTTAAAGCTTGCTGATACCTAGCTCATGTTAGTGGAGGTCAGATGGCTGGCTTGGTAGCTAACATTGAACCTGTTTGGTTAACTTTAGCTATAACAATCGGTTTGTTTTGCTGGTTAAAGCTTGCTGTTAGCTAGCCAGTTGGAGTTCATAGGCTGGATTGCTAATGTTACTCTGTGGATTGGGATTTTAGTTAATTTAACTTAACGTTACATGTCTAAACAAAAGACCCCAAGTTAGCTAGCTAACGTTAGAAGAGGTTAGATGGCTGGCTGTGAATGCTATTCATTAACTACAGCTCAGCATTCAACACCATAGTGCCCTCAAAGCTAATCAATAAGCTAAGGACCCTGAGACTAAACACCTCCCTCTGCAACTGGATCCTGGACTTCCTGACGGGCTGCCCCCAGGTGGTAAGGGTAGGTAACAACACATTCGCCACGCTGAACCTCAACACTGGTGCCCCTCAGGGGTGCGTGCTCAGTCCCTTCCTGTACTCCCTGTTCACTCATGACTGCACGGCCTGGCATGACTCCAACACCAAGTTTGCAGATGACACAACAGTGGTAGGCCTGATCACTGACAACGATGAGACAGTCTATAGGGAGCAGGTCAGAGACCTGACCGTGTGGTGCAAGGACAACAACCTCTCCCTCAACGTGATCAAGACTAAAGAGATGATTGTGGACTACAGGAAAAAGAGGACCGAGCACACCCCCATTCTCATCGATGGGGCTGTAGTGGAGCAGGTTGAGAGCTTCAAGTTCCTTGGTGTCCACATCACCCACAAACTAACATGGTCTAATCACACCAAGACAGTCGTGAAGAGGGCACAACAAAACCTATTCCCCCTCAGGAGACTGAAAGGATTTGATATGGGTCCTCAGATCCTCAAAAGGTTCTACAGCTGCACCAGTGAGAGCATCTTGACTGGTTGCATCACTGCCTGGTAGGGCAACTGCTCGTCCACTGACCGCAAGGAACTACAGAGGGTAGTGCGAATGGCCCAGTACATCACCGGACCAATCTTCCTGCCATCCAGGACCTCTATACCAGGCGGTGTCAGAACAAGGCCCTAAAAATTGTCAAAGACTCCAGCCACCCTAGTCATAGACTGTCTTCTCTGCTACCGCACGGCAAGCGGTAACGGAGCGCCAAGTCTAAGTCCAAGAGGCTTCTAAACATCTTCTACACCCAATCCGTAAGACTCCTGAACATTTAATCAAATGGCTACCCAGATTATTTGCATTGAGTACTGTAATCGCAGTTGTCGCAGTGACATCATGAACATTCTATTGTCGTTATGAAAAAGTATAAACACAAAAATGACAGGCTGCAGCCTGGTGGTCCAAAATAGCATGACTGCTGTATTTAAAAAAAAAAATAAACCCAACAGTTAAACATTTTTTGGGGGCCTAACGTTGTATCCTAATTTGAATTTGATGCAGGTCATGTTGTTCTTCAAATTACCATCTCTGGTAAACACACACTATATCAAATAAAATCAATGTTTATTTGTCACAGGATCTGGATCTGTCACAGGATCTAGGAATTGTAAATGGTACAGTGAAATGGTTTCTTGCATAGTGGAGTCTTTTGTTTAGACAAGTAGCTAGCTAGCTACAGTGTCATTCATATTTCATTCACACAGTGAAGTTTAAGATGAACAGGTTTAGGCTACTTATTACACATTTTTACTACAAATTTTCCATATACCCATCATGTGGTTTGCTACCACCTAGCCTATGAATAAAAATGTATGACGTAGGTACACAGGTCAAGAGAAATTTGAGTAATCAAGGTGACAGACATTGACACATTCAATACCACCTTGCACAATCTTTCCTGCATCTAGCTGTTCTAGGGTGTAATCATGAGTCAAACACTTGCAAACGAGAATTTCTATTGGACAAATTCAGGTATGTTTATCCTCGTTTAGTTCCGTTTAAGAAACGCTTTTCAAGAGAATCGGCAGAATGAATGCACACCTGATCAAGCACAAACACAGTTCACTTTCATAGCAGCCAGATTGTTATATAATTCCTTTTTGAATCTACTCACTCTCTTCCTCTCACGTTTTCCCTTAGCTTATGGACTTCAGTGCACAACAACACATCAGCTTTCTGTGTGTCACGCCCTGGCCATAGAGAGGCTTTTATTCTCTATTTTGGTTAGGCCAGGGTGTGACTAGGGTGGGCATTCTAGTTTCTTTATTTCTATGTTTTGTATTTCTATGTTTTGGCCGGGTATGGTTCTCAATCAGGGAGAGCTGTCTATCGTTGTCTCTGATTGGGAATCATACTTAGGCAGCCTTTTTTCCTTTGGTGTTTGTGGGTAGTTATCTTTGTTAGTGGCACTATAGCTTTTATCATGCTTGTAGTCAACCCCCTGTGATGTCATTACCTGCTACTCCTCAGACCAAGCCAATGCATACACAGCTATACAAACTTGCAAGAAATACAATAGTTCCAGGGTTTTCTAAGGACTCAGCAGTAAAAGCTCACTCCCCCAAGTTGATTTATAGAGGTATGTCTGACTACTCCCCTACAGGGCTCTTTGTTTATCCATTCCTTTATAAGAGGCACAGACTTAAAGACTGTGGAACAATTCTAAATCCTTACAATGAATATATATATTGTTAATCTGTAGTCTAGGACCCTATAAATGTAGAGGAGGAGGGGTCCCATAGCCCCTTCCCTTCTATTAATACAACATATAATAATCAATTATTATAATACATCAAACATTTGGTTCAGCCCCTATCGTGACCCCAATTTGACTCCATCACAGCCAAGGTCCAAATTAGTTGTAAACCCAAAACGCAACACGATCCAACACGCAACCCAATTTGACCCCATCATTCCCCCCTTTGAGACTCACCCAGAGTCTCACACCATCAATCATAATGTTCTCCTCTGAAATCAAACAGATTTGGCAATCCCCCCGATCCATTTGATCCCAGGGATGGCCTGCTAAAGGGAGAAACAACTCCTGAGGTTCCTGGAATGCTGGTGGGGGTGGGGTGAGTCTGTCTATACTCCCATTCCTCCTTCTACCACATGAAGTAAGTTTGCTCCCTTCTTGTGCCATCCCCAAATGTTCAACAGTATTTTTAGCCAAGCACTTTATTATACAGCAACAGCAAAGCACAGTAGCCCTACCAGAAGTGTAACAATCATGGCACCTAGGAAAATAAACCCTTAAACCAGTGTCCAATTTGTCAGCTTTTCCCAGAGTACAACCTAATTTAGCCAGGTCATTAATAATAGCTGTCATGTTGTCAAGGGAGTCAGGAAGGAACATGACACAGTAATCTTCATCGTCTATTCTGTCTTTAGCCAATATGTGCCATTTCGTCTCTGGTCACTACTGCCTTCAAATTCTGCACATTTAGTGACAACTGAGTAAAACCCTGTACTTTCAAATTAGTAAGGGCCTGCATGGAGTATTTCAAATTGTTAATCCCCTTACCCTTTAGTTCCACTCCTGCACCTGAAAACATTACTAGGGCTGTCTCTACCTGCCATTCGATCTGATACTAATTTGCAAAGAACTGTTCAGCAGCTCAGAAGCAGGTAATGTTGCTGCTGTCAGCTCAGTTTTATCCCAGATAACATCCTTTCCATCCCATGAGGAGGAAAATGTAGCCATTACCCCCACAGATCCAGAGATGATCCGGAGGTGTCTCCATGCCTTTGCCTATGTTTGACATATTTACCCTGGTTATCAATTGTTGCACATCCAGTACATCAAAACTACTGGTACCTGTTTTTAGGCCTGTGTAAGACAGGCAATTAGTGGTGTTTCCTACATCCACATTCCCTGAGTTTGCAGATACAAACAGGGGGAGTTATCGTGGGTTTTAATCCTGTCAACACATCATTTACTACCCGTCAGATACTCCCCCCATTGTACTTTTTGGAGGTCCTATGCATTTAATCAGCTGGGAAATGTTACCTGGTTGTACGCTAGGAACCTTCGCCCACCTTTGCCATTTAGTCTCAATGTGCCCACCCTCCTTAAATTCTTGAGCTGCATCTGAACTATTACCTATTGTCTTATTGGATAATCCACCTTCCCATGCTGCTTCCTTCCCCCAAGTGACCAACATCAGAATCGTATAATTGCTGTTTCTTTGTCGAACCCTAGTATTGTTAATTAACATCCAAAATCATTATTTCCAATTGGTATTACCTGGGTTCCCCACAGAAAGGCTGTGGAGATGGGTTTCTGGAGAATCATTACCCGTGTGCCAGATGTGTTCCCCTTCCCCTGTAATCCTATGTATGTCACTGCTTTCACCCATTTATTATTCTCCACATCCCTGTCCACAAAGAGAACAGGTAGGATTTGGTGAACAATAAATATCCTGCATGTGTGTTTCCATGGTTGAAATTTTCTTGTTTCACAACCATAGTATGTGTGTATAATGGTGTCCTCAACATCTGATGACTCTTCAAGTTCTGTGGCTGAACCCTCTGTTGGTTCTTCTGGCTATGGTCTCCCCGTTTCTCCTCTGGCCCCTCCTCATCGGTGGGTCCTCCTATGTGTCCTCCAAGCAGGATGGTTTCCATCTTGGTTGGTTCCATTTTCTTTTATGGACTCGTAGTTTCACCCAGTCTCCTATACAGATTGTTAGAGCATCTGGATCCTCACCTGGGATCGGTTCTGCTGCTTTCCTAGTGTGAAAGTGGAGAAAACTTACAACAGAAGTTAGTTCCTTCATGTACTCAAGATGGTCACACTATGTCTCAGTTATGTCTATCTGTCGGTCAGTCATAGGTCTCACCCCTGGGGTATTCATTGGTCGTCTTGTTAACATCTCATAAGGTGTACACCCAATACCTTTGTTAAGGCTGCTGCGCATTTTCATGAGGACAAGGGGCAAGCATTCCACTCAGCTCTTTTTTTTAATGGCAGGCTTTTGCAATCCCCCCTTTGATCATTTAATTAACCCTCTCTGTAATCCCGTTACTCCATGGGTGATAGATGGACACAAACTTCTGGTCAACACTCATAATTTTTGCCACTTGGGCAACCACATCTCCTATGAGATGGGTCCCATTGTCTGTAGACAAACCTTAGGCACTCCGAACCTGAGTATAATTTCCCAGACTAGCAATTTTGCAACTGTTCACGCAACACAGTTGGTAGTGGGATGGTTCCACCCACTTGGTAAACCTGTCAATTATCACCAGGCAGTATCTCTTTCTTTCTTTTTTCTCTACCATGTCTATGAAATCCATAGCAAGGTGGACAAAAGGTCCTTTTGGAGTAGGGAACTTTCCTGGTTGCAGTGGAGTTCCCTTATCAATGTTATCCTTTCAGTGATACCCATCCCGGATCCGGGAGCATCCTCATCAAAAAAGCTGACTAGCATAGCCTAGCCTAACGAGACAGGGATATCATATAATATAATTTTCATGAAATCACAAGTCCAATACAGCAAATGAAAGGTTATGGCTGCAGGGCGAATATTGAAAAAACTGGAAAATATGTGCACATTTTCAAACGGCCTCCTAAGAAACTTTTTATTTTACAATATGCATATATTTACTACTGTTGGATAGATAACAGTCTATAGTTTCTAAAAAGGTTTGAATTGTTTCTCTAAGTCGAACAGAAATATTTTTACAGCCATTTTCCCAGCCGAATTGAGATTTCCAAACTGCGATGTGTCTCTTTAAGACCTTCTCTATAAAAGGCCATTTGACTTAGGACCATAGAAACACGTCACACGCCTTCATCAGGCTGTAATGCGGAAGTGAGAATTGAAAGCTGTCGAATATCTCGTCCATGGACTGAATAACACACCTTCTTGTGAGACCTGCGCAGTTAAAAAAAAATTCCAGGCGCGAAGCAGAATTTGGTCTCGGCTTCTGGAAGAAGGTCGATAACGGTGAATATGATCTCTGACTACGATATTATTTGATACATGTCACAAAATCATCCTAAAGTATGTTTTTTCGATATACTTTAATTATATTATTGCAATTTATTCTGGACTTTAGATGTGATACGACGGAAGAATTTTTTGAAGAAAGGCAGAGTAGCGCCGCAATGCTATTGTGCTTGCTAACCAAAGAGGGAAATAATTCGTTCTGGAACCCAACTAAAGACTCTACTGGACATTGGACCCCGTTACAACATTCTGATGGAATATCAACAAAGATAAGACCCAATTTGGGATGCTTTTTCATATATCTGTCGAGCTGTGCTGTGCTAACTGGGCTAACTGTGCTAGGCTAGCGCTTGACCAATGCTAGTGCTGCCTTATGCTAGCTTATGTTGTTAGCTAATATAACGATATATTGTGTTTTCGCTGTAAAACACTTCAAAAATCGGAAATGTTGGCTTTATTCACACGATATCTGTCTTTCATTAGCTATCCACCATATGTTTTTCTGAAATGTTTTATGAGGTGTAATTAGTAGCCGACGTTGGTGTATGTATTTTCTCTGGCTACTCCCGTCTGGATTCAGACTCTAGCTATGTGTTAGCATTTATGGTAGCATCAATGTAAAACTGATTTATAGCTAAAATATGCACTTTTTATGAACAAAATATAGATTTATTGTGTAACATGTTATATGACTGTCATCTGAGGTAGTTTTTTCTGGGTTCTTTAGGTTGGTTTTAGTTTATTTCGGTTGGCTTGTGCATGCTACTTGAATCATAATTCATACATCATAATCATATCCATACGTGTCTGTCCACTTTTGTATTTGGTGGTGAGCTAACATAAATATATGTGGTGTTTTCTCTGTAAAACATTTAAAAAATCGGACATGTTGACTGGATTGACAAGATGTTTATCTTTCAAATGCTGTATTGGACTTGTTAATGTGTAAAAGTTAAATATTTAAAAAAAATAGATTTTGAATTTCGCGCCCTGCAGCTGTTGTCATTGTCGTTCCGATTTCGGGCTTGCAGCCCAAACAGGATAAACATCTTGTGAATCCAACTATCATTTCTGATTTTTAAAATGTTTTACAGCGAAAACACAATATGTATTTCTATTAGCTAACCACAATAGCCAAAGACTCAACCGCATATTTTCACCATGTTTCTACCGCATAGGTAGCTATCACAAAACCGACCAAATAGAGATATAATTAGTCACTAACCAAGAAACAACTTCATCAGATGACAGTCTTATAACATGTTATACAATACATTTATGTTTTGTTCGAAAAATGTGCATATTTGAGGTATAAATCATAGTTTTACATTGCAGCTACCATCACAAATAGCACTGAATCAGCCAGAATAATTACAGAGAGCAACATGAAATACCTAAATACTCATCATAAAACATTTATGAAAAATACATGGTGTACAGCAAATGAAAGATAAACATCTTGTGAATCCAGCCAATATTTCCGATTTTTTAAGTGTTTTACAGCGAAAACACAATATATATTTCTATTAGCTCACTACAGTAGCCAAACATACAATGCAATTTACTCCCCGCAAAAATAGCTTGCACAAAACCGACAAAATAGAGATAAAATTAATCACTAACCTTGAACAAATTCATCAGATGACAGTCTTATAACATCAGGTTATACAATACACTTATGTTTTGTTCGAAAATGTGCATATTTAGAGCTACAAATCCTGATTATACATTGTGAATACGTAGCATCGATTCACCAGAATCTCCAGAGATATTTTGGACACTCACCTAATCTGACCAAAGAACTCATCATAAACTTTGCATAAAAATACTTGTTGTATGGTAAATGAAAGATACACTGGTTCTTAATGCAACCGCCGTGTTAGATTTAAAAAAATAACTTTACCATAACAAACAGCTTGCGTTATTGCGAGACAGCGCTCGCCAAAACGGCAGAGAATAGGAATCAACATTTTCCACCGAAATACGAAATAACATCATAAATTGTTCTTACTTTTGCTGAGCTTCCATCAGAATCTTGTACAAGGAGTCCTTGGTCCAGAATAAATCGTTGTTTGGTTTTAGAATGTCCTTTTCCTCTGTTGAATTCGTGCCACAATGCTAGCCAAGCTTGATAACGTTCCCATCTTCTCTCTACGCAAAGAACGGAAAACTCCAAAAGTCCCAATAAACGTTGAATAACTTCTTGCCACTAGGGGGGTGCCATTTCGACATAGCACAAATTCGTACCCCAATTAAACTGCCTCGTACTCAATTCTTGCTCGTACAATATGCATATTATTATTACTATTGGATAGAAAACACTCTCTAGTTTCTAAAACCGTTTGAATTATGTCTGTGGGTGAAACAGAACTCTTTCGGCAGCAAAATCCATGACAGGAACTGCGAAGGTCTGAAAACTAGGCTCTGTTCTCAGATCAGTTTAAAGCTCTGTATGTATCCTATGGGTCGGCATGAACTGCACCCGCCTTCCCCTGGATGTCAGTAACCAATGAGAATTGGAATGGAGTTTCTACGTAGTTCTCAGAGTTTATAAAAGGCCAAGGAACGAGGGGAGCTCTCTTTCGACGTTCGCCATTACGCAAAGCAAGACCTCAGGATGGCATTTTGAAACGCTCAGTTATCGACCTTAGATATATCCGTCTGTAATTTAATTCGATATAGGTGTTAGAAACATCATAACGAAGCTATTTTAAACCGAGTTATATCAGTTTATGCGAGTATATTGCTATTTTCGGAATTTCCTTAGTATTGCGTATTGAGGATTTGGGCATTTTGTGGCCACATAGCTATTGTTAGCTGCTAATTCCGAAGTTGAAGATGACGTTTTACAACCAAGCAACGATTCTTTTGGACAAAGGACCACTTGGCCAAGATTCTGATGGAAGCTCGTCCAAAAGTAAGAGCTATTTATGATGTTATTCCGTATTTACGTGGAAAAATGTAAACGGATTTGTCCGCCATTATTGCGGCACTAGTCTGGCTGTAACGCACACTGTATGTCTAGTAACATTAATTTTAAAAATCTAACTCAGCGGTTGCATTAATAACTAATGCATCTTTCATTTGATGTCCAACCTGTATTTTTTTGTCAAGTTTACGATTATTTATTAGATTAGGTGCCTTTGCAAGATGGCGCCGGCCAGAATGCATGACCTGTTGCCACTGATCACATTGTATAACCACGATTTGTGCTGCTAAATATGCACATTTTCGAACAAAACCTATATGGATTGTGTAATATGATGTTACAGGACTGTCATCTGAAGAATTCTGAGAAGGTTAGTGAAAAATTAATTTATTTTGGAGGTGAATACGTTATCGCTATGTTTGGCTGGAATCAATGCTGTTGTCTGGTTTGCTATTGTGATAAGCTAATATAACGATATATTGTGTTTTCGCTGTAAAACACTTAGAAAATCTGAAATATTGTCTTGATTCACAAGATCTGTGTCTTTCAATTGCTGTACACTGTGTATTTTTAAGAAATGTTTTATGATGAGTAATTAGCTAATACACGATGGTCTCTGTAGTTATTATAGTCATTTTAGTGAGAGTTGTGATGGGGGCTGCAAACTATGTAAACTATGATTTATACCTGAAATATGCACATTTTTCTAACAAAACATATGCTATACAATAAATATGTTATCAGACTGTCATCTGATGAGGTTGTTTCTTGGCTAGTGGCTATTTATATCTTTATTTGGTCGAATTTGTGATAGCTACTGATGGAGTGAAAAAATGGTGCAGTAAGAAAAACGGTGTCTTTTGCTAACGTGGTTAGCTAATAGATTTACATATTGTGTCTTCCCTGTAAAACATTTTAAAAATCAGAAATGGTGGCTGGATTCTCAAGAAGTGTATCTTTCATCTGGTGTCTTGGACTTGTGATTTAATTATATTTAGATGCTAGTATTTACTTGTGACGCTATGCTAGGCTATGCTAGTCAGCTTTTTTACTGGTGGGGGTGCTCCCGGACCCGGGTTTCTGAGGAAGTAGAGGATAATCTGATAAAACTCGGTTGAAAAAACATACTTTACGATGTTATTATCACATGTATCAAATAAAATCAGAGCCGGAGATATTCGCTGTGTAAACCGAACGCTTATCAGAAGACAATATCGAGGTGCTTCGCACGCCTTGGTAGAGAAAGGAAATTCCTGACCTGCCACTCCAAAAGCTCTTGTTCGACCTCAGATCAAGCTAGACACCCCATTCCACCTTCCACTGCCTGTTGACATCTAGTGGAAGGCGTATGAAGTGCATGTATATCGATAAATATAAGCCAGTTGAATAGGCAGGCCCTGAAACAGAGCCCCATTTTCAGAATTTTCACTTCCTGTCTGGAAGTTTGCTGCCAAATGAGTTCTGTTTTACTCACAGATATAATTCAAACAGTTTTAGAAACTTGAGAGTGTTTTCTATTCAATAGTAATAATAATATGCATATTGTATGATCTAGAATAGAGTACGAGGCAGTTTAAATTGGGCACGATTTTTTCCAAAGTGAAAATAGCGCCCCCCTATTGACAAGAAGATTTATCTAACAAACATGTCGCGCAATAATAAATGAACTGTTAATTAAAAAAAATTTATTCATATATTTATTTATTTTTAACACGTTGGTTAAAATCTGGGCAAAACCATTGGGCCAAAATCTTCTCCTCTTAAATCTTCTCCTCCTCCTAAATCCCCCCTTTGACGAACGGCTCAATCCATGAGCCAATCGGCAAATATTAAAGATCATTGTTGATGGTAAACAGGGCATGCCAGACAAAAGATGTAGCCATAAGCCAGACCTAGGACAGAGAGAACACCCTCTCTCCCTCCACACATGGTGATTGAGAATATCAGCTTGCTGCTGTTTCTCAAGTTCAGTAGTTTCAGATGACACCACCAACAAAAAAAATTAAATGCATGTGTGTGACAACTGGAAACAGCCAATTTGGCCGCCTCATCAGCAATGCTGTTACTAATTCTAGCATTATCACACCAAACCGTGTGTGCCTCAACCTTAATAATAGCCAATGTGTTAGGTTTACCAATAGCTTCAATCAACTGTTCAACATAAGGTCTTTTTTTAATTGGTGTGCCTGTGGTATTAGTAAACCCTCTTGCTCTCTAAACCCCACTAGCAAATAAGGGCCTTCCCTTCCCCCAATTCACAAGCTGTTTTCAGCTAATAAATCTGTCTGTTACGCTGATAAATGGTCTGGTATAACCTCAATATCACCTTCCACATCTACTTCAGCTTATCTTACATGTGTCTTCCCTGTGCTTTGATCTATATAGGCAGATCCATCAACGAACAACACCATGTCAGAGTCAAGCAGAGGTACATCAAAAAAGTATTTTTCCGGTACACATTCCTAGGCTGTCCCGATGTCCCTGTTATTGTTACTAATGATTTGCTCAGGGAAGCTCTCCAACAACTTGTCCAGGTTTGCCTAGACAGGAACAGTGAGCTTTAGTGTCTATTATAAATGATAGTTCATGTCCTTAACATTAAGAGTATCCATTGGCTCTTCTCTTCCATTATTGAATTCATACTGGAGCAGGGGTTTCGGACACCTTCATTGTTAATTCTGAGGGAAATGATAACTGTTAGTGTTCTGATTTCCCATTGGCCATGGCTGTCCTCTGTCATTAACTTGTCCTCTTTGTCCATAGGGCATAAGTGGCCCCAGGGAACATTTCCAGCTCTGGGCGAGTGGTACTGTGGCTGAGTTTCCTCTTGCAGGCACACAGTTTCCTCTTCCCCTGTTGTAACCTCTTCCTCTTCCATTTCCCCCATTGCAAACTCACATGCCCCAACTGCCCACAGGTCCAGCACTGAGTGTTGTTCCATTCACGAAGGGCTCTGGCGGGCCCATGTCCTCTTCCAGTCCATGTTTGTTGGTCACCATAATGTTGAGTGGTGAAAAGCACATACCCTTCACGCACCAGGTTCACAGGTGTGACTGTGGGGGAGCTGCAGGCTGTGGTTGTGGTGAGCCTGTAGAAACAACTTGAGCAGCCATCTAGGGTCTTGTCTTCCAGTCTGTCCATTTTTGTGGAGTGAGTTGGGGTGGGAAGGGAAACTCCCTACAGGAACTGTGCCTCCTTTTTCTTCCAACACCATCATCCCCATCACATTGTCTGATTCAAGGGCACTTCCTCCTCATCCCCTTCTCCTTGTCCATTCTTCCTGTCTGAATTATCTCCTTGACAAAATCCAACCTAGTCTTGTTGAATGAATATCTATGTTCTCCTGCCATCTCTGTCCAAACATGCCATTTCTTAAAAGTGAATGTAAATTCCACATCGGGAAACTTCTTTTGCATATATTCAACAGGCTTCATTGCTCCTATCTCCTCATTCTGGTTTGACTGTGCCACGGTGCTGCAGATTTTTATTTAGATAGTCTGCGTGTAATGATAATAGTGTAGGTGCCCTATGTTAGCCTTTCCTACCTATTATCTAACCTGCAATAATGTCAATAGTGTTGTATAAGTTTTAACTCTTTTTCCTCCACTGTCTTCTCATCTGCCCATAAAACAAAACCTCCTCTCCACCAACTCCACTTAAAAGGCTCCTTATCTATCCTCCTACAAGTAATTAAAGGTCCTATTTAAACTAATACAAAATATGTTGAAGGTATTACTAGTTCCTCAGGGTGTAGGGTAATATACGTCTTATAGGTATTATCTTTATCAAACACAGCTTGTCTTATACAATGACAGAACTCCTTCCTGCCGTCCTCACATCCAAAAATCACTTTCTTGTATTATTCCAATGTAATGCCTTTATTTATATACTGTTCCTCATCCTCCTCTTTATCAAAAATTCGCTGATAACGGTCCCTCAGTCAGACCAAATAACCAATCTCGATTTGTTTATCTCCTCACCCACTGCGCATTTCACTTACACAAAACAAACACATAAGAACAGACAACATATTATTCCTATCTTCCAGGTTATCGCTTGTTTTCAGAACTTTCACGCTAGATACAGCTTCTGATCCATAACTAAACAATCTATCTTCCAGGTGCCCCATAGGTTATCGCCTGTTTCAGAACTTTCACACTAGATACAGCTTCTGATCCATAACTAAACAATCTATCTTCCAGGTGCCCCAAAGGTTATCGCCTGTTTCAGAACTTTCACGCTAGATACAGCTTTTGATCCTAACTACTCTTGAGTACCCTTCCGGAAGTTACCCCAGCACCCCCAACACGCTAGAAGGCGAGCTACTCTTCTTAGTACATATAACATATAACACACATTGACATACAACAATTACCACACATTCATTGTCTTATACATGCACATTTTAGGTTCCTTTGTTTTTAAAATTACAAGAAGGAGGCGGCGCTTTTACATACCAGCGAAACACTGAACACCCACTTCTTTTAAATTATAGACTTCGATATAACAGGTGTCTGCTTACCGTACAATTTGGTGATCAGAGAAGGGGGTTCAGGTTCCGTCCAGTAGCGTTGCACTCAATCCCTCCTGGCAAGCTCGCCAAATGTTGGTTCCGTTTTTCTGTGCTCCGTTTGATTAATTAACAAATAAGGAAGACTCAAAATGTGCACTTATAAATCATAACAATTCTAATCAAAATACAGCTGTAGACAGAAGTCAAAGATCAAACATCACACATACAACTGATGTCTCTCCTGAGTTCTGCCCCATAGGAAAAGTCCAAGTTACTTTTATCATGCTTGTAGTCAACCCCCTGTGATGTCATTACCTGCTACTCCTCAGACCAAGCCCATGCATACACAGCTATACAAAATTGCAAGAAATACAATAGTTCCAGGGTTTTCTAAGGACTCAGCAGTAAAAGCCCACTCCCCCAAGTTGATTTATAGAGGTATGTCTGACTAGCCTCTTATCTCTTCTACCCCCCTACAGGGCTCTTTGTTTATCTTTGAAATGCTTTCTCACAGACCCTCACAGACTTGTAAGGTAGAGGTGACCACATGTATTATGACTTCATATTCAATATGTATGTAGGCCTCAGTGCAATATGTTGCTTCCACCAATATGAGGTAACTGAAGTGAGATGGTATCTTGTTACCCAACCGTTAATTTTTGGCAATGGGTGTTAGTTAGACCATTACTAGGATATGTTTTATGTGGAGAGCTACTGCATAGTAATCTATTTAATTTTGTTCATAAGTGATGACAGTGTAGCCAATGTGAAATCGCTAGCATGCAGGAATTTGGGCCTCTGTGAAGGATTGTCCAAGCGACCTGCAGGAATCTGCAGGAGTTTTGCCTATGCTTCTGCAGGACTCCTGCATGAATTTGTATTGTCCTCTAGGAATTTCTAAAATCCTGCATATTCTATTGGATTTTAATCTTGCAGGTTAAGGTACATTTCTGCAGGTCAAGGCAAATTCCTGCAGAGGCAGATCCTACAAGAACCCTGCAGAGGCAGATCCTGCAGGACAAAGCAAATTCCTGCAGGAATAGGTCAAATTGCAGAGTAATAGGCAAATTGCAGAGTAATAGGCAAATTGCAGAATTTTGTTTTTTACAATCTTGCAGATCAAGTCATATTCCAACAGGACTAGGTGAATTCATCAGTATGCGACATTTAATAGCTTTTTTTTTAACCATTGGTAAGTAATTTAGCTAACAGTATAATTTGCTAGCTGATCCATCTACCTTAACTTGTGGCTATCTATCTAGCTAGCTAGCAAACGTAACTGTTATGGCTATGAGCTAGATAATATAGCAATGCTATATTCACATATTTGCATAGACCTTGGTGGCTTATATCCTGATTTAGATATTTTATATGGTGTGGCATGTGTAGGCTAATGTTATTCAGGAATCCCAATGTGATGGCTCTTTTTTCTATCTAATATTAGTTATGACATTTCATATCAGGTTCGGAGAATTTACACAGCATGTTAGGATAATTAACTTGGCAGATTAGGAGACTTTAAATTAAGGTTAGGAAAAGGTTTGGATTAGCTAAAATGCTCTCCTAACCTGCTACGAACAGTCACTTCTGGTCATAGCTGTACTCGCTCTAGTCATAACCTGGTTTTAGCTTTGAAGTATGATGGTACTGCCATGCACCTAAATAAAACCATGATATTGCATAATTGTTACCATGGTATAGATGTGGATCATAGAAATGCCATGGTTTTAACCTGCATTATGCATTCTATCATGGTAACGCACAATTATGACCAATGGTACACAAAAAAATCATAATATGATACCATCTTTATTAATTGTGCCTTACCATGGTACAATGGCAGTATACTGCATAAATAAATAAATAAACCCACCAAGGTCAAAAGAGTTTGGTTGATATTATATTGATGGATTTATATACCATTATGGGCAAGTTTTTAGCACTACGCTACTATTGTTGGTCCTAGTTTGTCTCTAACATCAAGGAATAAGGGAAACAGTTGCGGTGAAAATAGGGTCATAGTTTTTAAATTAATATTACTGTTTTATGCTCATGTTTGGGTTCCCTGTGTTGTCAACCAGAAATGTGAGATATATGGTAGCCTAATCTTTGGCATTTTGTAATCAATATAATTAATAGTAGAGAGGCGAAGCAAGAGGGATAACTGGGCCAAAAATGTGTCTTCTCTAGAAATTGCAATTTTTTTCCACTCACCGAGCAAGGAGTTTTTTGTATGGAGGTCATTTACCACATAACCGCTAGGCTACCTGCCACCCAAATTTTTCTACTTATAATTTTGGGATATTTGGTAGGCTATTTGTAAGTCAACTTGTCTATAATTAGATACATGCAGCCTCTCTTCTGTCATTACTTGATACTAAATAAAGCCTTGCTCACCAGAATAATGTCATTCATCAATAAAATGAGGGCATAATCAACAATCTAGTTGACGTCAGTAAATTTCTCTTTAATTTCTGCTTCTCCAGGGGACCAGTTTTAATGAAAGAAAAAGGTGTGAAAACATCCGAACATGTTTCTGATATTGCAGTTCATCTTGGCTACACCACACGGGAGTGCATTAGAGCATTAGCTAGGTCTATAATTATATAATTTTATGACAATATACACTTAACTCTACAGGAATTAATATTATAATAGGCTACATGTGTCCAGACTTCAGTTAGCCTATTCCAGCTGTTACTGTTCACATCTGCAACTCAAAGGTGATACTATGCAAAAATGATCCTGCACAGACTGCGAAAAAAACAACATTAAAAGAGATGAGAAGTTTACATGCCATAGTAAGATCTAAGATCAGCATATCACGACATCTTTTTCGACTTTCTCAAAACTGGGATAGGCGCTTATTAGGGTTATTGTAAACAGGATATGTTGTTTATGTTTCAACTCAAAAATAGAATTCTTGAGTATCCTGAATATTAATGAGATATTGGTGTGCACGTAAACGCAGTCTCAGTTTCGCATATCATGGGTGTTGTGTGATCATGTTTTCATTGGATTGTCAAACAAATCACTTCAAAAAGTAGGCTACCTATGCAGTTAGATCCACCATAATAATTCCATTATAATCTGTACTGGACCATATAGCTTACTGGTTTAGGCTACTTTCAACCCTAATTTAGATATGTTTCTGCTTATAATTTCTGATATTTGATTGGCCAAATAATAATTTCTGACATTTGGTAGGCCATTTGTTTGTCAACTAGTTAGATACATTCAGCTTCTCTTCTGTCATAATTTGTTGCCCCAGAAGACTAAATAAAGTAGTGCTGACCCGAATATTGTTTTACATCGATAGATTAAATGCTTTAGTAATGTCGTTAATCTACCCATCATGTCCGATTTCAAAAAGGCTTTACAGCGAAAGCACACCACATTATGTTAGGTCAGAGCCTAGTCACAAAAAACATACAGCCATTTTCCAGCCAAAGAGAGGAGTCAGAAAAAGCAGAAATAGAGATAAAATGAATCACTTACCTTTGATGATCTTCATCAGAATGCACTCCCAGGAATCCCAGTTCCACAATAAATGTTTGTTTTGTTCGATAAAGTCCATCATTTATGTCCAAATACCTCCTTTTTGTTTGCGTGTTTATTTCACAAATCCAAATTCAAGAGGCGCAGGCACTTAGTCCAGACAAAAAAGTTCAAAAGGTTATATTACAGTTCGTAGAAACATGTCAAACGATGTATAGAATCAATCTTTAGGATGTTTTTAACATAAATCTTCAATAATATTCCAACCGGACACTTCCTTTGTCTTTAGAAAGGAAAAGGAACAGAGCTCGCTCTCACGGCCTTGCGCATGACTGAGCTCATGGCATTCTGCCAGACCCCTGACTCAAACAGCTCTTATTCGCTCCCCCTTCACAGTAGAAGCCTGAAACAAGGTTCTAAAGAATATTGACATCTAGTGGAAGCCGTAGGAAGTGCAATATGACCCCATTTACACTGTATCTTGGAAAGGCAATGATTTGAAAAATGACAAACCTCAGATTTCCTACTTCCTGGTTGGATTTTTCTCAGGTTTTCGCCTGCCATATGAGTTCTGCTATACTCACAGACATCATTCAAACAGTTTTAAAAACTTCAGAGTGTTTTCTATCCAAATCTACTAATAATATGCATATAATAGCAACTGGGACTTAGTTGCAGGCAGTTTACTCTGGGCACGCTTTTCATCCGAAGGTGAAAATGCTGCCCCCTATCCCAAACAGGCTTTAGTGATAACTGCCAAAGTGCATTATGCCTAAAACTTGCCCTTAATAAAGAAATATCCACAAAAGTAACAACGTAGGTCACTTACAGAACCCCTAAGCAATTGAAATTTTCCAAAATTAAACATTTATTTTAGTGTTGTTGTTACGCCCTGACCTTAGAGAGCCGTTTTATTTCTCTATTTGGTTAGGTCAGGGTGTGATTTGGGGTGGGCATTCTATGTTGTCTATTTCTTTGTTTTTGGCCGAGTATGGTTCCCAATCAGAGGCAGCTGTCTATCGTTGTCTCTGATTGGGGATCATACTTAGGCAGCCCTTTTTCCCACTTTCTATTGTGGGATCTTGTCTTTTTTTGTTGCATGTCTTTGCACTACTAGCTTTACGTTCGTTGAGTTGTTTATTGTTTTTTGGTGGAACATTTCAAATTAAAGGAAAATGTACGCCTACTACGCTGCACCTTGGTCTTCATTTAACGACGGACGTAACAGTTGTAAAGGTAAAGGTTAGTTTACTGTATCTGTTTCAGAGCTCTACCCATAGTGCACTATTTTATTACAAGAGGGTAACCCAAGCAACGAAAGGACAAGGCTAACTCATGCTATCTCAAAGTTTACCATCTAACACCCCTTTGCCAGCTAGCCTATGCAGGAGTGAGCTAGCTGCACTTCAAAGTGATTTTAGTCAATTTTAATAAAACAGGAATATGTGTTGACATAAACAGCAGGTACTGTATGTATTGACATGCATGCAGATTATAATATACTTTTGTTGAAATAGCTGACAGCAATTCAAAGACGTAAGACCTTAGTTAGAAAATGTAAACATTTTGCTAGGAGAGACATTGAGTGACTGCTTTTGTTCCCCTAACAATCATCGGTCCTTTCCGATGTGACCTTGGGATTTTCCATGGGTGTTGGCAAATATGGTTGAATTTCTACTCTATGGTAGTATTGAGAGAACTTTAAATGTAAATGTATTTACCAGGGAAGTTGACTGAACACATTCTCATTTAAAGCAACAACCTTGGGAATAGTTACAGGAGGAAGAGATAAATGAGCCAAATGTAAACTGGGGATGATTAAGTGGCCATGATGGTATGAAGACCAGGTTGGCAATTTAGCCACGACACCAGGATTAACACCCCTACTCTTACGATAAGTGCCATGGGATCTTTAGTGACCACAGAAGGTCAGGACACCCGTTGAACGTTGTCAGGACCCGGTTACGAACTCGGGTCTCCGGTGTGAGAAACAGTCACTTAGTAAACTGAGCCACTAATAGTCGGCAGAACCCAGAAGATGAGGCAGACACAGCAGTACTAGAGACGGTGGTTTAATAAAGTAAAAAGGAAAAGATCTTCAGGCAAAAAATATAAATCCACAACGTCAAAAGTAATTCCAAGAGAAAAAATGTATATCCTCCAAGACAAAAGGAAAAATCCACAGAGTGGTAAGAACAGCAGGGAAAAAACAAACCTCAAAAGAATAATCAAAAATAAACAAGAACAAAACCAGAGTACCTCAAGAAAATCCAACTAGAGAAACAAATGTTCACAGCACGGCTGGGGCTGGGTGCTAACATACAAACACAGAGCAAAGAACTGAGGAACAGTAAGCGTTTAAATATGTTCAAGGGAAATGAGGCACAGGTGCAAATAATAACTGGAACAAGGGAAAAAACAAAAGGGTCAAAAAAGCACAATGGGGGCATCTAGTGACCAAAACCTGAACAATCCTGGCCAAATCCTGACAAACTTCCCAAATGAAAGACGGCACCATACACAGGCCAATGTCCCCTATCATTGCCCTGGGGCATTGGGATATTTTTTTAGCCCAAAGGAAAGGGTGCTTCCTATTGGCCCTCCAACACCACTTCCAGCTGCATCTGGTCAATCCAGGGACTGAGCAGGACCATCCCTGCTTATCTTCAGAAGCAAGTCAGCAGTGAGATGCAGAGTGGTATGCTGCTGGCCTTTTGTTAGTGTACAATGAATATATATGCCAAATGACAGCTTGACTGTGCTAGCTTGCCTTCAAAACATTTAAAAAAGTCTAATGTTTGGTGATTTCAATGAAATCATTATTTAAATGTATGCAGTGTTATGACACATACAGTTGAAGATGGACGTTTACATACAACTAAACCAAGTATATTTAAACTCAGTATTTCACAATTCCTGACATTTAATCCTAGTAAAATTTCCCTGTTTTAGGTAAGTTAGGATCACCACTTTATTTTAAGAATGCGAAATGTCTGAAAAATAGTAGAGAGAATGATTTATTTCAGCTTTTATTTCTTTCATCACATTGCCAGTGGGTCAGAAGTTAAACTCAATTAGTATTTGGTAGCATTGCCTTTAAATTGTTTAACTTGGGTCAAACGGTTAGCCTTCCACAAGCTTCCCACAATAAGTTGGGTGAATTTTGGCCCATTCCTCCTGACAGAGCTGGCGAAGCTGAGTCAGGTTTGTAGGCCTCCTTGTTAGCACACGCTTTTTCAGTTCTGCCCACAAATTTTCTATAGTATTGAGGTCAGGGCTTTGTGATGGCCACTCCAATACCTTGACTTTGTTGTCCTTAAGGCATTTTGCTTAAGGCATTTTGTCTATTTGGAAGACCCATTTGCGACGAAGCTTTAACTTCCCGATTGATGTCTTGAGATGTTGCTTCAATATATCCACATAATTTTCCTCCCTCATGATGCCATCTATTTTGTGAAGTGCAGCAGTCCCTCCTGCAGCAAAGCACCCTCACAACATGATGCTGCCACCCCCGTGCTTCACGGTTGGGATGGTGTTCTTCGGTTTGCAAGGCTCCCCCTTTTCCTCCAAACATAACGATGGTTATTATGGCCAAACAATTCTATTTTTGTTTCATCATTTCTCCAAAAAGTACGATATTTTCCCCCATGTACCGTAGTCTGGCTTTTTTATGGCGGTTTTGGAGCAGTGGCTTCTTCCTTGCTGAGCGCCCTTTCAGGTTATGTCGATATAGGACTCATTTTACTGTGGATATAGAAACTTTTGAACCTGTTTCCTCCAGCATCTTCACAAGGTCCTTTGCTGTTGTTCTGGGATTGATTTGCACTTTTCGCACCAAAGTACGTTCATCTCTAGGAAACAGAACACGTCTCCTTCCTGAGCGGTATGACGGCTGCGTGGTCCCATGGTGTTTATACTTGCGTACTATTGTTTGTGTAAATGAACGTGGTACCTTCAGGCATTTGGAAATTGCTCCCGAGGATGAACCAGACTTGTGGAGGTCTACAATTTGTTTTCTGAGGTCTAGGCTGATTTATTTTGATTTTCCCATGATGTCAAGCAAAGAGGCACTGAGTTTGAAGGTAGGCCTTGAAATACATCCTCAGGTACACCTCTAATTGACTGAAATGATATCAATTAGCCTATTAGAAGCTTCTAAAGCCATGACATAATTTTTGTGGAATTTTCCAAGCTGTATAAAGGCACAGTCAACTTAGTGTATGTAAACTTCTGACCCACTGGAATTGTGATACAGTGAATTATAAGTGAAATAATCTGTCTGTAAACAATTGTTGGAAAAATTACTTTGTGTCATGCACAAAGTAGATGCCAAAACTATAGTTTGTTGACAAGAAATTTGTGGAGTGGTTGAAAAACGAGTTTTAAAACTCCAACCTAAGTGTATGTAAACGTCCGACTTTTCCGAGGTTTCTGGATCGAATCCCCTGGCTGACAAGGTAAAAATCGAATGTTCTGCCACTGAACAAGGCCGTGTTCCCCGGTAGGCTGTCATTGTAAATAAGAATTTGTTCTTAACTGACTTGCCTAGTTAAATAGAGGTTACATTTAAATCCCTCTTATTGTATGTGAAAGTTCTCGGTCCCTTACTTTAAAACAAAACTTTAAAGATGCTAATAAACAATGCAAATAAACTTACCGATAGAAAAGAGCAGGACTTAGTCCTTGGGAGAGAGTCTGACCCCCATGTCCTACAGTAAAGGGAGAAATAAAGAGAACATTCAGGCTAATGTCAGCGAACAGATGATTCATTAATAAAGTCATTATCAGTGACAGTCTGTGATATAAGCCACCTTCTCTTTTTTTAAAGTTTTTAAAATGTATTTATATATTTTTTATAATTATTTATTACAAAAAACACAAGGAATGGGTAACATTAAAGTATTAGAACATAAAGGACAAACAATACAGCATCAAGACACTATCAAACATGTATCAGTGTGCATGATGGTGATAAAAAATATATGTCATCGTTTCCTTTTTCATGATCACAATCTTGTGAATCCCGAACCCTCCAAGATCCCCCCACAGTTCCCCAATCGCTGTCCCTCAACCATTTGAGACCCCTCCCACAGCCACCCCAGAAGAAAATAAAATAAAAAATAGAATTAATTCCATTCCCCACCCCCAACAACCCCCCAATGCACCAACAACCAAGATAATTAACTAAATAGAAAAAAGGAAAAGACAGAAGAAAACAGCAAACAACCATGCAAAAAATTCTTTTTTTTTTTTTTTTTAAACAAAGGACATCAAGGACAACTGAAATCATAACAGCAATGCCTACTTTATATGTTTGTGTGCATGTCTGGCACTATTACATGTATGTGTGTGTTCTTGTATGTGTTTATTTGAATGAGAGTGTGTGTTTTTGCATGTGTACAAACGCCTGCACGGCATCAGCCTCAGGCAAACCGGCATTAGTTGTAAAAACACTGCCACTTAGTGTCATTCAAATGTACTTTTATTATGTTTTATTTTGACTTTTTTCCCCCTTTATCTTTTGACCCTCATTCTCTCTCTCACACAGCAACTCCACTCCCACTTGTCTCCAATTCCACATACCAACCCTCAGCTTCCCTCAGCCCATCCCATCTATCTCTGCTGGCCACCCACTTCGTGTTTCTACTCAACACATATCTTT